>NC_136362.1:5756529-6479029 GCF_037039965.1 Doryrhamphus excisus
CACCCCTATAGTCACCTTTATGCATAATAAGACATACGTATTAGCACAGAAAACCTGTTTACAAGCTTCTAAATATGTTTATTTTAACATTAGAGGCCTCTAAACATAAAATAACACCCCTATAGTCACCTTTGCAACCCCATATATCAGACATAATAATAGAAAATACAACATATAAGATATAGAGAACTGGTTTACAACCTTCTAAATATAATGTTTAAAATGAGAGCTCTCTAGACATGAAATAACACCCCTAGAGTCCACGTTACACTCCTATTACCCAATATAGCAGACATCATAAGAGAACATAAGACATATTTGGCAGGAAAAACCTGTTTATGATATTCCAAATGTTTTTTAACATTAGAGCCCTCTAAACATGAAATAACATCCCTATATGCACCATTACAGTCCTACTACCCGATGTAGTAGACATAATAAGACATACTATGCAAGAAATACAGTAAGTACAACCTTCAAAATAATACACACGTGAGCATTAGGAAAGTTCTTTTTTGAACTTCCTGTTTCTGTACAGTACTTCCTGCAGTCTCATTACTGACACCTAGTGACCAGTGTAGAATACTACATATCACGGATGTCCTTGAATGCGTCTTGTGAACGCCTGCTATTTGCATTTGACTTCATTTAGACATGCTAAATGCTACAAATGCTACATTTAGGCCCTAAATACGAGCAATGTGCTTGAATACCACGAATGACTTTGAGGAATACGAGGCCGAGTTCAAGCAGGAAGCAGCCTGATTCATTCACGGATATCTTGGAATACCGTGGCGAGCGTCGTCGCCACATAGCAAGTGTGAAGTGGCGAGGGATCGCTGCGTCTTAGCGTTGATTTCATTTAGCCACATTGTGTTCCACGCCGGTTACTCGTCGTGTTTGGTGGCACCGTGAGCGAGGGGGCGTTGCTTTGATGTCTTCCGGTCGGTTTGCGAGTGTGAATATAGGAATATGATGTAGGAATATCAAAGGAATTGAAGTCAGAAAGGCTTCCTCCAGCGTACTGATGCTACACAGTCGGGACTCGGGCGTTGCGGGCCCGACGGGGGCTCCGGCGTACGGACGCTAAACATGAATCAGTACAGGTGTGGAAGACATGAACACAAGGCGGTTATTATTTCAACTAGCAAAGCCGAGCTACACCAGGCTGCTCCACGACCACGAAGACGACGACGCCTGCTGAGCTAACATTTCTGTTGCACTTTTTACTCGTCTGTCGGCATGCCGACGCCGTTTACGCCTCATTTGCTCCCGAAACGAAATCATCCTGAAATCGTTGCAAATCGTCGGCAAAGAATCAAAGAATTAGTAGCGGATCAGAGAGGAAAGCGGAAAAGGACTGAAAAGCATCCTGGGTCCTGGCTAATGGTGTTAAACAGGCCTGTGTGTGTGTGTGCGTGTGTGTGTGTGCGTGTGCGCGTGCGTGTGTGTTTGTGCGACGGAAGAGGACAAAAGGATGGCGAGGAAAGAAAGGAGCTGACAAGTGGAGAAGGGACGACTGGCAGGAAGACAACACAGACGTTTTCATCTTCTCTCTCCGCCTTCCTCGTCTCGCTCTTTCATTTCGGTGACTTTTGTCGCCACAAGACGTTTCGTGTCTCCGGCAGCCGGCGGCGCTCGCTAGCAGCCGCTCATTAGCGATGCCCCCCCCACCCCCGCTCGGAAAAACCTTCCAGGGATTTCAAGGTTGGCGTTGGCATTATTGTCCACATCTTTCAGGAATGGCCGTGGTGGAGACGTTTATTCCCGTGGACAGTTGGAGTCGCCGCGTCAAAGTCGAGATCCCGGCGAGGTTGTCAAGTCAAGCGGACGTGAAATTTGTCTGCGGGTGGCCGATGCCATCGTCTGCACTGACGTGAAGTGAGATTGACCAGCGGAGCGAATCGGAGACGGGGTGAGGCGGTGTCGGCGTATTGGTCTTTTCTTCCCCCGCCTCCGAGGTGACAAGCACACCTTGTCGGGTGTCAGGGCCCATTAGAGGGTGGCAAGGTGATGGCGGCCCCGTAATGGAAGACCGCAAGACATAGAAAACAGGATGAAGCCACGCCTTGGAATCATCGTGGCGAGCGGCAGAATGGTTCCGGTTTTCAGCATCCAAAGACTTTTGGGGACGCTTCCATTGGGGGGGCGGTGCATCAAAGATGGCGGCAGACGAGTAAACCTCACACCCTGACACCTCATCAGGTAGCGCTGTTCAACGCTCATCTTGTGGAGCCCACTGGGGCAGACCAGTCAGGTTAGATTGGTGCCATGACTCGGATGGGAGTCAGGTCCAGGTGGTCCACCACTAAGACTTGGGGTGGACCATGAGCTCTCATCCAAGGACCTTTTTTGCCATTCTTGGCCGTGACCAGTCGGGGTACCTTGGTGCTGAGACACACGAGGTTTAGGGGTCAAGTGTAACAGGTAGGGATAGGGATAGGGATAGACCATCAGGTCTCACCCGGGGACCCGGCATCCACCCCCACTGACTGAGACTTGAGCATGCTAGCCTGTAGGCTAAAAGCCTCAGCTTTCACCAGAGTGGGGACTGAGTTCCATCCGGTTCTGAACCCTCTTGGGGTCACCAGGTACTTACAAACGCAACCGGAGGGCATGTTATTCCAACATGTTAGGAAGTCTTTGGCATTCCAAGAAGGATGAGCAACCGGCGCCATTAAAGGCGGAGACACAATGTCAATAATTATGATTTGAGCGGCCATATTGCTGCAACATGATTGAGTGTTGCTAATAAAGGTGGAAGAAGCTAGCTCTCCATAATAAAGCTGCCTTGGAGCGCCGCTATTCCCTTCCCAATGACCGGACCGGGAGCATGAATTATACACAAGGTGGCAGACAGGTGCTCGCACTGAGCCGTCCTGTCATCACGAGATTCCGAAGCGGCTGAACAGAGAGGACGGCGGGCGTCACTCTGTGGCTTGGATCGCTTTGTAATCTTCCCGGGAAGGAAGGGGGGGCCGGGGCTGGCATCCGTCCGGTGGGAAATGTGTTTTCTCGGCACGGACACGGCGCGGCCTTATCAAATCCATAATTCTCCCTGGGCGAGCGGACACATGGAGATAGAGAGCGACACCGGCCACTTGATGAAGTGAATATTCCTCCCGGCGCTCCTGGCGCTCTTCCTCGGCTTCAGGAGGCGGCGTAGCGATGACAAAGCGGCCATCGCTTGAAGTCAGATCGCTCATCGCCATCTGGAAAACGCCTTTTGGCTCCTCGGCCGCTAAAAAGGAAGACGTGAGGCAGCGCCACGGTGCTGGCACGTCATTTGCATCAATGGAAGTCATTGATTAGTGCGTGCGGCATTCCACTGCTTCCCAGTGGGTCGGAGCGCGGCCACTTAGGAGTATGGATCACATGTGCGGAAAGGTAAAAGGCCGCAGCGACGCAATCAATTATTTCTCAACGCTAATGGCTCAGCAAGGGTCCTCCACACGCCCACGCAGTCGATGGCGGCGCCGCGTAATGGCCCTCGCTGATTCTTCTTTGCCCCCCCCCCCCCAGGGTGACATTTAAAAAGACACAAAAGATCACTCGGCTGGAAAGAGCAACAACAAAAATTACATTTTATGGATAAGTCCCCCGTGTGAGGCGGCATTAGGCCGACCGCCCCAACACTCGGCCATGCTTGGCCACCATATTGATTTCTTAAAACAATATACTTTCTTTTAACAAGCACATACTTTGGAAACAGGAAGTACTCAAAGAGGTGCTAGCAACCATCATGAAAATGCCCTTAAATGACGGGACCGACTTCCTTTGAGGGGCGGGGAGGACTTGCAGGACCTGCGTATGGATCTGCTTTCGCTTTCCACTTCCGTCTGGACACTACGGATAGATACATACATAGCGGCTTCTCTTAGGAAAACGACTTGCTTGGTTTCTCCGAGGCTGCACGGCACTCCAGTGGAGTGACCCCAGTTCAATCCCACCCTCGGCCATCTCTGGGTGGAGTTTGCATGTTCTCAGCATAGATTAAGAATAAAATTTATGAATTATTAATGAGATATATTATTAGATATTACACGTTGTCATCTATAATAGAGATAAGATGTTGGTGTTTTGTTTTGGGTTCTTCCCTTTTCTGGATGTGACCCTCATTACACCCCTGACCTAGCGCATGCTACCAAGTGCATGCTACATGCTACATGCTACATGCTACAGCTTCACTACACTGCTGAATTTTCCTCCCACATTCCAAAAACATGCTAGCTTCATTAGCCACTCCAAATTGTCCATAGGTATGAATGTGAGTGTGAATGGTTGTTTGCCTATATGTGCCCTGTGATTGGCTGGCCACCAGTCTAGGATTGACCCCGCCTCTCGCCTCTGTTTTGCCTTTGTAGCTGATTGGTTTTCCTCGCCCTGTAACAGTGCCCCCCCCAGGACGGAGGAGGGAGAGCCGGGCAAATGTCCGATTGTTACGTGGGGCGGGGCTTCACCAGCCACGCCCAGCAACAAGACTTAAAGGGATAGACTCCGTATGAATATGAATGAAGTAGAATGAAAGGTACTTTTGCTTTGCAGGTCGTCGTTCCGAAGCCGCCTCATTCGTGTAATGATTGACTCTAATGCCATTCCTTTCTTCGCCACCGATGTGAGCAAATCGCAGCTTAAAAGCCACCCCCCCCACCCCCACCCCCACCCCCGAGTCAACTAGTGTTTGGCAGCTGACAGCAAATTAGCCCCCTCCAATTAACACTGGAAGCTAATTAAGAGAAACCACTCTCAGCTTCAATAAGGTTGCATTTGTGTCCCTAATGTAGCGACCAAAGAGGGCATGTCGGGGGGGTGGAAGGGGGGGGGGGGGGGGCGTCTGTGCGAAGAAGGCACTTGAGCGCCAAGTTTCAATGCACGGCCAAAAGTGTTTGTGCCTTCAAGCGCTTTCACTCCGCCGAGCACATCATTAGATTTCCAAGCTAGCGGTAATGGAAGACGAGGCGCCGCTCGCTCAAAGCGCGGCTAATAAACACAGCCTCAAAGCTGCACACTGCATTACACGCGGGGGGCGGGGGCGGGGGCGGGGGCGGGGGCGCCACCTTACCGAGCAGGTGGGGGCAACATCAGCACCACAATGATAATGCTAATAACGATGATCCAACCTCAGGCGCACCACAGAAATAAGGACCGGGAACGCTGTGTTGTCCCCCTGCTGGGACTCAAAGGGGTGGCCGCAGACCCCCGTAAGCGTGAGAAAATGGATGGGTGGAGGTAGGGATCTGTATTTCATATCGGTGTGCAGAAGAAGCCGGCGCCCATCTTCCCATCTTCCCATCTTCCCATCGGCAGACGGAGGCAGGCCAGGTTTCCGCGGAGGCTAACGTGACAGGCCTAAAGAGGTTAGCCGGCGATATTATCCAATTAGAGCTCGGCAATAAACAACCCGAGATCCCCCGGTGGGCTCATTGCCGCCTCGCCCTCACCGCTTGGCGTGAAACTTGACCTCCAATCTGTATCCGAGGAGCAGCCGCGGAATACTGACACTACTTGTGATGAGTGTGCTAGCCGCTAAGCAAATATTCCCGCTCTAATGGCGGGCGGCGAAGATTAGAAGAAGAAAGGCGTCTGCGCAGGACGATAATGAGACGTCTGAAGCCATGGCTGAGAATCGGACCGCCGCATAATCTGGTTTGTGCTGCGGGCCTCATCCATCCGCCGCCATTAGCGCTGAGACATATTAGCGCGCTAGCAGGAATAGGCTATGATGTGTTAGACGTCAGTTAAGTGGGCCATTACGGCCGGCGTGTCGGCTTTATTACCTCCGCCAAGGAGGCCATGTGTCATCGTCATTTCATCGTTTGCCGGGTTATGGAAAAAAATGATTTCCACAAAACTTTTATGGAGGCATACGAGCCCGGGAGGAATCCAGAACCGGGAATGGCTCCTCTTTTTTCAATCCTATTTTAAGCGCCACAGTCGCCACGGTCGCCATGGCCGCCACGGTCGCCATGGCCGCCACGGCCGCCGGCCCTAAAAAGACTTGGATAAATGTTGGGGATGAGACGGACCTCTCGACGTCGGGCCTTCGCTCCTTAATGAAGCTTTTCGGAATCTCAGGCCTCATTTGTCAGCGGCGGTTAGCGGCGGCAGCGGCGGCGGCGTGCAATAAACGGCTGAGCCGATTTGCTGGGTGCGCTCCGTTAATCTCCGTGCGGCACCACGCCGCTCCTTCCTGAGACGTTCCACTAGCGCTCTGGGTGGCCGTCCGGGTGGGAGGAGCAATGGAAGCGTAAAGTAATGGAAGCGTAAAGTAATGGCGGAGGGCCACTTGGAAGACGAAAGCAGCCGGGACGCGTTCAGGAACACTAAGGTAACCTGAGCGCTTTCAACCATTGGCTTTTACAGCAGCCCCGCCCGGACTCGCTGATCCAGCGTTCGCACCTTCACTCCTCTGATTGGCACTGGCTTGCTTGGTGGGGGCAGGGGTGTCCAAACTGTGGCCCGGGGGCCCATACCCTGCAGTTTTTTAGGAGCCCGGAGCACATTCACAAGATATAATTGTGCGCAGAAGAAGCCGGCGCTGTCCTATCTAGTCAGAATACAGTAGCGCTGTCCTACCTAGTCAGACTAGATCAGTCCTATCTAGTCAGAGTAGAGTAGCGCTGTCCTATCTAGTAAGGGTAGAGCTGTCCTATCTAGTCAGTCAAGATGTCCTATCTAGTCAGAGTAGAGTAGCGCTGTCCTATCTAGTAAGGGTAGAGCTGTCCTATCTAGTCAGTCAAGATGTCCTACCTAGTCGGAATACAGTAGTGCTGTCCTATCTAGTAAGGGTAGAGCTGTCCTATCTAGTCAGTCAAGATGTCCTACCTAGTCGGAATACAGTAGCACTGTCCTATCTAGTAAGGGTAGCGCTGTCCTATCTAGTCAGTCAAGATGTCCTACCTAGTTGGAATACTGTAGCGCTGTCCTACCTAGTCAGACTAGATCAGTCCTACCTAGTCAGAGTATAGTAGCGCTGTCCTATCTAGTAAGGATAGAGCTGTCCTATCTAGTCAGTCAAAATGTCCTACCTAGTCAGAATATAGTAGTGCTGTCCTACCTAATCAGACTAGATCAGTCCTATCTAGTCAGAGTAGAGTAGTGCTGTCCTATCTAGTAAGGGTAGAGCTGTCCTATCTAGTCAGTCAAGATGTCCTACCTAGTCGGAATACAGTCGCACTGTCCTATCTAGTAAGGGTAGCGCTGTCCTATCTAGTCAGTCAAGATGTCCTACCTAGTCAGAATACAGTAGCGCTGTCCTACCTCGTCAGACTAGATCAGTCCTATCTAGCCAGAGTAGAGTAGCGCTGTCCTATCTAGTAAGGGTAGAGCTGTTCTATCTAGTCAGTCAAGATGTCCTACCTCGTCAGAATACAGTAGCGCTGTCCTATCTAGTCAAGGTAGAGCAGCGCTGTCTTATCTAGTCAGGGTAGAGCTGTCCTACCTAGTCAGAGTACAGTAGAGCTGTCCTTATCTACGCAGAGTAGGGCTGTCCTATCTAGTCCGAGTACAGCAGCGCTGTCCTATCTAGTCATAGTAGAGCTGTCCTATCTAGTCAGAGTAGGGCTGGCCTACCTAGTATTTGAGCATGAAGTGATGAGAGTAGCAACCGAGTTATTTTCCAATTTCCACAATAAAGGTGGTGTGCTATTCCTGTTCTGTCTTCTTCCCTTTTGTTTGTTAGCTAAGAATGAAATGCTAATGATGAAATGTAATAATTCCACCATCATCCACAAATTCAACGTTACAGGATGAGACTAGACAAACATGCTATGTAGCTACCTTTATTTTGAAAGGGCCGTGCATTTTTCATAAATATAATTAGGCAGCATCCAAACTTTTTTGTCTTTTGTTTTTTTCCCGCACAAACAACAATGACAATCAGCCGAGTCAGCACTTCCTGGAAGGAAAACTTTCTTCTCCTCGCTCTCCTCGTTAGCAGCGCTGAGAGAGCGCACGTCGGCAGCGATGTGCACGTGAGGATGTTTAACACCGGGAAATAAAATAAGAAGCGGACTCGGGGAGAGCAGCGAGTGGGAGTCAGCGAGGAGGAGGAGGAGCGTCATATGTGCTGCCAAACTACAAAATAAGAGCGCGGAGGAGGCGGATGGAGGGAAGGGGGCGAGGGTTATTTTGGATTTTGGAGGGGGGGTACGGAGGGTGAAGGACCAAGGGTGTTCTGGGACGTGTGAGTGGAAGCCAACTGGACTCTTCTACTTTTTCTACTCCAGGCTGCCAGAACAACTCCTACAATCACGCACGTGCACGTGCACGCGCACGCACACACACACACACAGGCAGCACAATATTAGCCAGAAACAGCAGCAAGCAATCATCATAAAGTATTTTTTATTGTTGGCCAATAATAAAAACAAGAAGACGTGAGCTCGAGGAGGAGGAAGAGCGATGCGCAGCGCCGGCTGCGCCGCAACCTTTAGTCCAACCTCCCCCAGGACGGGTCGGCATCAATATTTAACACACATTTTACACCCTGACCGGACTCGCCAGCGCCTCACAGACATTTTATCATTTAACGCTAACGGCGCTTAAAGGTCAGCGTGTTCTACTGCGGGGATGAAACTGCGCCGACATGTGCAGTACTAACCACAACAAACTTCACACTTACTGCTAACCACAACCGCAAACCTCGTACTTGCTGGTGAAGGAAACATTGGAAACCAGACCCGAAACTTCATAGTTACTGATGCATGAAATGGTGGTGACCACGCCCAGATACTTCATGGATACGCGTAACTATGAACACACTTCATCAGTACTGGCAAACGATAGTACCTGGACCCAGACACTTCATAGTTACTGATGCATGAAATGGTGGTGACCACGCCCAGATACTTCATGGATACGGGTAACTATGAACACACTTCATCAGTACTGGCAAACGATAGTACCTGGACCCAGACACTTCATAGTTACTGGTAAATTAATCAATACTAACTAGACACAGATACTTCATAGTTACTAGTAAATGAATTGGTAGTACCTGGACCCAGACACTACATAGTTACTAGTAAATGAATCGGTAGTACCTGGACCCTGACACTACATAGTTACTAGTAAATGAAATTGTAGTAACTGGACCCTGACACTACATAGTTACTAGTAAATGAAATTGTAGTAACTGGACCCTGACACTACATAGTTACTAGTAAATGAAATGGTAGTAACTGGACCCACTACTACTACTAAATGAAATGGTAGTAACTGGACCCACTACTACTACTAAATGAAATGGTAGTAACTGGACCCACTACTACTACTAAATGAAATGGTAGTACCTGGACCCAGACACTTCATAGTTACTGGTAAATGAATCAATACTAACTAGACACAGATACTTCATAGTTACTAGTAAATGAATCGGTAGTAACTGGACCAACTACTACTACTAAATGAAATGGTAGTACCTGGACCCAAACACTTCATAGTTACTAGTAGATGAAACGGTAGTATCTGGACCAACTACTACTACTAAATGAAATGGTAGTACCTGGACCCAAACACTACATAGTTACTAGTAAATGAAATGGTAGTACTTGGACCCAAACACTACATAGTTACTACTAAATGAAATAGTAGTACTTGGACCCAAACACTACATAGTTACTACTAAATGAAATGGTAGTACTTGGACCCAAACACTACATAGTTACTACTAAATGAAATGGTAGTAACTGGACCCAGACACTACATAGTTACTAGTAGATGAAACGGTAGTAACTGGACCCACTACTACTAGTAAATGAAATGGTAGTACCTGGACCCAAACACTACATAGTTACTACTAAATGAAATGGTAGTACCTGGACCCAGACACTACATAGTTACTACTAAATGAAATGGTAGTACCTGGACCCTGACACTTCATAGTTACTAGTAAATGAAATTGTAGTAACTGGACCAACTACTACTACTAAATGAAATGGTAGTACCTGGACCCAAACACTACATAGTTACTAGTAAATGAAATGGTAGTACCTGGACCCAAACACTACATAGTTACTAGTAAATGAAATGGTAGTACCTGGACCCAAACACTTCATAGTTACTAGTAAATGAAATGGTAGTACCTGGACCCAGACACTACATAGTTACTAGTAAATGAAATGGTAGTACTTGGACCCAAACACTACATAGTTACTACTAAATGAAATGGTAGTACTTGGACCCAAACACTACATAGTTACTAGTAAATGAAATGGTAGTAACTGGACCCACTACTACTACTAAATGAAATTGTAGTACCTGGACCCAGACACTACATAGTTACTACTAAATGAAATGGTAGTAACTGGACCCACTACTACTACTAAATGAAATTGTAGTACCTGGACCCAGACACTACATAGTTACTACTAAATGAAATGGTAGTACCTGGACCCAGACACTACATAGTTACTACTAAATGAAATGGCAGTAACTGGACCCACTACTACTACTAAATGAAATTGTAGTACCTGGACCCAGACACTACATAGTTACTAGTAAATGAAATGGTAGTACCTGGACCCAAACACTTCATAGTTACTAGTAAATGAAACGGTAGTACCTGGACCCAAACACTTCATAGTTACTAGTAAATGAAATGGTAGTACCTGGACCCAAACACTACATAGTTACTAGTAAATGAAATTGTAGTAACTAGACCCAAACACTACATAGTTACTAGTAAATGAAGTACATTATTTGACTGAGTCTTTATGTGCTAAATAAAGATATTGTATTGTGATATTGTAAAAATACTTTGTGTTCCTATTTAGTTTCCTGTTTCCTAGTTGGGCTCCCTTAGAGCCGACATCCTGGGCGATGAGTTCAGGGCCTGTCCGACCGGCAGGAGGCCTCGAGGAAGACCCGGGCACGTTGGAGGGACCGGTGCTCCTCCGGGAGGAGCTGGATGAAGCAGCAAGGAAGAGGGAAGTCTGGCTGCTCCGTGACCCGAAGCGGAAGAAGAAGAAGGATGGATGGAAGGATGGACGCCAAAGCTAAATTTGGCGCCCAATTTGGGTCGAGGCGAAACATGAAAATCTGGAAGTTGTGTCAAAAGAGTGTGTGTGTGTGTGTGTGTGTGTGTGTGTGTGTGTGTGTGTGCGTGTGTGTGCGTCTCCATCAAAGCGTCACGGCGCCGGCTGGTTTTTGGCCATCCTTGAAAGAATGGCTTCCACGCTAATGGCCCAGTTAAGGAAGCGATGCGAGCGGCGTTCCAGTAAACAATGCTGACGGCGGCCTTGTTTTAGCTCATTTCATCGCCTTTCAAAGTCTTGTCCTCATTATGTCAGCGGCGTGATGTCGCCGACAAGGCGAGCGAACAGAGACGCCGTGTCCCGTGGCGTCGGGAGACACAAAAGACTTCAATGGGGACGCGGGCTCTAATTTGATGCTGCAATCGCTGCCGCCACACACACACACGTCATGGACGCCAACCCCCCCGGGGGGGCCGCGGCGTACATTTAAACACGCGACGGCGAGCAGGTTTCGTCACGTTCCTCCGCTCTTGTTCCCGCGCCGTGTCCAACCTGCACCGTTCGGAATTCTCTGCTTTTCCACAGACGCGCTAAGCTCCTGCAGATGTTGCTGAGCTTTTCTAAAGACCTTCTCGGCAGCCTGGGCGGAATATCCCGATACCTCCTCCTAATCCACTTTACCCGCTAATCCCTGCTCTGTAGACCTGTTGGCCGCCTCTGATAGCGCGTCGCTTCCTCTCCTCCGCCCGCCGACGTCCACCGGGGGTCTTAGGGAGATCGCTATCGAGGAAAACCGGCGGAATTAGCCCGCCGACCGCAGGGAGGGATCCGGCCGCCACTTGATTTACTGATTTAGACGGAGTGGAATCGATCTCCAGGACGCCTGGTGTTGGGGGGGGGTTGCGGGAGTGAATTAAGGTTTCTACTTTCGCCAAAGACCCGATTTAAGCACCTGACAAAGGCGGGCCAGTCATGTGACCTGTCAGATACAAGAGCCTGTTGACGTCCAGGCACCGCCCCTCCCCAGAATGAAACCCCCGCAGGCCCAATTTGTACTTTTTTCAGATTTTCACTTTTATTATACAGAAATACTGAAATATGAATTACAGCAATGATACAATTACTCATACGGAATATGAATCCCGTTTTGCAACCGGAAGTTTTCTGGTTCGGATGGATTGACGACCGTCACATGAATACTTCTATTCTGTGTGTAGCTAATAGCAGGTAATGAATGCATGTACTGGGACAAACCTAGTACTTAGCACATAGTAACAGGTACATTCAGGGTTACATGTAATACTTGTAGTACTATTTGGCAAAATCCTTCCTGGGTGTATTGATCTCACTTCGCAACACAGAAAGGAACGCGACACCGAGCCTCCGAAACAAAAGGTTTTAGGAGCGAGTGTGTGCTGAAGCTAGTCGCTAGCCGGCTAGTAGCTAGCTGCTCCGGCGTGGCGAGGTGTCACTATGCCAGGAACGTAGTTCTTGGGCGGAATTATTTTCCACAAAATGGACCTTATTTGGGGGGGAAGTTTTTCTTATTTCCCAAAAATATGACTTCTTTTCTGAAAAATGTCCATAAATTTCCCAAAAATGTCCCTGATTCTTTTATTTGCAGGGAATGTTCCTTATATTTCCTCTTGTTTTATGGAAAAATTCCCCTTACTTTTCCCCAAAATGCTTCAGAACATTTGCCTTGTTTCCAGAAAACTTCCCTCATGTCCCAAAAATGTCCCTTGCCTCCGGGAAAATAATAAATAAAAAATAAAAATAATAATAATTCACTAAATGCATTTTTAGAAATTGTTAACTTCAAATTTCATCAATAGTAATTTAATAATTCTTGAATATCCAATATATATATTGGTTAATATGAGGCCACATTACCCCCCCCCCCCCCAGAATAAATGCTGGGCCCTTGGACCATCCCCTCAGATTAGAGCTGTCCTATCTAGTCTAGTTGCAAACACGTGATGGCGGTCATTCATGGTCAATGTGTTTTCTTCAGGAAAGAACGGCCTTGACCAAAAATGAGTGAATGGGTCCAACGGGAGTCTGCAGCGCCCCCCGTGGGTCGGGGGTGTGCGCCACAAAGCGAGGACTTCCTTTGCAGCGAGGGCACATTGTGCAGTCGTTGGCAGCATTTTACCTCCAAAACGTGTTGACAGTTGGACAGAGAGCATGTGACAGGTGGTGACGGACCACCAAAACACCCCCCACCCCCCCCCCGGCGGCGGGCGCGGTGGGGGGGAAGTAGAAGAACGGCGGCGGGATGCTGAGCCCGAGAGGCAGATGGAAGACTGAGCTCTCGCCGGGGAGACAAACAGTCGACTTGATAGGCGAGCGGCGCTGCAGACACGTAAACAAACAGCGAGCGGCGAGAGGAGGCGCTTTTTGTGCAAACTTCAACTTCTGTCGTAACCCCCCCGCCCCCACCCCCCCACCCCCTTTTTTTAGTGACTGCCGCCGTTAGGACCTGAAGAACGCACAAATCCTCCGTGAAAAATGATGACTCCTTCACGTTCTACAGTGGGAAATCGTGTCAAGTCTCACATAAAGTAGCGTTGGCATTGTTGGCATTGTTTGCTTGTATTAGCATTAGCGATGGCGCTAGCCTGGATGGCTAAGAAACAGGCAGGCAGACGTTACTGTATTGGGTGACTCCCAGCAAGAGGAGAATATCTTCATCTGGAATAGGTGCAGATTCTGGAAGACCTAGACAACTTTGTGTGTGGGTTATTGTGTGTAGCTGCTCTATAGGAGTCCACAACAATAGGTCCCCTGTAAGGATGAAGTCCAAGTTTCTTCCTCTTCCAAAATCACTGGAATCACTTTGTTTCCCTGAGTGCTAGCCCCCGGATGACGTCATGACGATGTGGGCGGGTCAGAAACCGTGTCAAAAACTAAAAAAATAAAAATATTTTTTTAAGGCCGTCAATACGTTCCTGCTTCTCTTCTATGATGCAGACAAATATAAACATATTTAATAAACATATTTAGATGGAAGTGGCGTTTGTTTACACTCATCATCAAACATTTGCTACAGCTAGCAGGGGAAGTTATGACTAGAGAAGCACCACATCAGTAGAGTAGTACATACATTTAGAGTAGTTACTGAGGCGCTAATGACTAAGGTACGTACATTTAGAGTAGTTACTAAGGAGCTAATGACTAAGGTACGTACATTTAGAGTAGTTACTGAGGAGCTGATGACTAAGGTATGTACATTTAGAGTAGTTACTGAGGCGCTAATGACTAAGGTACGTACATTTAGAGTAGTTACTAAGGAGCTAATGACTAAGGTACGTACATTTAGAGTAGTTACTAAGGAGCTAATGACTAAGGTACATACATTTAGAGTAGTTACAGAGGAGCTAATGATTAAGGTACGTACATTTAGAGTAGTAACTGAGGAGCTGATGACAAAGGGACATACATTTAGAGTAGTTACTGAGGAGCTAATGACAAAGGTATGTACATTTAGAGTAGTTACTGAGGAGCTGGTGACTAAGGTACGTACATTTAGAGTAGTTACTGAGGAGCTAAAGACTAAGGTATGTACATTTAGAGTAGTTACTGAGAAGCTGATGACTAAGGTACGTACATTTAGAGTAGTTACTGAGGAGCTGATGACTAAGGTACGTACATTTAGAGTAATTACTGAGGAGCGAATGACTAAGGTATGTACATTTAGAGTAGTTACTGAGGAGCTGGTGACTAAGGTACGTACATTTAGAGTAGTTACTGAGGCGCTGATGACTAAGGTACGTACATTTAGAGTAGTTACTGAGGAGCTGATGACTAAGGTACGTACATTTAGAGTAGTTACTGAGGAGCTGGTGACTAAGGTACGTACATTTAGAGTAGTTACTGAGGAGCTGATGACTAAGGTACGTACATTTAGAGTAGTTACTGAGGAGCTGATGACTAAGGTACGTACATTTAGAGTAGTTACTGAGGCGCTAATGACTAAGGTACGTACATTTAGAGTAGTTACTAAGGAGCTAATGACTAAGGTACGTACATTTAGAGTAGTTACTAAGGAGCTAATGACTAAGGTACATACATTTAGAGTAGTTACAGAGGAGCTAATGATTAAGGTACGTACATTTAGAGTAGTAACTGAGGAGCTGATGACAAAGGGACATACATTTAGAGTAGTTACTGAGGAGCTAATGACAAAGGTATGTACATTTAGAGTAGTTACTGAGGAGCTGGTGACTAAGGTACGTACATTTAGAGTAGTTACTGAGGAGCTAAAGACTAAGGTATGTACATTTAGAGTAGTTACTGAGAAGCTGATGACTAAGGTACGTACATTTAGAGTAGTTACTGAGGAGCTGATGACTAAGGTACGTACATTTAGAGTAATTACTGAGGAGCGAATGACTAAGGTATGTACATTTAGAGTAGTTACTGAGGAGCTGGTGACTAAGGTACGTACATTTAGAGTAGTTACTGAGGCGCTGATGACTAAGGTACGTACATTTAGAGTAGTTACTGAGGAGCTGATGACTAAGGTACGTACATTTAGAGTAGTTACTGAGGCGCTAATGACTAAGGTACGTACATTTAGAGTAGTTACTAAGGAGCTAATGACTAAGGTACGTACATTTAGAGTAGTTACTTAGGAGCTAATGACTAAGGTACATACATTTAGAGTAGTTACAGAGGAGCTAATGATTAAGGTACGTACATTTAGAGTAGTCATTGAGGAGCTAATGGCAAAGGTACATACATTTAAAGTAGTAACTGAGGAGCTGATGACAAAGGGACATACATTTAGAGTAGTTACTGAGGAGCTGGTGACTAAGGTACGTACATTTAGAGTAGTTACTGAGAAGCTGATGACTAAGGTATGTACATTTAGAGTAGTTACTGAGGAGCTGATGACTAAGGTACGTACATTTAGAGTAATTACTGAGGAGCGAATGACTAAGGTAGGTACATTTAGAGTAGTTACTGAGGAGCTGGTGACTAAGGTACGTACATTTAGAGTAGTTACTGAGGAGCTGATGACTAAGGTACGTACATTTAGAGTAGTTACTGAGGAGCTGATGACTAAGGTACGTACATTTAGAGTAGTTACTGAGGAGCTGATGACTAAGGTAGGTACATTTAGAGTAATTACTGAGGAGCTAATGACTAAGGTACATACATTTAGAGTAGTCACTGAGGAGCTAATGACAAAGGTACGTACATTTAGAGTAGTTACTGAGGAGCTAATGACTAAGGCGCATATATTTAGAGTAGTCATTTAGGAACTAGTGACTAAGACACATACATTTAGAGTAGTTACTGAGGGACTGAGTAACTACTGACGAAGGCACATATATTTAGAGTAGTTACTGATGCATTTAGAGTAGTTGCTAGAAGGTGGATGTCACTCGGAAAAGGAATACCAGAGGCTAGTAGCTTAGCATAAAGGAATGAAGGAGGAAAAGGACAGGACGTTCAGATCCAACCAGTCAATAACAATAAAAAAAAAAAAAAAACTCCGGGATCATTCCCAGAGTCGAGCCGACGCACGTTTCCGTTACAGTGCGGCAATAAAAGTATCGATCCCCCCCACGGCGATCGATACAAGAAGCGCGTTGGTGATTGCGGTCATTGTTTCAGCAGGCGGGAAAGACGATGGCGCACCTGACGGGAGCGTGAAGGACGAACAAACGATAACGGCCAAAAGGCGGAGAAGAGCGGCCATGAGAGAAAGCAGCCGGGCTGCGGCTAATTGTCTAATTATTCCATGGAGTGGCCTTTTCCCAGATTAAAGGATTCATTAGCGTCTTTTTCATCGCAGGGATCAAACTTCCCGCCGACCTTGGCTTCACCCTTGAAGTGGGCATTTGAGAGGAGCGTCGGGAAATCCCCCCCCCCCCCCCTCGTAGCGCCGTCGCGACGGGGGTCAGAGGTCAGAGTCAACTTGACCTCCGAGGATGAAAATCCAATCAGCGGGGAAATTCCGGAGACGTCAGAGGGGAAAAACGGGGCCAGATGGACGCGGGCGCGCGGCACGTGGGGGCCGGTGGGGGCCGGTGGGGGCCGGTGGGGGCCGGTGGCGTGGAAACAACACGAGGCGGCAAAGACAAAGGCGTCAGAACGGTAATTAAAGGGGAAAATGTCATTAATTAGCAAACAGGCCAGCTGTGGCGCTCTTTAAAGCTCAGCTTCCCAACATTAAATATAGATTAGAAGGCACGCACACACCAGGACAGGGAATAACACTGATGCACGGATCTAATTAGTGCCATTGATTCCGTCTAACCCCGGCGGAGGAGCGCCGGCCTCTCCAAATGCCATTCCTCGGCAGGACCCCCGCTCGCTGCGGGGGCAGGAAGTGAGCGACAGAGTGACAGAAAGGGAAGGAGATGGCGGGCGGGCGGGCGGCGGCGGCGGGAGAGCCGGACAGGCAGCTGTCGGCGGGACGGGAAAAACCAGGAGGGAAATAAATGAAGGGGAAAGATTAGGGCAGCGCCGGGAGGCCAACTTAATAAAGACGGAAAGTTAAGGCAGGAAAAAGAAAAGGTTTGTGTCCTGACATCAACAAGCTGCAGCGGCTGCCTCCTGGTTGCCGTGGTAACAGCGGGCCAAATGGCAGCTCGCCTTAATTGCTCTGCTGTGAAGCAACAACGTGTCATCACCCACACCTGCCAGGAATGATACTTAGCGTGGATCCCTGCGCGCTCAGAGATATGCTGAGTCATCCAAACAACAAGATGGCCGAAACCGAGTAGCGTTGACACCCGCGTGCAACCTGCGAGCCTCGCCCTCGCCTTCCAATTTCACCATATCACTCTAGCGATGTTTTTCATGAGTAACTGATAAATGAATAGCTTAACATGATTAATTAATACATCGATTAATTAAGTTCCCGATTGAATACGGTATACTATTAGTCCTGAAATGCCATGTCTACTACATTGGGTAATAGAGTGTAAAGGTGACTATAGGGGTGTTATTTTATGTCTATGGGCTCTAATAATGTTTACAACTGTGAATGAAGCTAACATATAAGCTAATTATGTCTACTATATTGGGTAATGTGAGCATAAAGGTGACTATAGGGGTGCTATTTTATGTTTACAGGCTCTAATAATGTTTAAAAGTGTGAATGGAGCTAACATATAAGCTAATTATTTCCACCATATTGCGCAATGTGAGCATAAAGGTGACTTTAGGGGTGTTATTTTATGTCTGTGGGGCTCTAATGTTTAAAACCGTATTTATGAGGTCTTAAACACATTTTCTATGTCTAATATGTCTTATTTTTTTCCTATTATGTCGACTATATTGGGTAATGTGAGCATAAAGGTGACTTTAGGGGTGTTATTTTATGTCTGTGGGGCTCTAATAATGTTTAAAACCATATTTATGAGGTCTTAAACACATTTTCTATGTCTAATATGTCTTATTTTTTCTTATTATGTCGACTATATTATATATTATATGTGAGCATAAAGGTGACTATAGGGCTGCTACTTTATGTCTACAGGGCTCTAATAATATTTAAAACTGTGTTTATGAGATCATAAACAGGTCCTCTATGTCTAATATGTCTTATTTTTTCTTATTATGTCGACTATATAGGGTAATATGAGCATAAAGGCGACTATAGGGGTGCTATTTTATGTTTACAGGCTCTAATAATGTTTAAAAGTGTGAATGAAGCTAACATATAAGCTAATTATTTCTACCATATTGCGCAATGTGAGCATAAAGGTGACTTTAGGGGTGTTATTTTATGTCTGTGGGGCTCTAATGTTTAAAACCGTATTTATGAGGTCTTAAACACATTTTCTATGTCTAATATGTCTTATTTTTTCTTATTATGTCGACTATGACTATATTGGGTAATGTGAGCATAAAGGTGACTATAGGGGTGCTACTTTATGTCTACAGGGCTCTAATAATATTTAAAACTGTGTTTATGAGATCATAAACAGGTCCTCTATGTCTAATATGTCTTATTTTTTCTTATTATGTCGACTATATAGGGTAATATGAGCATAAAGGCGACTATAGGGGTGTTATTTTATGTCTACGGGGCTCTAATGTTTAAAACTGTGTTTATGAACGGGTTTTCTATGTCTAATATGTCTTATTATGTCTACTATGTTGGGTAATGCGAGCATAAAGGCAACTATAGGGGTGTTACTTTATGTCTGCGGGGCTCTAATAATGTTTAAAACCCTTTTTATGAGGTCTTAAACATTTTTTCTATGACTAATATGTCTTACTATGTCTACTATGTTGGGTAATGCGAGCATAAAGGCGACTGTAGGGGTGCTATTTAAGTCTACAGGGCTCTAATAATGTTGAGCAGAGTTGGATGATACATTCTGGGAAACGTGAATGCTCGGCATGCTAACAGAAAGCCCAAACCAGTAGGAAGTCAGACCTCCCCCAAGGCCCAGCAATCCTCATTGGCTCTCAAATGAGCCGTCGTAGAAGCAAACAAGACGAGCGAAGGAAACAAAGCGTGCGTGTTTATTGATATTTCTGGCTATTATACTCTCGGCGGCGGCGTGTTCCCGTTAAGTGCGGGGGGGGGAGTGCGCCAGGAGCCGGGTGCACTGTGGGAAAGGCTTTTGTCTACTTTCATGCTTTACAGCACTCTTTGGCCACTCCATCGATCCCATCCCGCCCTCCCACGCGCTTGGACCCTTCCTCCTCGCCACGGCCGCCATGTGCGTGGGAGCCACACAACTCACTTTGTCCACCTGCTGCGTGTTCGCCGCTATTCAGCACGCCACAAATAGTTTGCTGCGCCTCGCCAGGAATCAAAACAAAAGAGCGCAGGAACCCATTAGGGTGCGCTGCTTTTGTTCCCCGGCCTGCCCCGGTCCCCGCTCTATTTGCATGGAATTATTTGTTGCATACAGGAAGTGGCCAGGGCGGAACACGTGGGTCAGCGGTGAAAGATGTGAATGCCACCATGCCAATAACGACCAGTCTTCCGATGGCCGTCGGGTGACGACATTAGCGTCCTGTTCAGGCGCTCGGATGAAGCCCTGCTGGATGTTTTGCATCACTTTGGCTTTCATTTTGGTTGCTTTTCACCTGCAGCAGATTCTTTTCATCTACGAGTGTAGGAGTCTCCAGACCAGCTCACACTTTCCTTCAGACAGGAGTAGATGGAAGCCATTGCAATGCCACCGCTGGAGAGAGACATTAGTAGCCAGTGAAGGTTCAGCCAAGGCCAATCAATCCCTGGAGAAGACCCCGGAATGGCTGCAGGCGTCCATTGTTGTTGGGGATATTGTGTCATGGTAGCATGTTGCTGTGCTTTGCCCGAGACAGGGTGGAAAATATTCCATTCCCAACAGCCACCCGCTTTTGTTGTTAGCTTTGGGCCGCGGAGTAGGAAACAACATTGTTGTTGGGGATATTAGCTTAAACTGACTCTTGTGTCATGGTAGCATGTTAGCATGCTTTGTCCGAGACAGAGTGGAAAATATTCCATTCCCAACAGCCACCCGCTTTTGTTGTTAGCTTTGGGCCGCGGAGTAGGAAACAACATTGTTGTTGGGGATATTAGCTTAAACTGACTCTTGTGTCATGGTAGCATGTTAGCATGCTTTGTCCGAGACAGAGTGGAAAATATTCCATTCCCAACAGCCACCCGCTTTTGTTGTTAGCTTTGGGCCGCGGAGTAGGAAACAACATTGTTGTTGGGGATATTAGCTTAAACTGACTCTTGTGTCATGGTAGCATGTTAGCATGCTTTGTCCGAGACAGAGTGGAAAATATTCCATTCCCAACAGCCACCCGCTTCTGTTGTTAGCTTTGAGCCGTGGAGTAGGAATGGTGACCATCCAGCTTTGGAACCATGGTGTGATCTACTGAGCCCCTGAACCGGGCGAGGGGTTTCCCTGGTGAGGTGGGGGCTTCGGGCGAACGCCTTGATGTCCTCCCGACGTAGCGGGAAGAGTCTTGCTTTCCCTACTCAGGCTGCTTCTGCTGCAACTCGGACCGGAAAAGCGGAAGAAAGCTTGGTTGTGACCACAGACTGGAACTCGATATTGGCACTGCGGGTTACCATGGTGATGGTATCCACCCGGAAGTCAATGACCAGTCAGCTCTATCCAAATCCCACGTTTCCCTCATTGTCTGGGAAGCTTCCCAAATGCCCCTACCCTGTCCGTCTTCTAAGATGATCGGAAGCTCCTGTAGGTTCCCAAAAGTAGGAGGATCTCCAAGGGTTTGGGTGCCCTGAAACCGTATTTTCTGAGGGCTTCCAGAGTGTGAAACCAGGGACATTTGAGTGTGGGCGGGGGGCGGGGGGGCTAAGCTCAGAGCCAGTGTTTTACTACGGTATTATATTTTTTCTATGAATGTATCTTGTTTTAGAATGATTTTTGATAGCTAAGTAGCTAAGAAACAAACAAACAAGGCCAACCTCGTCGACGCAGCTAATTAGCGAGCGGCGTAGCCGGAAGAAAAGCAGGAGAAAGCGGCAAAGGAAAACTAAGCAAGCAACCACCAGAGCTGCAGCTAAAACATCAGCTTAGCAACTGTTGCCGAGTCGCTGGAGGTGAACAAAAGTTAAAGAAAAAGAACATTCACAGACATTCGTCCAATGTGAGAATCGACCCTCTCGCTAATCCGGCTCATTTGATAAGGAATTTCATTCCGGCTCGCGAGGCCTCGCCGAGGAACCATCGGACAGATCTGACTCCACTTCACAGCCACCTGTCAATGCTATCTCACATCGTCGTGGCAACCGCTCAGGAAATAAAGCCCCTGTGCCGGCAGAGGAAGTGGGGGGGGGTTGTGAGGGGAGGGGGTCAGGTTGAGCGCCAGCCGCTATGGACACGATGTCGGCCCTTCCGGACACCCTCGACAGGAGCGGCTCCCCGAGACCCCGAGACGATCGATTCTTATCGGAAGGAGGAGGTAATTACATTTCATTAGCTTTCCGCGCTAATCCGCACGGCCTGATGGGAATACCAAGGCAGAGACAAAGACACCGAGAGACGGAAGAAGAATGGAACGCTGAGACCAAATAAGGAAAAACTCCTGTTCTTTTTAGAATCCGAGTCAAAGTCAGCTGATCAAATGCTTCTGATAAAGAGGCTGTGGAAGAATTTCCAAATCCAGAGGAAAACGTCATGAATCCGTTCCGGAAGGTCAGGCAAAAACCAAATGTATGTATGGCGGGTTATTTAGCAGTCCCACCGGATAAAAAAGGGCAGCATTCCCAAACATGCGAAAACATGGGAAACCTGATTCCGGGGACAGTTCAGTACTGGGCCAACAGAATTCCACAGAATTCCACTGAATTACGACGCTTAGCATGCCAGTATTTCCCTGATGTGGTGCCAAGAGGCGAAAATGAAACTTGAGTCTTTGTTGAGTACCCCAGTGGGCCTGGGAAACTTTCATCAAGTCCTTGTGAGTCCATGAAACCTGAGTCTTTGTCAAGCACACATGAGTCCATGAAACTCGAATCTTTTTCGAGTACCCGAATCTTTGTTGAGCCCTCCGTGAATCTGCAGGACTTGAACCTTTATGGGGTATCTGCAAATTAAACAAAGTAACTTGAGTCTTTGTCAAGCACCTGTGAGTCCGCCACACTTGAGTATTCATCCAGCCCCCCATGAGTCTGTGAAACTTGAGTCTTCATTTAGTATCCGCCAGTTAATGAAAGTCCAGTCTTTGTCCAGCATGTGAGTCCTGAGTCTGTGAAACTTGAGTCTTTGTTGAGTACTTTTGAAACTTGAGTCTTTGTTGAGTACTCTGTGAGTCTGTGAAACTTGAGTCTTTGTTGAGTACTCTGTTAATCTGTGAAACTTGAGTCTTTGTTGAGTACTTTTGAAACTTGAGTCTTTGTTGAGTACTCTGTGAGTCTGCGAAACTTGAGTCTTTGTTGAGTACTTTTGAAACTTGAGTCTTTGTTGAGTACTCTGTTAATCTGTGAAACTTGAGTCTTTGTTGAGTACTTTTGAAACTTCAGTCTTTGTTGAGTACTCTGTTAATCTGTGAAACTTGAGTCTTTGTTGAGTACTTTTGAAACTTGAGTCTTTGTTAAGTACTCTGTGAGTCTGTGAAACTTGAGTCTTTGTTGAATACTTTTGAAACTTGAGTCTTTGTTGAGTACTCTGCGAGTCTGAAACTTGAGACTTTGTTGAGTACTCTGTTAATCTGTGAAACTTGAGTCTTTGTTGAGTACTTTTGAAACTTGAGTCTTTGTTGAGTACTCTGTGAGTCTGCGAAACTTGAGTCTTTGTTGAGTACTTTTGAAACTTGAGTCTTTGTTGAGTACTCTGTTAATCTGTGAAACTTGAGTCTTTGTTGAGTACTTTTGAAACTTGAGTCTTTGTTGAGTACTCTGTGAGTCTGTGAAACTTGAGTATTTGTTGAGTACTTTTGAAACTTGAGTCTTTGTTGAGTACTCTGCGAGTCTGTGAAACTTGAGTCTTTGTTGAGTACTTTTGAAACTTGAGTCTTTGTTGAGTACTCTGAGTCTGCGAAACGTGAGTCTTTGTTGAGTACTTTTGAAACTTCAGTCTTTGTTGAGTACTCTGTTAATCTGTGAAACTTGAGTCTTTGTTGAGTACTCTGTGAGTCTGTGAAACTTGAGTATTTGTTGAGTACTTTTGAAACTTGAGTCTTTGTTGAGTACTCTGTGAGTCTGTGATACTTGAGTATTTGTTGAGTACCCGCGAGTCAATGAAACTTGAGTCTTTGAGTACCCGCGTGACGCTTGTGTCTTCCTCGAGTCCTCCATGAGACTGTGAGTGCCTTCATCTGGTACTCGTGAGTCAGTGAAACTCGAGTGTTTGGAGAGAGTCCGAGTCTTGGCCCAAAGCAGACACCAGCCCATGATGGTCGTCTTAGATGATGCATAAACGTACAAAGTGTGTAAGTTTCTCCTGCGACCCGAAACGGCCTGTAGAACCTCTGTAGCTGGTCTGCAGCCCGTCTTTGGTCCAAACGTCAGCCAAGAAAGGAATAAGACGTTTCTTGAAGGTCCACTCCAAGAATGAAGTACTTCCATGACGCAGCGATCCGTGATGCTAGGAAGGATGGTCAAAAGTCCAAAATGGAAATAAAATAAAAACGTTGGATTTTCCGAGCCTTCCAAAAGGCGTCGCTGGCAGCAGACCGACAGACAGGAAATGACATCTGCTCGCTAAAAGCAAACGGCGGACATTCGGGAGCGTCAACAGCATGGACGGCAATCAAATTGAGACTCCCGGCGGTCCGTGCGCCATCTGCCTGGAGGCCTTCCCGCCACTGATCCGTGCCATTAGCCTGCCGAGGCTTCCCGGCCAACGCCAGCGCAGACGGGCGTTTAACTGCGGCCCACTTAACCCTCGGACCAAAGACTCCATCATACGGAATTAAACACTAATTCATCTCTCCTTCCTTTCCGCGAGCAGCCCTGAGGACTGTGTCAAAATGTTAATTTCTCCTAAATGAGCTGCCATTACGCAGCAGATACGGACGACGCTACGGCAGCACATGCTAATTCTTGTCTTCTCGCTGGCCTCGTGGTTTCATTCCCTTCCTGCCTGGCATGCGGGGGTCAGGTGGCCCATTAGCACTAAGCTAAGCGGAGGTCAGCCAGCCTTTCATTACCAGAACATTCCCAGTCAGGAAAGCAACCGAAGCCGGGCAAACACTCAAGGTCACACCGGAGGTCGTGGCTCAGCATTGATGCTGGGCTCTTTGAGTGGCTCGTTGTGTTTGTTGGTCCTTTGCTATCCCTGCTAGCGGCCTCTTTGAGGAAAACAACACAATAATACGTCAAGCTAACGCTAGCCACACCTCAAAACTTCTTCTACCGTTGGAAAGGTTGACGTGTTCTTGGAAAACACATCTCACACGGCTCAAAAACAGTTGGACAAGTTAGACAAGTTCTTGGACTACTGAGTCCAAGAACCCCAAGTCTTTGTGAAGCCCCCCATCAGTCTGTGAAACTTGTAGTAAAACTTGGAGTACTCGTGGGTCAATGAAATCAAGTCCTTGTGAGTACATGAAACCCGAGTCTTTGTTGAGTACTTGAGTCTTTGTATAGCTCTCCGTGACTTGAGCCGTCGTTGAGTATCCGACCATCCGTGAGTCTGTGAGACTTGAGTCTTGATCGAGTACCCGCAAGTCTCTGTTGAGCATCCGTGAGTCCGTGTCACTCAAGTCTTTGTTGAGTACCAGAGTCTTTGTACAGCTCTCCGTGAGTCAGTGAAACTTGAGCCGTCGTTGAGTATCCGACAATCTGTGAGTCTGTGAGACTTGAGTCTCGGTCAAGTACCCCAAGTCAAAGAAATCAAGAGTCTCTGTTGAGCATCCGTGAGTCCGTGTCACTCAAATCTTTGTTGAGTACCCGTGAGTCAATGAAACTTGAGTCTCTGTTGGATACCCGGCGTTCGGTGCCACTCCAGTCTCTGTCAAGCGTTCTGAGATGGTGGGAGGGGCTAAGGAGAGTTCATTTGAGGCACTTGCTCGCTTTCTAGGCGGGGCTGCGGTCAGCAGGTGAACCCATGAGTCTTGGAATGAGTCGTTCAGAGCTCTACCACGGAGGTCATCCTGTCTCTTCGTGCTTCTCGGTGGTGTTCCTCCATCAGTGTACATTGTGTTCATATCCGCCCGTTTGAGAACGGACACACACGGACACACACGGATACACACGGACACACACAGATACACACCCGGCACATGCACGCACGGCGTGTGAGAATAAACAAGTGTGTCAGTTAGCATTGGAAGCGCAGGCGGCGGAGGCAAACAGTCGTCAGCAGAGTCGCCATGTGAGACAAAAGTGGGCCGTCACCTGAGCGGAGTGGAACAAGCATCAAGCTGATAACGCGCAGGCGAGCACAGCGCCGTTCCAAAGTGCTGCTGTCAGCGGAAGCGTTGAGCACGCCGCCGAGTTGTGTGTCGTACACACACACACAATGTGATAAGTGTGTGTGCGCTGCTGCTCAATAGACTTTTATTCTGCGGCTCTTAGCGACAGAACGCCGAACGGAGTCAATACGGAGACCAGCACCACGTCTGATCTCCTTTACCAGGCCTTTTTGTCTCTTCAGTGGCTGACAAAACCACAACAAGAGGATAAAAACATGGAGTGGACACCATGACACGTCGCTGTGAGGTCCGAGTGAAGAAAAACACAAGTTGAGGACATTTCATATATCAGACGTTTTTTACTGAATCAGGACTCACGGGTACTCGTCTCGGTTAAGTCGTTCACTTACTCACCCCTGCCCCCGCTCGCTACATTTAGTCCGAACGCATGATCTCCGTGGAACAAGCCAGGGATCCTTTACACCTCTTGCCTCCAAAACCGACTTTCACCGACTCACATGTGCTCGATGAAGACTTGAGTTTCACTGACTCGGAGGTGCTCAACAAAGACTGGAATTTCAATGACTGACTGAACAAAGACTCACGAGTCAGGGACTCATGGAAGCCGGATGAAGGCTCAAGGGTCACTGACTTTTGGGTACTTCAAAGTGACTGGAGTGTCACTGATTCACGGATACTCAACAAAGACTCAAGTGTCACTGATTCATGGATACTCAACAAAGACTCTAGTTTCACTGATTCTCAGGTACTTGACAAAGACTCAAGTGTCACTGATTCATGGATACTCAACAAAGACTCTAGTTTCACTGATTCTCAGGTACTTGACAAAGACTCATGTGTCACTGATTCATGGATACTCAACAAAGACTCAAAGTCACTGATTCATGGATACTCAACAAAGACTCAAGGTCACTGATTCACGGATACTCAACAAAGACTCAAGTTCACTGATTCAAGGATACTCAACAAAGACCCAAGTGTCACTGATTCATGGATACTCAACAAAGACCCAAGTGTCACTGATTCATGGATACTCAACAAAGACTCAAGTGTCACTGATTCATGGATACTCAACAAAGACTCAAGGTCACTGATTCATGGACACTCAACAAAGACTCGAGTTCACTGATTCATGGATACTCAACAAAGACTCAAGTGTCACTGATTCATGGATACTCAACAAAGACTCAAGTGTCACTGATTCATGGATACTCAACAAAGACTCAAGGTCACTGATTCATGGATACTCAACAAAGACTCAAGGTCACTGATTCACGGATACTCAACAAAGACTCAAGTTCACTGATTCAAGGATACTCAACAAAGGCCCAAGTGTCACTGATTCATGGATACTCAACAAAGACTCAAGTGTCACTGATTCATGGATACTCAACAAAGACTCAAGTGTCACTGATTCATGGATACTCAACAAAGACTCATGTGTCACTGATTCATGGATACTCGACAAAGACTTAAGTTCACTGATTCATGGATACTCAACAAAGACTCAAGTGTCACTGATTCACGGTTACTCAACAAAGACTCAAGTGTCACTGATTCACGGATACTCAACAAAGACTCAAGTGTCACCGACTCTCGGGTACTTGACAAAGACTCATGTTGAACTAACTTTCGGGTACTTAAAGACTAGAGCCTCACCGAGTCATGGATACTCGAGTTTCCCAGACTCGACAAAGTTCCAAACGTGAGTTTCAATGAGTCGACGGGAGTCTGACTGACTCGTTGGTGCTTGAAGTCGGGTTTCACCGACTCACGGGTCGTCATTGGATCCTATTCGGAAGTACATATCCCAAACCATCCAAATCAATTGTTAATGTCAGTTTTTTTGTCATATTTTTTTTATAAGGTGGGTCCCTGGGCCGCAGTTTGTCCACCCCGCCAAAAGACACCCGATCAGGACAAAGATATATAGAAATATACAATATAGAAAACAATAGGTTTTATTACTTTATGGGGCTACATTGGATTTATGCTTCCATTATGGATATTATGGGATGTAGGGAAAGACACACGTTCCTTTTAAAGCCGTGTGATTGGCGGGGGGAGGGGGGGGTGTTGGGGGTTAGTTTAGGTGGATGCAGGATATCTGAGACGAATTAGCGCGACGTGATGGATGACGCAATACTTTCCCGCCAGAAGGAAAGTGTTGCAAGGTGAATTAGGAAGGGTGACAGCGCCAGGGAGGAGAGGAGAGGAGAGCAGGAAGCGGAGGAATGGAGGTGGCAGGATGAGCTAATCGCTAATTAGAGACGGACCAGACAGAGCACGCCGGACGCTTCATTAGGGACACACCACGCTGGCCGGGAAGGGTCCCGGGATGAACGAATTGTGGGCGTCGGTCCGGAGTTGACGTCGTGAAGCCAGAACAGGAAGTGCTCGTACATCTGGGGAAAGATGAACAGGAACACATTCCCGGGAACGTTTGGTGTCTTGGTGGCGGACTTTCCTCCCGCTCTCATCCATCCTGTCTGTCAGGTGGCGGAAGACAGACGGCGGAGGCCATTACTGGTGAAACGCTCCCCGAGGAGGAGGAGGAGGAGGAGGAGGAGGAGGCAGAGCGAGCTTCTCAGGTAAGAACGTTCCACACGGGGGGGAGTGAGGGGGGGATGTAAGGAAATGTAAAGGAGGTGTGAAGACGAGGTGTTGGAAGGGGATCAAACAGGAGGAAACACCTTCAGCGTGAGGAGGATGAGGAGGATGAGGAGGATGAGGACGGTATGGGCGCCACGACGACAGATGGGCGAGCAAACAGGAAAAGTTGTGGCGTTTTAACGAGCACTTTCACTTCCTTCAAGGACGACTCTACAGCACAAGCTCCGCCCACTTTCTTTATCATGTGATTTCCATCGCATATGGTTATCGTCTTACAAGATAAAAGCTTCCAGACGGCGAATATGAAAACAGGAGAACTACGGGAGGACCCCCCCCTTGACCTTATGACCCCCCCAGTGGCTAACATAAAAACATCTCCATAGAACGTCACAAATATTAAAAATGGCCGCTGCTAGGTTGAACACGACGGCTGATGACTGCCTGAACGCCGCAGGAAGCGCACTCTCCCCCTGGAGGCTGATTGGAGCGCTGATTGGAGGGGCGGAGCCTGTAGGAGGTGAGTGTTATTTTATCGTTAACGGAGGGGAAGCCAAGCAATCAGGCAGCGCGGCGAGCGGGGAATTATTATTTTGGAGGAGGAAAATGTCGGCAGTTAGATGCGTTTCTTCCTTCGGCTGGGAGACGGCTGCACGCCGACCGCCAACCCCCCCCCTCAACCACCACCCACCTCAGCGACGTGCGTGTCAGAGCGGGAGATGCTGAGGAGCCCCCGAGGGCTTCCTGAAGTGTCACCGGGAAGCTCTCCCGCACACGCACACACACACACACACACACACACACACACACACGACTGTAAGACTGTTTGTGTTGTCAGAAGTGCTGAATAATGGCGCCACGCTCAGCCGGCTCAGCCAATTAGGCCCACCGGGACTCGGGAACCGGTGCCACTGTGCGTACACGTGCACGCTCATCGCACTGGAGTCACAGACAGCTGGACAGGAAGGGAGGATGTTGTCACAGCGTGGAGCGCAGGGAGGGGAGATGACACATACTCGCAGAGTTTTTTCACCTTTATTCTCCTACTGCCCCATATTGGACACATTATAAGAAAATAAGACATACTAAGCATTTAACACCTTCTATACACCGTATTTAACATGATTAGAGCCACCTAGACTTGACATAACACCCCTAGAGTCACCCTAGAGTCACCTACTGCCACATATTGTACACAAAATAAGAAAATAAGACATACTCGGCATGGAAAACCGGTTTAACAACTTCTATATACCGTATTTAACATGATTAGAGCCCTCTAGACATGACATAACACCCCTAGAGTCACTTTTACACTCCTACTGCCCCATATTGTACACCTAATAAGAAAATAAGGCATACTAGGCATGGAAAACCTGTTTAACACCTTCTATACACCATATTTAACACGATTAGAGCTCTCTAGACTTGACATAACACCCCCAGAGTCACCTTTATACTCCTACTGCCCCATATTGTACATACAATCAGAAAATAAGACATACTAGGCATGGAAAACCTGTTTGACACCTTCTATACACCGTATTGAACACAATTAGAGCCCTCTAGACATGACATAGCACCCCTAGAGTCACCTTTACACTCCTATTCGCCAACATCCATTTTCTATGACACTTTCTGGAGTCTATCCCAGCTGGTTGTTTGTCTATATGTGCCCTGTGATTGGCTGGCCACCAGTCCAGGGTGGACCCCGACAGCTGGGATAGGCTCCAGCCCGCCCCCACCCTCGTGAGGATAAGCGGCATAGAAAATGAGTGAATGAATGAAGACATATAAGGCATAGAAAAGCTGACTACAACCTTCAATGTTTAACATTAGAGACCTCTAGACTTGAAATAACACCCCTATAGTCATCTTTACACTCATTATTAACCAATACAGTAGCTGTAATAAGAGAATGTAAGACATATTAGGCACAGTAAACCTGTTTATGATGTTATAAATCCAATTTGGAACTTTATAATTAATAATAATATATCATATATAATATAAATAAAATTTATAATTAATAATACAATTTTATTGAGCCCCCTTTACACTCCATCACCCAATACAGTAGACACAATAATCCAAAATAAGACATGGAAGTCATGGAAATTCTGTATACACCTTCTATATACGGTCTTGATCGTTATTAGAACCCTACAGCCATGAAATAGCACCCCTATATCCACCATTTCTCTCCTATTAATCAATAAGTAGATCAAATTGGACGTATTAGTCATAGTAGGCCTATTAGCAAAAAATAACACCGCTATAGGCCCCTTTATACTCCTGTTACATAATATAGGAGACATAATAGGGAGAAATAAGTCATAAATAGGACATAATATTGACTCATAGAATTGGGAGAGTCCCTTAGTGTGACTTCCTGTACAGTACAGTACTTCCTGCGGTGGCTATTTCCTCATCAAAGTAACATTAGTGCCAACCAGTGATAGATGTAGAATACTCCACATCACATCAGAGCATCATCAAGAAAAGGCCATGAAGACCAACGCGGGGATGGACGCATGCCGTGGGTTTGTCCTCCAACATTCCAGAAGGCTCCGCCTACACAACACGCGTTGTCCATGACACCCTCATCCTGCCAGACTCGCACGCCGAAGAGTCTTCCCGGGGGGAAACAGCGTGTTCTTTCACACGTTACGTCTCCTTGTGAAGCGCAGCCGCTGGCGTGGTGCATTCATGGACACATGCCCTCATACATATATACATATCTGGATATACATACAGCATATGTGCACTCATGCATGTACTGCATGTATGCGTACTTACGCTAACTGCCATAGCAACGGCCCGGAACCAAGAACTTAAAGCGAATGTTCGTTTCCACGTGAACGACAGGTCATCAACGTCAGAGGCAGTTTCATTTTTATTATTAGCTATCGGAGCTATTTTCAATGTTATTGATTTTAACCACATGATGTCATGATTAGCCCGCTAATTATGGTGCATGACTATATATAAGATTATAATTTACAATACAGAACAAAGTACAAAAGCACTCAGAGAGCACACACCTCAATATCGGTCCTACATTTATTTTATGTACATATTTACACTGCTAATGTCAGCATGCTAACACCTAGCACAACACTGCTAAGTGTTATATACAATAAGTGTCCAGCTATGAAAATTGGTACAAATGGCACAATGCCAATGCTGATGCTAACATGCTAACATGCTAACATAACAACAACTCAGTGTCTCCCTCTGAGAATGACTAAAATTCAACGAATTGCTACTATGCTAATGTTAACATGCTAGCAATGCTAACATTAACATGCTAATTCCTAGCGTGATCATTCTAATCAAGTACATATGTATCTATCCATGAATATCGCTAAATTGCAACTATGCTAAACTTAACATGCTACCAATATTAATGTGAACATGGTAACACCATCTCTACCTATGAAAATAGCTACAAATGCTACATGCTAACAGTAACATGGTAACACCTAGCATGATAATGCTAAGTCTTTATACAAGTATAGCTATAAAATGCTTAAATTGCTACTATGCTAATGTTATCATGCTAACACATAGCATGATAATGTTAAGTCTTTATACAAGTATAGCTAAAAAATGCCTAAATTGCTACTATGCTAATATTATCATGCTAACACATAGCATGATAATGTTAAGTCTTTATACAAGTATAGCTAAAAAAATGCCTAAATTGCTACTATGCTAATATTATCATGCTAACACATAGCATGACAATGTTAAGTCTTTATACAAGTATAGTAGCTATAAAATGCCTAAATTGCTACTATGCTAATATTATCATGCTAACACATAGCATGATCATGTTAAGTCTTTATACAAGTATAGCTAAAAAAATGCCTAAATTGCTACTGTGCTAATATTATCATGCTAACACATAGCATGATCATGTTAAGTCTTTATACAAGTATAGCTAAAAAAATGCCTAAATTGCTACTATGCTAATATTATCATGCTAACACATAGCATGATCATGTTAAGTCTTTATACAAGTATAGCTATAAAATGCCTAAATTGCTACTATGCTAATATTATGCTAACACATAGCATGATAACAATAAGTGTTTACATATGTGTCTAAAATACAACACTGTTAACATTAGCATGCTAGCAATGCTAACATGCTCATGTTAAAATGCTAACAACGAGCATGATCGCACATCTTCCATTACATTTGGGCATCAAACCCGGATGTGCGGTGAGTGAACAACGGTATCTGAAGAGAGAAGGTGAGGATTGGTTCTAGAGGCGGGTTAGGAGAGGGAGGAGACGTTCTAACGGGCAAACGCCGGACGGTAGCCCCCACGTCAATTTAGTGTAATTGTCCTAAATGTGCAGGTGTATCCCGGGAAGCAGCCATCTTGGAGCAGCTAAAGCCGCCACGTCGCCGTGGGCGCCAGGAAGGAGTTCATTAGTGTCTGTCGACGTTGACGTCTCGGCGACACAGATCAATATGGCCTCTTCCCCCGCCCGCTGCCGCCCAGTGGCGTCTCAGGTGGGAGCCCCCCAACCCCCACCCTCAACCTTCTGGTGGCTACCGGCGTGGATCCGGCGCCGTCCAAAAATAATGAGCGGGCGCCGAGCAGAGCCAGCGAACCGCCGCCGTCGCTGTCACTCCTCGTCGTCGTCAGCGAGCGGGAAGGTGCTGACAAGGAGCGAGAGAACATCGCCGTCACAATGTTCCGCTTGCTGTCAGGCAGCTGCCGGGTGTGCGCACGGAGCACCCGGGGGGGGGGCACACACATCACACCTGCATACCCCCCCTCCCCCCGCCCACATGGGACGCCTCATCAAGCATCAGCGTCTGATGAGCGTGTTGACAAAGCACAAAAAATGAATGGATAAGTAGACATTGTTTACATTTTCATTCATAACAATATCAAATATATCAATCATCTTCTTCTTCATCTTCTTCTGTGGGCTTTTCCCTCCAGGGGGGTCGCCACAGCAATTCTACCAAAATGTTGGACATGTCCCAACCATCTCAGTCTGGCCTAAAGGACTTTATCTCCAAGGCCTCTAACATGCGATGTACTCCTTCCTGATCCTATCCATCCTGGTCACTCCCATCCTCATCTCTGCTACCTCCAGTTCTGCTTCCTGTCTCGAGAGCAAACAACATGGCTGGCATCTGACACTCTTTTCACCTCCGGGACCTTCTTAACCAACTCCTCCTACCCCGTTTCTCTTCCATCTCCACCGTGGTAGAACAAGTTGAACCCTGCTAGGACCTTCTAGGACCTAGAGCCTAGGAACCTAGAATCTAAGTTCTTGGTGGTCTTCTTCTCTCTCTTCTTAGGGACACGTCTTCCTCCTCTCCTTCTTTGACCAACACTAACCTAATTTCCACCGGCGCCCTGTAGGCGACCAGCAGCGATGACCAAGAAAAATGACGTCAAAAATTGTCATTTTTTTTTATTTTACGAGAAAAAATGAATAATATTGTGAATTATTTGGAGCATACAGTAGAAATAAAGTTTTTTTAAACAAACTAATGTTGCCATTTTTGTATAATGAGCTTGGGGTGTCCAAATATTGTGCTAATAAAGTCCTTAATGAAGCTGTTAGCATACCCACTGTTGGACCCCCCCCCCCCCCCCCACCTTAGACTGGCTGTAAATAATGTGGTGGATATTACTAATTACTAATTGGACTAATTGTGCTGTAAAGATGATGGAGTCCTGCCTGAAAAAGGACACCAGGAGTCAATTGGGGACATTTGGACGGACGGCCTCGCGTGCGTGTGCGTGTGCGTGTGCGCGTGCACGTGCACGGCGACGCTACGTATTTATTGAAGCCCTTGGCAGGAGTGGACGGCGTCCTGATGCGAGCCTCCTGATGCCGCAGGAGCCGGCGGCCTGTCATTGGAGATAAGAGCAGCGTGCCGGAGCGTCGTGTTTGTACACGGGTACATATTCTTCCTGCTTGTGTCCTAAAAATAACCCGGCGTGGCCACGCCCGAGGCGCTCCGAAACAGGCGAGAACGGACCCGGCGTTTAGGAGGCCGCCGTGTCAGCCGTGCGCTCGTTTTGTATGAAATATTCAAAGATGGCCGGCGGTCATGTTTTGAAAACATAAATCATCTTTTAAGCATCATTAAAAATGTCTCCAGTCAGAAGGTTTGGGCTTGGTTACCATGGTAACCTGCCCTACCACAGATAACCCTCGTGAAAGACGCCAGGATTCGAGCGTGTGGATTGAATGCCGACTTCTTTCAAAGCGACACGCTCGGCGGGAACGCTAATCAGCAGCCGGGCCCGGGTGGGGGCGTCAGGACTAAATGAAAGCACGGCAGAGGAAGGTGGCCGCCACGCAGAGGGGGGGCGGAGCCTGAGCCGACCGAAGTAATGAGGTCCGCGGTCGTGGCGGAAGGCGGCGGATGCCAGGAGATGAAAGCCGGCTCTGGTCGGAACACGCCCGGCGGGGGAGCGCCACTTAGACGGGACGCCCCGCTGCTTTGGGGACACACGTAGGCGCTAGTAAAAACTGGCTAAAAACACGCTAGCCAGGGTGGCGCAAACATGGCCGCCACATGCGGTTCATCACATTTCCAAAGATGGAAAACAAGACGACATGGAGTTGGAAACCGTTAGGAAAATTGGATTACGCAACACACATGACCAAAAAAAACCTGAGAGTTGGAAAATGGAAAACAATAACAGCAGCGGAAATGGGAATAAACAGCTGTCATTTTAGGACAATAAATGTGGAAAAACATCCAACATATATCGGAATGTTGATGAAAATGTAAATATGATGGAGATGACGTTAGATGAATAAATGTAGAAAAACACAGCAGGAATGAAAAGGAGAATGAAGTGAAAATATGAAGTGATAACAGTCACCATTTTATGACAATAAACTTGGAATATTATGGGGAAAAATAATGTCATCCTACTTGAATAACGTTGGAATATTCAAGAAAAAACATTTAATTATTACATCTAAATAACACCAAGTCGTATAAATATGGGAATAAAATCCAAATATTATGGGAAATGTTCAGAACAAGAAAGAAGGCACGCTGGAAGCCTACGTCGCCGTGACGATGGCGATGGAGACCTTCCCACCACACGGTCAATGAGGTGTTTGTCAACATGAAAGGTGGATTTGGGGTCTTTTTTTCCCTCCTCCTTAAAAATCCGCTCTGCGTCTGGGTGATTATAACGGCGGGGGCCGCCATCTTGGCCAGCCGGGAGAGTCCGACTCCTAATAAACATATCATTGCTGCAGACGCAAAGCGGTAAACAAACACTCTCGTCTCCGCTCACATTCCTCTCCCTAAGGAAGTAGAAGAATCCCGGCCAGCCTGGGCTCTGCCAAAGGAAGGCGCGTCAAAGTGGCCCTTGAGGAATTGCCATCAGCCGACGTGTACGCATCCATACGGATCGGTATCGGTATCCGATGGGCACCGGAAAATGTCCCTTACTCCTTTGTTGTGGTTGCTTTTCATCAGGAATTACTATAATTATTCATCAATGGAATATTTGGCTTCTTACAAGCACAGGAAACACTTTTACCAACATCTAAATATGTTTGGGAAACTTATTAGAGACCTCCAGACATGAAATAACACCCCTACAGTCACCTTTACACTCCTATTACACAATATAGTTAACCTAAAAGAAAATAAGACAGACACCTGTTTACAAGCTTCTACATAAAGTTAACATTAGAGACCTCCACACAAGAAATAACACCCCTATAGTCACCTTTACACTCCTATTACACAATATAGCTAACCTAACAGAAAAGACATGGACACCTGTTTACAGGCTTCTACATAAAGTTAACATTAGAGCCCTCCAGACATGAAATAACACCCCTACAGTCACATTTACACTCCAATACTATACGGCCTATCCCAGCCGTCTTTGGGCAAGATGGTAGGCGGGTCTTATAATGACACACAAAAGTACCAAAGTACCACAACAGCAAAGTTGGCTAGCAGTACAATGCTGGTTGCCGTTTGCCACTTCCTGACACGTATCGTAGCGTTTGTTTGTAAAAGTGATAATGCTAAAAATGTTGGCATAATTGCATTATCATGCTAACATTCTAATGCTAGCATGTTAACACATAGTATGACAGTCTTGTTCATATTGAAGAAAATCACAAAAATTCTAGTATGCTCATGTTAGCATGTTAGCAATGCTATTTTAATAAATAGAAATTATATTATTAGCATAGTAGCAATTTTAGCTGTTTTCATGGGTAGACACACATGCTAAGGTTAGAACCGCTAACATGTTAACATGACCATACTAGCATTTTTGTGATTTACTTTAATATAAATCAGCACTGTCATGCTATGTGTTAGCATGCTAGCATTAGCATGTTAGCATGCTAACATAATTATACCAACATTTTTAGCATTTTCAGCGGCAGGCACTTTTAAGGACAAGCGCTATTATGCTAGGTGTTAGCATGTTAGCATTGTTAGCATTCTTTAACTCATTCAAACCCTTCCGTGGTACGTTCATGTTCATGTAAAAACGTAGTAAAAATAAATGTAGGAGTAATATTGAAGGTGTAAATCACAACACGGGGCTGCTGCAGCGCTCGGCCGAGGGCTTTTCTGGTCTTTCTTGCGGGAAGGAGAAGATGAAGCAAAGGCTGACGGAATAAAAACTGATGATGTTTGGCGAACACGAGGTCGCCGCGACACACAAACTAACTCCGATGAGATTTATAGCACCAACACGACCAGATGAGCCAAACTCAAGTAAATAACACGTCTAAAACATGATTGGGGGTGGGGGTGGGGGGGGGCAATATGTCACCACGGTAACACCTCTAAAAGTCAGCCAAATGCCAGGTCACAGCACTCCAGCATCAAACCTCGGCGGCGACGCCACGCACAAACACGCCACGGCAAGGAGGCGGCGGAGGAGCCTCATCAGCGAGGCCAGATTGCTTTGTTACTGTCGCCGCTTTGATGGCGCCCGAGCGGCGCGCGTTAAAAATGGATCTGAGCGCCATTAAAGTTTGACGGCAACGGGCGGCGTGTACCAACCAGCCAGGACGCCCGCCGCACAAAGACACAAAATGAGCTTCCCACAATCCCCGCAGAGCGCCGCTTTGCGAGGCGCAAACAACGTCTTCTGGAACATTCTGCCCTGGCAAGGCTGAACTTTTCCCTCCTGCGTGTGTGACGCATCACCCGAGTCCAATTCCCTCATGTGGCAGCACGCACGCCGCCTTCACCGGGAACTTGGGTGAAGGAGGCACGTGTGCTAGTTGCCCAAGCCACGCCCCCATCTTTTGCTTCTTGTCAACACGCTAACGTAGGTTTTGGTCTTTACACGTTGCCATTGTCCGAAAAAAGGTGGGGTCCACCCTGGACTGGTGGCCAGCCAATCCCAGGGCACATATAGACAAACAACCATTCACACTCACATTCATACCTATGGACAATTTGGAGTGGCTAATTAACCTAGCATGTTTTTGGAATGTGGGAGGAAACCGGAGTACCCGGAGAAAACCCACGCATGCACGGGGAGAACATGCAAACTCCACACAGGGATGGCCGAGGGTGGAATCGAACTCTGGTCTCCTGGCTTATTTAGAAGGTCCTAAACAGGGTTAGTCAGCTCAATATGTCTTATTTGCTTTTATTATGTCTACTATATTGGGTAATAGGAGTGTAAAGGCGACTATAGGGGTGTTATATCACATCTAGAGGGCTCTAATAGTGTTAAACACTTATTTAGAAGGTCCTAAACAGGTTTACTCAGCCTAAGATGTCTTATTTTCTTGTCTTATGTCTACTATATTGGGTAATAGGAATGTAAAGGTGACTATAGGGTTGTTATATCCCGCCGAGAGGGCTCTAATAATGTTAAAAGCGTATTTAGAAGGTCCTAAACAGGGTTACACTGCCTGAGATGTCTTATTTTCTCTTTTTATGTCTACTGTATTGGGTAATAGGAGTATAAAGGCGACTATAGGGGTGTTATATCATGTCTAGAGGGCTCTAGTGATGTTAAAAAGCTTATTTAGAAGGTCCTAAATAGGTTTACTTGGCCTAAGATGTCTTATTTTCTCTTATTATGTCTACTATATTGGGTAATAGGAGAGTAAAGGTGACTATAGGGGTGTTATATCACGTCTAGAGGGCTCTAATAGTGTTAAAAGCTTATTTAGAAGGTACTAAACAGGTTTAGTCAGCTCAATATGTCTTATTTACTCTTATTTTGTCTACTATACTGGATAATAGGAATGTAAAGGTGACTATAGGGGTGTTATCACGCCTAGAGGGCTCTAATAATGTTAAAAGCTTATTTAGAAGGTCCTAAACAGGTTTAGTCAGCTCAATATGTCTTATTTACTCTTATTTTGTCTACTATACTGCATAAAAGGAATGTAAAGGTGACTATAGGGGTGTTATATCATGTCTAGAGGGCTCTAACGATGTTAAAAAGCGTATTTAGAAGGTCCTAAACAGGTTTACACAGCCTAAGAAGTCTTATGTCTACTATATTGGGTAATGAGTGTAAATCTGTGCTGTACTTAATGAGAGCACCCCCTCTACAGGTGAAGAAGTGAACCAGCAACCTTTCCATGGTCCTGGCTAGCTCGGCCTTCCAGCTTTGGTCACGTGCGCACGTTCATGCCGACGCCTGAGCGGTTGAGAGATGCTTAGGCGGCTCGTAGCGAGGTGATGAGCGGCTCTGCGTGGGCCGCTCAGCGTTGTTGCCATGGCACGAGCACAGAGCAGGTAGGTGGGGATGGGGGGAGGTGGGGGGGGGGTCGTCACACAATGACCACCCGTGATGGCGGCGGCGAGAGAGCACGGCGTGAGCTTCAGGTGTCAGACTCGACAAGACAGCAGACCGTGATGTGCACAACGACTGCCATTGTAGTCTGGCGGCGGGGGCGGGGGCGGGGGCAGGGTGGGGGGGTGTACGAGAGAGAGAAAGGCGATATTTTTATTTTGTTTCCGCGTGAAGGAGTTTGTCAGGAAATTTGTGAGCGAGGGTGGATTGATGTGCGAGGAAGGAGGAGACACGCCTGGAGCCTCGGCAGAGTCATTAGCGGAGATTTGTCACGTTAACAAAGACGAAGAAGCAGCCCTTTAGTTTCCTTTTGGCTTGTTTTGTTTTTACAGATAAAGACGACACAAAGACAGCGGGGGGGGTGTGGGGGGGGGGGGCTAGAAGATGATGGACAGCCATCATCACAGAATTTGACAGCAGCCTGTATAGAACTTCCATTCCACGCCTACCAGCAAATGGCGAAAGAACGCCAGTACTCCCGTAAAAAAAGATCTATTTTTGATACACTGCTCGCTCCTCCCACTCCCAACCCTCTTGCTAGCTTGACGTTGATGTTCTCGTCTGATCTCCATTTTAATAAAAGCTGACAGCTGTCATCACTTGATTTGATACAGCTCCAGAACTCTCCCTGCATGACACATATGTCTTGTTTCCTCTTATAATACAGTATATTGAGTAATAGGACAGTAAATGTGACTATAGGGGTGCTATTTCATCCCTAGAGGGCTCTAATCCTGTTAAAAATATATGACTCCAGTCGTGATTCAATTGGATTGTGCTCCAGAATCCTCCCTTTTCTCTTATACTACAGTATATTGAGTAATAGGACAGTAAAGGTGACTATAGGGGTGCTATTTCATCCCTAGAGGGCTCTAATCCTGTAAAAAATATATGACTCCTGTCGTGATTCAATTGGATCGCGCTCCAGAATCCTCCTTTTTCTCTTATACTACAGTATATTGAGTAATAGGACATAAAGGTGACTATAGGGGTGCTATTTCATCCCTAGAGGGCTCTAATCCTGTAAAAAATATATGACTCCTGTCGTGATTCAATTGGATCGCGCTCCAGAATCCTCCTTTTTCTCTTATACTACAGTATATTGAGTAATAGGACATAAAGGTGACTATAGGGGTGCTATTTCATCCCTAGAGGGCTCTAATCCTGTAAAAAATATATGACTCCTGTCGTGATTCAATTGGATCGTGCTCCAGAATCCTCCTTTTTCTCTTATACTACAGTATATTGAGTAATAGGACATAAAGGTGACTATAGGGGTGCTATTTCATCCCTAGAGGGCTCTAATCCTGTAAAAAATATATGACTCCTGTCGTGATTCAATTGGATCGTGCTCCAGAATCCTCCTTTTTCTCTTATACTACAGTATATTGAGTAATAGGACATAAAGGTGACTATAGGGGTGCTATTTCATCCCTAGAGGGCTCTAATCCTGTAAAAAATATATGACTCCAGTCGTGATTCAATTTGATTGTGCTCCAGAATCCTCCTTTTTCTCTTATAATACAGTATATTGAGTAATAGGACAGTAAATGTGACTATAGGGGTGCTATTTCATCCATAGAGGGCTCTAATCCTGTAAAAAATATATGACTCCTGTCGTGATTCAATTGGATCGCGCTCCAGAATCCTCCTTTTTCTCTTATACTACAGTATATTGAGTAATAGGACATAAAGGTGACTATAGGGGTGCTATTTCATCCCTAGAGGTCTCTAATCCTGTTAAAAATATATGACTCCTGTCGTGATTCAACTGGATCGCGCTCCAGACTCCTCCCTCGTCTCTTCAAAGGCCGTGGTTGAGGGCTCGTGCGTGCGCCAAAAGGTGCGCTTCCTCTCGGCGAGATGAAAAATAAGCCGTCGCCACCTGTTGACAGCCGCCGGGTCGCCAACACAAGCTGAATAACATCATTCCTCCCAATTGCCATTTGTGTCCCGTGACGCCAGCGCCAGCTGCCTCGCTCAGACGTCGGCGGCTTTTCCATTCTCCGCCTGAAACGGCGGGCCCCGATAATGCCGGGCCGGGAACACTCTTCTCTCCCTCTTAAGATGTTAAACAGTCTCCGCTTTGCCGCTCCGCCGCCGCTCTGATCCTTTGACGACCTGGTCACGGCAAGAAGAAAAAAAGAAATGCAAAGAGGCGCACTTGAGAGGAGAGGATAAGGACCGGGTCTCCAATAATACACCTCGGCAGATGGATTTGATGGAGCCGGAGGACGGGTGCCAGCCTCTCGGCTGAGGGGCGTTTGTGAAATGAATCTTGTGGCTGAGGGGTGAAACACATTCAGGATTCCCGGGGCTTATCGCGCACGGCGCCTGATTATGGCGGAGGCGGCTCGCTTCCCCCGGCGATATCGGGGCGGCGGGGTCGGACTAACGGGGAAAATCAGCCAGCGTTTGGGCCCCCCCGGCCAGCTTTAGATACAAACCGCAAACTAAGAGCCGAGGAACACCTCCACACGCCGAACCCAAACATCCCGCTGGCTGATGATGCTGATGCTGCCAGCTACGGTGTCTGGGGTCTCCTCGGGGGGTCTGCAAGGGTCCTGTCACGCCTGGAGAAGAACAAGGCAGGGGGCCAACACAGAAGCGCATCCCTGAGGATGGCACGCCGCGCCTTGTGGGGGACATGTGATCCACGTCCCATTCACAGCAGCTAGCGTGTCACAGGGAACACCTTCCTGGGTGGGGCCTTTTCATTGGCCCGCCCACTTCCTAAAGTAGCATTCTCCAAGAATGCCCACTCAAGGAACAACAAATGGAAAAATAAAGTCAACATATGGAGAATAAGGTGTCATTAAACGAGAAAAAACACGGCATTTACTAAAGTAATGTTGGAATATTAGCATATTATAATCTCATTATAGTAACAGAAAGTATACACTAATTACACTAATAAAGTCACAATATTATAGGAATAAAGTCACAATATTTTGGGAATGGAATGGAATACATTAGTGTGGGAAGAGTCGCAATATTTTGGGAATAAAGTCACAATATTAGAGTAATAAAGTCACAATATTACGGTAATAAAGTCACAATTTTATAGGGATAAAGTCACAATATTATGGTAATAAAGTCACAATAGTATGGGGAATAGAGTCACAATATTTTGGGAATAAAGTCACCATTTTATAAGAATAAAGTCACAATATTATGGGAGTAAAGTCTCAATATAATGGGAATAAAGTCTTGATATTATGGGAGTAAAGTCTCGATATTATGAGAATAAAGTCTTGATTTTATGGGAATAAAGTCACAATATTATGGGAATAAAGTGACGATATTATGGGAATAAAGTCACGATGTTATGGGAATAAAGTCTCGATATTATGGGAATAAAGTCACAATATTATGGGAATAAAGTCACAATGTTATGGGAATAAACTCTAGATTTTATGGAAATAAAGTCACAATATTATGGGAATAAAGTCTTGATATTATGGGAATAAAGTCACAATATTATGGGAATAAAGTCACAATATTATGGGAATAAAGTCTCGATATTATGGGAATAAAGTCACAAAATTATGGGAATAAAGTCTTGTTATTATGGGAATAAACTCTAGATTTTATGGGAATAAAGTCTTGATATTATGGGAATAAAGTCTTGATATTATGAGAATAAAGTCTTGATATTATGGGAATAAAGTCTCGATATTATGGGAATAAAGTCTCGATATTATGGGAATAAAGTCTCGATATTATGGGAATAAACTCTAGATTTTATGGGAATAAAGTCTAGATTTTATGGGAATAAAGTCTTGCTATTATGGGAATAAAGTCTTGATATTATGGGAATAAAGTCTTGATATTATGGGAATAAAGTCTCGATATTATGGGAATAAAGTCTGGATATTATGGGAATAAAGTCTCGAGATTTTATGGGAATAAAGTCACAATATTATGGGAATAAAGTCTGGATATTATGGGAATAAAGTCTCGAGATTTTATGGGAATAAAGTAACAATATTATGGGAATAAAGTCTCGATATTATGGGAATAAAGTCTCGAGATTTTATGGGAATAAAGTAACAATATTATGGGAATAAAGTCTCGATATTATGGGAATAAAGTCACAGAATTATGGGAATAAAGCCTTGCTATTATGGGAATAAACTCTAGATTTTATGGGAATAAAGTCTTGCTATTATGGGAATAAAGTCTTGATATTATGGGAATAAAGTCTCGATATTATGGGAATAAACTCTAGATTTTATGGGAATAAACTCTAGATTTTATGGGAATAAAGTCTTGCTATTATGGGAATAAAGTCTTGATATTATGGGAATAAAGTCTTGATATTATGGGAATAAAGTCTCGATATTATGGGAATAAAGTCTGGATATTATGGGAATAAAGTCTCGAGATTTTATGGGAATAAAGTCTTGTTATTATGGGAATAAAGTCTCGATATTATGGGAATAAAGTAACAATATTATGGGAATAAAGTCTCGATATTATGGGAATAAAGTAACAATATTATGGGAATAAAGTCTCAATATTATGGGAATAAAGTAACAATATTATGGGAATAAAGTCACCAGACGTTTGGGCCCCCCCGGTATCAGAGCTGGACATCCAGGTGACAGCCTGGGCCTTTTTGCTGATTGGCTAGCGCTGCCCCCCCTGGCGTGCCATTGGGTGGGCCCGTGCGGGCGTGCGGACGTGGGTTTGAGCAGCGCGTGCGTCCAGGCCTGGCTATACGATGGCCCCTTAAACGATGAAAAGCGGCGGCTGATTGAGGAATATCTTTTGTGTGCCGATTGCAAAGGATGATGGGAAAAGGCGCAAAGACACTTATTAGCATTTCCTAATGAATCCAGATTAAAAACGATAAAGCGGCACGGGCGATGTGGATTTTAATTCCACGCGGCGTGCAAACCATTAATAACCATTCCTCCGCCGCCTCCCGGCTGGAGTCGGGATTTCTTTCCTGAATAGCGTTGCGTTCGAGGGAATCGGGGGGTCTAATGACACATCAGAAGACGCCTATGCTCTTTGTTCCTGTGACCCACTTTGCGAGATGCGAGCTCGATTATTACGCCTGCCAAAAGGTGTGTGTGTGTGCGTGTGTGTGCGTGTGTGTGCGTGCGTGCGTGTGTGCGTGTGTGTGTGTGTGTGTGCGTGTGTGTGTGTGCGTGTGTGTGCGTAGGCCTGGTTTAATTAAAGTGTGCCAAGGATGTGCCACGCACGTCTCCGTGTTCACCTGCATTATTAAACCATCTCCAGCCAAGCACAAACACAAAGACTTCACAGTCGCCTTCTTTTGTCTTGCCGTGCTATCATGTCAATTAGCCTACCAGCACCAGGTACTGCTAGGACTACTAGTAGGACTACTAGTAGGACTACTACGAGTACTTCATGCAACACTCTGTTCCTTCACAGCAGGGAGCTGCAACACGACAGTAACAGAACATGTGCTTCTCAAAAGTCATTTTGGCCTTCTGTACTACCCAAATCTCATCACCACAGGTCTTTTATTATGGTGACTATAGGGGTGTTATGTCATGTCTAGAGGGCTCTAATAATGTATTGTATTTAGAAGGTTTATAAACAAATGACAAGGTTTTCTTTTTCTAATTATGTCTGCAAAATTGAGTAATAAGAATGTAATGGCGACTATAGGGGTGTTATGGCATGTCCGGAGGCTCTATCGTGTTGAAAACTGTATTTAGAAGGTTGTAAAGAGGTTTACTATGCCTAATACTTATATTATTGTCAACTATATTCGGTAATACAAGTATAAAATATGACTATAGGGGTGTTATGTCATGTCGAGAGGGCTCTAATAATGTTGTGTTGTATTTAGAAGGGTTGTAAACCGGTTACAGGTTTTCTTTTTCTTATTATGTCTGCAAAATTGAGTAACAGGAATGTAATGGTGACTATAGGGGTGTTATGTCATGTCCAGAGGCTCTATGGTGTTAAAAACTGTATTTAGAAGGTTGTAAAGAGGTTTACGATGCCTAATACTAATTATTGTCGACCATATTAGGTAAGTGTAAAGTGTAAAAGGTGACTATGGGGGTGTTATGCCATGTCCAGAGGTCTCTAATAATGTTGAAATGTGTATTCAGAATGTGGTAAACGGCTTATGTAGCAGAATAATAAAGAATAAAGAATAAAGAATCCTACTTTGTGGAAATTCACTTATCACGGCCTGGTTTACAAGCAGGTAACAGTGATAAGCGAGGGCTTACCGTGATGACTGCTACTAACTGAGTATTTTTTTGTGAAGCGAGGAGCGATGGATACGGCGTACTAGCCAAGAGTACTGATGGAAGTACTCCAACACTTTGCTAATCAATGCACCTTTTCCCGGCGAGCCGCTTTGGTAGGATGCGGGTAATTAAAAAGACATCACGCGTGTAGAAGGCGTGTTGGCTCGGGTCGGCGAGGAAGATCGACACCTGCCGAGGACGAGGAAAGACATGATCAAATGCGACGGGGGCGGTCGGGGGCGGTTGTGGGATGAAAGTCCAACTCCCCCCTCGGGACAAAGCCGCGGATCCTCAGAGGGTCGTCATGATGAAAACGAAATGAGGATGCAGATGAAGAGCGGGAAGCGGGATAATCAGAGCGGGAAAAAAGCTGAAAGACGGCGGGGGCGGGAAGGGTAATTTTTTTTCAAGGAACCTGCTTGTGATATGATGCACCTTTATCCCGTTGTTTTTATTTGCCGCCTCTCACAGGGCTTTATTATTATATCCCGGGCAAAGCCGCTCCGCCACATATGGAGGCTGCCAGTCAACGCCGCCGCCAATAACGCCGCCGGTGCTCGCGATGAATTCATTCCCTTTCGCAAGTTGCTATTCATATTAAAAACAAGCTCATATTAAAGCCCCGACCCGTGTCTCGCAGCCCCCATCTTGCTCCCTTTATTAAACAGGGAGCAGAGGCGGGGGGCGGCCCGGCCAAGGCGTCCTGGCGCACCGCCGCAGGAAGAAGATGGACGTCAAAGTTGACTTGCAGTTTGATGCGCGCGTCAATCCCCCTTCAGCTCCGAGCTGGTCTAATTGGCCGGAAGGGCGCCGCGGGTTGCTTCCGGGGGCGGCGCCGGCCGAGCGTGACTCGCATGATGTCGGCGTGAGCGTTCAATCGGGAGAATTGAAAGCAAGGTGTCGTCGAGTCTCCGCTCGGCATCTCCTCCGCCAATCCCGCCGTGGTATCTCGCTCCGGCAGGCCTCTTCCCGCCGCGCCGCCGCTCTGTCCGTCGCTCGCCCGCCTCCCCCCGTCTTCAATCGCTCATCCCTCCCCCAACACGCATCTTTCCCTCCATTGATGTGTGCAATCCCTTAATCCTCTTCATCTAACTCTCGTGACGCTCCTCCCTTTCTTCTGCATCCGCACCAAAACAGGAGAATTTAAGTGAAAAATAATCTCGTCCGCATGAAACATTCACATGACCGACTCAGGTCAGAGTGGGTCACGTTTACCACGTTTACCAGACGACCATGCTACTGTATCACGTCATTAATAAAGAACTGAAAAAGTACTCTGAGAGCACATACTAATTAGCATGCTAACGCCTGACATGATAGTGTTTACCTAAAACTGTTACTCTGCTAATGTTAGCGATGCTAACATACTCATTTCAGCATGCTAACACCGAGCATGATAGTGTTTACCTAAAACTGTTACTCTGCTAATGTTAGCAATGCTAACATACTCATTTTAGCATGCTAACACCTAGCATGATAGTGGTGTTTATATATGTGCCAAAATAGCAAAAAATGCTAGTATGCTGACAATCGCAATGCTAACACCTGCCATGAGTGTCTACCTATGAATAAGGCTAAAAATGTTACTATGCCAGTAATGCTAACATAATGTCAGCATGCTAACACCAATCATGACAGTGGTAAGTGTTAACCCACAAAAATAGCAAAAAATGCTAGTTTGCTGACATTCGCAAAGCTAACACCTAGCATGCGTGTCTACCTATGAAAATGGCTAAAAATGTTACTATGCTAGCAATGCTAACATAACAATGTTAGAATGCTAACACCAATCATGACAGTGGTAAGTGTTAACCCACAAAAATAGCAAAAAATTTTCGTTTGCTGACATTCGCAAAGCTAACACCTAGCATGCGTGTCTACCTATGATAATGGATAAAAATGTTACTATGCTAGCAATGCTAACATAACAATGTCAGCATACTAACACCAATCATGACAGTGGTAAGTGTTAACCCACAAAAATAGCAAAAAATGCTGGTATGCTGACATTCGCAATGCTAACACCTAGCATGCGTGTCTACCTATGAAAATGGCTAAAAATGTTACTATGCTAGCAATGCTAACATAACAATGTTAGAATGCTAACACCAATCATGACAGTGGTAAGTGTTAACCCACGAAAATAGCAAAAAATGCTGGTATGCTGACATTCGCAATGCTAACACCTAGCATGCGTGTCTACCTATGAAATGGCTAAAAATGTTACTATGCTAGCAATGCTAACATAATATTAGAATGCTAACACCAATCATGACAGTGGTAAGTGTTAACCCAGGAAAATAGCAAAAACTGCTAATATGTTAGCATGTTGCTAACATTAGCATGCATGATAGGCCAGTGCATCGGGAAGGCTAAAGGTCTCCAAACCAGTGCCTCGAGCATCTTTTGTGTGGCAACCCAGGAAAATAGCAAAAAAAATGCTAGTATGCTAATGTTAGCAACATGCCCCGGCTACTATGGGGAGTTATGTATCAACAACACTTTTACTACCATACCACTATATACAGAAGCAGTGCCGCAAGGCATGCTGGGAACCTCCACAACAAGGCACTGGCTTGCACCCCATAGAGGCTAGCGTCTGACCCTCATGGCCCCCGTCCCCGTCGTGTTTACCGACAAATGGCCCCTTTAATGAGCTTTTTATTGGGCGTTGTAAGCGGTGGCGGCGCCAATATTTGCTTAATTACTCGGGCTTATGTTGCCATTTGATGAGATTCGAAACATAACAAAGATTAGGGAGGAGATTTATAATATCCACTAACAACTTTAACTGATTACACACGGCGCAGCGCTGCTGAGTTTAAGAGCGTCTTGTCAAACACTTCGTCGTTATTACACACACGCACGCACGCACACACACGCACACGCATGTACACAGTCATGTCCCCCTGGAATGACTTTGGAGAGGAGAGGCCCGCTGTGTCATATTAAAAGGAATTACAATTAATAATGTTATTACAGCCGCCGCCATGTAATGAAAATATAATACCTGTTAATATACATAAGATTACGCTGATTGACAGCCGTTCATTAAACACGCATCACACGCCAAGTCCAGCTGAAGGATGACGTAACGCTATGGACACTGTTACAGATAAACGGAGACGGAGACTCCTTTGGAACTTCCGGTTTGCAGTTTTTTTTATATCATTTCAATGATGTCATCATCTTTTCCACCACTGGATCTTCTGTCCCCCAAAATAATGGAAGCCATTATAGTTTCTACTTCGCCATCTTCAGCATCCTCAGCGGTTTCAAGATCCTCTACCATTTTGGCATCCTCAGTATCTTCAGCATCCTTGATATTTCCTCTATCCTCAGCCTCTATACACAAACCTCAGCATCTTCAGCATCTTCAGCATTCTCAGCATCTTCACAAACCTCAGCATCCTTAATATTTTCACTATCCTCAGCATCTTCACAAACCTCAGCATCTTCAGCATCCTCAGCATCCTTAATATTTCCACTATCCTCAGCATCTTCAGCATCCTCAGTATCTTCAGCATCCTTAATATTTACACTATCCTCAAGATCTTCACATACCACAGCATCTTCAGCATCCTCAGTATCTTCAGCATCCTCAGCATCCTTAATATTTCCACTATCCTCAGCATCATCAGCATCATCAGTATCTTCAGCATCCTTAATATTTCCACTATCCTCAGCATCTTCAGCATCCTTAATATTTCCACTATCCTCAGCATCTTCACAAACCTCAGCATCTTCAGCATCCTCAGTATCTTCAGCAGCCTCAGCATCCTTAATATTTACACTATCCTCAAGATCTTCACATACCACAGCATCTTCAGCATCCTCAGCATCCTTAATATTTCCACTATCCTCAGCATCATCAGCATCATCAGCATCATCAGCATCATCAGTATCTTCAGCATCCTTAATATTTCCACTATCCTCAGCATCATCAGCATCCTCAGTATCTTCAGCATCCTTAATATTTACACTATCCTCAGCATCTTCAGCATCCTCAGTATCTTCAGCATCCTTAATATTTACACTATCCTCAGTATCTTCACAAACTTCAGCATCTTCAGCATCCTCAGTATCTTCAGCAGCCTCAGCATCTTCAGCATCCTTAATATTTCAACTATCCTCAGTATCTTCACAAACCTCAGCATCTTCAGCATCTTCAGCATCCTTAATAATTCCACTATCCTCAGTATCTTCACAAACCTCAACATCTTCAGCATCCTCAGTATCTTCAGCATCCTTAATATTCCCACTATCCTCAGCATCTTCAGCATCCTTAATATTTCCACTATCCTCAGCATCTTCACAAACCTCAGCATCTTCAGCATCCTCTGTATCTTCAGCAGCCTCAGCATCCTTAATATTTACACTATCCTCAGCATCTTCACAAAGCTCAGCATCCTCAGCATCATCAGTGTCTTCAAAATCCTCAGCATTTTCAACTTCCTCAGCATCTTCAACATCCTGAGCATTTCCATCCACTAAATCCTCGGCATCTTCAACACGGCCGGCCTCTTCGGCATCTTCACACACCTCAGCGCCTTCAGCACTCTCAGCATCTTCCACATCTTCAGCACCCTCAGCACCTTTGGGATCCTTACCATCTTCAGCAGCCTCAGCATCTTCATCATCTTCAGTTTTGTCAGCATCCTCCTCAGCACCTCCGGCATCTTCAGCATCCTCCAAATCCTCAGCATCTCAAACATCCTCGGCCTCTTCAGCATCTTGAGCTTAATCATCATCCTCGGCATCTTCAGCACCCTTTTCAGCACCTTCACCATCCTCAAAATCATCATAATCAGTGTCTTCATCATCACTGATCACTCATCTTCAGCAACCTCAAGAGTCTTCACCCACGGGCAGGATCTTCAACACATTTAGTATTTCCGTATCCTGGGTATCGTCACCCGTTTCCTCATCCTCTGTATCTTCAGCATCCTTCAATATCAGGATCTCCATCAGCAGCAGCATCTCCATCATTATCAGCATCTCCAAAATCATCATCAGCATCTCCAAAATCATCATCAGCATCTCCAACATCATCAGCATTTCCAACATCATCATCATCGGCATTTCCATCATCATCTCCATCATCATCATCAGTATCTCCATCATCATCATCATCTCCAACATCATCGTCGGCATTTCCATCATCATCATCTCCATCATCATCATCATTGGCATCTCCAACATCATCTTCGGCATCTCCAACATCATCATCAGTATCTCCAACATCATCATCGGCATCTCCAACATCATCATCAGCATCTCCAACATCATCATCATCTCCATCATCATCATCATTGGCATCTCCAACATCATCTTCGGCATCTCCAACATCATCATCAGTTTCTCCATCATCATCATCAGTATCTCCAACATCATCATCGGTATCTCCAACATCATCATCAGTATCTCCAACATCATCATCATCATCTCCAACATCATCATTGGCATCTCCATCATCATCATCAGCATCTCCATCCTCAGCATCTCCATCATCATCATCGGTATCTCCATCATCATCATCGGTATCTCCAACATCATCATCATCGGTATCTCCAACATCATCATCATCGGTATCTCCAACATCATCATCATCGGTATCTCCATCATCATCATCAGTATCTGCCCCTGCTAGTCTTGTGCATCTTCATCATGCTGAGCCAGCGTAGGTAATCAGCGGGGGGGTGATGTGGATGGGGGGGGGGGTGATCTAGCATAGAGGAAGTGCAGGATGTCGCCTGGCGGAGTGACTTCCTACTCGTCCCCGCTTGCTAGCGCCGCTCATCAGCCAGAAGCGTTGTAATCAACGACCACATGACGACGTCCAATTAGGACGACCAAGCAAACACGGAAGCTGACAAACTCCAAGCGGCGCCACTTGAGTCGCAGGAACTTCAGGTCAAAGGTCACCTCAAACAGGAATTTTTTTTTTTTTAAGAAAGTCCGCCACTGATCCAGATATGAAGTCCAAAATCCGCCGCCAGGAGTCAATAAATACGACTTGGTCCGCTTGTCAAGCTCCCGCCTCGCCAAGATGGAGGCCGGGCGCCGCCTTTTATCCCTCATCCCCCTTCTGTACGCGCCGCTGTTCTGGCTTGTTATTAAAAACAAACAGACCGCCACGCCTTGTGCACGCACACACACACGCACACACACACACACTGGGACAGTAAATCCAGTGTGGGAATTTGACGCCCATATGGACGACTTGATGACAGCCAACATGAGAGTGTGGAGAAGATGATCACTGTGGCCACTTCATTAGGTACACAATCCAATGCAATCCAATGGAGAACGGCTTTAATACGCATAGACTTTAAAAAAGAAACTTTACAGCCCCTCCCGACTAAAAATGTGACAGACTAGTGAATGGGAAGTGTGGGGGGGGGGGGGGGGGGGGGGGCTTTTGGTCCTTCCCGCCTGTTCTTTATGCATTAGATGTGGGAGCACTCAGGACAGCTCAAGCTAATTCTCTCCCTGAAGAAAGCAATTAGACCGGCGCACTCATCTAATGCTCGGCGGAGGCGGGGGGGGGGGGGAAGGGGGGGGTCTCATGTGGGTGGGTGTTCTGAACGAGAAAGAGAGAAAAATGCAGCCGGTGATGCATTTTTTTTTTTTTTTTTTGGAGTGGGGGGGTGGGGGGTGGGGGGGAGGGCGCATTTCCAAGGACCATTCATCCCGCATCCAATTATGGCGGCTAATTTCATCAAAATTTGCTCCTTAAAAAGTGGCGCTGCTGAATAATGAGCGCCATCATTTGACCCGCCGCTCGGGGAGATGAGAGAATCCGGAAAAGAGAAGACGGAGGAAGCTGAGCTCGGCGGGTAAGATAATTGTCAAAACACTTTGTTGCCACGGCAACGGAAATATCTGCAACTTTACACAAAGGGGACGCCGCCTGCTGTTGCACTACAGGTCAGCTGGGGGGGGGGGGCACACAAAGACATGCTTGAGGTTGGTTCTCCAACCAGTGGCCTGGTTCCGGACACGTGTACCAGGTCGCCAGGTCAGGAGTTCTGGAAGGAGATTAGAAGCTAGCGTCACGCAAATCTTCACTTAGCGATGCCGAGTAGTTAGCGGTGTAAAAAAAAAATGCTGCGGCTCATTAAAGGTTTCAAACCCTGGTGTAGACTCCAGCAACCGGTAAAATGGAGTCCCCAAACTAAGTCTTGAGTGAGAATGCTAAATAAACAAACCACCACGGGGCCAAAACAAATTGAACTCAAGAGATAACTGAGCACAAACTACAAAGATGGCTTCCGTGTGGCCGATGGCACCGGGAAGACCACATGACCAATATTTCATGTTGCCTTTTGCATGTACATTTTGGAAGTTTGGGACGGATGACGGATTATTTGGAGCAGACCTGGAATAACACCCCTTGAAAAGGTATTTTAAAAAGTAAGAATAGGCTGTATTAACCGTGAAACTGCAGGATTTTTCCTGAATATGTATATTTGTGGCGTGACTGTGGCGTAACCGTAGCGACGTGGCCATCCACGCATGAGAGCAGGAAGTGCCCAGATCATCTGTGAAAAGATCGTGCGGGTAACCTTTATTAGAAGATCCATGTTGACATTTCCAGACCTGAAGAGCAGATCGCTTGTCCCCTCTTGACAGGAAGTGTTCCCAGGAAAAGAAGGAAAGCGAAAGTGGACCGTGGTGGTTTCCTGGAAGCGAGGCGACACAGCCATGTGATGTTTATTCGTTTGTGTGTGTTTTGGTTGGGGGGGGTGGGGGGAGGGGGGGTTATTTGGAGTTGATCACCCCCAAAAGCTGTCATCTCCTCTCTCTCTGTTTACTGACGGATTGGACATGATGGGAAAGGATGGGGGACGTGTGGGAGATGATGCCTCTGTGTTTAGACGGGGGCGGGTGGGGGGGGGGCGTCTGTCACCTTCTATTTGTTGATGGGGAGGGACTGGTACCGCCCCCAGTGGCAGTGGAGCAGCTGAAACATTAGTAGTACAATACTCCAAGTGCTGGTACAAGTACACATGCTACTAATGCTAAGTGGCTAGCCCGGCCAGGAGTACCCCCCCATAGCTGTGCGCTAAAGAAAAGGATGGTCGGAGAACCAAGGACCTTCTGTACGAATGTAAACAATTAGCATGTTGATGAAAGTCACGTGTTGGTAAAAACGTCAGGAGAAGAAAAGAAGGAAAGTCCAAAGACTTAAGAAGATCCTTAAGAAGATCCTTAAGAAGATCCTTAAGAAGATCCTTAAGAAGATCCTTAAGAAGATCCCATTTGAGAACTCGTGATGAAGCTTCCACATTCCATTCCGAATTCCACACCTTTAAAGCCAGGAGATATTATTACATCACAACAGCTCTTAGACTAGCTAGGCTAGCAGCCTGGTTTTAAAGAGGTAAAGGTAAGGGGGGTAGGGGGGTAAGAGGTGAAGGTTAGGGGCTGGGTTAGGGGTAAAGATTGGTGGTTGGGGGGTTAGTGGTGAAAGTAGGGGTTAGGGGGTAAATGTTAGTTGTAAAGGTTAGGGTTAGAGGGTTAGAGGTGAAGGGTAAAGGTTAAGGTTGGGATAAAGGTTAGGGTTAGGGGTAAAGGTCAGGGGTAAAAGTTAGGGGTAAAGGTTAAGGTTAGGGGTAAAGGTTAGGAGTAAAGGTTAGGGGTAAAAGTTAGGGTTGGGGTGAAGGTTAGGGGTAAAGGTTAGGGGTAAAGGTTAAGGTTAGGGGTAAAGGTTAAGAGTAAAGGTTAGGGGTAAAAGTTAGGGTTGGGGTGAAGGTTAGGGGTAAAGGTTAGGGTTAGGGGTAAAGGTTAAGGTTAGGGGTAAAGGTTAGGGGTAAAGGTTAGGGTTAGGGGTAAAGGTTAGGGGTAAAGGTTAAGGTTAGGGGTAAAGGTTAGGGTTAGGGGTAAAGGTTAGGGTTGGGGTAAAGGTTAAGGTTAGGGGTAAAGGTTAGGGTTAGGGGTGAAGGTTAGGGGTAAAGGTTAAGGTTAGGGGTAAAGGTTAGGGTTAGGGGTAAAGGTTAGGGTTGGGGTAAAGGTTAAGGTTAGGGGTAAAGGTTAGGGTTGGGGTAAAGGTTAAGGTTAGGGATAAAGGTTAGGGTTAGGGGTAAAAGTTAGGGTTAGGGTGAATATTGGGGGCAGGTCTTGAGTTAGGGGGGTCAGGATTAGAGCCAGTTGTCCCGATTGAACCACTATTACGTATTGACCAAGAATCAAGACTAACAATCTCCTGACAGGACGGTCGTCCCTTTCATTTACCCAAGTTTGTTATTCCGCCCCCTGCTGGCCATTGAAAAGAAGGGTTTTAAGGTTTGGGAGGGGTATTGGGAGAGGTATTGGGTATTGGGTACTTGCACCCAAGTAAAGTGGAATGTGGTCAAGGCGAGTCTCAGGAGGCTCCTCGTCAAGCGTCCAATGAAAGGAGGTGAGTCAGGAAGTCTTCCTGTCTGTCGGCATGTTTGTTGGTTGCCGACACGGGAAGCGTCTGGCCTTGACTCAAACCAAACACAAGCACCCCCCCCCATGCCCTCCACGTACTCCTCTTCCTCCTCGCCATGGCTTATGCCAGCAAACAAAGCGAAATGCACTTAGGGAGAGGAGAGTCGGTGGCGGTGGCGGCGGCGGCGGCAGTTATTAGTGCTCTCTGATGAGTCTCGGCCGGCGGTGGCGAGGCGAGGTGAGGTGAGGTGCGGGCGACGCTACAGGCGGCCTCGGGCGGCGGCGATGTAATTAGACATCAAGTGAATTCTATCTGGGTAATGAACAGGCAGAGGGTCAGCTACCTGCCGCCCCTCACCATCACGCACCGCCGGCGCCGCCATTGTGGTCCGTGAATACCGCCGCGCTGTCAAGCTGTCGGGCGCGTTAGCGTGGCGTCGGAGCAGGAAATTAACCTCAGAAGTTGACTTCAGTTTGGTTCAAGATCAACAAAACTTTTACGCCACTTGGGAAAAAAAAAAAAAACACATTTTGTCGTCTCGCAGTCTGTCATGGACTTGGCGGTAAAATGTGGTTCCGATTCCGAGATCACGTCCCCGAGCTGCCGTATGGCCAGACGTTTAGCTACTAGCACGCTGCTGCCGTGATGTAATACAAGCTGGAAATTAGCACGACGACGGGGGTCCACCTGTTTGTGTGTGATGCTCACTCAGCAGATGGACGCCCCCCCCCCCAATTACCTCCACGTAATTACTGCTGATTATTACTTAACATCCAACATGTTCTTTGGTTAATGGAGACGCCATTAAACATCACCAAGTGGAAGCAGTTACACGCCCAGCCTAGATAGACGTCACATGGTTATGTTTCCTCATTTTGGGGTACGGGACGCTTCGCCGTGTTGATACCAACCATGCTACACGATAAAGGTGAGGGACAGGAAGTGTTTGACTCCGGCTTAGGAACAGCTAGCCTTCCCGCCGGAACACATACAGGGACAAAGACGAGCAGATAAGCGGATAGCAAAACTTGAAAAGTAAAATAATACACCGTATTTTCTGGAATATAAGTCGCTCTGGAGTATAAGTCGCACAAGGCCAAAAATGCATAATTAGGTTGAAAAAAACATAAGTCGCACTGAAGTATAAGTGGCATTTTTTGCGGGTAATTTATTTTCCGAACTACTTGACCAAAACAGACATTACGTCATCTTGCAATCTAACAATAATATGAATAGGTGTAATATATGCTAACACAATGCTGATTCAGCTATACAAAACATAAACACAAACATAAAAGGTGTCCAGTATTTATGTAAATAAACAGTTTTTTCATTTATAAGTCGCAGGAACAGCCAACCTATGAAAAAAAGTGCGACTTATAATCCGGAAAATACGGTTTATTTCAAACTTGAATACAAATTTGATGTTATATGAAGTAATATTTGTATTTCACATCGTGCTGTAGTTTGGAATGAAGGTATGGGGTCGCGCGGTGGTTTAGTGGTTAGCATGTTGGCCGCAACGTCACGAGATCTGGGTTCGTATCTGAAGGCGAACATCTGCTAGCAAGCAGGCTAATTTACTCTAAACCCAAGAAGTCCAAAACTTTTAAGTGTTAAGGTAATGTCATGTAAGCTAACGTGTAGTGCCATACCATAATACTACATATCACTTGTATTTATGTGTGTTTTACTCAATGAGTTTGTGCCCCCCCCCTCACTGCGGAGCATTTGGTACAACTAGCACACTAACGTCTTCCTTTACTTCCTTTTTTATAAGAGAGCTCAGGGGAAGTTAACATCACAGGCAGGAGAAAAAAGGCACGCTTGATTTGCTCACCCGGACAGCACAGTAGTCCTGCCTCATTGGTTGGTTTTTAAATCGGACTTATAGGTATGACGTCATATGGCCCTGATAATTAGCATTACCTAAACACAGCATGAAGTTAACCATGGGGTGATAGAGTGAAAAAAAAGTATCCTCACAATCTGTGTGGAAGTGGTACATTTTTTCCCTCATATTTCTCCAATAATTATGATCCCCCCCTAATTAATATACAAATAGCGTATATATCCACCTGGTAGAAGACTTGTACTGTCTTTTGTGCTAACATTGCTGGGTTCTGTCAGGCGTTCCTCATCATGTTGGAGTGAAAACGGCGCTGTGAAGCAGGAGATGTGGGAGCGCTGCGGAGGTGACCTAAGTGCTTTGTGTGGAGTCAAGCGCCAGCGGCAAGGCAGGGGGGCGCTTTTAGCGCGGGGGTCCAGCTCGGCGAGCGGCGGGTGTCGGCCGGGCTCTTTGTTAAGGCTCATTCTCTCGTCTGCGACCGTGAAACATCAATAGAGCTGCCGGACGCCACCCTCTCACTCGGGGCTCTGCATCCCAGCTTGACCTCCTCTTCCTTTTCCTTTTGTTTGCACCTTCTCCGACATCCTATGCCCCCCCCCACCCCGCTGTCATGCATTGTTTCGGATGATCGGAAAGAAAAGCGGCCCGCTCAGGCCGCCGCACGCCCCCCCCAGAGAACAGGAAGCTCCATTAGCGGGGCTCGGGGACCGCACACTAACAAGATGCTAACACCCCCCCCTCGGTGATCCAATGTGACCTGACTGGATATCAATAACATTTTAATGCTCCACTTGCAGCCTATTAATGCGGCGTGGTATCGACGGGAGCGCCTCCAGGTTACACGAGGCTCCGTGCGGAAGCTCGCTGATGTCGGAATGCTTCAAGAGCCCCCCATCCCCCCCCCCCCCCCCAATCAATGAGCTCCTTCACCACACGCAGCGCCCGCTCGCACAAAGTGACCTTTTAAAGCAAGAATGTGAAACAACGGAAATGGGAGGGCAATTTCTGCGGCGTAACGATGTCAGCGGAGCACGCTGATAAGTTGTCGGGAGCGGCTCGTCACCTGAACAGCTTCCTCTCCGGGTTAATTAATTGGGATATCTACCGCCCGTGTGGACAGGAAATGAGTCGGCTACAGAGCGAGATGAGGCAAAACGCCACGCGAGGCACTTTGCGGCCGGGAGATAGAAAGCGCCGCGTTTCATCCATCCTTTCCTCCCATTAAAGCGGCTACGGGCGAGGAAGACGATCAAGGCGCTAATTTCCACCCGCCGAGAAAAGGATGACAAAGAGGAGAGCCGGCCGCGGCGGCGCCGCTATTCTCTGGTGTTTAAATTAGCGGCGCCCTCCACGTGAAATATGAGGCGGAACGCAGCCGCGCCATCTTTTGGCTCGCCGTCGCCTCTTATGGTGCTACGTGGTATGGCGCGGCATCGGGCCACGACCACGCCATGCGTGCACACGGGCCTGTGATCCATCCAACATGGCCGCTACTTCAGGGCTTTAAATACATGGTTGAAATGGTGCCATTTTTAAAACTCATTTCCAACTTGTGTCTTCTTCCCTAACCGCCGCCGCCGCTTTTCACCGCTACAAAGTGACATGGCACCCGTGGCCAAATCTCTCCGTGACGGAGCCACCGCTCGCGCTCGCCCGCCACTTCTCATTCTCCGTCGCCCGGCCCCGCTCAATCGCCTCGCCTTCGCCTCCCGTCAGCGTTTGGCAGGCGTCTCTAAACGCTTCAACACAATTTCACCGCCTGCCTCGTGTGCCGCCTTGCTCCCGGAATGGGCAGCGTTCCGGGAGGAGCGTGTGACGGGATGCTGCAAACGCACGTCGGATACCGGCGGACACCGGCGGACATGTCAGACGTGGCTAATGGCCATTGGCCTTTCTTCTTTCTTCACAGATTCATTTTCTTTAGCTCGAAAGGTGATGACTGGAACACGGAGGAAATGATGATATCAGGTATCGGGTATCAGGTATTGGGTATCAGATATCAGGTATCAGGTATCGGGTATCAGATATCAGATATCGAGTATCAGGTATCGGGTATCAGGAATCAGGAATAGGGTATCAGGTATCAGGTATCGGGAAGTATATTCTCCAATATGGACAACCAATAGGATGTACCATCTCGCCTCTTATGAACATCCCGCCGAAAAGCTGTCGGACTTCCTCTAAGCGGGCCGCCCGGGTCCTTGATGTTGGCTGGCTGCGGCCCAGCAGGGATCCACGCTGCAGCTCAAGTCCGTTAAAAATACAACACAGGCACTTTTTCAGTCGTAGGGAAGGGGGGCCGGAAAAATCCCGTCCCTGTACTCTGAGTGAACCTGCAGTCTTTGGGGGGATTTATGGAGATGAGACCATCCCAGAAGCTCCTCCCGCAGCCGCCCGGCCCGGTCCCGAGTGTGGCGACTGTTTGTTGATTTGTGCCAGCGTTTAACTTTGGCTCCGTTTACTTGACACTCGACATATCGATTACTTTGGACCTGACAGCCCGCTGGAGAAGCTGGCTTTGATCGGGAGTGGTCTGCTAACTCTCACACTGCCTTTTTCCACCCGTGGCAGGACAAATCCTGTCGTGCGGAAAAAATACTTCATGCTTTTGGGACCTCTGGCCTGGATGGCTGGAACAATCAGTCTACTTCCATCTCTAGTTGGTCCGAGCGCACGAGTGCTGGCTAGAAGCAAGACAAGAGATAATACAGGGCATCTCAACTTAGTCTGGGTGAGTATTCCATCGAGTATTCCATAAAAAAGGGTTTCAAGTACAGTAATCCCTCGTTTACCGTGGCTAATCACTTCCAGTCTCACCGATGGTGAGTTCGAGTTCATTAGGATTCCTGATTTACAAATGGAATATTTCAGGAGATAGAGCACAGAAAACCCACTTGAAACCTTCCTAATACAGTTTTGGACATTACCAAAGCCCCTAGACATGACATAACACCCCTATAGTTACCTTTACTATTACCCAGTATAGGAGGCATGATAAAAAAAAAGCACAGTATAGCATAAAAAACTTATTTATGACCTTAAGAAAACCTATTGACAACCTTCTACATATGATTTTTAATTTTATTAGAGCCCTCTAGACACGAAATAACACCCCTATAGTCACATTTACACTCCTATTACTCAATATAGTAGACATAAGAGAAAATAAGACATGAAAAACCTGTTTATAACCTTCCAAATTCGCTTTTTAATATTATTAGAGCCCTCTACACATGATATAACACCCCTATAGTCACCTTTACACTCCTATCACCCAATATAGTAGACATAAGACAAAAAAAATAGACATGAAAAAATTATTTACAACCTTCCAAATTCGCCTTTTAACATTATTAGAGCCCTCTAGACATGAAATAACACCCCTATAGTCTCCTTTACACTCCTATTACCCAATACAGCAGACATAACAGAAAATAAGATATAAAAAACCTGTTTACAGCTTGCAAATTCGCTTTTTAATATTAGAGCCCTCTAGACACAAAATAACATCCCTATGTGTTGGCTAGTTCTAGCCCAAATAGAGCCTCTTCGGCCTCTCTGGAGGGACGACAGTATGGTCCGCTAACGCTAACACCAACCTTTGATGTCAAGTAGGGGGCCCACATTTCACAGGCCACAGGTTTGAGACCCCTGATTGAACGTATTGTGGTCAAAGCCATCAAACAAGCATCAGCGCTCGCTCGGCCCACAAAGGTGAAGCCCTTGCGCGGTGCGGATCAAAGCGATTATTAAACGCGGGGAAGGCGAAGGCGGCGGCTCAAAGATGACACTGACATCAAGGCGTTGTGAGGGGGGAGGACTCCACACGCGGGAGGTGCTACTGACTCTGGTTTCTTTGCCCCCCCCCCCCGTGCTCGCTTACCTGCGCGGCATCAAGAATAAAAATAGGCTTATTAATCTTCCGTGCACGGAATAATAGCGTGTGTCATGACCTCGCTGACGGTCTTTGGAAGCGTCAGCAACAACAAAGCGTGGCTTTGAAATCAAACATAACCTTTCTGCTGGGCGACAATATCCATACCTCGGGGCATGGACAGGTCCTTTTTTGCTAATGTTTGACTCCGGCGGAACCTCGGTTAGCGTGTTTTTTGGTTAAAGATGAAATTGTTGCCTCGGTTTAAGTCCTTTTTCTGGTTGGCCTGCAATATGGCGTCCGCCGTCTTGTGGTATCACCGATACACGGAATGATTCTTGGAGGTTCCCTGACAGGATTCATGTACTTTGCTGAAATATGTTGTTTGTAATTATGTTCATTCACATACTAGCCTTGCCAAAATGTTGTGTTGCTGCTGGATGTTCACATTGTCCCGGTACACAGGAGAAACACAGTCAAAGTGGAGTGGAAGGCTCGTCTTGTTTACATCATGTAAACACTATTCCATGATAGCGGCAAGCGCCATCTTTTCACAAATATTTACAGTGGGGGGGGCTGCACACATATGCGATAAAACCATTTTGTCAGACTGGACAGTCCTTGGACAAAAAGCCTTTTGCCTGCAGCCCAGACGGACTGACTGTTAGTGGATGCTAGTCTTGTGATGCCCCCATGTCTCTACAATACCCCCCCCCCGTGTTTTTGTGTTTCCCGCACATTTGACGTTGGATGCTCCCAGCGCCTGGAGGTGGGACCCAGCCAGGCGTGTCCTACGTCCCCCGTTAAGTGCGGTAATGGATGTTTGAAAGGCTATGTCAGAGATCAGGAAATAAAGCGCGTCCAGAGGTTAGCGCCCCCCCCCCCCGCCTTGAGGAAACACCTGATGAAACGTGCATTAAACACATCTCGCTCCACGCCGCCGCAACCCCGCCTCCCGCACACCACCTCTAATATCTTATGGAATTAAAGCGCTGACAGGTTATCATAATCCAATTTCAGAGACAATGTCGCCGAGCACCTTGCGGCGCTCCGAGGGGGCCGCGTCGGAATGGAATATGCACCCGGCGGATTAAATTACGCAGGGAGAAATAATTAGGAGCGACATTAGAAAATATCTTTTTGTGTTATTGTGAGTGTCGCACTGCATTGTGCACTCGTCAACAGCGGGGGCGGGGCGGGGCGGAGGGCGGGTGGATGGGGGGGGGGGGTGATGTTATTGCACGCGTTCTGCAATATGTGCACTCAAAACCACGTTACCCTCTGATGAAGTAAGCCCCCTTTGATTGTTTATTTCCTGTCACGCCGCCATGATGACTCCACGCCGCCTTAAAGCGGCGCGCTGGAATGGGAACGGGATTTCTCATCAAACATTCAGCGAGCTTAATCAACAACGTTCTTGCGGGGGATACGTTTTCGGAAAGCTGCTACCTTCACTGTTACCGCGGTATTCGGTTTCCTTCATTTATTCCTTCCGACAAAAACTCAAGCCCTTTTCCCCAATCGGAATGATGTAAATCCCATAATGGGAACTCTGGGAACATTTTGATGAACAATCCAAAGCACACAAAAACGCGGGTATGAACACCGAGGTTTAACAGCATTCAACAGGGGGGGGGGGGGTATATTGTAGAGACATACTTTCACCTCATCAAATGGACACCTGAGTCTTACACTAGTCAAAGATCCTCTATTGGACAGAAGAGATCTGCTGTTTGGAGGAACCTACTACAAAAGAAAATAACACTAGTCAAAGATCCTCTATATGATGACAGGAGTGTTGTGATGTTTCAAGAACCTACTGAACAAAAAAAGTAGTCAAAGATCCTCTATATGACAGGAGTGTTGTGATGGTTTTTTTTAGAACTTACTGAAAAAAAAGTAGTCAAAGATCCACTATATGACAGGAGTGTTGTGATGTTTTAAGAACCTAAAAAGAGTCAAAGATCCTCTATATAACAGGAGTGTTGTGATGTTTTAAGAACCTACTGATAAAAAAGTAGTCAAACATCCTCTAAATGACACAGAAGCGTTGCGATGTTTTAAGAACCTAAAGAAAAGTCAAAGATCCTCTTTATGACAGGAGTGTTGTGATGTTTTTTTTTAGAACTTACTGAAAAAAAAGTAGTCAAAGATCCACTATATGACAGGAGTGTTGTGATGTTTTAAGAACCTAAAAAGAGTCAAAGATCCTCTATATGACAGGAGTGTTGTGATGTTTTAAGAACCTACTGATAAAAAAGTAGTCAAAGATCCTCTAAATGACAGAAGCGTTGTGATGTTTTAAGAACCTAAAAAAAAGTCAAAGATCCTCTTTATGACAGGAGTGTTGTGATGTTTTTTTTTAGAACTTACTGAAAAAAAAGTAGTCAAAGATCCACTATATGATAGGAGTGTTGTGATGTTTTTTTTTTTTAGAACTTACTGAAAAAAAAGTAGTCAAAGATCCACTATATGACAGGAGTGTTGTGATGTTTTAAGAACCTAAAAAGAGTCAAAGATCCTCTATATGACAGGAGTGTTGTGATGTTTTAAGAACCTAAAAAGAGTCAAAGATCCTCTAAATGACAGAAGCGTTGTGATGTTTTAAGAACCTAAAAAAAAGTCAAAGATCCTCTTTATGACAGGAGTGTTGTGATGTTTTTTTTTAGAACTTACTGAAAAAAAAGTAGTCAAAGATCCACTATATGATAGGAGTGTTGTGATGTTTTTTGTTTTTTAGAACTTACTGAAAAAAAAGTAGTCAAAGATCCACTATATGATAGGAGTGTTGTGATGTTTTTTTTTTTTTAGAACTTACTGAAAAAAAAGTAGTCAAAGATCCACTATATGACAGGAGTGTTGTGATGTTTTAAGAACCTAAAAAGAGTCAAAGATCCTCTATATGACAGGAGTGTTGTGATGTTTTAAGAACCTAAAAAGAGTCAAAGATCCTCTATATGACAGGAGTGTTGTGATGTTTTAAGAACCTAAAAAGGGTCAAAGATCCTCTATATGACAGGAGTGTTGTGATGTTTTAAGAACCTACTGAAAAAAATGTAGTCAAAGATCCCCTATATGACAGGAGTGTTGTGATGTTTTAAGAACCTAAAAAAAGAGTCAAAGATCCTCTATATGACAGGAGTGTTGTGATGTTTTAAGAACCTAAAAAAAGAGTCAAAGATCCACTATATGACAGGAGTGTTGTGATGTTTTAAGAACCTAAAAAAAGAGTCAAAGATCCTCTATATGACAGGAGTGTTGTGATGTTTTAAGAACCTACTGGAAAAAAAAGTAGTCAAAGATCCCCTATATGACAGGAGTGTTGTGATGTTTTAAGAACTCCTGAAAAAAAAAGTTATCAAAGATCCTCTATATGACAGGAGTGCCACTGTGTTTAAAGTCCACTCTAAATTTCACACGTTGACGCTCAGGCTTTTGGCTAGACGGCTAGCGTCCTGGGCTGTCATGCGGTGCACGGTGACTGGCGCCCACGGGTGGACGGGGACGGGTCCCCCACACTCGGTGGCAAGTGTAGCGTGCGAAAGAAAGATGGCGGCGGTTTTAGCTGAATTCCTTCCTGCTGCCTTGGTCTTGCTGCTTATTGACGTGTTTGTTCTAATTATTCCCCGCTCGCCATCTCCGGCCGCTCCGTGGGCTAGCACAGGCATCTCTTTGATTAGCAGCCTGCGCTCTGCTCGCCGCCGATAACAACGCCGCCCCCGCCCCCGCCCCCTGCGAGACACAGCAAATTGTTGCTCTTTGGTTAGCCGTCTTTAAATATTTTACAACACGAGGCTTTGAAAGATCCACCAAGGGCCAACGCTGGGAATTTCAACGACAGAACATGAATAAAGATTCCCCACTTTGCCGCTTTCATCAGCCGGGGGCCGGGTGGGGGTGGGGGGTGGGCGCCGACGACGCCGGTCATAAATATGGTTTTGATTTTCCAAGCGGTGGCGAACCACGAGGCGACGACAACGGCGGCGGTGAGGACATTAGCCGCATTGATTCCGTCCGCTCGATGGAAGAAAACGTGCGGTGACCTTTGGCTCGTTTGGAGGCGTTAAAGTTCCTCGGCGGTGTCAGGTGGGGGTGGGGGGGGGGCATTAACACAAATGACCTGCCGCCATTAAAGACCCGCATCAATCCCCGCCGGAGCCGCCATTAATGACCGCACGATAAAACGCTGCAAAGCCGTTGTCTGGTCCGCTCACATAAAACATACGCGTGGCGGCTGAAGCGAGCGAGGGAGCAGCGTGGCGGCCATTACACGCGCTCTGATTTACAGCCGCGGCCATCAAGACGCCAACCTTCTGTCACAGTCCCGCAGATATATCCCACCCCCCCCAGCCCCCCGCCGTGCCTCAGACAGGTGATTACACGCCTACCTGCGAGCCGTGTCACGCCAAACATGTCGTTGTTTGCCTTACGAATGGGTCAAAGTATCGGGACTTAGTCCTGGATCACAGAACCCTAGACCATCGCTAACCTAGACTCTACCTATCCTTCGGTCTAGTCTAGTCTAGTCAAAGGTCCACTACACGCAGCAGCGTTGTGATGCTTTAAGATCAAAGATCCTGTACGTGATGCTAGATCTACCTTAGCCTCTCTTAAACGCTACTTCCACGTTGGGTCCGAACGCCCACGCCCGCGTTCGTCTTCCAATCAATGTCACGGAATTAGTTCTATTCCCGGCGCGCCATAATAAAGCATCCGTCACATTACGTGCGCTCCAATTCAGCGCCTAATCTCATTAGAATTACAACCACATTCTGACAGCGATGCCTGAGTGAAGTGTGAAAGGGAGGGGTGGGGGGTGTGTGGGGGGGGGTAAATAAAAGAAATGCCCCGCACCGACGCCTGACGAGCTGCAGGCTCTTATTCTGCTGGATGGCATCTGGTCCTTTTATTCTGAAATCTTCAGCTGAGTCCGCACACTCGCGGTTTATCGGCTGATAAAGGAAGACGTTTCACGTGCCAGGAGGAATAAAAACACAAAAAGCCTACGTGAAGAGCATCGCGGCGGCTGCTCCAATATGTGCCCCGATACGGGGCACCTTGCTGGGCCACACGAGGCGGGTCCATCCCTGCTCTACGCTGTCCTGGTGGTAGGAATGTCATGATGTTCCATTGCCGCAAATCCTAATTGTGCACCAACGACACTTACATCTAACATCGGTTATCATATACAACAATACTATGTTAGAATCTGTTACCCAGCATGCCTTGCGGATTATAAATGAACTAATGGTTTTGCATGTATATTGGCGTCTAAGCATCGCATAGTGCAGCTATGTAGTTATTTTTGGTTGGGCCTTGAGTGAGGGATGCTAACAGGCTAACAGGCTCCTGGTCCCCAAAAGCTGCTTCCGGGTGGGGGGGGGTCTGTAACCAATCAAAAGCATAAAGACATTTATGAACGTAGCGAAGACGCAGCATCAGGAGCACCCGGGGGTTCATTCGTCATTCATCCAAGAAAGGCCAACTTGGGAACGTTTGAGGAAGGAAAGACGAGTTATTAGGGCGGATGGTGTCAGCACGAGCAACCTCCCCTCACCGGGCTTGGCACGGCGGGCCGGCGTCACCATGGCAACCGCGCAGCGCAGCAGCACCGCCGCCACGGGGACGGGCCGGGTGGGCGTCACGCCTCCGCCGCTGAAGCGGGAGGTGATAATTGTCTTGGCAACTGCTGTCACGGCGCCTCGCGTCGTGTCATCATCATCATCAGCTGGGCGTCACTCGCCCCGTCATGAGGCCTCCGCGTCGGGCGCCGCTTAACGAGAACTGAGAGCACGCGACCGTTTTGGTTTGCTCCGACGGAAAGTAAACAGCGCCGCCGTGTCGGGTGGTCGGATGCTTTTGGAACTTTCCCGTCCTTCCGTCATCTCTGAACCGGTGGTCTGATGGGTTCCGCCCCCCCCCCCAATCAGTTTGTCCTGCTTCTCAGCCAATCACAGTCATGGGGATCATTGGCGCGAGTCGCCCCGGCATATGGTACCCCGAAGGCGTCTTCGGGTCGCCCCCCATAGCCGGTCCATCTGCGGAGCTCCCAGGGATGACTGGTTAGGAGGCCCCCCCGGTTAGAAGGCCCCATAATGGTGTTGGGAAAGCAGGTCCCAAGTCCTCAGGGCGGCGTGGATCATGTGGTAAGGTGGAGGTTGCCGGTCCAATGCTGCCTCCAGCCATTCCCCCGGTGGAGTGCATTAGGGTCAGCTGACACCAACTGTACTAGAAGTGTTCGTTAGAAGAAGTTTGCAAGTTGTTGCAGAGGCGTTTGTGGAGGAGAGCGAGCGAGAGAGCGAGAGGGAGAAAGAGAGAGAGGTTTCCGAGTGAGGCGAGTCGGACGTTCCGTCTGTCAGGCTGCGGCGGCTTTATTCCCCCCGTGGAACAACAAACAACAAACATGATCTGGCTTGTTTCTTCTAAACGAACAAAAAGTGAAGAGAAGAGAAAGCGAAGGAAACAATACCCCCCCCCCCCCACACACACACACAAGTTTGTGCCGGATGCTAATTTTCGTTTTAATTGCATCAAGACTCTTTTTGTCACATGTGAGAAACGTGTACGTGTGAGGGTGTTGATTAGAGGAAGTAAAAATACAGCATGTAGGATTTTTATGCTAATTAGCCTTTAAACCTCGCTCACGTCAGCCGCCTTGGCTAATTAGCATGTTTCCGACAGCGGCGAGGAGAAGTGAGAGGATGGCGCGATCGGGCCGCTCCACGGCTGAATTAGCCGGGTTTTTCTTTTCTTTTCTTTCTTCTTCTTCTTCTTTTTCTCACCGGGTTCCCGCTTCCTCTCCGAGCCAGCCGCCTCCGCTCGCCATCAAGCCTGCGTGAGTTGGAAGGCGCTCGCTCCTCCTCGCCATCCATCCATCTGCGGCGCCCCGACCATCCGTCTCCGCTGTCTGTCAGCCGCTTTCTAGCACTTTCCTCCTCTGCCATCCCTCGCTCGCTCAAACCCCCCCCCCCATCTGCCGCCGTCGACAGCCTCCTCACGCTTCCCACATCTGTGTCGGTCCAATTAGCAGGAAATATTAATGGCGCAACTCTGCCTCATCCATCTTTGTTCGATTAGACACGCCGGCCACACGATTAGGCACACCATGCGGCCTCTGGCGCCCGACTGCGTGCTTGTGTGGGCTTACTCGGACCTAAGCCACGTTTTTCACATCATAGCCGTGAAATAATAACCCAAATGTGGCAGGATGGTTTACAGTAACTGTAGTTACAGTTACTAATTGGAACTACAGGCGAATGATACGGACTCCTTGGTCCCGGTCTGGGTCATGTTTTGGTGGAAAAGGCCAACAGGGGTGATGTGTGGTGAGAATCGGCGAGCACGTTGGAGGAGCGCTTTGCGGCGAGTCCCGTACAAGTCAGTGTGAGGCGGCTAAAAAGGGACGGCGGGCCTGAAAGCGAGACAGCGCTGGAGACGGAACAGTCGTCTCCCATGGCAACGTCGGTGTAGGCGCATGTGTGGGCTGAAGTTATTTCCTCTCCTCCGCGTTGCTCTGTTTACTTGCTCTCGGTTCCGGGCAGACTCTGGAGTTCACTCTGCACCGCGTTTTCTTTTCTTTCCTTTTTTTTTCGGCTGTAACAGCCAGACTGACCGCTGCAGACGCCGTATCTGCCGTCAAGGTTGCGGCTAAAAGCCGGCAGCCTTCCGACTGTCAATTTGCGGCTTGAGTGCCTCCAAGGTTAGCTCCCTGCCAGCGTGGGACTTGTCCAGTTCCACCTGGCTGATGGAGGTGCCGGCAGCGGGTCGGGACTCGGCGCGGCACACGCAAGCGTCCTCAGAAGCTCAGAAGCTCAGAAGCAACCGGCGGACTGCGTTCATTTATCGCTGCCTCGCAAAGACAAAGAGATTTGTTTCGGCCTCGACGAGCCTAATTGCCTCTAATTGCCTTCCGCCGGCTGAATTGATGCTGGCAATTTGGAAACAGACGCGAAAAGTGATGGAGTGATGAAGCGCGAGATGAAATTGCTACCAAAACACCAAATTAGCAACAATAAATTTGCTCAAGTGAATACATGACAGAAAGAGAAGCATTAGCATGTTGCTCTCTGGTCCTCCGTTCCTCCCTCCTAGCTTGTTAACGCTTCAGCATTCATCCTCAGCTTTTTAGCAAAGCTTAGCACCTTTAGCAAAGAATGCTTCTGATCTCCAGAATTAGGCTGCTCGTTGGTAGGAAGCCGTCTGCATTGGCGAAGCTTCAGCTGGAATCCCTCGCCACATCGCACTTGACATTTCTCGGCTTCACTCCATCAGCGTTTTTAAATCCATCCTGTTCATGACGCATTCAAAGACGATGTTAAAAAGGCTAAAAACAAGGGTTTTATGTCTTGTATGTCAACTATATTGGGTACCAGCAATGTAAAGGTGACTATAGGGGTGTTATTTTATGTCGAGAGGGCTCTACCAATATTAAAAACTGTATAACTTATTTTCTCTTATTTCAACTATAATGGGTGATAAGAATGAAAGGGTCACGATGAGATGTTATTTCCTGACAAGAGGGCTCCAATGTTAAAAAGTGTTAAGAAGATCATAAACAGGTTTTCTATGTTTAATATGTCTTATTTCCATTTATCACGTCTACTATATTTCATAGCAGGAATGTAAAGGTGACTATAGGGGTGTTACTTTATGTCTAGAGGGCTCTACCAATATTAAAAACTGTATTTAGAAGGCCATAAACAGGGTTTTTGTGTCTTATTTTCTCTTAATTCAACTACAATGGGTGATAAGAATGAAATGGTCACTATGGGATGTTATTTCCTGACAATAGGGCTCCAATGTTAAAAAGTGTTAAGAAGATCATAAACAGGTTTTTTTATGTTTAATATGTCTTATTTCCATTTATCATGTCTGCTATATTTCATAGCAGGAGTGTAAAGGTGACTATAGGGGTGTTATTTTATGTCTAGAGGGCTCTAACAATGTTAAAAACTATATTTAGAAGGTGTGCTGGAAGTCCCCAAATATTGGGTCTATAACCAAGGAATCAGACTTGGAGAAGATCCACTTATCACAGTCAGGTCTGGGACCAATTGACTGCCGTAAAAGGAGGGATGAATATCAGTTTGGCATTTTCAACCTTACTGACGCAGAGCGCCGACCTCACTCTCAGTGCAGGCGAAACAACATGTGGACTACAGAGTGGGAGTACTGGTGTGTAATGGTTTATTGTGATACCGCTTCGTCCGTGTGGTGCAGTTAGATTCCGTGTTATTTTTCTGGTCTGCTTTGTGGCACCAGGCTTGATTAAAGCATCAAAAATAGACTTTTATGGGCGTCTGTCTCACTTTCCCCATTCACTGAAAAGGCAAACATGGGGGATTTGATTCCGTCTTATTGAGATCATTCAAATGTATTTTTAGAATAATGCATAATAATTCAGTCATTTGAAAGTCTTAATTTCCCTCCAGAGACGATATTTATCCATTTCTCTTTGGTAAGAAGACAGAAATGAATCAACTGTTCTTTTTATTATTGACCCAAGTGAAGTAAAAAGCTTCTCAAAGGAACGACTCAATAGACTTTCCTGTGTTAGCATCTTCAATTAGCTGCTAAAAGCTACGCAGGCTATGTCCACACCATTACGGATACTTGATGAAGGCTTATTTTTCCAACCGCTAAGGCAGGTTGTTTGGAAAACTGGCCAGAGTGGAGACGTTTGCGGATGATTAAGAGAGAGCATAATTCGGGATGCTCCAATGGATCGGCAAGCGGTCCGTGTCGGAACATTTCTGCCGTCTTTGTTTCCATGTTTTGTTATCCGCCTAGCTTCTGGTCCTCAGACTCCAAATGTAACTTCTTTGCACAGTGGAATTTTGTCACTGCAGTTAGTTGGGAGCTTGTCTTTGTCCCACAGGGAAGTTGATATCTCTCTCGTTCTACCACAGATATTATCTTGCCCTCCAAACACGATTTAAGGAACGTAAACATGTAGTGGGTCCAGCCTTGGGAGCCCCCCCCAAGACACTGCATGTTCAGGGACTGTCTTGGCTAACACGTGTCTTCAACGTTGCATGGAGGCCATGAACAGTACCTCTGGACTGGCAGGGCATGGTCCTGGTCCCCCTTTTAGAAAGGAGAGTGTGTTCCAACTATAGCGGATCCCACTCCTCCGCCTCGTTAGGAAAGTGTATTCCAGGGTGCTGGACTGGAGGGTGAGACTACAGGAGGTGCAATGTGGTTTTTGTCCCAGTCGAGGAACACTGGAGCAGCTCAACACCCTTGCAAGGGCACTGGAGGATACTGGAGGATTTCGAGGCTCAGCCGAAGCGTCAAAGGAGTCTAGTTTGGGGACCTTAGGATCTTGTGGTCCTGATGGCCTCATTGGGTTGTGACCTTCAGCATTTACTGGGGCGGATCTAGGACATGCTGGAGAGATGATGTCTCAGGTCCTCCTCCTGGAAGTCTGGACTACCCTACTGATACTACTGCCTCTGACCCGTACCTGGATAAACCTACCGTGGTTAGCTGCTGTGACCCCCATGTCATGTGACCTCGCTTGGGCTGTAGACTGACGTCAGGTACTCGCGTGCGGCCGCCATGTTGGGCTATTTTGAGTTCCGCCTTTAACCTTTCCACTCAGGTGCCGAGATTTGTGACCTTTCCAGCACCCCCCCCACACACACACACACACTGCTCCCGCTCGTCGTCGTTACCGAGCGCCACTGTGCGCCGTGCGCCTGCTGCTGTCCTGACGGCGTGCAGGAAACAGGATTTGACAGACGAGCTGGTGAAGATTAGCCGTGTGCAGACAGTTATTGCCTCACGCGCAATAAGAGGCGCCATCACTCACTTTTAAAGGTCAGCGTGCCGAAACAAGGGGGTGCCGGCGGGCCGCAAATCACCGTACAAAAGACCCACGGGGGACTTGCTTTGAGGGGGGGTGTCGAAAGAGGGACGGGGATGGACACGCCGGGCGCCCATCCACCTGCTGACCTCTCCTGCCCCGGCACGGCCTTCGCCGCATTCACCACCGGTGATGCGTTCACTGTCACGCTATCCCGAACCACGGTGACAGCGAGGATGATAGCTTCATTGAAGAAGAAGACAATGCAAGCGTCAGGGAAGTAACTTCCATATTGTGTGGATCTTGACGGCAGCGACAAAACCGCATTGTCGCTCCTCTGAAGACGCGTGAAATGATATACCATCACTTTTCAATCATGCACACCATTTTGCCCATCATCCACAATTCTTATGAATACCGGAAACTGCATTCTAAAGATACAAAAACAGCTAAAAAAGGCAATTCCGCTTTCCTCCCCCATTCCAAAAACATGCTAGCTTCATTGACCGCTCCAAATTGTCCATAGGTATGAATGCGGGTGGGAATGGTTGTTTGTCTATATGTGCCCTGGGATTGGCTGGCCACCAGTCCAGCTGGGATAGGCTCCAGCATACCCCCACCCTAGAGAGGATAAGCGGTAGAAAATGACTGAATGAATGAACATTGCTACACCCAAGAACTATGTTACTGAGCACACTAGAAAAAAATGCAATCTCCCAACAGGATAGTGAATGATTCACAAAATTCCCCAAAAAGGAGTGGTTTTCCTATAAATAGAATTCTCAAATGACCAAAACTAAGTCCTTGTCTGGACATCCTTACATTAGTGTGACTTTTGGTAGACCCCAAGCGAGAAATGTTGTGAAAGAACAACTTCATTTCACAGAAATGCCAACAATATATTTGGGGGTCCTTAAACCCCCAAAACAACCAAAAAATGTTCCCTGGTGATATGCCATGTTCACCCGAGGGACGTAGGCACAGAGGGGGTGGGGGGGGGCAGCGTTTTCAATTCACATTTCCGTAAGTAGAGTTGGGCAGCATGAACCCGAGCATGTATTCCAATATTTTGGGATGTATGACGATATAATGAAAATGCTACAACCTTTAACCCATATCATTACAAATAATGAAATGAAGAGTATGCTTACCTATGGCACAGCAAGTCACTAGTCCAGTTTTTGAGGGTAACTGCTTTCACAATATTAGCTCACACCTACACACACTTGTTAATATGCTAATATATAGCATATATATGCTCGGCTACTCCATGTGTCTGAAACCAAACCACTTCCATATCACGTTTAGCAAACATTTTTTTGTGCATGTTTCCCCCTTCATCACAGAGCATTTGGTACAGTCGGCACATGAAATGCCTTTTTGGGAAAGCGAATGTGAGCTCAGGGGAAGTTAGCATCACATGCAGGATAAAAAAGGAGCGCTGGATTTGCTCACCTGTATACTAAATGTAGGTGATGTCACGACATTGGAAAAGGGACGAGCGTACTTGGATTACTGATCTTAAAAACCCACATTTTGTCAATGTTTACATTTTTATTATTCACTAATTCTGCTTTCCATGAAGCCTTGAGATGTTGCACTTTGTTGGCAGGTCCTTGAATGCACCGTAGTTGCAGTGAGACATTGAGTGAGTGAGGCATATTCAGGGCTTAAACCTGGATAGTGTGGCGAGGGAACCATGACTACTGAAGGGGGGAATATCTCGTAATAACTTATTCATCATTTATGTAGTCCGTACGGGAACCTTGCAAACACTTCCTGAAGCTTTCTCTTCCTGGTTCCAACCAAGCTTGGAACCAAGACCGCCCTCTGCAGCATACCCGCTGAATTACAGCTCAGTCTAAAATGATTTGAGGATATGGTATATGACAGCTGTTGATAAAATGCAATAAATTATAATACAGTACAATATGTCCTTTATTGTGTCATTTTTCCACGGTTATGTTGTGGAATTGCTGCTACGTGTATTTTCTGGCATACGATTGGTACTGTCTAACGTTTGCAGCATTTCTTATAGTCGATTAAAGAGCAACATTTCCTTAGCCGTGACGCGGTGGGCAAGGTTGTTTTCATGAATTGATTATTAATATAGAGTAGTCTTTCATCTTATTTAAAGCCTCTAATCGCGTTCTTGCCGTCCTAATGAAATAATCCTGATATTATGAAGTCTACTGATGTAGTGCGAACACAAACAAGTGTAAAAAAAAAAAAATCAATATGTCTTCCAGCAGGTCGCCACAACCTGAATGTGAATAAACAGTGGTATATTTCAGCTGAGAATCGATGCGAGCAGAAGGATGAATGACACACCGAGGCACCTGAACACACCGCAGTCTGTGTGTGTGCGTCTCAGCGGATCAATATGTGTGATGGATTAGTGACGGCCGCGGCACACTGGAGACACGCGCTATCAAACAACGACACTTCCCATTCAGACCGGCCTCCATCACCCTCAGTGACAGTCACAGCTTGTTTTTTCTCTCCGCCTTCGGGGGGGGGGGGAGGAAAAACAGACGCTCGGCTCGGCGCTCACGCTGACCCGCTGACATTTGAGTGTGTTTTTTATGGCACTCTGCCCGAAAGCGAGTCCTGGCACAATGGTCGTCACGGCTAATCGATGACATGCGGCGTGCGGGGCGGTGGAGGGGCAAAGGTCTGGACCCCTCGCCGTGTCCTAGGTGCTATTGACGACGAGGGCGCTTTAAGAGATGAAGGCATCGCTCTTTGGAGGTAAATGACACACAATCCGAAGCGTACCCGATGAGTGATATTTGGAACGTCCCACTTTGAAAGCTACACGGAGAACTTTCCAGAAGTCACTCAGAGGGGAGGTCCAGCCTGGAGGAGCTCATTAAATCCAAGCATGGCTGGGAGATATTCCACATCCATACATTTGTCACCGAGTCCCATGAGACGGTTTTACATTGGAAATCAGCTGACGCCGTCGAAGAGGAAGGTGACAGCCAGCTCCCGACAGGAAGTGGCAGCCGCAGGAAGGCCCTGGGAAACATCAGCTGTGTTTCGGCTGCAGAGATTTTAGCCTGAAGTCGATTTTGGGTTGTTGTTTTTTTGCATTTCCTGAGCCGACAACAACATGCAGAGAAGACTGAAGCGCAAACATAACCGCCCGTGACCCGATCGGAGCGAGACGCGTTCAGCCCAAATGTTAATGCTTTTTTTTTCGAATGAAATGATAAACCCACGCAACAGCTGCCAAGGATATTTAAATATGAAGATGATCTGTGGAGACAAGCAGTTCCACCTTTCCCAAGGGCCAAGGGACATGGCCAACTACTGGCCTGGAGGGATGCGTACGGAAAATCCATATCGTTAAAAAATCGATATAGGAAGTGGACTGAATTCCATTTTTTCTCTTTGAACCCTGCAGCTTATACGGCGGTGCAGCTAATCGATGTCTAAACTCTAATCTTGTCACATCTCCTTTACTCCAGAACCTACTAAATTGTTGAGTCAGCGAGGGAATGGTAGCTATTCTTTGGCTGGGCCAATCAGGAGCCATCAGTGGCTCAGAACGGGGGTGTCAACCTACTGGAAATGGCAGAAGGTCATTACAGCGCCATCTTCAGACGGCACTTTACTAACAACAGTATATTCATCACACAGCAATTTAACACTCAAATGGTGTGTATGCTAATATGCAAACATCGGCAATATGAGCACATGTTTATGACGCTGCAATGACGTCGGCCTCCCTCTGGTTTATTCTTAGTTTATTTTTAGCTTGTGATTGGCTCCTGTCAAATAAATCCTGTCAATACATTTTAAAATGGTTCATATATCATATACCGGTTCATATATCGGGCAATATCAAAATGATACCACGGTCCTCCAGAGTTTGCGAGTTTAGACCGCTGACCTCGGTTCTTCCGGCGTGCGTCCGACATGCCCTCCGCCCAGCGGAGGGAGCAGGTGTGACATGTGAGCAGCTCCAAGCAGATGCTTCCCGCCTTAATTAGCCGAGACAGGGCTAACCGGTCTGTGATGGAGGATCCGGGCGCCGCAGCTGGGCCCCGGCGAGCGGCGGCGGCGGCGTCCAAAAGAGCGTGCTTTGATGTATTCAAATATATTCATAGCTAAGTCTGTCAAATGTCAAGTGAGCTAATCTGGAGGATGGAGCGGCGTCCAGGAGCGTGGTTGTCAAGGCAGCCAATCAGGTGACACAGTCCAAAGGGGGGGGGGATCTGACTGATGAGTTCTGGTGGTTCGGTCCGTTTTGGTAAACACGTAGCTTTGCTTCCTTGTTGTTTTGCGGGATTTGAACATGTCTGACATTGTTTTTTGAGGCCAACTTCCCTGTGGCCTCCTCCATTGCGTCATCGCTCCTTCCCTCCTCCGGCGCCGCTTTCATCTCTCCGGCTGCTTTTCCGCCGCGTTCTCTTTATGCGCTTTGCAGTGCAATCGATGGGACACCCCTGCGCGCCCACCCCCCCTCCAGTCCCCACCGAAACCGCAGTCGACCCCGCAACCCTGCAGCCCTCAGGCGCAGTCACGTGACCTACCTTACTCAACACTCTGGGGAGGTCCTCCTCTCCAGCAGGCCGCCGCCCACTTCCTGCTCAGCCGGCGGTTAGCGAGGTGAAGCATCACCGCGGGCGATGGGCCAAAAGAGGGGGCGGATGGAGAAGGGGGGGGGGTTCGGGGAGGGATGTGAAAAGAGGTGCCAAGGGGGCACGGAAATCGATGAAGCCGTGCAACGGCTTTGCAGCTTATGTTCCCACATGCCAACATGCACACGCACACGTGCACACGCCTGGCATTCACAGCTGTCCGTGCGTGTCACAAGTTAAATGCTTCCTGTGTTAGCGAGGGGAGGGGGGGGCGCAAATGAATCTCATGGCCCGCGTTGACATGCTTCCCCGTCTTAACTTCAACTCTGCCGTAATTAAAGCGGCCGTTTAACGCTCGGCGCGGGAGATTTCCAACGAAGATCCTTCTCTTACTTCCGGCGGGCGCGTGTCGCCAAAGGTCTGGTGTTGCTTTTAAAATGTCATCCCGCTAGAGAAGCGGCGGTGATATTTAAAAAGGAGAGCGGTGAAGTGGCGGTGAGAACGCCGCGAGAACGCCGTGCTCGCCCACACCAACGCGCGTCGGGCTTTGACTTCCAGAACAATCGGAAAGGAAGGCCACGTCCTGAATGATTGGTGCCAAAGTGATGAGGATAACAAAATGTACTCAATTATTCCCCGTAGGAAACCATGAAAGTCCAATTAATAGGTGCAAAATATGACAAAAAAAATACATTTATGTGATATAACTTTGTTGTTAAAAGGGAACTGCATTTCATTCCCAATCCTGATGTGAAACATGAACATATTTCATTCCCTTTTCTGTGCATTCCAGCGCATGAAAAGGAATTAATATGAGCTAGCTAACAACAGACATAATGGAAAATCATAGAAAAAAACACAGAGTGTCACATTTCCAAAAATGAGTGTATCTGGCCGACTAACAACGCCTCGCTAACGTGATGCTGGTTTGCCGTCGGCGGCATTTTCTCCGTGTATCAATGCGCCTCAGGAAGAAGTTTGGCTAGTGTTTCAAATCATCCGAATAGGCCAAGATGCATGATCTCAGCATGGATATCAAACCATGCAACATTTATTTTAGAGGGCTTCATAGTGAAAATAGGAGTATCCCAATGATAGCATTGTAAGCTAGCTCATACTAATTGGTTTTCTTATGTTAGAATAGCTCACATAGCTTCTATTATTTTATTATTGCTATTTTAATGTTGAAATAATATGTAATAAAAAATATAGAATCCTACGTATCCTTGCATTCAGCACACGTGTGGGCATAACAAAGAGCAGAGGTATAAGAGGTATAATATTAATATACAGTTATTTCCACAATGACTAAAATGGTAAGGTGGGGGGGGGGGGGGCACCACCGGACTGTCATGCACACCCACGCTCACGTGCAATTTCTATGACGAGCAACCCCTGCACACTTCACTGGCGGCCAAGCGCCATGAGGGCCCTCCGCTCAGCGGCCATGATGCCCCCCCCCCCCATCATCATCTCCAGCACGTGTGTGCACACGCACACAAGAGCCGCCATTAGGGCCTCGGTGGGGTCTGTTAGTCGTTGCAATCCGACTATGCGAGCGCCAGGCCTCGCCGTGACGGCTCCCACGCGGCCGACGCATGCCAAAAAGCGCTCAATGAGGATTACCCCCCAACCCAACCCCCCCGCCCCGTCCCCAACTTGTGTAGTTGAAGCGCGCGAGGGCTCTTAGATGTAATGGCTTCTAATGGAATCCAGTCAGCGAGTGGCGATGGAGAGCCAGAATGCAGACTAATGTCGGCGTGCACTTCGCCCTTCGTTCCGTCGACGCAATTACCTGCCTCAATAGCGCTTTGTGTGACATCTATATGCATATGTTTTAGTCCGCACGCTACGTGGATATTAGAAAGGTTTACCCTCCTTCCTGGCGCCGACATAAAGAGAAGTCGTGGGAGGTTTTATTTTACTGCTGAAAGCTATTCCCGCCGCTGCGCACCGACACCGCGTCTTCGCCCGCAGCTCATTCCTCTCTGGAAGGGTTTTCTAAACACGGCCAGCTGCTGGTGGCGCGTAAATGGCGGCCGTGCAGGAGGCGACCCAGCAGGCGGCTCTGTAAATGAGCTGTCCTCGCAAGGGGAGGGGGGGGGGGGGGGCGGACAAGTCCGGAAAAAGCATCGCCTTGGTCCTGACGTACGCAGCCTATAAATAACGGGCCAGAGAAGCATCAGCAGAGACAAAGTCACGTGGAGCTTCGTGTACGACCACGGCCAGGACCGTACGTTTACAGCAATTAGCAGGGAGGGGTGCTAGATGATTAGGACGTATGGACGTGGGGGGCTGCCAGAAGCATTCCGGAAGATTGAAATGCATGTTGGCAGGAGCACTCTTATTAATATTAATAAACATGAAAAGTTACATTTTCATATGACGTCAAAAAACAGCAAAATGCACAACACCACGGCTGTTGTTTACAAGAACTTCCTGTATACAAGGATGGTTATGGTGTACTGCTTTTGCCAGCGCCGTTTACGCAGCCAGAGCGGCGTCGGGGTGACGAGCAGTTTGCAGCGAGACGGATCAGATCGGGACCGCGGCGGTGAGGCCGGGATGAAAAGAATAAAAGATATGGAAAACCAAAATGTACAAAGAGGCTGCACGGCGTACGAGTTAGCGCACAGACCTCACAGCTAGGAGACCCGGGTTCAATTCCACCCTTCTCTGCATGGGTTTTCTCTAGGTACTCCGGTTTTCCAAATTGTCCATAGTTATGAATGTGGGTGGGAATGGTTGTTTGTCTATATGTGCCCTGTGATTGGCTGGCCACCAGTCCAGGGTGGACCCCGCCTCTTGCTGGGATAGGCTCCAGCACCCCTGCGACCCTCGTGAGGATAAGCGGTAGAAAATTAATGAATAAAAAGTAATATTATGAAGCAAATTAAATATTCAAATATTACAGAAAATATTCATTATATTTTCTTTTTTAATTAGGTTGTAATGTTCCGTGAATACACTGAAAATATTATGGGAATAAAGTAATTATGAGGGAGAATCCTAAGAAATATTGAAATAGTTGAGCCCTGGGATTGGCTGGCCACCAGTCCAGGGTGGACCTGCCTCTCACCCCAGGACTGGGGCTGGCATAGGCTCCAGCACCCCATGTGACCCTTGTGAGGATAATCGGTAGAAAATGAATGAATGAATGAATGAAAGACAGAAAACGGCATGTCGTCGCTATGGGCGTGGCTCATGGTCAGCGACAAACGAATGCAATCGGCGAAATCGTCCCCAACGCATGTTCATATTTTAGGGGCATATCAATGATATATTCCTACTTTTCTCCCTTTCAACTTTGCGTGACCTTTTAATGTCACCGCTGAGTGATAAGTAGTAAAGTAAAGTAAAATCAGGCATTTGTAAAGGAAAGCTGAGTCATGTCGGAGGGGGGGGTGAAGCAAAGTGCAAAGCCGACGGAGGTGCCGACGGAGGTGCCGGCGAAGATGGCGCGAGGGCTCTGGTCCTGACTTGTTTACCGGAGGATGAAGGACTTTTGTTCCTTATTTGGCAGCGACAGTGCAGCCTTTGGTATTAAATGCACGGTAGCGACTACAAAGTGAGGAGCTACGGCAGGAGGAGGAGGAGGAGGAGGAAGATCACAAGTTGACACACTGACAGATGTCTTTGATTCACCTGTAAGCCTCCGCACGAGCGCTTCACGCCACCACGACAATCAAGTGTCTTTACTTTGTCGAGCCTTTTATTCAATTATTCATCTACTTATTTATTCATCTTCACGGCGCAGCGTCGCTCCATTGAGCCAGCAGATGCTTGTTGTGGGGGTTAATTAGCGACTTCAAACGGCAATAACCGCGGAGACGGCCAAACGCTTTGACACACGCAACTGCAGCCTGCTCCGAGCTGCCTGCAATACCTGATGCTGCCTGGACTTTATAGAGGGGCGCTGTTTTGGCATTGTTAAAAGTCAGAGACATCATTCTAATCAAGTATGAGGGCCGCATAGAGAGAAAAAACTCTCACAATTTTTTTTTTTTTTTTGTCATTGTGTCGTACATGGAAGAGGGATAATATTTTATTCTCTATATATGATATTTATATTGTAGTGCTTGGTTACCGGTACATAATTCACCCCGGAACGATCGATAGGGGAGTGGTTGCCACCCGGAGGGGTGGGTGCGAGGGAGAGGGTTTTTCTCTCCTGTCGTGGTTTTTGAGACGGTAAAGTTTTCTCCCAAATTCGACACTCCGCCTCAGACTCTAGTTCTTCGGTGCTTCCATATATATAATATTTAGTCTTTATTCTAGTAACATTATATCATTTTTCACACACCTAATTATCCAAAAATATGACAATTTTACTCTCATAACACTGCTTTTTTTTGGTTAAATTCTATTTTTACAACATGCCGCAGGCCGCACGTTGGACACCCATGGAGTAAAAGAAGAAGAGAAGCAAAACAAAAGCAGGAACGTGAACAAACCAGAGCACAAAAGGAGCGGGAGGATGATAGCGGACCTCCTCCGACTGCTTTTCATCAGCCTGCCAAAAGCGAGACTCATCCGAACGGACTGAATCCCAAAAGCTGGCAGAGTGACTGAGCACCAAGGAGAGGCGGCCAAACAGGAGCTGCTGGAGAAGTTCAAATAAGACCCATCTTTCCTTCGGGACTACAAGCAATAGCCCAAGTCTCTGCTGACCGCGAGTTGATTCCATCAGCGGTCGGATCTGCTGAAAGGAACCACTGGAAAGTAGGAGGAGGGAGACGGCGTTCGTATTTCCAGGCTGTTTGCAGGGTGAACAAGACAACGAGCATCCGCGGATCAATGTAGCTCCTGCTGCAAATGCCACTCCGGCGCCATCATTAATCTTTGGCCACCAAACAGCCAACAACTTTGGGAGATATCGCTGCTGATGAATAGCAGCGAGCCCGGCGCCGCAAAACAAAAGCAAGCTCCTTCCGCCACGCCGCCCCCTGCAGGGGGGGATGAACATCACACGTGCTAAAGTCAAAGAAAGCAATTAGCCAACAGTTGGCACGTCCCGCTCCAGGATGACTAATGGCCGGCGGGGCGGGTGACGAGTGTCGAGGGCTGATAAATTATTAGCACAAAGGCTAACTCCTAAAGGGGGGGGCGTGTTTCCGAGGTGAGGCGTCGGACCATAGGAGGTGTCAAAGAACGCGGACTGACAGCCGAGCGTGGCGGCTAAATGCTAATGCACTGGCTGACATTTGTGACGGCCGCCCGGGTTAGCTTAGATGCTGCCAAGTAGCCCGGAATGCCAGACGTGGCGGCTCCGCCCCCCCCATGGCAGTCCTTACCATGAAGGGCAGCCGGGGGAGGGAATGTCTTCATCAGCCTCCCCCCCATCCAAACCCTCCTGATAGCTTGACGTTCCACTCTGAGTCAGGATCAACATTTGCAATAAAGTCACCCTCCCCTTCTCTCTTCAATTGCCACTGTTCATTCCTATTCCATGCCTAAATATGAAAACGGACGATTGAGCGTCCGCGTGTGCATTTATCATTACCCCGCTTTTCCCCATCAGACACCCGTGGAGTTCATCCGGGTCTGACGGTTAGTTTGTGGCCAAGCTCTCCTGTTGCCGATAACCCCCCCACCCCCGGGCTGATTCCCATCTCCACCCTCCATCTCCTCGAGCTACCCAACCATCACATCCGTGCCCGACTCTTCCGGCTGGAGTCATCCCGTCTAAGCCTCTTTCCGCACGGTCGGGCGTGGCGGGGCGCGGAAAGCGGCGTCTTATTTGCGGTCTTTTTAAGCACCGAGCGCCACCTCGGATGGAATCTAATTAGCGGGCGGGTGTGCCGAGCAGGAAGTCAGTGAGCTGGACGCGGCGGAGGAAAAGAGCGTGCGTGACGCCTAATGCCTTGTGACGTGCCGGCGGAAAGCTCACACACACGTGGAGTCAAACGAGATAAAAGGTTGAAATATTGCAAGATGGAAGGTGTACAGTCACGAGAAAAACGTCCTACATTTATGAGAAAAATAACTGGAATATTACAATATAGTAAATAATATATATTTCTTAATTAAATATAAATAATAAAATATTTATTAAATAAATATCAATAAAGTCGGAAACCTACGACTTTATTCTCCAGAATTTACAAGAAAAAAAGTCGTAACATGACGTCGTAACTCTACGACAAAGAAAAAAGTCTGAATATTATGAGGATTAAGTGGGACATTCATGAAAAAACGTTGTAAATTTATGAGAAATATAACTGGAATATTACGAGAATAAAGTCGAATTTTATTCGCATCAATTTATGAGTGAAAAGGTCGTAATATTACGAGAATAAAGTACGTTTATGAGAAAACTGGATGAAAATAAAGGTGTAAATTTAGGAGAAAATGTGAAATATGAATTTATTCCGCATGATTAAAGGGGGGGGGTTATCGGAAGTCATCAACGCGTTACCAGACTTTTATTGCAAATGTGCGAATGCGTGACGTATAAAAGACAGGAAGTGGTGTTGTATTATGGGATGTGACCCCAGTTAGCCTAGAGATTAGCCCTCTCTAGCGAACATAATCAGATCTTGAACCCCCGAGCACTGATCTCATCTGCTGAACGCCCCCCCCCCCCCCCCCCATTCGTAGACACTTTCTCCTGTCCATCCTTCCTTGCTTCCTTCCTTCCTTGTCTTTGGACTTTTGCTAAACGAGCTGTTGTTGCTCGTTAGTGCCTCGGAGGAGGCATGACAATGAGTCCACATTAAAGGCCCGGCGAGTCGCTCGCCAGGTTTGTTGTGATGCCCCCCCCCCAGTTTACACACACGCACACCAACACGTAATGATGGAGTGTGGGTGTTGCTTTCATGACGTGCTGCCGTAATTAAAAACGCCACTCTGTTTGACAGGACGGGGAGTAGGAGTGGGGGGTGAGGGGGGGGTCTAAGGGGAGGCAGACAGAGGAGAGGGCATGGGGTGGAAGGCCAGTCTGGTGTGGTGGACCTTTCTTTAATGAGGATCCTAATCAACCACGGAGAAGCTGCCCTGAGACACCCCCCCCTCCCCCCACCCCATCATTAGACCAGGAAAACCTGACGGCCAGCGGTGGAGAAAGGGGGTGGGGGTTCGGGTGGTAAGTGACGGGGGCGGGGCTGAGTCAGAGGAGGAAAGCAAAGTTTGTATCCATTTGGACGGAAACACGGCGCGCCGTCATTGATCAGCGGTCTCGTTCAGAGCTAATGCTAGCTACACGGGGCGGCCCATTTACGTCAACATGTGTCATTTACAAAGTGCCCGCAAGGCATTCTGGGTACTCCAGTGCGAGGCATCATGAAGTGTAATAAGGTTAGCAAATAATACTACTAATAGTAGTACTACTGATTTCTATTATGCTACCTTGCATCGCGTCTGCCCTGCCCTGCCCTGCCGAAGGGCTCACTCCGTTCATGCTGTTGTTCTATGGAACGGTGCTGAAAGCCTCTTCCTGCCTCTTCGGAAGGGAGAGCCCAGGAAAACAGACACCCGTTGTTTAGATGTATACATTATCAACCCCCCCCCCCCCCCGGAGAAAAAAAGTCAGTTTACAAGAATGTTGAAAATTTAGGACAAAAAGTCGGAATATTAAGAGAATTAAATCATACATTTTTGACCACAAAGTTATATTACAAGAAAAAAAAATAGATATTCTTGCTTCCGGTAAGCTTTTATTTATAACGTGGCAGCAAAACAGAGCAGTTTAAATTCACCAGATATTTTTTGTAACTTACTGACTTTCTTCTCGAAATCTGATTTCTTTTTCCCCAATGCGGAACGCTGAGGTACCAACCCGAGTGCCTCGGGACCAAAATCATTTTTTTTGGGCGCGTGTCTTGGATTTCTGCATGACTTCCCATTCCACCGTGTTAGGAATCATTTTCATCCTGACCTGCTTGTTTCCTTAACTCCAGTTTTATCCCTTCACAAGTGACACCCCGGTTTGATGAGGGGGAAAAATGTTTCCCAGCAGTTATTTGCATGGCATTAATGCATAATAAGAACATTTTTGTGGTGTATTCTGTCGGCTCCACTTGGCCTCTGCCCACGGCAAACACTCCTCGCAGAGCGCGTCATTTAAATTCCGCTCCTCAAAATAAACATCGGCGCTCGGAGGTCGCCGTCGCCACATTAAAATACTCACCTGTTTTGTTCAACTAAATTATGAAGTGCAAACAGCTATTTTTAATCCCAAACGTGGCGGCGCCACCGCTGGCTGTAAATCGACGCAAAAAAAAAACAAAAAAATTTGCCCTCAATAAGATTTGTGCATTTAATAAGCAAATGATTCTCAATCATAAAGCTCTTGCCAAAGCAATTAGTGGCACATTAGAACTTTGTGATACATTATCTGGTGTTGACAGCCTGGGGGGAGCTGTGCAATCAAACATTAATTATTCATTGGGTAATTAAGTTCATAGGTGTTTTTCTCTGACTTACCGTCAAGACTTCATGTCTTGCAATACCGCTTATGCCCGCAGGCGGCGACAGTGAGCTACATTTGTGGATTTCTGGTCCAAAAAAATTTTTTTTTTCTATAGAAATAGGATTTTAGATTCTAAAAATAAAGCTTTGAGAACAAGATCATTCATTTGGGGCTGTCAATGAAGACAGAGGCTGAGCTCGACAATAAACAATGAATGTCACACTTTTGACAGCGTCACTTCAAGTCGGAGGCATCTTTTCTCCTCCTCTTTAAAACGCAACAGGAGGGGAGACGGAACCATCAGAGAAATAATGAGCTGGAAATGTACCTCTCGTCTTTGACGCCGTCATGGCACGCTGCTGCCACCTGAAGGCCCACGGCCACCCTGCAGCACCCCACGTAGCGCCTCCGCCAAGGCTTCTCACCTAGGAAATAGGACAAAATAACTAGCGTTCATTCATTGAATAATTAGAGTCGGGATGTAATTTGGGAACAATACACATACATTTCTTTAAATAATTTAATTGAATAAATAATAAACAAAATAACAAGAAGAGAAAAATAATGAGTTGCCTCCCCATCCCCAAAAAGGGTTGGCATAAACAACATAGTAAGCTCGTCTCATCTTTAATTCAAAGGTGTGGACCAGAACCAGAACGGCGTGTTGGTCTTTTTTGTGCCGCGCGGGACGGGAAGGTCTTTGATGGGATGAGTTGCAAAAAGCAGCGAGCAAAGCGGGAATCTTTTGTGCTGCGAGCGAGCGACTTGATCATCACAAACATCAGCAGCGAGCTGCTGCCAGTCGACATCAAGAAGAAGAAGAAGAAGAAGACCGTTCAGGATCAAAGTGCAATGAACCCGCCCCACAACACCGGCCCTCCCCCGCCCGCCAACCACCTACAAACAACAATATTCCGCATTATTCCCCAAGAAATCATGCAAGGCTGTGATTGTCACCTTATTAGTCCAGTTTGAAGCCACCAGCTGAGGCCAAGAGGGAAGAGGAGCTTGTTATGGCTGGCGTCCATCCATCCATCCATCCATCCATCAGTTGGGCCCTGTGCCCACTCGTCTCATCTAACGAGGCGCCTTTTTCACCCCACACAGCGCAAGGGTCAGTGAATGCCTCATCAACTCCGTTCATCGGTTTCTTACTGAAAGCAATTACAACATTAAGACCACAGTGTAAACAATTAGCTTCACCAGTTTCTTCTTTGGAACACAATCACACCTGTATGACTATGTGTAAATGCGTGTGTAAATTAAACAATTTTAAACTTTAAGGACATGAAAAAAGTAGACTAATTATTAGTATTAATGGTAATTCCCATTGCCAGAAAAGTATAATTGTATACTTGTATGGAAGAAACTTCACATTCAAACCGTAACAGCAGCAAAATATACCAAACTGTCTCTCAATTGGTTATTTAAAACACACGAGTGGTGATAATTATCGGTGAGAATGGCTATTTATGCAAATAAATGAATAAAATAGGCAAACACACCTAAGACGTAATTAATAGCTCATGCTAATTTTATCCGTTTGCTAGGACCAATAATAAAGATGGAAACAATTCAAAAGTCGATAGAAAACGACAAAGGTCGTTGACAACTAGGTGACAAATTTAACAGATTAAACGTTGTCTTAAAGTAAACATTGCGAGTGCTAATCAACTAGCAACTAGTTGTCTAGCAACTACGTAACCAGAAGCTATCAAGCCACTCAGCATCAATCGTGTAAGGGGAAATGTTTCACAATAAAATACGAAGCATATACAAACCGGAAGTGTTGTCAGTCATAATTTTACTTTTTTTCTTTCGGCTTTTTAGTGATTAGGGTTAGATTAAGTGATTATCTAGTGATTAGGCTGATTAGTCGATAGTATGTGAAATGCAAAAAAACGAAAGTCGTCCCTGTGTGGGAGAAACGCCACATTAAAACAGCACCTGGAGCAAAACATACTAAAGCGTGGCTCCAGCTAGCTATTTAAACACACCAGTAATGGCAATTATCAGTGACAATAGCTTATTATTTTAGTAAATAGAGTGGGCTTGAGAAGTGAAACACCACGTACATGTAATTAATTTGTTCATGCTTAATTTACCTGTTTGCAAATTCCAATTCCACTCCTGTGTGAAATAGATGAAACTAGTTCAAAAGTCGAATCAAAACAACAACCATCTAGTCCAGTGGATGAATCGTTGACTACTACCTGAAAAATTTAAAGGACTAAACGTGTCAAAAAGAAAACGTCGTCCGGTACAGATTGCGTTTTGACACACCTGTTGTGGCGCGCTAACGACTAACTAGCAACCCGGAAGTTAGCAAGTCGTGTAAGGGGAACATTTTCACAATAAAATAAGTACAAACCGGAAGTTAAGTTGTCTTTGTCAGTGTAAGGTGACGCAATATCGTCCGTGTAAAATCGAAACTCCAAAATATATAATAATAATAATAATATAACCCGAAAGAATAACTCGACATTGTTCCTGTCAGGGAGAAACTCACATTGAAACCAGAACTGAAGGAAAAGCGTATTAAATAAAGGTGCTGGGCTTGAAAATTGTTAGATAAAATAAGAAAGGAAAACCCATTTGTGCTGTCATAATGCCCTCTTGTGGACGAATTGTGTGCAAGACCACAAGGAGATTTCTTTTGGGAAAGGAGCATTCCAGTGTGTGTGTGTGTGTGTGTGTGTGTGTGTGTGTGTGTTTTTACGTACATAAACAACACTGGCTTGCAGGCCAATATTTTTTAATCATGTACAGTTATAAATGATCTTTTCAACGGTCGGAATGGGCTTATGATGACACCAAAATAGTTTTATATCGTTGGATGGATGGACTGCTATTTTGCCGCTGAAGTGCGCCCTCTTTTGATTGATACCGGTACAACCCCATTCATGTTATAAATAAAATCATCATATTTGAAATATATACATAGTAAATGAAAATCAAACGTCATACTAGACCCTCAATTCTTCCTAACACGTAATAATACACTGATATTGATAAAATATAAATATATCTAGCTCCTATCATGAATCTATTTCTTTATTAACAATACACGATCTTTGTCGTTGCCAAGTGTCCTACATTTCCTGCAGCTCTATGTGAGATTACAGCCTTTCAAAGCAGATTCAGTGCCATCATGCGTGATGGGTACGTGAACGCAATCTACGGCTATTTCCGGTCCTTGTCCGCACAATGAGAGGAAACCCATCACCTTTAAGTCGTCGAAGCCCACCACCGCTGCAAGTGTGTGAGAGATCGGGTAAGTGTCGGGAGGGGGGGTTGTCCGCCTGTCTATGTCCAAATGCATCGGAACGTCAATCCACGTAGTGTCTTGAACGCACCCAAACCGCAAAATGCCAATACCAGCCTCCATAGACTAAACCGGCAAAACACATTAGCATCGTATTTGCGGTAAAATAGATTCGTCAATCGACCCACAAACAACACATATAAGCCACCAGCGGACATCATTGTACTCGGCGTCAAAATAAGGCATTTCGAAAGAGCGCTTATGTCCAAAATATGAATATGATTGAGGCTTCTCTCTTGTTTTGGCGGACGGAAGTGGTGTGTGGAGCAAAGCGGGGCAATTGAAAATGTGAACATATTCCATCAAAGTGCATTTCCTAGCTTGGTGTTTGCGTCTGCCGAATGCAAAGGTGAGGCACAGTCATCTGTTAAACTTGGGTAGCTTTGGTGTTGTTGTCGTGTACTCATTTACAAGCATAAACATATTTAAATTGATTACCATCACAAAGGAGTTTGGACATTTAGCTATCGAACCAAGACGTCAAGTGCAAGATGCATGATGTTGTCATAGCTACAGCTACAAGATGCATTATGTCCTGCCAGAATGACCTTAATATGTTCTGTGATGATATTCAATATGGCCCCGCCCCCACCCGCTGCAAGCAGGGTCTCAACCAAGCCCCCTTGTCATTTTTTATGCCAAGCAAAGCCAAATATGTCACATGTAAATCTTGTAAACATTCACTAACATGATCGTGACATGTAATACTATCCCAATAATGAAGTGTAGTATTTATATTTTAAAGATACAAACACTGGCTTGTTGATGCTGTCAATCATGTTTTGTTATTAAGAGTTTGCTTTTAAGATGTATTTGTTGCTGATATGCAGTTTTAAAATGTTTAGAATTATGAACTCCAACTTAAACTGCTTCATTCGTTGGAATTTGATAGGAGAGTATGTGTCAAGTCAGCCAACGTTAACTCCTCTCTCACCGGAAGCTTTTCTTTACTACCGTCAGAATAAATTGATTGCATCCCACCTGTCAATAGAAGGTTAACGAGCGTACATTCAAGAAACCAAGATCTATGAAGATCTATGGTTGGTTTACGTCTTCGTATTTAACCTTACAGGTCGATCCGTCTCGTTTCACACTATTCTTTAGCCCGAAGCTAACCGGAAGTAGTTGGTGTGTATTCGCTGTAACAGACCGTGGCCAGAATGCGGAGCAGCTGATCTTCGAGCGCGTCTAAAAATAATCAACTTTTCTCTTCTCTCAGTTCGCTCCATAATTGAACAGTTTTGTCATCCTTGTTTTGTTTGTTTCACCGCACCTTTTTTCCCCGCCAGGAATGAAAGTGTTCCCGTGAGGATTTACAGTTACCTTAGCGAGGTAAGGAAAGTTAGACTTGAATTTCCAATTTGCACTTTCGAGCAAAGATCGTGTCTTCTTCATGGCTGTTTGTGAGTGAGCTTTTGCTACGACTTAAACGTGGCAGTTGTCGTCTTATTGGAGGTGTATTGTATGTGTCTGGTCTGATACACCTGTACTGTGTATATATGTAGTATTTATACAATATATATATATATATATATATAATTAGAATGGTGGGTGTCAAGTGTCAACACTGGCACAACAGTCAGTCACGTTGTTTTCGATAATATACCACTTTACCGAATCTTTTCATTTCAAGTCTCATTTTCAATGTCTTTATAGCACAGTTTTCACTTTTTTTAACTCGTGTAGGCACGTTATAACAGTGAGAATCAAAATTAAATGGTTTAGAAATGAATGAACTCGACCTCATCAAATATGGCCGCCAGTTACCAGACGCCATATTTGATGGCATTCTAGATGGTTCTTGCTGAGTCAGAATAGGAAATGTTATTGTCATTGTACAGAGTACAAGGAAAACCGTGTGCGAAACCTCCCGAGTGTAACAAAAGACGAAAGACAAATACTGAAAGCATCCCTCAACTTGTATTTAGCTTTAGCAACTTTAGCTAGCAGCTTCTCTTTGTCGCTGCTGGGTCTGGGACGGCCGTGTTTAACGGTGCCGGTTCTGGTTTCTCCTCTTTCAGACCGAGCCGAGGCCCGCGTGGCGGAGGAGTCGGGCAAGCGCCATGGCCTTGTCGTTTTGCGGCAACGATGAAAACGCCAGCAGCTACAGCGTGAACGACGGCATGCTGAACAATGGCTGCTTCGTGGACGCGCTCAACCTGGTGCCTCACGTCTTCCTGCTCTTCATCACCTTCCCCATCCTCTTCATTGGTAAGATGTTCCCGCTGGAGTGCTTTATGGCTTGCGTCCAGGGAGATGGTTGTGGTCCATGAAGTTATAGAGGCCCACAGGAACACAGTGGAGTGTGTGTGTGTGTGTGTGTGTCAGGATGGGGCAGTCAGAGCTCCAAGGTCCAAATCCATCACAACACCTGGCTCCACTTCCCGGGACACAACCTGCGGTGGATCCTCACCTTCTCGCTGCTCTTCGTCCATGTGTGCGAGTTTGCTGAGGGCATCGTCTCCAACAAGTGAGCCCCCCTTCACATCCCCCCAGGAAGGATGAGACCTTCTGGTTCTGTGTGGTCCAGCAGTAAAGGAGGTTCTACCTGTGCTTGTGCCTCACCGCAGGATGATGGACACCAACCACCTGCACCTCTTCATGCCCGCCTTCATGGGCTTTGTGGCGGCCACCACATCGGTGGTCTACTACCACAACATCGAGACCTCCAACTTCCCCAAACTTCTCCTTGGTGAGCTCCAAGTCTGGTGTCTGCCGGTGGATGAGCTTCATGTGCTCAGCTCTCTGCTTGTTGTTCTGGTCAGTCCTCTTCATCTACTGGGTGCTGGCCTTCATCACCAAGTCCATCAAGCTGTGGAAGTTTGTGGAGTACAAGGTGGGCCTGCAGCAGCTGAGGTTCTGCATCACAGCCCTGCTGGTGATCCTGTACGGCCTGCTCATGGCCGTGGAGGTCAACGTCATTCGGATCAGGGTGGGAGCAAACATTTCTGGAATGTTCTTGGACCCGTAGAATGTATTTTACGTTCTTGTCTTGCAGAAGTACGTCTTCTTCGCCAACCCCCAGAAGGTGAAACCTCCAGAAGACCTGCAAGATTTGGGGGTCCGTTTTCTGCAGCCCTTCGTCAACCTGCTGTCGAAGGTGAGCTAGACCAGTTTTACATCGGGGAAAGCAGGTGTGACTCGTGACCTTTCTGCCAGGCGACCTATTGGTGGATGAACCCTCTCATCATGGGCGCCCACAAGAGGCCCATCGAGCTGAAGAAGATCGGCAAGCTCCCCATCGCCATGAGGGCGCTCACCAACTACCTCCGCCTCAAAGACGCCTACGAGGACCAGAAGGTGAGTCCTGGCATCTCGTGGAGCTCCGCCTAGCGTCCGTATGGTGAAACACCGATGCTCACGCAGACGGCCGAGAACCCCGACCGAGCCCCTTCCATCTGGCGCTCCATGTACCGAGCGTTCGGGCGGCCCATCCTGCTCAGCAGCACCTTCCGCTACCTGGCCGACCTGCTGGGCTTCGCCGGGCCGCTCTGCATCTCGGGCATCGTCAGGAACTTGACTCTGGAAGGAGGCGGCGCCACTCAGGACAAGATAAGGGTGGGTCCTACTCAGCTGGTCTAGCCCCGTAATATGCCTACTATATTGGTAATAGGAGTTTCAAGGTGACTTTGGGGGTGTGATGTCATGTCTAGAGGGCCCCAATAATGTTCACAACTGTATTTAGAAGGTTGTACTGTATCTTAATTACTTATAATATGCCTACTATATTTGGTAATAAGAGTTTAAAGGTGACTATAGGGGTGTTATTTCATGGCAAGAGGGCTCTAATACAGGTTTTTTATGCCAAATATTTCATATATTGTCTTTTATTTTATTATATATATATATATATATATATATATATATATTCCATATATTCTCTTTTCTGAAATCTTCCCTTGTGGGCCTGATAAAGGCATATCTTATTATGTCTACTATATTGGATAATAGAAGTGTAAAGGTGGATATGGGGGTGTTATTTCATGCCTAGAGGGCTCTAATAATGTTACAAATTGCACTTAGGTCATTTGAACTAGAACTACAGGTTGAACTACTTAGGACTAGAAGTACAGGTTGAACTACTTAGGACTAGTACTACAGGTTGAACTACTTAGGACTAGTACTACAGGTTGAACTACTTAGGACTAGTACTACAGGTTGAACTACTTAGGACTAGAAGTACAGGTTGAACTACTTAGGACTAGAAGTACAGGTTGAACTACTTAGGACTAGAAGTACAGGTTGAACTACTTAGGACTAGAAGTACAGGTTGAACTACTTAGGACTAGAAGTACAGGTTGAACTACTTAGGACTAGTACTACAGGTTGAACTACTTAGGACTAGTACTACAGGTTGAACTACTTAGGACTAGTACTACAGGTTGAACTACTTAGGACTAGTACTACAGGTTGTGTTGCTGGTGTTTGAGTGTCATAACTTTATTGGCACCAAAGGAGGGTGAAGCGTGAAGCGTGAAGGTCAGCGTGTTGAGAGAAGTCCGGCGAGCGGCTGCATGTTGTCGCAGCTGAACGCCAGCTGTCCGAGCGTCAAGTGGCGTCGTCGGGCGGCAGCGATAGCGATAGCGAGGAGAGCCGGCGTGCGTTTGGGAGCGACGTGGCAAATTCCGCACTCGCCCGCGGTGCCAAGGGGAGCCAACCTGCCGTCGCTTTGTGGAGGTATTGATTTGGCCATGATGTTGCTGCAGGAGACATACTTTGGCGTCCACTTCATGCTGTCCACGGAGCTTCTGCAGAACACCTCGGTTCTGGCCGTCCTTCTCTTCCTGGCTTTAGTCCTGCAGAGAACCTTCCTGCAGGCCTCCTACTATGTCACCATAGAGACGGGCATCAATCTACGGGGCGCCCTGCTGGTGAGTGCGCGCCATTAAATGACTGAGGTTGTGACGTCCCGAGTCACGTCTCGTATCTTCTACCAGGCCATGATTTACAACAAGATCCTGCGTCTGTCCACATCCAACATGTCCATGGGTGAGATGACGCTGGGTCAGATCAACAACCTCGTCGCCATAGAGACCAACCAGCTCATGTGGTTCCTCTTCCTGTGCCCAAACCTGTGGGCCATGCCAGTGCAGGTGGCATCATCACCATCATCATCATCATCACCAACATGTCAATGTTCATGATTCTTCTTGTCTTGGCAGATCGTGATGGGCGTTATTCTTCTCTACTACCTGCTTGGCTGGAGCGCCTTGATCGGAGCTTCTGTCATCGTTCTACTGGCTCCCGTCCAGTACCTCATCGCCACCAAGCTGGCCGACACGCAGAAGAGCACACTGGTGAGCGTGACGGCTCGTCTTGAAACATTCCATCATTAAGCCCCGGGTGTTGTCTTGCAGGAGCACTCCACGGATCGCCTGAAGAAGACCACAGAGATCCTGAAGGGCATCAAGCTGCTGAAGCTCTACGCCTGGGAGAACATCTTCTGTGACAGCGTGGAGGACACGAGAGGAAAAGAGCTGACCAGCCTCAAGACCTTTGCCTTCTACACGTCCATGTCCAGTGAGAAGATGACAAAATGGCTGCTCCTGCTGCAGCGTTCTCACAAATCATGATGGCTTTCCTTCTGCTTGTAGTCTTCATGAACGCCGCAATTCCCATCGCCGCCGTCCTGGTGGTAAGCCTCTCCTCACATCCGCGGTGGTTCTGGAGACGTTCCTCATGAAGTCTAACGCCTCCATGGCCTCCTCACAGACCTTTGTCATGCATCACTTCATCACCAAAAGTAGTCCGAGTCCTTCTGAGGCCTTCGCCACTTTGGCCTTGTTCAACATCCTGGTCACGCCTCTCTTCCTGCTGTCCACCGTCGTCAGGTTCGCCGTCAAGGCGCTCGTCAGGTGAGTCGTGTGTGAAGGGAGGAGGAGCGGCAGCGTGGCGCCTCATTGATACGTTTGTGTTCGCCGCAGCGTGCAGAAGCTGGGTGAGTTCCTCCAGAGCGACGAGATCGGAGACGACAGCTGGAGGAACGGGGAGATGTCGGTGCCCTCGGAGGCCGCCAAGAAGCACCCCGGGGCGGTGAGTGTGCACCCCGCGCTTACGGCGCACTTGCAGGTGCGCTACAGGAAGTGGCCAGCATATCAACTAAAGCTGCTGTCTCCACGACCCCCTCCCTGGTGCTGAAGACCAAAGCCATCAACAGGAAGCAGCCCTTGCGCTACCAGATGGACAACTACGAGCAGCCATCCAGGCGGCAGATGAGGCCCAGCGAGACGGAGGATGTGGCCGTCAAGGTCAGAGGTCATTTGAAATACAGGAAATAGACGTGCTTTAGATCAGCGTTGATGTGGCGTCCATGCAAGGTGCGCCAATGTGTCTTCTTTGCGTCTCTGAAGCAAGGCTCATGGACAGCTGTTTCCTATCAGGAGGGGGCGGCGTGCACGTGACCTTCCATGTGCACGTACGCGCCCTCTTCTCAGGATTCACATGAGAACGTCTTGCCCCGCGCACGGCCCCAGTGAAGGCGGCTCTTCCTGTCTGATCCCCGCGGGGCGACACCGCCAACCCGGCGACGGCCCGCTCATTAGGAGAATGAGTCAGGGAGGGGGGGGTGGCGTGTCTGCTGATCACATGATCTCAGCGCACGGCCTCGTCTCAACGGGAGCATCCTGTGGCGTCCTGGTTTGGAGGGTCTGGTTTGGTTTGGACCATTCCAGATCAGTCCCAGAGGTGCCGACCCGGGTCCGGATCAGAACACTGGGAAAGGCATCTCTCGGTGGCTCACGTCGTGGGCCGGCCCGGCGCTGTCGAGGGTCACTTCCTGTTCTTACACTCGCTGTTTGTCGGGTCGGAACGTGACCCCCTTAATTTCACGTCTCGCTTCCGTTGTTGTTTATCTCTTCTGCGCTTCTTCCCTCCCATTCCCGCTTCGGACCATACTGATCTCACTGGTGGTCTCACGTCTCATCCAAACAGCTGGCCCCGCATGGACAAAAGTATTGGGACGACCCCTCATCCATGGATAAGGAGCTGTGTCCCAATACTTTTCTCCATTGTCTTGTAGCTTTAAGTGCTTTTATTTTGGATAACGGAGATGCCTTTGTGGGTCAGTGTCATGTGGGGAGGATAAAATAAATAACGGGAACAAATAAACCCAAGCGAGGAGGAATGTGACCCCAGGGAAGCGACGTGACAAGCCGCGTTTTGTACATGTGCTTTTATTTTGTCGGGTTTCATTGTGTCCAGGTGAGCAACGGATGCTTCACCTGGGGAAGCAACCTGTCAACGCTGTCCGACATCAACATCCGCATCCCGACAGGTGCGGACACTTTGAGGCCACGACAAGCCACGTTTCATCGCGCCGTCTAAACGTCCACTTCCTGTGTGCGCTCAGGTCAGCTGACCATGATCGTGGGCCAGGTGGGCTGCGGGAAGTCGTCGCTGCTGCTGGCCATGCTGGGCGAGATGCAGACCATCAGTGGGCGTGTCCACTGGAGCAAGTGAGTCCCGCACGATCCGTTAGCCCCGGCGCTTCCCCGCGTGTTCTCGTTCCGTTCGCACGTGAGCGTGCACGTGTGTTAACGCCAGCTTCCTGCCTTCTTGCCGCGTCAGGCTGCCTGATTGCGAGACGCTCCTCCACCAGGGGACGTTCAGGTACATCCTCCCTCCTAGCATCCATCATCATCTCACTTCATGCGTCCCGCTTTTCTCACGTCGCGTTTCTTAAAGCCACGCCTCTCTCTGACTTGCGCGTGACCTCCAAGTTGGACGTGACGGTCAAAGACGGAACCTAATTATCGTAGGCGGACAATGACGGCATCGCTTACACGGTGTCTCCTTTCTGGGTGGGAAGTTGAAGTCTATTAGCCCAAAGTTTGCTGCTCGCCATGGAGACGCTCAAATGGAGCATTGCCTCATGTTGTACGCAAGCGTTAGCGTCAGGCCGCCTCGGCGTGTCCTCACGCTTTCACAGCTGCTCAGAGGCGGAGGAGGAGGAGGCCCAGGACCACGCCAGGAGGTACCTCACCTTCTTCCCGGCGTTGAAGCATCTCCATCTTCATCCTCATCTTCCCGTGTGCATGCTAGTCTGTGGACATGTTCTTCAGCCTGAGCATTTAGCTCCTCAGGCTTCATGACGTTCATCATGCAGAGCGTGAAGGTGTGCTGGTTGGGCGGAGGTCTGCACCTGACCTGCCATGGTCTGTGGCGGTGAAGCTGACCCGTGTGACCTTCACCCTGCAGTGGATTTGTCTCCTTTGTGAAGCAAATAATGTGTTGCCTCTCCCATCATGCATCCAGCAAGAACCGGTACTCCGTGGCCTACGCCACCCAGAAGTCCTGGCTGCTCAACGCCACGGTGGAGGAAAACATCACCTTCGGAAGCCCCTTCAACAAGCAGAGGTGCCGCCCGTCGCTCTCGTGCTGGCTTCCGTGGTAACCCGGCATCTCACTCGCCTTCGTCCCCGCGTGTTGCCAGGTACAAGGCGGTGATCGACGCCTGCTCTCTGCAACTGGACATCGACCTTCTTCCCTTCGGAGACCAGACGGAGATTGGCGAGCGGGTGAGCAGCGGGCTCGGTACCCACGTTTCGTGGTGTTGTTTGCGCTCACGACCGGCGTTGCACTTCCTCGCCAGGGCATCAACCTGAGCGGCGGACAGCGGCAGAGGATCTGCGTGGCCCGAGCGCTCTACCAGAACACCAACATCGTCTTCTTGGTCAGCTGATGCGCCGCTAATGCGAGGAAACTCAATCATTGGATTAGATTAGCGTGCATCGGGGAGACGCCCTCTCCTCCTGTTTATGTTTGGAGGTCTCAGGGCTTGCATCATTGTCTGTTGCCGTGACGACGTCAGCTTCACCCCCACAGATAGCGATCGAGTTAAAGACGTGTTGTTTGTCACGGACCTCGTGTTAAACCTCGCCGTCTGCCATGTTCCCCTCAGGACGACCCCTTCTCGGCTCTGGACATCCACCTGAGCGACCACCTGATGCAGGAAGGCATCCTCAAGTTCCTGCAGGACGATAAGCGGACCGTCGTTCTCGTCACCCACAAGCTACAGTACCTCATCCACGCCGACTGGGTGAGAACTTTGGTGTCTCCGTGTTGATGTTTCCGCCTGGAGGTGTTTGACGTGTGCAAGTTCAGATCATAGCCATGAAGGGCGGCTCCGTGCTGAGGGAAGGAACCCTGAAGGACATCCAGACTCACGACGTGGAGCTCTACGACCACTGGAAGACGCTCATGAACCGGCAGGACCAGGAGCTGGAGAAGGTTGGTGTCTACCAGTCAGACCTTCTTCTTCTGGGCTTCTCCTGACTTTTGACCTGACTTTTGACTTTTGTCTGCAGGACATCGAGCAGGACAGCCAAACCACGCTGGAGAGAAAGACTCTCCGCAGGGCCTTCTACTCACGAGAGGCCAAGAACCAAATGGATGATGAGGATGAAGGTATAAGTTCTCATGAAGATTGTTTGGGTCACGTCCTCCTCAATGGCGCTTGCAATCCCATCAGAGGAAGAAGAGGAGGAGGAAGATGATGACAACCTGTCCATGACCACAAGCAGAAGGTCCAAGGTGCCGTGGAAGGTGATGCTCGCGCACGTGAGATGCTAACCCTGCTCTCCGTCTAATTGACTCAACAGCCTCCTCTTCATCTTCTCAGGTGTGCTGGTGCTACATGTCCTCCGGTGGCTTCCTCATGGTCTTCCTCATGGTGTCCTCCAAGCTCCTCAAGCACTCGGTCATCGTTGCCATGGACTACTGGCTGGCCATGTGGACCTCCAAGTCCAATCAGACCATTGTGGCGGGACCCAACGGAACGTGCCAGGTCCAAGTGATCAGCAGGAACACCACGTTCCCCGGCTCCCCGGACTACGAGGTCCGGTATCACAGCCGTCTTTGTTTGAAAGCTCAGACAAGCACCCTTTGGACTTTGGACCTCCTGTGTGTGCAGGACTCCCTCTACCTGACCGTCTTCATCGTCCTGTGCGCGGCCGGGATCACCTTGTGCCTCATCACCTCCCTCACCGTGGAGTTTTTGGGTCTTTCTGCCGCCACTAACCTTCATCACAACCTGCTCAACAAGATCATCCACGCTCCTCTCAGGTAGAACCTCACCCTGATCTGACATCACACATGCTGGTGGTCCCAACCTCTCCGGTCTGCACCTCTCTCTCCTCAGGTTTTTTGATATCACCCCACTGGGGCAGATCCTCAACAGGTTCTCAGCTGACACCAACATTATTGACCAGGTATGAGGTTCTCCTTGCATCTGCTCCGAATGAGCCGACACGAATGGCTGACGCTCCTCGCCCCCCAGCACATCCCCCCGACGCTGGAGTCTTTGACCCGATCCACCCTGCTGTGTTTGTCCGCCATCGGGGTCATCTCCCGCATCACACCCACCTTCATCATCGCCCTGGTTCCCCTGGCTGTGGCCTTCTACTTCATACAGAAGTACTTCCGGGTCGCCTCCAAGTGAGTTCAAAGCTCAAAGCTCAGACCTTTAGTGTGCGCGCCGCTCATTGGACCACTTCCTGTGCGGCCGACAGGGACCTGCAGGACCTGGACGACTCCACGCAGCTCCCTCTGCTGTGCCACTTCTCCGAGACGGCTGAAGGTCTCACCACCATCAGAGCCTTTAGGTAGCACTTTGTCTTAACGTCATACGAAATCCTGACTTCTTCCAGAGGGCGAGTGGGAGGAGCCTCGCACGCCATATGTGGTGGCGGTTTTATTTTGCTTTAACGGGAGGCTTCTTTCCCATCACAGTTGTGAACCAGATCTAAACAAGTCTCAGGCTTTGCTCCCCATCGTCCCCCTGAGGACCCCCTGTGCACGCGCGCACACACACACACACATGCACACACACACACACAGACTGGCGGGAAAGTTCCTGCCAACATCCTCCAGAGGAGTCCGGGTGGGACAGCAGTAATTCTCTCCTCTTGACCACCACCAAGATGATGATGATGGTGATGATGATGATGAACTACTGTGTGTGTGTGTGTGTGTGTGTTGCCCCCCCCCCCCCCCCCCCCCGCCATTCCGTTTCCATGAAAAGTCAACTATTGTTCCAGACACGAGGCTCGTTTCAAACAACGCATGCTGGAGCTGACCGACACCAACAACACCGCCTACTTGTTCCTCTCTGCTGCCAACCGCTGGCTGGAGGTCCGCACGGTGAGGCACCTCCCCATCATGGCAGGCAGGGGTCCCGCCGGCCCCCCCGGGCGGGTCTAGTCAGCGCATGTCTGTCACATGGGGGCCCCTGCCAGTCAGGGATTACCTGTGTGACTTCACGTGGTGGTCTTCTCCGAGCAGGACTACCTGGGAGCGGTGATCGTGCTGGCGGCGGCCGGGGCGTCCATCTGGGGTTTACATTGCGGAGAACCGTCTGGAGGTCTGGTGGGGCTCGCTCTCACCTACGCCCTCACCGTGAGTTTACCCGGACTCGGCCGTGTCGCCAACAGAACCAGAGGTAGAAACAGTGTGTTGGGTGCAGGTCACCAACTACCTGAACTGGGTGGTGAGGAACCTGGCGGACTTGGAGGTGCAGATGGCGGCGGTGAAAAAGGTCAACAGCTTCCTGAGTACGGAGTCTGAGAACTACGAGGGATCCATGGGTATGTTTGACTTTCATTCCGCACCCTCACCGGAGGACCCAGCGAGTCTTTTTGTCAGCAGACGCCTCCCAGGTCCCAGAGAACTGGCCCCGAGATGGGGGCATCAAGATCCAGGACCTGTGCGTGCGCTACGACCCCATGCTGAAGCCCGTGCTCAAACACGTCAACGCGTACATCCAGCCGGGCCAGAAGGTAATTAGCACGCGGCTGTCAGGCGAAGGCGGCCGCTTCCATCGAAGTCGCAAGCACATGGCGTGCGTGACGCCGCACGTGGTCTTATTATCACCTCCTTGCCACCTCTCTGCTTCCCGCCAGGTGGGAATCTGCGGCCGCACGGGCAGCGGCAAGTCCTCGCTGTCCCTGGCCTTCTTCAACATGGTGGACATTTTTGAAGGTGAGTCGGAGTCGTGTTTACGTCTCCTTAAAACAAGACATTCCCAGCTTTCCAAGATTCCCTTCTTTGGGGAAAGTGTGGTGCCAGCATGAGCGCACTGATCTGAGGACAGCTGAGGAAGGATAAACAGTCAATGTCTTTACACGCTCCGATACGAACCCCCATTATTAATAATCATTTCAAAATCCTAACACTTGTTTGTCGTCTCTTTAAACAAGTTTCATCTTCATTTTATGTCTGAGAGGAGCCAGCAGGCCTGAAGTACAGTCGTTTGGAGTTTGTAGCCATAAAGGCCTGATTTCAGGGGATATAAATATCCCACAAAGGCATGCTGGGTGGCTTTGGTGCGGAACAACTTACTGAGCTGTTCTTCCGTGTTTATGTATGAATGTGTGTGTGTTTATTGGAGCGGCCACACTTCACTTCCAAGTCATTCCGGGATTAGTGAATGTTCATCATTTATGAATGGAATAGTTGTAACACAGAAAACCTGTTTATGGCATTTCTAAATATACTTTTTTTATGTTATTAGAGCCCTCTAGACATGAAATAACACCCCCATAGTCACCTTACCACTCCTATTACCCCAATATTGTAGACATAATATGAAAAAATAAGAACAAAAGACCTGTGGACGACCTTCTAAATGCAGTTTTTAACATTATTAGAGCCCTCTAAACACAAAATAGCATCCCTACAGTCAACTTTACCCTTCTATTTCCCAATAAAGTAGACGTAATATGAGAAAATAAGACAGAGAAAACCTGTTTATGACCTTCTAAATGCAGTTTTTAACATTATTAGAGCACTCTAGCCACAAAATAGCATCCCCACAGTCACGGTCACGCTTCTATTTCCCAATAAAGTAGACATAATATGAGAAAATGAGAGCGAAAACCTGTTGACGACCTTCTAAATACAGTTTTTAACATTATTAGAGCCCTCTAGACACAAAATAGCATCCCTACAGTCAACTTTACCTTCTATTTCCCAATAAAGTAGACATAATATGAGAAAATTTGACAGAGAAAACCTGTTTATGACCTTCTAAATGCAGTTTTTAACATTATTAGAGCCCTCTAGACCCAAAATAGCATCCCTACAGTCAACGTTACCCTTCTATTTCCCAATAAAGTAGACTTAATATGAGAAAATAAGACAGAAAACCTGTTTTTGACCTTCTAAATGCAGTTTTTAACATTATTAGAGCCCTCTAGCGACAAAATAGCATCCCTACATTCGCCTTTACCCTTCTATTTCCCAATACAGTAGACGTAATATGAGAAAATAAGAAAGAAAACCTGTTTACGACTTTCTAAATGCAGTTTTACAAATTATTAGAGCCCTCTCGATACAAAATAGCACCCCTATAGTCACCTTTACCCTCCTATTTCCCAATATATAATAACGTGTGTATGTATAACATTATTAGAACCCTCAAGACACGAGATAACATATTAGTGACGCCTACTATAAAAAAGTTGTAATATTACAAACAATGAGCCGCCATCTCCTTTGCTTGCAGGAAAGATCGTCATCGACGGGATCGACATCTGCAAACTTCCTCTGCAGACTCTCAGGTCTCGGCTGTCCATCATCCTGCAGGACCCCGTCTTGTTTAGCGGCTCCATTAGGTACACACACACACACACACACTTCCCAGCTGCTCGCCTCGCTTTCTCCACGCACACAAAATAGCTACAACTTCCTGTTTATGTTAGCGCCTCAGCAAGCGTTGGTTGGTGTTGTACTGAGAGGATGTACTCCTAACTAGCTGCCAGTAAATAGAGGCCGCTGGAGAGGTCGTGTGGAGTACACACAGTCTGCTACACACTTACTTTCACACTACTTATATAATAATAATAATCATAATAATAATAATCATAATAATGCACGCAAACGTCACAACATCAGAGGAGCGGGAGGCGAGCCTTGTGGAACTCCACACAAGGCTCTGAGCGTTTCCTGTAACTCCTGACGTGAACCCAGAGCTGGGAGTGTCACGTGACCACGCTAGATGGCCATCTGCGTGAGGTTAGTGGTGGGAAACGCCGCAGGAAGTCGGCCTCAGACCTCATGTGACGTCCTCGCCACCTCGGCGTGTTTGTGTTCGTGCGGGACTGTGTTTGTTTGGACTTTGCGTGTGTGTGCTCATGGGGTGAACGGTCGAGTGTTTCACACTCTGCTGATAAACGTGGCCGCTTTCTGACGAACTCGGATGGTCCGCGGCAGGGCCGCCGCCCACCGTGACCCCAAGGCGCTGTTGGTTTTGGGTTTGAAGCGCTGGATCCTCTCACCTCCTGCAGGTTCAATCTGGATCCCGAGCGGACGTGTAACGATGAACGCCTGTGGGAGGCGCTGGAGATTGCTCAGCTGAAGAACATGGTCCAGACGGTGCCTGGAGGACTTGGTACACACACACACACACACACACACACACATAATATGGTGTGCCGCTCTCTGATTGGCTGCGTCACGTGACCAGATGCGGTGGTGACGGAGGGCGGAGAGAACTTCAGCGTGGGTCAGCGCCAGCTCTTCTGCTTGGCTCGAGCTTTTGTACGCAAGAGTAGCATCCTCATCATGGACGAGGCCACCGCCTCCATCGACATGGCAACGGTGCGTCTGTGCATGTGTGTGTGTGTGCACCCCCCACGGTACACAGAAAGTCTCAGTCTTTGAGTTGGTGCACTTGTGTCGCATACTTAAGTCTTGTCACTGCATAAGTGGACGCTTGTGTACTTACACATAGCATTTGAAAGGCACAAGTGTACTTACACCGAGTCTTTGGAGTCCATCAGCGGACACTTGCATACACACTTACACGCACACTTATGTGCTTAATTACAGCCTTTTGCTTGTGTGCACTTGCATACTCACACCTCGAGTGCATAAGTACAGACTTGCGTACTTACTCGTCACATTTTGCGTGCACAAGTACAAGTGTGCACTTGCATACTCTTTTGAGTATGTAAGTGCACACATTTACACAACTTTTGTGTGCATAAGTGCACACTTGTGTACTTACACACGCGCTTGTGCATTCCAAATGTATGCACTTGCATACCTACACGTACTCTTTTGAGTGCATACTTGCGTACTTACACTTTGCGTTTTGCATGCACAAGTACAAGTGTGCACTTGCATACTCACACTTGCGTGCTGACTCTTTTGAGTATGTAAGTGCACACTTCTATTTACACATCTTTTGGGTGCATAAGTGCACACTTGTGTACTTACATACACACTTGCACTTGCATATACCTACACTTACTCTTTTGAGTGCATACTCGCGTACTTACTTGTTACAAGTACAAATGAGTGTGCATCTTTTGATGTTTAAGTGCAGACTTAGTCTTTTTAGAGCATACGAGGACACTTGTATACTTCCTTACTTGTATACTTAAAGTGTGCACTGGCATACTTACGGGGAGTGTTTGTGTGCAGGAGAACATCCTCCAAAAAGTTGTGATGACGGCGTTTGCAGATCGGACGGTGGTCACCATCGCTGTGAGTTGAAGACCTTGAAATGTTTCACGTGTTTCCTTTTCCTTCTGTCCTTTGCACACTTTAACGCCAAGACTTCATCTTCTCAATGATCCCTTCAATTCTGTCGCCTCCTTCCTTCCTTGCTTCCTTCTTTTCCTGTCCTGTCTCCTCCTGCCTGGCCCCGCCCTCAGCACCGCGTGTCCTCCATCCTGGACGCCGGACAGGTGCTGGTGTTCTCCTCAGGGATTTTGGTGGAGAGTGACTCGGGTCCTAACCTGCTAGCACAGGAGGAGAGCCTCTTCAGTGTGCTAGTGAGGACTCACAAGTAGACCCGGATCGGACCTGGTCTCGGGCCCCCCCCCCCCCCCGTTCCACTCCTCTTCCTGTCTTTCCTTCTTCTCACTTACCGGTCGGGTTGGGGCTGGAGGTCCGCCTCCGGGTCTGCCACAGACAGCCTGGTTGGTACCAAAGAACTTGGAGGGAGGGAGCTTGGGGTCTGTCCCTTTTGTGTTCTATGTACTCACCAACGCATCCTCTACCCCCCCCAGCACCGAGTCCACACCATCCTCACGGCAGACCTGGTCATCGTCATGAAGCGGGGGAACATTCTGGAGTACGACAAGCCCGAGACTCTCCTGGAGCAGCAGGACGGCATGTTTGCGTCTTTCGTCAAGGCCGACATGTAGACCCCCTTGACACGGGGAAAACCGGTCCAGGACCGCCTTGAATCAGCATCAGACGATTCTGTAGTTTTATTCCTAGTTTCACTTTGATAGGATCACTTTTTTTACGTGTTTGATTCCAAGTCAGCACTTGTACGATGACGCAAGACTAACTTGCATTAAAGTTTTATAGTCTTTCAATCATGACTGGCCCCTCTTTAAAGTCTCATCTGGCTACTGAAAACCTGGTCTCGCCAACGGGTCCTGGGTCTTCCCCGAGGCCTCCGACCGCTCGGATGTGCCCTGAACACCTTCTCGACCTTCTCCTTCTGCAGGATTCATGCTTCCGTTTACGCAGCAAACTACCACCACCATATTTTACTCTTCTTTTGCTGAGACAAACAGTTTTTCCCGAAAGGTTTTTCCCAAAGGTCTTAGGGATCATTAAGATGTTTTCTGGTAAAATTGAGCCTTAAAGTTATTCTTGCAGTGGTTTTGGTCTTGGAACTCTTTCTGATGGCGGAGGCATGAACACTGATGTTGTTGCGGGGTCTTTTGTGACCTCTCAGGTGAGTCGCGGCTGCGCTTTTGGGGTCATTTTGGTCGGTCAGCAACTCCTGGGAAGGTTCACCACTGGTCCGTGTTTTGGACATTTGTGGAGGATGGCTCTCACTGTGGTTGGCTGGAGTCCCAAAGCTTTAGAAATGGCTTCATAACCTTTTTCCACGGTTAGATCTCAATTGGTTTCTTTCTGGGTGGGGGGCAGGTACTTTTTCACACGAGGACATGTGTGTTTTATTTCTCCCTTAAAAATAAAATGTTTTATTTTGTGTTGAGCTGTGCTGTCATTGATAATATTTATTTGATTGATGATGAAACATTCAAATGTGACAAAACCGGAAGAAATCAGGAAGGGGGGCAAACACTTATATCCAAGTCCTGGTCTAAAGTGCTTTTTAGTCCCCCACTTTATTGTCCTGTTGGTGTGGTTTGGAAAGAATGCGGAAAGTAAATGCTGGGGGGGGGGGGGCGGTTTTGGACCGCAAGAAGTGCTGACTGGCGCCACCTAGGTTTTTGCACACTCCTGAGAACGTGTTAAGAAGAAAGGTCGGCGGCTGATTGGCGGCTGTGGCGCTTCGAGAAGGAAGCAGCAGAAGCGGGTCCGGGCTCGGGATTCGGAAGGGCCGTCCCAGAACCCAGAACCTCCTCGGAGCAGAGGCGGCTCCCAAACATCCCGCGCACTCTCACGCTGTCCGTGCGTAAAAGGCGCACCGAAGCCCAGCCGGGAGGCGCGCGACCATGCTGGCGAGGAAGAGCATCATCCCGGAGGAGTTCGGCCTGCCGGGGCTGGTGTCCCGCATGCCTCGCAAGCCTGTGTTCCGGGACCGCGTCAACAAGGCGCGCTTCATCGCCAAGAACGGCTCGTGCAACCTGGCCCACAAGAACATCCGCGAGCAGGGCCGCTTCCTGCAGGACGTCTTCACCACGCTGGTGGACCTCAAGTGGCGCTTCACCCTCGTCATCTTCACCACCACCTTCGTCAGCAGCTGGCTCCTGTTCGCCATGAGCTGGTGGCTGGTGGCCTTCGCGCACGGAGACCTGGACCCGGAGCGCCTCAACGGGACTCACTGCGTCACCGACGTCAAGTAGGAACGTCTTTATGCTCTTATTTCGACACATTTTATTGTCCCGTTTCCGTCATTTCCAACCGGGAAGGAAAGCGTTTGGCCCCGCCCCCTGACTTCTCCCCCCCCCCCCCCCTCTGCTCTGATTGGTGATTGTCCTTCTAATGACCTCCAGGTCGTTCACTTCCGCCTTCCTGTTCTCCATCGAGGTCCAGGTGACCATCGGCTTTGGCGGGCGGATGATCACGGAGCAATGCCCCGCCGCCATCACCGTCCTCATCCTGCAAAACATCGTGGGCCTCATCATCAACGCCGTCATGCTGGGTAAGACCCCGGGTCCCCGCGGGCACCTGGACTGGTGGCCAGCCAACGGCAGGGCTCGTCGCTGTACTGTTGTCATGTCAACCTCCTGCAGGGTGCATCTTCATGAAGACGGCGCAATCCAACCGGCGGGCGGAGACGCTCATCTTCAGCCGCCACGCCGTCATCGCCGTGCGGAACAACCGCCTGTGCTTCATGATCCGCATCGGAGATCTGAGGAAGAGTATGATCATCGGGGCGACCGTGCGGCTGCAGGTGTGTGTGTGTGTGTGTGTGCGGATGCTAAGCGGTGTGTTTGCGGCCTCCTGGGTCCCCTAAAAACGACGATGATGATGATGTTCAGGTGGTGAGGAAGACCACCACCCCCGAGGGCGAGGTCATCCCCATCCACCAGATCGACGTCCAGACGGAGAGCGCCGTGGCCAGCAACAGCCTGTTCCTGCTGGCGCCGCTCATCATCTGCCACGTCATCGACAAGAACAGGTCTGAACTCCGCCGCCACTTCGCCCGCCACTTCGCCGCTTGACGTGTTGTCGTGTGCCGCGGCAGCCCGCTGTACGAGCTGTCGGCCATGGAGCTGCAGTGCAGCGACCTGGAGGTCATCGTCATCCTGGAGGGGGTGGTGGAGACCACGGGGATCACCACGCAGGCCCGCACCTCCTACGTGTCCGAGGAGATCCAGTGGGGCCACCGCTTTGTTCCCATAGTGACAGAGGAGGAGGGGGTCTACTCCGTGGACTACTCCAAGTTTGGAAACACAGTGCGGGTGGGTGTCAAAGCCGGGCGGAGGCGCCATGTTTGTAGTCTTTGACGCCGGTTGCATTGCCGCCGTCCCGACAGGTCGCCACGCCGCGCTGCAGTGCCAGGGAACTGGACGAGAAGCCGTCCATCTTGATCCAGACGCTGCAGAAAAGCGAGCTGTCTCAGCAGAACTCGCTGCGCAAGAGGAACTCCATGCGCCGCAACAACTCCATGCGGAAAGGCGCCGGAAGCAGCGGGAGTCTGCGGCGGAACAACTCCGCCCTGCAGGCCTCGCCCAAAGTCCAGTTCTTCACGCCCGCCGAGAGCGGCCAGGGCATCAACGCCGTCACCTGACATGAGGCCCGCCTCCTGCCGGTGGCCATCTTCCTCCTCGTGGTGGGGAGGAGGTTTTGTGGAGGTTGTGACCTCCGACCCCGTAGGAGCCGACTTCTCTCCCAGTATTTCTCCAGCTAGCATTTCATTTGTGGAAATAACGACTCATAGTAGTGTTTTTCTGAGAAAATGTTCCTTTTATTATCCTGCCCTGACAATATGTTAGCATTTATTTAAATCATCACTTGAATAAACAATCACACTAATCACTTCCTGTTTGTTGTTTGTTGAGCGATGCTACAACACATGTTTGCTAGTTGAATAATAAACAACAAACTAACACTAACAAAACAATCCACTACAAAATTCATCCAAAAAGTGTTTTGTTATTCTCGTAACTTCATTTCAAGAATAATAAAAGGTGGATGTAAACACTTTCAGGGACGCTTTACGTACGATGCGTAATGGCGTCACCAACCCGGAAGTGTCACAGTCCGCTTCAGAGTCAAACATGGCAGGTAGGTTTCTGTGCAGGACTACAACCCTTCTGACCAGGTCTCAGGTGCCTGCTGGTCCTCGCTTCTTCTCTCGGACAGAACCGGAATCGCTGACTCTCCGCAGGCAGACTAACGGAATCAGGTGACCTCGGTTTTGTGTTGTTGTTCGGCGCCCCAGCGGCGAACTAGCTTGAAAAAAAAACGAAAACTGTTTTATTTACCTAGCGAGGCACCGCTGCCTGTTTTAAAAGAACTTACACAACAAAGTAAAGTCTTCTCACGGATTCGGCGTATTTCGGCAAAAGTTTGCGTAACGTTTTATGTATTTGAAGTCGAAGGCCAGTTTAATAGGTACAGCTGCTGTGAATGTGTGTGTGCTGTTTGTAGGAGAATAACGCTCAACAATCCCAAAAAGAGGAATGCACTGTCTCTGTCCATGCTGGAGTCCCTCAGGGAGGACATCCTGACCGACGTGGACAGCCAGGACCTCAGAGTCATCATCATTTCAGGTAGGGTGCCGTGTCTAATGGTGTAAATATATGACTATATTACTATATAACCATGTCTAATGGTGTAAATATATGACTATATTACTATATAACCATGTCTAATGGTGTAAATATATGACTATATTACTATATAACCATGTTTAATGGTGTAAATATATGACTATATTACTATATAACCATGTTTAATGGTGTAAATATATGACTATATTACTATATAACCATGTCTAATGGTGTAAATATATGACTATATGACTATATAACCATGTCTAATGGTGTAAATATATGACTATATTACTATATAACCATGTCTAATGGTGTAAATATATGACTATATGACTATATAACCATGTTTAATGGAGTAAATAAATGACTATATTACTATATAACCATGTTTAATGGTGTAAAATATGACTATATGACTATATAACCATGTCTAATGGTGTAAATATATGACTATATTACTATATAACCATGTCTAATGGTGTAAAATATGACTATATGACTATATAACCATGTCTAATGGTGTAAATATATGACTATATGACTATATAACCATGTCTAATGGTGTAAATATATGACTATATGACTATATAACCATGTTTAATGGAGTAAATAAATGACTATATTACTATATAACCATGTTTAATGGTGTAAAATATGACTATATGACTATATAACCATGTCTAATGGTGTAAATATATGACTATATGACTATATAACCATGTCTAATGGTGTAAATATATGACTATATGACTATATAACCATGTTTAATGGAGTAAATAAATGACTATATTACTATATAACCATGTTTAATGGTGTAAAATATGACTATATGACTATATAACCATGTTTAATGGTGTAAATATATGACTATATTACTATATAACCATGTCTAATGGTGTAAATATATGACTATATTACTATATAAGCATGTTTAATGGAGTAAATATATGACTATATGACTATATAACCATGTTTAATGGTGTAAAATATGACTATATAACCATGTCTAATGGTGTAAATACGTATATTACTATATAACCATGTTTAATGGTGTAAAATATGACTATATGACTATATAACCATGTCTAATGGTGTAAATATATGACTATATAACCATGTTTAATGGTGTAAAATATGACTATATGACTATATAACCATGTTTAATGGTGTAAAATATGACTATATAACCATGTCTAATAGTGTAAAATATGACTATATGACTATATAACCATGTTTAATGGTGTAAAATATGACTATATGACCATGACTATTATCAGCTGAAGGTCCGGTGTTCTCCTCTGGACACGACTTGAAGGAGCTGACATCAGCACAGGGTCGAGACCATCACACGCGAGTGTTTCGCACCTGCGCAGAGGTGCGTCCCTTCCCCCCCTGCCCCCTTTTCCCAGCTGCTCCGTCTTTGTCAGATGACTGTTTTGTGTCCCAGGTCATGACGCTGATCCAGGACGTCCCTGTCCCGGTGATCGCCATGGTGAACGGCGTGGCCACGGCGGCAGGCTGCCAGCTGGTGGCCAGCTGTGACGTGGCGGTGGCGTCCGAGAAGTCCACCTTCGCCACCCCGGGCGTCAACGTGGGTCTGTTCTGTTCCACGCCGGCCGTGGCCATCGGCCGAGCCGTGCCCAGGAAGGTATGAGGGCACAAGGATGACACCTCTTTTTTTGGATGGCATGTTGATGACATTGTTTGCTGGTCTGCCAGGTTGCCATGGAGATGCTTTTCACGGGCGCCCCCCTGTCAGCCCATGATGCTTTGCTGCACGGGCTGCTCAGTAAGGTGGTGGCAGAGGAGCGACTGGAGGCGGAGACGCTAGCCATCGCCCAGCGGGTGTGCCAGGCCAGCCGACCCGTGGTGGCGCTGGGCAAGGCTACCTTCCAGAGGTGTTTGAACGCAACATTTACTCCTTTCTCATCACTTTGGCATCGCTTTGGCTTTGACGCGCGCTTGTCCTTCCCCCAAAGACAAATGTCTCAAGGTCGAGATGCGGCGTACGTCACCGCCTCCAAGGTGATGGTGGACAACCTCGCTCTGAGAGACGGCCAGGAGGGGATACGGGCATTCATCGAGAAACGCAAGCCGGTGTGGAGCCATCTAGCTGAGAAAGCCTGCGACTGACGGACTCAAAAGCAAAATAATAATCATGCATTAATAATGCAAAAGATGTTTTGAAGTGATTTTCTAGTTAGAATATATGGGAGTTATTAAATTGCTATTTTATTTTAATAATACAAGAAACCTTTATTTGTTTCATACGTCTACAAAGGTCATTTACATTGTAATATATTTAGAATTAATAATTATGTACAATTTAATTACTTATTAATAATAAAAACATGAAGTATTATTTTTACAATATTTTCAAAATTTGAATTAAATATTTTTTGGCATTACCTAAAATACATTATATTAAAAATTAAATGTATTTCATTATTAAAGAATAAATAATTGAATTTTAAACACTTTAAAACAATAAAATCTATAAAATAAATAAATCATTTAATTTTTAAATATTGTAAATAGTTTTATATCACGCAGTCAGAATACAAGAAGCCTTTATTTGTTTAACAAGCATACAAAAGCCATTTCCGTTCTGGGGAACGCGGAGCCTCTTCGTCTGATTTTTCGCACGTCAGTGAATGCACCTTTCGGCCATTTTGCCGGCACCGTGCGCATGCGCAGTTCTGTGTGTCTGACCTTCATACAGTAACCATGTTCGCCAGGACCAGCTTGTTGGTGTTCTCCCCACAATGGTAAAACTTCACTTATTTAATTGTTTTATTACATTTACTGTGGTGTGCCGCGTCTAGCTACTTGTTGCTAGAAATCAGGTGGTATAATTTATGTAGCGTGAGTGTTATCGGATTCTGGAAGGACGTGCTAATGTGGAGGCCTCGGCTAATGAATGACGTTAGCACGGAGGCTAACAGCTAATGCTAAAGAAATAAGCCGCTTGACATTGTGCTACTTACACATTATGAGGGCATCTAATGCCAATGTACATATGATATGTTAACCATGTTACACAAATAATGCTCGCAGTTTCTTCAGCTCCGTCACCAGTGGAGAGTTAGCATCTCTGCAGCCTTAGCATTAGCTCACAATTTCACCCATTTCTCGTGTGACTTACTAAAAATATTGATATTTTTCTATGAAATGACACCGCGAGGGTTTATTTGCACACAGAAGTTTGATGTCGGTGTGGAATGAGCGTTAACATTGTTTGTTTTGCAGTGGGCAGGTCAGGAACATGGCTACCCTGAAGGACAGTAAGTTCTTGCCGAGACGACGTGAATGCTGCCCATGTGGCGTCACGTCCGGGCATCACCCATGCATGTTTGTGTATTTCAAGTGTTGCCGTACAAAGGAGCCCCAACCAAGTTTTTTTTGTGCGCAGTCACCATCCGTTTGAAGTCCATCAAGAACATCCAGAAGATCACAAAGTCCATGAAAATGGTGGCCGCCGCCAAGTACGCGCGGGCCGAGAGGCAGCTGAAACCCGCACGAGTCTACGGCACCGGAGCCCTCTGTACGCCGCTGCCGCCACGTACGAAACTCCAAAAACGAGAAGATGCTAATTGAGTTTGTCCTGCAGCGCTGTACGAGAAGGCGGAGATTAAGGCGCCTGAGGACAAGGCCGCCAAGCACCTGATCATCGGCGTCACCTCCGACCGTGGCCTCTGCGGCGCCATCCACTCGGGCGTGGCCAAAACCATCAAGAACGAGATCGCCGCCCTGACGGGCAGCGGCAAGGAGGTGATGGTGGTCAACGTGGGCGACAAGCTGAGAGGTCTGCTGCACAGGTACGCCCTGCAAATCACCGCCGCCGCCGCTTCTTATCGCTCATCATCCTCCTCCTCTTCCTCCTCAGAACTCACGGCAAGCACATCATGCTGAACTGCAAGGAGGTGGGCCGCAAGCCCCCCACCTTCGGGGACGCCTCCATCATCGCCGGGGAGCTTCTGAACTCCGGATACGAGTTTGACCAGGGCGCCGTCGTCTACAACCGCTTCAGGTAACACGCTCAGACCAATGCAGTCGGACTGGCGTTAATCCCGCCCCCCCCTTCCTCGTGCAGGTCGGTCATCTCCTACAAGACGGACCAGAAGCCCGTGTTCTCCACAGACGTGGTGGCAAACGCAGGTACCTTCTTGAAAGAGTCACCTGACCCTGCTCCAGGACTTTAAACCCCCCCCCCTCCCCTCCCTCGACAGAAACCATGAGCGTCTACGACGACATCGACGCCGACGTGCTGAGGAACTACCAGGAGTTCGCTCTGGTCAACATCATCTACTTGGCCCTCAAGGAGTCGTCCACCAGCGAGCAGAGCGCCAGGATGACGGCCATGGACAGCGCCAGCAAGAACGCTTGTGAGCCTGTCCGCCTGTTACCATGGCAACCCCATCATGACTTCATGTTTGGGGGTGGGGGGGGGTGACGGACTGTGATTGATTCATGTGCTTCCCCTCCCAGCCGAGATGATTGACAAGCTGACCTTGACCTTCAACCGCACCAGACAGGCCGTCATCACCAAGGAGCTGATCGAGATCATCTCTGGAGCCGCCGCCCTGTGAGTCCATCTTCATCATCATCTTCATAATCCGTCTTCTTTCCTTCCTTTAATGAAGAAGGTGAACATGTTCTTTGTAAAACCCAACCTGCTGCCCATCCAGGACTTGAGGAGGTAACCTAGTGGAGGTTAGCTCCTCCATGTAGGCTGGCTCTAGGAGCTTTTATCTGTAGGAGCTTTAGTTCTAGATTTGTCCCGGGTAGACGCTGCTACTCCATGCCCCTCACGGAGGAGCCATTGTTGACCATGTCTTCTTCTGCGTCTTTGCAGATAAGCGGAGCAGACGGACGTGGAAACGTGAAGCGGACCTCGTCCACACTCTCCGATCCTTAATTGTGTTTGTAAAAATATACAGAGAATAAACCTCTACATGACCACCCCACGCTGTCCCGTGCCTCCTTGGATCACATGACCTTTTGCTCCTACGGGGACGATGCACATGCTGTATTGCTATACTCTATTTATAGCATTCTATATATTCTATATGCAGTATATCTACTTTTTATCACGATGGGATAGCATCAGCTAGCTTCACTTCATACATTAGCATGTTTAGCTACGTTAAATTGGACATCGGCTGCAGTGGTTAGCACGCAGGCCTCACAGCTAGGAGATTGGCGTTTGATTCCACCCTCGGCCATCTCTGTGTGGAGTTTGCATGTTCTCCCCGTGCATTTTCTCCGGGTTTTCTCCGGGTATTCCGGTTTCCTCCCACATTCCAAAAACATGCTAGGTTAATTAGCCACTCCAAATTGTCCATAGGTATGAATGTGAGTGTGAATGGTTGTTTGTCTATATGTGCCCTGGGATTGGCTGGCCACCAGTCCAGGGTGGACCCCGCCTCTCGCCCCAAGACAGCTGGGATAGGCTCCAGCACCCCTGCCACCCTTGTGAGGATAAACGGTAGAAAATGAATGAAATCAAACCAAATATAAATCATCTCATATTCATTTTTTTTCTATTTCAACATTTTTGTTACATGGGAGGTACAAAAAAATCCCTGATTTTACCTCATTTTTGTAAAAAAAAAAAAAATTAACCTTTTCAGAAAGGCTGTCTTTTCCAAATTCCCGCTTTTCCTTGTTTTCTGGAAAGAAAAATCCCTATGATTCCCTGAGTTTCCATTGTCCTTTTTAAAGATGGAAAGTATCTTTATCTGAACGTAATGTAAACCATCTCTTTGTGTAAACATGGATGTGTTTGCATATTATCCCCCTTTAATAAATAGTAAACTCTAAGGAATCCCAGCAATTCTTTAATTTTCCCTGCTTTCACATACATGGGAATATGTATTTATTATTTATTTGTACTATGACATCCACATTTGCATTACAAATGGTTGGATTGTGTGGCTGTACCTAATGATGTGGACACCGAGTGCAGGAGCACCTCCTAGCGGCCACTGCGGGCAGTGTCTTGCAGTTCTGATTAGGTCCGCCGGGAGGCGCTGTCGGATAGGAAATGAACGAAGACCGAAGTTTGAAGGTGCTTTTATTTCCCATTGATTGTGTTAAGGTGACAGGTTGCCATATTTCGGCTGTGGTTGGTGTTTGTGGCGGAGACGAAGACTATTTTACACATTAGCAAACTAGCAAACATGGGAGCTCCTGGTGACACAACCTGGTTTGTTTTTATCAACGTGTGAAGGTAAGAAAAGATGACTTTGTTGAGCTGCTTTAAGAGCTTTATTGTGTCTTCTTTTTTAACTAAAAGCTTCAGTCAGGTCGTCCTACGCAAGCTAGCTCGTATAGCATCTTCTCTGTCTTTAGGTCCATTTTTTTTACTTTTCCTTTACTTCTTTTATTTCTTCAAAGGATTATTTAGTTTATGTTTTTAATTGAGGCCACAAAATACAAATGAAGCAGAAGAAAGATAGGAAAAAGTGTCCTAAAAAGGCAGCGGCCATCTTTCCACCCTGCAAAGGTGGTGTAAAGCGAAGAGGTGCCACTCCTCCTTCTTTTAGGATCAAGCAGAGAGTGGGGGGAATTGGGGAAACTTAAAAAGAACAACATATGGGAGTTTTATGGTTATGTCAGCTGATTTTACCTCATTTTTCTGTCATTAAAAATAACAAAGAAAATTCCACTTTGCTGACAAATGTTTCTTATTTTGGTATTTCCTGGCATGGCTCAGCCAGCCAAGAGCTAAGAAAGCAAAATGGCCACCGGGTTTTAGTTTGTACACAGCACGCCGTACGCTTCCTGTGGTCACTTCCTGCTTCTCCTGCTCACTTCCTGTCATTCCAAAAGGTGTGGTGGGCGTGCCGTTTGGAAGATGGCTGCGTGTGGAAAAGCAGGAATAAAAGATAGTCCAACGGCGTTGTTGTTCTTCCCCCGCCGAGGCGTGTGGTCCGCCTGGCGTATCCGCCAGCAGACACCGGGAAGGCGCTGTGATGTTTCTGGGTGTTTCCGGGCGTGCGGGAGATTAGAGCGGGAATGACAAGCGCGGCGTGTGATAGCGTATCCGCTCTCAATGGCAGATCCGCCTTTTTAAGGAGCATATTGTAAATAGTCGCCGCGGGCCGCCACTTGTCATTGTTATGACACTGCTAGCATCTTCCGGCTGGAGGAGCGGCCTATTGAAATCGCACGCGCGCGCGCACGCACACTTGGGAATGAAACGGGAATCTTGTGAAAAGGACAAAAGAGAAAAAGGACGAATTGTAATTAGTTTGATGTTGCGTGCGGAGCGGCGTTGAGTGTTCCGTTCCCGCACGGAGCAAGGAGGCCGGCCTTTGATTGCCTCGCTCATTTTGATCGCTGAATTAAAAATAAAAAGGTTTTCCCGCTGACAGACATGTCAGCCGGGGGAAGGGGGTTTTGGGGGTATGGGGGGGCGCCGTGACGAGGACGTGTGCTGGGTGGCGCTGTTGCTCCGGCGATGCCGCGTCTCCTGGGATGAAAGCTTCCTGTGCGTCTTTGTGCTTTCATGATGGGATTCTCTGGAGAGGACGACTTCCCTCTTCCCGCCGCCTCTTCATCTCCTCGCCAACCTTCACGCGCGCGCGCACGCACGCGCACGCTTGTTGACGCCAATAACACCCTTTTCATACGTGTGTATGTGAGACCGGCAACCAGACACCATTGCCGGATATTACATGGAACGGGAATCTCACACCAACACAACATTGGATGTGTACATTTAGAAGTATCTTCTTCTACTCCCAATCACACCTGCCAATACCCCCCCCCCTTACTTTGCCCCTTCTTATTTCCTCCTGGATTACTTCCTGTCCAACAAAGGCAAAAACATTCTACTACAAGACCAGGATCTCAGCCCTTTTCACTTATTATGGAAGAAAATGTGCCCCAATGCTAATGCTGCGCTAACCCTTTCTAACATAGCCCAGATGCTAACGCCGTGCTAACCCTTTCTATAGCCCCAATGCTAACACTGCGCTAATCCTTTCTAGCATAACCCCGATGCTAACGCTGTGCTAACCCTTTCAGGCATAGCCCTGATGCTAATGCTGTGCTAACCCTTTCTAGCATAACCCCGATATTAACACTGTGCTAACCCTTCTTAGCATAACCCCGATGCTAACGCTGCGCTAACCCTTTCAGGCATAGCCTCGGTGTTAATGTTGCGCTAGCCCTTTCAGACATAGCCCCAATGCTAACGCTGCGCTAACCCTTTCAGGCACAGTCCCGATGCTAATGCTGTGCTAACCCTTTCTAGCTTAACCCTGATGCTAATGCTGTGCTAACCCATTCAGCCATAGCCCCGATGCTAACGCTGCGCTAACCCTTTCTAGCATAGCCCCGATGCTAACGCTGCGCTAACCCTTTCTAGCACAGCCCCGATGCTAACGCTGCGCAAACCCTCTCTAGCATAGCTTTGATGCTAACGCTTTCAGGAAACAGGCAACAATAAAAGAACTGGTTATTAAAATAGAGGGAAAATGACAGAATGTTTTTTTTGGGGGGGGGGAATCTGGGAAAATAAAAGATTTGCCTTCAAACAACGTAAATAAGTATTTTCTTCTGAAAAAATAAATACGCATTTTATTTTGGAAACAAGGCCTCCGCCATGATTTGAACTTGGCTCCTCCCCAAGATGGCGACTCTAGAGGGGGAGGGGGCAGATGTCCATTTTGTGCACCGACAAGACAAGTGTAAGTATGCTTCCTTTTCTAGCCTTTTTCCTTTCCTGTTTCCTTTCCTAGCCTGTCATTTCCTTGTGTTTACCTTTCCTACCTCCTCTTTTCATTTCCTTCACCCTCTTTCCTATGTCCTTTCATTTCCTTTCCTATGCAGATAAGAGCATGTCCAGCGCTAGCACTGATGAAATAAACAGGCGAGCGTCTCCCGGAGGCGGAGAAGAAAAAGGAGGACGGCGAAGGCGTTAAATGCCACGTTTCACCTCGCCGTGCGCGTGCACGTGCTCGCGCACGTGCACGAGCGGGAAGAAGGCACGGCTCCATGGCGACGGCGTGAAAAGAAAGATCATTTCACGTCCCTCGCTGTCCTAGCATGCGGCGCCGTGTTAGCATGTCACGTAGGTCATGTTAGCACCTTGTGCTAACGGTGCGTGCTAGCACGCGCTTCCCACGCTTAATGAAATATTCAAAGACGCTTTGCCGTTTTTCCCAAGCCAGACAAACGTATTCATGGCCACCCCCCAGCACCACCTCTGCCCCCCCATTCAATTAGCCCCCCTGCGTGTTTCCAGGAGCACAGTTTGCCATGATGTCACGGCTAGCGTGTTTTGGTGGTTGTTGTTGGTTCTTTTGTGGCGTCTTTCAGTGGCGTGACTGTTTGCACGTAGGACAGGAAGTGAGCGTGCATCAGGTGAAGCAGGTGTAGCAGGTGTTTCATTAATCACAGCTGACATCCCATAATGCTACACAATAAAAGTTTCTACACTCAAACACCAAATCACAAAAATACATTCTAAATTCTTGCTTCTATTAAAATAAAAAAATATCTGTGGTGGTCCAATATTTTATAATATTTTATATTAAACAATATAGAATATTTTAGAATATTTTATATTATACAATATAGAATATTTTATAATATTTTATATTATACAATATAGTATAATATTTTTAATATATTTGATTTTCTTCCATTTATTTGCCATTATAATGTGTTTATGAGCAAGGGTCAACAGGTAGCGCCCCCCCCCATTTTATTAGTGATAATAAAACAGGTAGTGCCAAACAAGATGGAGGCCGCGTAGCGTCCAATGCTATTTGTTTTTGTCATTTTCCATTCTAATGTGCTGACGGGACAATCGGGACATTCGGGACAATCGGTTAGCGTTTTTTGGATGCGATAGCGCCAAATAAATGAAAGTACGGGGAACCCTGTCATGAGCCCCCAAAGGGGCGGGGCTAGTGCAGCGCAGTGTGTTGATTGGAGCACGTGGCGGGACTCTGTGTGCATCAGCATTCACCTTCGCCGAGCTCCCAGGACGCCGCGTGTCCATCTTCCCGCTCGTTTCCGCCACATTCTATTAGCGTCCGGGCCGGCTTCCTCTTCCTTCCCCGGGCGTTTTCCCGCCACCGGAGCGGCGTGTCATTCCCCCAAGTTGACGGAGTGTGACGCCACGTAATTGCTTCACGAAAAACCTAACTGGGCTGATATGAATAATCTGTCAGCGGGAGGGGGCCGCCCTGTCAATCACCGCTGTGTCCCCGAGTGGCGGCGCGGGGGCCCCACTCATCGCCGGTTGGCTGACCATCATATATTTCACCGTAGCGTATCGGCGTGCGTGTCACATGATCAGCTGCTATCAACTGGAGAAGTAGGGGCGTGTCGGTGGCGGCCATATTGGTCCAGGCAGAGCGGGTGACGGTTGCGTTTATCAGAGATCTTGGAGCGGCTCGTGCTCGTTGCCTGGCGTTTCATCATCCTGCTGGCTTATCTTCCGTCTCGATGCTCGACTGCTGCAATCGTCTCAGCAAAACACGCAAACACGCTCACCCCGACGTGAACCAAACCAGCATCATCACAACGTCCTACTTCCTGTTTCAGCATCTTCCTGTTTGTGTCCCGTATTCCCACGAGACAGGCGGGAGCCCATTGGATGATGAGCCTAATGGCGGCGGAGGCGGCGGCGGCGGCGGCGGCCACATAATGGCCTCCTCTTTGAGGGAGGAAAGCGAATGTAAATAAGGCAATTACGTGTCCTAACGAGACCCAAACGCTGTTGACATTCTGGCTGTGCTAACGCGGCTATTTATAGCCCGTAATGACCTTAAGTGGCGTTGGCTGGAACGCTGTCATGGGAATCGGAGCCGTCCAGACGCAGTTGCTCTTCTGGAATCTTCCGTCATGTTGTGTTCAAGTACGCTTGTTGCTGGAATCCACAGTAGCGGAAACGCTTCCATTCTGATGTGCTGAACAGCCAACAGGAACAGGTAGCGCCAAGTCTAAAAACACACAAATTCATCTGTGGTAGTCCCATTTCATTTATTTTCTATGTTAATATGTTGATGATTGAGGGTTGGACAGGTAGCGCCAAGTAAAAAAAGATAGCGCCAAATTTGTCTGTAGCGGTCATATTTTAGGAATTCTTTGACATTCCTCCAAAAAATGGACGCCAAAAACAGATTGTGCCAAAATGTAAAAGCCTAAAAAGATGGGTGAGAAAGTTTTAATGTTGCCCCCCCCAACCCCCCTCCCATCTCACCTGAAAGCCTTTACCTGTCGCCCCTCCCGGCCGGCTCCTCTTTCCGATGGCACTCAGCCGTTACGTTCTCAAGGGAAGGGCAGACTGCTGGCGCCGTGCTCGCACACACACACACACACACACACACACACACCTCCGCTCACACAGCAAATTAAGTGTATTGTTGCGTCGGCGTCGAGCAGGCAAAAAGTCACATGGAGGTTTTGTCCCACATGAGGGCTCAGGCCACCGTGAGTTCTCTGGAGGCGGGGCCAACAAGTCTACTTCCTGGTTGTGTGGTGAAATAAGGGGAAGAAATGTTGGCTAAATATGAAGATATGAAGAATGAAGATATGAAGATATGAAGAAGGAGGGCCCTGAAGGAGCCAAGCATCCCTGGACCGACGCTGACCCCCATGTCGGTTGGCACTTGGCTGTTTTTGTGGTTTTTCCAGCTTATTTGACTTTTGACAATAAGTATAACGTGTTTAGCGGGCCCAGGCTGGATTATTTTTACAGCCTAATTTGAAGCAGTCCCCCCCCCCCATTTTCCCTCCCTCCCTCCCTCGCCCGCCCCCAACCCCCCCAGTAATCCAGTCATCTTGATCAGAGGCAGACGCTGGCATTGGATGGAAAATTAAACAAATAAACTCCAATAGCGTTCCCCTCCGACTGACCCCAACCCATGACCTCACAGGCATTCTGGCTTGGGGTCGTGGGGGGGGGGCTTGTGTTGCTTTGGACCCTGGGGCAAAACATACTAAAGCCCCCCCAGGCCATATTACACCTCCAACACACGAGCGGTCACAGAAGTGCTCCTGCATACAGTAGTACTAGTAGTAGTACTAGAAATTCATGTCCTTCATAAACATCGGTACTACCATAGGAGGTACCACACTGGGGCGTTTCAAGAGCCACTCGGGTGTCACAGCACCAGGAGCCAAACGAGGTGCCAGAGGAGCCATGAAGGTGCCACAGAGGCCAATGGGGGTGCCACAGAGGCCAACGGGGGTGCCAGAGGAGCCATGAAGGTGCCACGGAGGCCAACGGGGGTGCCACAGAGGCCAACGGGGGTGCCAGAGGAGCCATGAAGGTGCCACAGAGGCCAACGGGGGTGTCACAGAGGCCAACGGGGGTGCCAGAGGAGCCATGAAGGTGCCACGGAGGCCAACGGGGGTGCCACAAAGGCCAACGGGGGTGCCAGAGGAGCCATGAAGGTGCCACGGAGGCCAACGGGGGTGCCACAGAGGCCAACGGGGGTGCCAGAGGAGCCATGAAGGTGCCACGGAGGCCAACGGGGGTGCCACAGAGGCCAACGGGGGTGCCACAAAGGCCAACAGGGGTGCCAGAGGAGCCATGAAGGTGCCACAGAAGCCAACGGGGGTGCCACAGAGGCCAACGGGGGTGCCAGAGGAGCCATGAAGGTGCCACAGAGGCCAACGGGGGTGTCACAGAGGCCAACGGGGGTGCCAGAGGAGCCATGAAGGTGCCACGGAGGCCAATGGGGGTGCCACAAAGGCCAACAGGGGTGCCAGAGGAGCCATGAAGGTGCCACGGAGGCCAACGGGGGTGCCACAGAGGCCAACGGGGGTGCCAGAGGAGCCATGAAGGTGCCACGGAGGCCAACGGGGGTGCCACAGAGGCCAACGGGGGTGCCACAAAGGCCAACAGGGGTGCCAGAGGAGCCATGAAGGTGCCACAGAAGCCAACGGGGGTGCCACAGAGGCCAACGGGGGTGCCAGAGGAGCCATGAAGGTGCCACGGAGGCCCCTTAGATGGAGTTGCTTGTCAGGAGCCCCTCGGGGGCCACAGCATCCTACCATGTGCCACCTTCGCCACTGACGTGACCCCCAGGAGCCAAAGGAGGTGCCAGAGGAGCCATGAAGGAGCCACAGATGGCAGCTTCCAAGATCATCCACATGTATAGCCGTAGTGTACTAGTAGTAGTACTAGTAGTAGTAGTAGTACTGTAGTATTGGAGCTGGTGCTGTAAGTTCAAGTAGGTGTCACTGAATGTTTGTGAAACGCCGCCTTCCAGGAATGCGGTCGTGCGCGGGTCACGGTGTGGGCGAGGACAAAGCTGAAGATGCGGCCGGCGATGGCGGCGGCGGCGGCGGCGGCGAGGTCACGCGAGGGGCAAAAATCGCCAGGAATGACAACACGTCCGTCACGCATCAAGACGACTTTTATCCGTCGCCAGCCGAGTGTGGCCCGACGACGCCGTTGTCGTATCTTCGGCGGCGACCTTGCAAGGACGACCCGAGGTCAGGGGTCAGCTGGCGTTTGGCGACCATCTTGCTTGCTGTGATGTTGTCCCCCCCCCCCCGCTATCATGTTTACATAACGGAACAAACGTTTTCTTTGCGGGCTGATAAGCATCCATTTGGACTTAAATAGCTGCCATTAAAGTGGGCGGGGCTCTTCCTGGTCCTGGCCGGTCCCCATGTGGGACGAAACAGGAAGTCCTTCAACTTGAGGAGAATTTCTTTCTTCACTTTTTAGGAGGAAAAGAGCAAAAGAGAAAGTTCTGCGTGTTCTGCACGGCCTTTATGGGATTTGTGCATCTCCGGGGGGCGTACTCCCTGGCCGCCCGGCACCGAGCCGGCATTCCTTCATTGGTTCACTGGGAATGCTCAAGTGGCCCCCTCTTAACGGCCCCCTAATCACTGTGGGACGCAATCACCGGCCACTTTGAAGTGATAGACAATTTGCTACGAGTCCACCGTGTAACAGAACCGCCAGCCGGGCCGAGACAGATCCAGAGATAGGGGCTGGGGGGCAGGGGGCGGGGGGGGGGGCGGCGGTTGCCTGGAGGTAGCATGGGACCTTTTAACGCCAAAGGTGCTAAAAAAACACTTTGTTGACGCGCTGTCGACAAGGACGTAGTGGAGCAGATCTGAGACGGGCGGGCGTCACAATGCGCCAGCGCCGCCACAACAGCGGCGGGGCCGCGCGCACGCCGCCGCCCTGCCGACCGGCACGTACACAACATGCGTGTTTATTGTTGGCGCTGCTGCGGGTGGCGCCAGGCCCTGAAAAAACACGTTTTGTGCCAGTGACTGCGCTTTTGTAAGCGCTATCACACGCCCTCATCGCCCCCTCGGGGTGGGGGGGCGGGGTATAAAAGGCATGCTATTCCACGCGCTGCACAGCCCCCCCGGCATGAGGGTGCCCTTTGGAATATGGAAGCAAAAGTATTGGGACGCAGTGTCGGCAAGCCAAAGAAAAAGCGTGACGGACAAGATGAAGTCTGGTTTACGCCTGGTTTACTTTAACGGGGGGGTTGGGGGGGGGGGGGGGGGTCTTCATTCATTCGGAGGCCACATTAGCCAGTAATGAATGATGAACGCACACGCAGGTGTAGTACATCGTCAGGTGATGAAGACTATTATTCTGTTAAATGGATTCTCTTCCTGCCGTCATGGTCACGTGACCACCAACAACCTTTCCACCGTTGTAAAGAAGAAGAAGAAAAATGAGCCCAGCCTTTTTAAATTACTTTTTTTTTTCTTACACCCACCCCACCCCCCCCCCCCCCCCCCTTATCATGAAATGTTAGCGATTATCTTCATATGTGAAACGCTTCAATTGAATTCCTTCTTCTTTCATTTAATTGAGTCGACATTTGGGAGCACTTCAAAGGCGGCGGGGCCTTCAGGCGGCCTGGTAAATTACAGTATCAAGCCGAGGATTCGCTATTAGCGCGGTGTCAAGTGTACGCTGGCCGCCCCGCCTCATCATCTTCATCAGCTTCCTCATGCTAACGTCTTCTTCTCGCCGTCTCGCACCTCTGCAGCCCCCATGGTGTGTGTGTGTGTGTGTGTGTGTGTGTGTGTGTGTGTGCACGAAACATTTGAATGTAACACGGCAAAGACTTTAGTGTTTATCACAAAACATTTTTACATCCTCCTCGTTTCCTGTAGGCTCCATGTTTGATGTGTAAATACTGGACACTTCATTAGGCACACCTAACGCACCAACACAAAATAGGGTACATGTCTTATAGTGGACCCTGCAAACTTATGGATTTTTGTTTTTTTTTTAATTCAGCAAAAATGGCAAAAATACAGTAAATGCTATTTTTTGAAAAAAAAATTAATAATAATAATTCTGCTTAAAGAAAATCTCCAAAAAGAGGTTTCACCTAAAACAGTCAATCCTTGCAAATGTTATGATTTTGGGTAAAAAAAAATTAAAATAAAAAAATCTGTCCAACTATCCAACAAAAATCTGGCAAAAATGCTGTAAAAATATGGTCCATCTAATACAGTGGATACTCACAAATGGAAGATTTTTGATTTAAAGGGGACCTATTATGCTCATTTTTGTGGACTCCTATAGAGCAGCTACACACAATAACCAGCACACAAAGTTTTCTAGATCTTCCACAATATGCACCTATTCCAGCTGGATTTCTTTGGATTCCTGCTTCCTGCCAAAACGCTCTGTTTTAATGTGATCCACCCCGGCCCGTCTCTGGGCACGCCCACTCCACTGTGATTGGTCACATGCCCAAAACAAACAACCCCCATGTATTTTGGATTTTTTAAAAATCTGCCAAACAATGATTCCAAATACTGCAAATATGTTACATCTAATACAGTGATTGATGGATTTTTGCAAAAAAAAAAAAGTAGTGTACACTGAATATCCCTGCAAAATTGCTGATTTTTGCTTTTAAAAATTCGCAAAAGAATATTCCAAAAATAGGGTGCACCAAATTGAGTTTACGTATACTCGCAAATTTTCTTTCTAAAAAATATTTTTTTCAAAACAAAAATCTGAAAATAAACTCTCCAAAAATAAAGCATACCGAAAAGAATGGCCCCCCACAAATGTGCGTTTTAAAAAAATACACAGTGAACATGTATTACAGTGAATTCCTGCAAATTTGTCAATTTTTTGAAAAAAATAGGGAAACACTTAGCTCAAATTTGTGAAGTTTTGTTTTAAAAAAATCATCAAAAATAAAAAAGCTAAAAATGAAGGTACTACTAACACCACAAACGTGGGCAGACCTAACAGAGTGGATCCCTGCAAGTGTTTGGTTAACCCCCCCCCCAACTAAAACTAAACCAAACTAAAATAAAACAAAGTGGATTTTGCAATTTGTCCTTGAACGCACCACCGGATTAGCTTCTTGATTGTCACCTGAGTCCTCAGTAAGCTGGAGGTGACAAGCATTGTCTTTTAGCTGTGAATGAATGTCACTGTAAATATGCCCCCCCCACCGCCCCCCCGCCCCCAGCCCCTTCCTGTTAAGTTATTCATAGAAGTGCTGATTGCAGGCGCTCGTCGCCGCTAAATGAGCGCTTTTGTTATTGTTGAGTAATTAGGACAGCCATCACGGCACTCCGAGATGACAGGGTCACTTAAATAGTTTTCTCCCCTCGCGTTCGCTCGCCGTATAGTCGGAATTAGGGACGCCAAGGCGTTCCTGGGAAGGAGCTGCACAAACGGGAGGAGTCCTTATCTCAGGCAATTAATCAGAGACGCTCATATTGTGGCACAATTATTCAAAGCTGCTGCACCAGTCAGGGCCTCTTCCCGTACATCCTCCATCCCGCACGGGAAGGTCACGCCGGTGTGTACCCGTGTCTTAAGACTGTGTACTCGTGTGTACTTGTGTGTACTCGTGTGGACAAGCAGGATCAAGTCAGTCTGAAAGTCTGCAGGCGCTTCTTGTTTACTTGCCGCCATGTTTACAGGCTGCCCCCCCAACCCCCCCTCTCTCTCTGTGTGCCCAAGGCCATCATAAGCAGCAGACCCAACATGGAGGACAGCGTGGTCACGTGTCATCAACCCCACACGTCGACTCTGAACTCCGGTACGCCCCTTTTTAGATGTCCATGTCAAACCCAAACCCAAACAACAGTAACAATTCCCGTCGTTCCAAAATGGCTCCTGTAATGTACTGTGTTCAAGAAGTGGGGGGGTGGGGGGGGTCTCTAATGGTCCTCCTCAGCTGCCGTGCCCTGCAGTAGAGTTGCTGTTGTTCAAGCACATGTGATGCAGCATTTCAACTTCCTGTCTGCAAGGCGAGCTCTCATACCTGCCAACGTTGGGACATAAGGCACGTTCTCTGGAAAATGACGGAAAATAAGAGAAATTTGGGAGTTTCCAACAGAGTTCCCGGCACCGGGAATTCTGAAAAAAACAAAATAAAATGAAAAATGTCCAAAAACAGGGTGCACCCAAAGGAGGGATTTCCCACAAACGTGTGCAGTTTTGGTTTTTAAAAAATCAGCAGAACCCCTAAAATGGGGGCCACCTCATATAGTAAATACCTGGCAATTTTCTGATTTATGCTTTAATAAAATATTCCAAAATGGGGTACACCTGGATTTTATATTTCAAGAAAATATACAAAGTTTAAATGGGGGGGGGGCTAAATCGCTAGGTGTGTAAGTACAATGATGGATTTGTGAGAGCGGTACACACACCCGGGCCCGCCACAAATAAATCAGGTGCTCCCTATTGGCTCTTGCTTCTAAATAAACACATTATAACAGGACTGTCTGTAGTGGCACACCTCATACAGGCACCGGAGAAGAAGAAGACGTAGCAGGTGGGATCAGTGTTTCTGCTCTTATTGGACAAAAACAGGGTCCGCCCAAAGGAGGGATTTCCCACAAATGTGTGCATTTTTGGTTTTTAAAAAATCATCAGAACACGTTTTTCCCCCTAAAATGGGGGCCACCTCATATAGTAAATCCTTGAAATTTTCAGATTTATGCTTTAATAAAATGCATTTTTAAAATACAACAATGGGGTACACCTAAAATACCTAAAACGTGTGGATTCTATATTTCAACATTTCAAGAAAATATAGAAAGTTAAAATAGGGGGTGGGGGGGGCTAACTAAATTGCTAAGTGTGTAAGTACAATGATGGATTTGTGAGAGCGGTACACACACCCGGGCCCGCCACAAATGAATCAGGTGCTCCCTATTGGCTCTTGCTTCTAAATAAACACATTATAACAGGACTGTCTGGTGGCACACCTCATGCAGGCACCAGAGAATAAGAACATGTAGCAAGTGGGATCAGTGTTTCTGCTTTTATTCGACACTCTTGGAGACAAGACCTCGAAGCCAAACTCTGGCCGACATTCCCGGCGAACTCAGCTTCGCATCCGGCCTGATCAGCACACCTCAGCGAGGAGGGAACGCAGAGCGCCCCCCCGCCCCATGCAAATGAGGCGGACGTCCGCAAATGAAACGTCAGGACATAAAATATTGTCACTTTCATTTCGCCGGCGAATCCATATTCCTCCTTAAATAAAAGTGTCATGGCGGCCGAGGGTAATGACGGCAGAACAAAGCGGCGTGATTAACGATAGCAATTTATTGTATCTGGCGGCCGGCGAGGCGGCGGCGTCGGCGGCGGCGGGGCTCGGCGACACGGCGGTTATCATAATTCATATCGTAAATAAGAGCGGCCGGCCAATCAGGAGGAGGCGATGTCATCCCAAATAACCTTTGATAACAATTACCATACAAGTCACAATGTTATCTTCCTCCTATTCTCCCCTTGTAGAATACAACACTATTACCATATAGATTAGACTATTTATAATGCTGGTGTCATTCTCTAGCCAAGGTGGGGGGGGGGCGCTACAACCTGTCGTTAAGACTAGATTATTATGGTCTGCTCTTTATGACGAGCGCTCTGTATCACACGGAAGCACATTGCCGACGCACCGCGAGGATGTGTGTGTGTGTTCGTGCGGGGTCATGTGGGCGGGGGCTTTAAGAGAGCTGGGGGGGGGCAGGCGAAGGAGGCGATATTAGCAGGGAAGCCTTGATAAGTGTTGCAGATTAGCCAAGGCGTATCTTGTCCGAGGTGTTGTTCTTCCTTCTTTTTATCTGCTGATAGGAATTCTCTGATGGAGCGTTCCGATACCAACACACACACACACACACACATAGGGCCCACCCACTGTCATGGCCGCCCACCATGCAACATCGAAAAAATACCAGTGTATTCAACATATACAAAATAGAAATGATTATTATTTTTATTTATATTATTCTTATTGGAAATTATTATAATCATTATAAAATAATTATTTCATTTTTAAATATTTTCCAAGTAATTTAAACAAAATAAAATGTCATTACAATATATTTATTAAAGTGAAATTATTTAGAATTTATTTATTTATTTATATATTTAATTTATTTTTATTTTTCATTTCCATATATTATGATTCTGGCCAATAGTTCCCACTTTCACATGTTTTTTTGCCAGTTTTGGTTGTGGGGTTGGAGGGGGTGGGTGGGTGGGGGGCGGTTGTGGAATCATGGCAAAAAGCCAAGGGACCTTCCCCGATGGGAGCGTAGGAACACGTGCAGCTGAGGGCTGAGTGTGCATGGTGTGTTGGATAAAGGCATGACATGAAAACATCATTGGAATATTCCCTTTGGAATTCTATTTCTCTCCCGTAACAAACATGTGGCTTGTATGTCACAGCTTTTAGACTTTTCCAAAATGTATAGCATTAGCTTCAGTAAAGGTTAGCTTAGCGTTAGCACAGGCCGGATATCGCCTTGGAACGTCCTCATCAATCCATTGTTGTGGTGGTTGTGGTCTAAAGCGGAACATTTGGGAAAAGGACGTTCGCAACGACAGGGAAGGACAAGTGTGTGTGTGGGGGGGGGGGGGTGTAGGACGGCACAAGAAGAAAAGAAGACAAATTCCGCGGCGTGACGCCTGACGAGCCACTCTGCGATCGCACTCGGCGCCAACATGGCCGCCTAAGCCGGTGGCTAGATTAGGAGGCGATAGAGACAATGTAGGACGTTTTTGAAAGAAGAGGAGGGACACGAGGAGTCAGCGCTACGAGACGTGTACTTTTTGGCAAGAACATCCCCGTGTGGGCCGCTGAGCACTTAATCTGCCTTGACAGCATCTTCATCGGAATAAAGATGCTGTCAGCCAGACGCTTCCCACCTGAGCCGCTGCCGCTGGAACACCTCGGCTTCCTGATTCACAATCACAAGCATCGGAGGGGGACCGGCGCGTCCCGGGGACGTTAGGCGGGATTAAAGGACAGATTAGGCTGGTGCTAAAAAGGCTGGCCTTCCTTTTGCAATGTTGTTTTTACAGCGGGGGGGGGGGTGACCCCTACATTGGCAAGACCGAGCTACCCTTCCTTTATACTTCCGACCAGCGTCCACATTTTGGTTGGTTGCTTTATTTTTGGTCTACAGTGAAACCTCGCTTGCCCTACTTTTTGTACCCAGCAGTTGCCGTCGCGGTTTTCGTACAACCAAAAACCAGTTTGCCCGAGTATCATTTCACCGAATCAAGAAAGCAAATATCTCGTTCAAGAAAAGTCCTGTTGAATGAAAATTTTGGTTTTCATCGACAGTGAAACCTCGGTTTTCAGCCGTGTTCGCCCCAGTCCTTGTACGCTATTTTAGTTTTTGTACAACCAAACATCGCCTCTAACCAGGGGCGTCACTAGGTTCTGAGGACGGGGGGGGGGGGTTGTAGACATTCCAAAAAATTTTTACTACTTATTATTAGTAATTAGCCAGCCTGCTTATTGGCTGGCTTATTAACCTGCTTTTACCCTTATTATATAACATTTGCCAGATATTTTTTTGTAAAAAAAAATCAATAAAAAAATCAATAAAAAATATTAAATTATTTAGGGGGGCTTAAAATTTTTTTGGGGGGGGCTTCAGTGGAATTGGGCGAAAAGCATCTGACGTGTTGGCCACTCAGATTTGACACTTTTTCCACGGGACCCCCCCCCACCACCACCACCAGGGCCATAAAAATGGATATGAATGAATAAAAATGAAAACTGAATCCTTTTGGGGGTTGCAATGCACCAAAAAGAACAGTCCAGTTGCCACCATTCAAATTTTTCGGGGGGGGGGGGCTTACCTATTGGACTGGGACCTTTTTCCAGTCCACACATCCACCATAGACTTAAATAGGGAGACTCCCCAAAATTAGAAGAAATAAATGAAACCCAAATTCAACTCCATTCAACTTTTGCGGGGGCTTTAATTTTGGGTGGTTTTCGTGCAGCCAACCTTTTGTACAATTAGATTTTTACTGACAATTGGTGTCCCAGTTTTTTCGTACAATCAAACTTGCTCGTGACCAACCATCCATTTGCCTGCATGTCGTTCCGCGGAACCAAGCGGCCCAAACAAAGCATCCATCCCAGTTTTTGTGCTTTTTTCCAGTGGACACACCCACCAGGGACTTAAATAGGGAGACTCGTCACTTCTAAAAATATAAACCATTCTCCTATAATCCAAACGGTGAACCGGTCAACCGACAAGAGTCGTCCGGTCGCCTCCGTTCAAGATTTACAGAAGCTTCCCTTTTGGATTTTCACGTGAATGTCAGTCGTTTGAAGACAAAGTGGACGTAGTTTCATCATCGGGGGGAGACCTGCATGGTCCAGTCCAATATGTCTCCTCCCTCCCTCCACTGCTTTCTCATCTCCTGGGCAAAGATGGAATCCACAAAGTGATTTTCTCCTCTAAATCTCTTGATCACTTTAATTTTTTGCTAGGCTGCTCCACGGCGGCGGTGCGGGGGGGCGGGGGTGTGTGGCGGGGAGGCGAGGTAGAGCGCTGAAGAGTCCGGGCGTTATCAGCGGCCGTCCTGAGGTCTGCGAGGACGCCGCTGAATCCGGAGAGATTAGGACAAAATGCAGCACACGGCAGTAAGGGGCTTACGCCGCAGCTTGTATTAGTTCAGGTGAAAGGAGGACTGCTTTTACATAAAACTGGACAAATCCAGCCACAATGCCTTCCCCCCGGACCACAATGGGGGCCCGTATCTGCGGACCTCACCTCATGTCCCCCCGACTTCCCCGCAGCGCCTCTATCTAAACAGCAGAGCGAGGACGCGAGGAGAGCGGCGAGGTGGCGGGAGATACCAGGGCCAATCAAAGCGTGTTTGCTGAGTTTCAACAAGCCGGTGACGGCCCCGGTGGGGGCGGAGGGGGGTGCCGGTGGGGACTCGTTTCCACGGCTGGCGAGGAAGGGTCACGGCCTAGCGTCATATTTTTGTGTCATTTCTAAAAGTTTGTTTCCAGGCTGCTTAGCGAGGTAAGCTAGCTAGCAAGGGCGTCATGTGTTAGTGTAGCAGGACTGAGGGGAAAACACGACTACTGCTGCTATTACTACTACTACTACTATTATTACTACTACTACTATTACTACTACTACTACTATTACTACTACTACTACTATTTTTAACACAGTTTTACTTTCTTTCTTCAAGTCAATCAAGTTCAACATTCATTCTATTCATTCAAACACCGTTTGGGTCTTTGGGGTCTTTGGGGTCTTTGGGGTCTTTAGGGTCTTTGGGGTCTTTGGGGTCTTTGGGGTCTTTGGGGTCTTTAGGGTCTTTAGGGTCTTTGGGGTCTTTGGGGTCTTTAGGGTCTTTAGGGTCTTTAGGGTCTTTAGGGTCTTTAGGGTCTTTGGGGTCTACATGCAAACACTCAGTGGTCACTTTGACCTTCCTTCCTTCCTTCCTTCCTTCCTTCCATAATCCATGCATCCATCCATCCATCCATCCTCCCTTCCTTCCTTCCTTCCATGCATCCATCCTTCCTTCCTTCCATGCATCCATCCATCCATCCTTCCTTCCATGCATCCTTCCTACCTACCTTCCTACCATCCGTCCTTCATTCCTTTCTTCCTTCCTTCTATCCTTCCTTTCTTCCTTCTATCCATCCATCAGTCCATCCTTCCTTCCTTCCTTCCATCCTTCCTTCCTTCCATAATCCATGCATCCTTCCTTCCTCCCTTACTTCCATGCATCCTTCCTTCCTTCCTTCCTTCCATAATCCATGCATCCTTCCTTCCTCCCTTACTTCCATGCATCCTTCCTTCCTTCCTTCCTTCCTTCCATCCATCCTCCCTCCCTTCCTTCCATCCATGCATCCACCCTTCCTTCCTTCCTTCCTTCCTTCCTTCCTTCCTTCTATCCATCCATCCATCAGTCTATCCTTCCTTCCTTCTATCCAACCATCCGTCCAGCCATCTATCCAGCCATCCATCCATCCATCCATCCATCAGTCCATCCTTCCTTCCTTCCTTCCTTCCTTCCTTCCTTCCTTCCTTCCTTCCTTCCTTTCTTATATCCATCCATCAGTCCATCCTTCCTTCCTTCCTTCTATCCATCCATCCATCCATCAGTCCATCCTTCCTTCCTTCCATCCATCCATCTATCTGAAGATGAATTGTTGAAGATGAATTGTATTAATGGCCGTTCGGGTTTTGGGTCAGCAAGGGGGAACAGACTTTGGGTAGCATGTCAAGGACACAAGAGCAGGGACTGGAAGCGGGGTTTGAACCGCCAACCCTCCAGTTACGGGATGACCCGCTCTAGCTCCGAATTTCCAGCATTTCCAACATTAGCTAATGAACAGCTAGCTTAGATGTTGGGTCCCCAAAGGGTGCATTTTAAGCTAGCTAGCGTTCCATAGCTTCCTCATGTAAGTAGGAAGGTTATTCAAATGAAGAACACACCTCCAAGAAGAATAAACGTCTTAAATCTTCTCTTGGTGACGTGACGTTGTCAAGGTCAGGCTTTTGGGGTTATCTGGGGCCCCCCAACAATGGCATCTTCCACTTCCTTACACGTTCGCCATTATAGGGCGAACAATACGCTCCAAAAGCGCCCCAAAAAAGACGAGCGATAGCAGCGATGGCTCTTAACATCAATTTGTGACACGATTAATCAATTTGCCCCCCTCGCCCCCGCCCTTCATCCCGGTCCCTCGTTAAATGGGGGCCAAACGAGCTCATCGCGATACGGCGCAGGTTAAGTAGGAGACGCATGTTTTAGGACGACGCCCCTGAAACACTTAGCTGTGATTAGCATAAGCTGATAGCGCTATCGGGAGTGGGGTGACCCCGGGGGGGGGGCCCCACCAGCCCCTACCAGCTCCTCCTCCCGGGGAGGAGGTCTTATCTGGAAGAACAGGGCCTGGGCCGCCTCCTGGGTAGGGGCGGAGGGAGGGAGGAGGGAGGAGGGAGGAGGGGGGTGGGTGTCATTGGACGTGTCCTCTAACGTTTCACGCAACCAAACTTTATTCCTGCTGTCAAAGCACAAAGCTTTCTTAGCCTCAACCTAACTTGATGAAACATCATCTCTCTAAGCTTTGTCTGCGTTGGTCCTCTGCGTTGGTCCCTCCATCCCGGCATTGGGAGGCCGCAGGGAAGACCCAGGGCACGATGGAGAGACTATGTTCCTCTGGGAACGCCTCTGGATCCGTCTCTGGATCCGCCTCTGGATCCGCCTCTGGATCCGCCTCTGGGAACGCCTCTGGATCCGTCTCTGGATCCGCCTCTGGATCCGCTGGTCCAGGGCGGCCCGGGCATCTTGTCTTAGGCTGCTGCCCTCATCACCCAACCTTGGCTAAGCAGAAGAAGAAGAAGATGGATGGATGGATGGATGGATGGATGGATGACGACTGTAAGATCTTGGGGTTGTTTTGGGGTTTTTGTAGGTTCTAATTTTCATCCGATTCAGAAATTGGTGACATCATCAGAGTTTTTATATGCCGAGTTTTTGTTTGCCCTTCCTTCCTTCCTTCTTTCCTTCCTTCCTTCCTGCCATGCATCTTTCCGTCCTTCCTTCATTCCTTCCTTCCTTCAATCCATCCATCAGTCCATCCATCCTTCCTTCCTTCCTTCCATGCATCTTTCCGTCCTTCCTTCATTCCTTCCTTCCTTCAATCCATCCATCATTTCATCCATCCTTCCTTCCTTCCTTCCATTCACGCATCATCCATCCATCCTTCCTTCCTTCCTACCTTCCTTCCTTCCTTTCTTTCTTCCTTCCTTCCTTCCTTCCTTCCTTCCTTCCTTCCTTCCATCCATCCATTCATGCATCCTTCCTTCCTTTTCATCCTTCCTTCCTTTCTCTCCTTCCTTCATTCCTTCCTTCCTTCAATCCATCCATCCATCCATCAGTCCATCCATCAGTCCATCCATCAGTCCATCCTTACATCCATCCTTCCTTCCTTCCTTCCTTCCTTCCATCCACCCATCATCCTTCCTTCCTTCCTTCCTTCCATCCATGCATCCTTCCTTCCTTTTCGTCCTTCCTTTTCATCCTTCCTTCCTTCCTTTTTGTCCTTCCTTCCTTCCTTCTTTCAATCCATCCATCCATCCATCAGTCCATCCATCCTTCCTACCTTCCATCCATGCATCCATCCTTCCTTCCTTCCTTCCCTCCTTCCTTCCATCCATGCATTGTCCATCCATCCTTCCCTCCTTCCTTCCTTCCTTCCTTCCTTCCATCCATGCATTGTCCATCCATCCTTCCTTCCTTCAATCCATCCATCCATCAGTCCATCCTTCCATCCATCTTTCCTTCTTTCCTTCCTTCCATCCACACATCATCCATCTATCCATCAGTCATTCCTTCCTTCCTTCTTTCCTTCTATCCATCCATCCATCAGTCATTCCTTCCTTCCTTCTTTCCTTCCTTCCTTCCATCCACACATCATCCATCCATCCATCCTTCCTTCAATCCATCCATCCATCCTTCCTTCAATCCATCCATCCATCCTTCCTTCAATCCATCCATCCATCTATCCATCTATCTTCCATTTATCCGGGTCACAGGAGTCTGAGTCCAGACTTCCCGGTCACGAGCCATGACTTCCATTTCCAGCGGGAGGACACCAAGGCATTCCCAGGCCAGCTGTGTGACATAATCCATCCAGCGTGTAGGACTTCAGGTCCCCAGGTCCCCAGGTCCCCAGGTCCCTCGATCTCCCAGAGGCCTCTTCCCACCCGGGCCTGCCTGGACCTCCTCACCAAGGATTCATTCCGCAAAAATGAGCGGTCAGACAAAGCACCTGGTTTGGCATCAGAGGACAAATAGTGATGGAATTTCATCAGGGATTTCCTACAGTCTTCCTACAGTCTTCCTACAGTCTTCCTACAGTCTTCCTACAGTCTTCCTACAGTCTTCCTACAGTCTCCCTACAGTCTTCCTACAGTCTCCCTACAGTCTTCCTACAGTCTTCCTACAGTCTTCCTACAGTCTTCCTACAGTCTTCCTACAGTCTTCCTACAGTCTTCCTACAGTCTTCCTACAGTCTTCCTACAGTCTTCCTACAGTCTTCCTACAGTCTTCCTACAGTCTTCCTACAGTCTTCCTACAGTCTTCCTACAGTCTTCCTACAGTCTTCCTACCGTCTTCCTACAGTCTTCCTACAGTCTTCCTACAGTCTTCCTACAGTCTTCCTACAGTCTTCCTACAGTCTTCCTACAGTCTTCCTACAGTCTTCCTACAGTCTTCCTACAGAAGCTAGCCAGTTGCGATGCTAGGCCAGCACGTCTTCCTTGCGGAACGCCAGCAAGTTGAATGAAGTTGGAATACCGTGGTCGTACCGTGCTGGCAAAGTTGCGGCAAACAAAGCTGCGGCAGGACTTGTTTTCGTGCACCTGAGCGAGGCGTCGTCCCGCTTTCGCCTCCTACGACAGCCGAGCGAGACGGCGAACAATGGCGGCAGCATGATGACACATTTCTTGAAGGTAAGCGTGTTGAATGACGGCTTAGCGTGCACGTACCACTCGGCCATTATGATGCAAATGATAACGCCGCTTCCTCTGGCTTTGGCCGCTCGCAACACGGCGGCGTCGCGGCCGACGCACACCTACATGGCCCCCATTGCGGTCGGCTCGCTGGCGTATCGCCTTTGTTTGCGCTGATTGGATCTGCACTGATCACATGTTTACCCGCCGCCTTATCTCTTTGAGAAACCTCCGTCACGGCGAGTGGAGAGTAACGTTCGCCTCTTTTGTGTTTTCCTTTTCTTTTGGAGACGCTCTTTATGGAGATATGCTAATAGGCCGCTAACGCTGTTTGTTTCGCAAAATGATGCAACTTGCCAGACATCCCCTTTTCTGCTGATGTTCACGTTTCTTTCTCGGGGCGGGCAGGAGGAAGATGAGGAGGAGGATGAGGAGGGAGGCGGCTGTTGAAAATCCACAAAGGTTTTGTCGTCAATGCGCGGCTGACAATAGCAACAAAAACATTCAAGGGAGAAAAGATGTGTTTCTGTGTTAAACAATTAGTGCTGCGGCATTAGAGGCGATCAGGGGGGAGACAAAAGCCCGGCAGCGGCGGGGGTTTACCCCCCGACACAAAGACACAAAGACAGATGCTCGGCAGCGCGGCCGAGCTCCAGCACCGCCGTCCGCCGGGACCGCATGGAGCCGCGACAATCCGCAGGTTCGCCGTCCGTCACGTCGTCTCCTGTGCCCCCCCTTGCTTTCTGGGTCATCGGCTGCAGCGAGGACAGCCTTGAGCGTCCGTTTCTCCTTTGGCAGGGGGGACGGGGACGTCAGTGGGACGGGGACGTCAGCGGGACGGGGACTGCCAGCAAGACGAGCACACCAGGGGACGGGGACACCTGAAGGACGGGGACGCCGGCGGGACGGGGACGCCAGCGGGACGGGGACGCCGGCGGGATGGGCACACCAGGGGACGGGGACACCAGGGAAATGGGGACACCATGGGGACAGGGACGCCAGGGGATGCCAGCGGGACAGGGACACCAGCGGGACATGGACGCCAGGGGCACAGGGACACCAGGGGGACGGCGGATGCCAGAGGGACGGGGACACCAGCGCGACGGGGACACCAGCGCGACGGGTACATGCACAGAAGCAGTCCCCAAACAAGCCTGCAAATACACTGAATCCATCACAGGTGGACTTTGCAGGTTCTCCTAGAAGACCCTTGGCCCAGCCTTCAAGCAGGTTTCTTCAGTTCAGGCTCAATGACTAGCTAGGACAGCTCGGCTTCTGGCCTTGTAGTCTGTCCTATCGAGTATTTGGGTCTAATCTCGTCCTCTAGTACTGTCTTCTCCAAAATACAGCTGTCCTATGTAGTCTAGATCACGGCCTCCTTAGCTTACCTATTGTAGGCCACAGCTACCCTATCTGGTCTTATCTAGTCTTTGGACTAGATAAGTCTGTCTAGTTTATTTACCCATTATTTACCCATTATTCACTGATTATTTACCAAATATTTACCCATTATTTACTGATTATTTACCGATTATTTACCCATTATTTACCAATTATTTACCCATTATTTACCCATTATTCACTGATTATTTACCAATTATTTACCCATTATTTACCAATTATTTACCCATTATTTACCCATTATTTACTGATTATTTACCAATTATTTACCCATTATTTACCCATTATTCACTGATTATTTATCAATTATTTACCCATTATTCACTGATTATTTACCCATTATTTACCCATTATTCACTGATTATTTACCAAATATTTACCGATTATTTACCCATTATTTACCCATTATTTACCCATTATTCACTGATTATTTACCAAATATTTACCAATTATTTACCAATTATTTACCGATTATTTACCAATTATTTACCGATTATTTACTCATTATTCACTGATTATTTACCGATTATTTACCAATTATTTACCTATTATTTACCCATTATTCACTGATTATTTACCAATTATTTACCAATTATTTACCAATTATTTACCGATTATTTACCCATTATTTACCCATTATTTACCCATTATTTACCCATTATTTACCCATTATTTACCCATTATTCACTGATTATTTACCAATTATTTACCGATTATTTACCCATTATTTACCCATTATTCACTGATTATTTACCAATTATTTACCCATTATTCACTGATTATTTACCAAATATTTATCGATTATTTACCAATTATTTACCCATTATTTACCCATTATTCACTGATTATTTACCAATTATTTATTGATTATTTACCCATTATTTGCCCATTATTCACTGATTATTTACCAATTATTTACCGATTATTTACCCATTATTGACCAATTATTTAGCAATTATTTACCGAGACGTCAGGATTTCAACTTGGACCACTTTGGTGTCTTTTGGTCCCCATCGCATAAAGTAGTTGAACTATCATGTCAGCTCCATTAGTGCTGTCTGATTACCCACTGTGCCCCCCCCCCCCCCATTCATGTGTGCTCCACTGTATACGCCTGAGGAAGCCCCCCCCCCCCCCCAGTGGCGTCTCCTGTGAGCGTCCATGTGAAAGGCTCCAGTGTTCACGTGTGTGTGTGCGCCACTTAACCTGCTGACCGGCTGCAGTAAGCTCCCCAGCAGGGCCGCTCGGCCTCTGGCCCCCCCACCGCAGCGCCGCGGTGTGCGTTACCGCCCCAGGAGAGGCCCGGGCAGGCGGCGGCCAGCACACACACAAGCTCTCTCTGTGTGCGCCAAGATGGAGGTGGCGATGGCGCAAAGTGTTTAGACTCACCATCTTCTTTGCCCCCCCCCAACCGCCACACACATACACACCTCTGTGTGCCCCCCCTACCCCACCCGGATGGTGCCTCCGCTTACCTGCATGAGGGAGGAAGTGGCCGCTGTTTCCACTTTTAAAGCCAGGAAGTGTTTGATTCCTATTTCATCTTTTTTTTCTTTTCAAGTTAAAGCGCTGAGTGACAAGACATTAACCGCCCCCCCCCACAAACCCCCCCTACCCCCGCCCCCATGCAGCACGCTCATTCACAACACCGCCATTTCTTTTTGTGCCTCACACTTGTTGTACTAGCGCCTTTCATAGTTGCCATTGTTGGCTTCCTTGGACTTCCTGTCCGCACCAGCCCACACGACACCTCTTGGCGGGGGGGGGGGCATGAGTAGCCATAAAAATGTCTAAGCAAAACACCGCCCTCACTCACGGTGCAACCAAAAACACCCACAGACTATCAACGCAAACTTGCATGTAAAACAGTATAATCCATCATAACCCGCAAGGCATGCTGGGTCACTGCCCGTTGGGGAAGGCTATGTATGGGCTACCCAGCAGGCCTTGCGGGTTACAAATTAGCATAATCTATTAGCGTTTTGCAGCACAACTTTTCCTTGAGAAATGGAAGTGCGGAGTGTGTGGCTGTAGACGCCATCCGCGCACGTGCCTTTGATGTGACAATTAAGTGCGCACGAGCGGCTAATGAAGTCTAATCTGCTCGCTATCTGCTTGTCTGCGGAGCCCGGGCGCTCCCGACTGACACGTCGTTGCTCCGGGCCCTCGTCAAATTATTTTTATCGGGCCGCTGATAACGCCGTCGGGTCGGTGGTCGCCTGCGGGGCCCCACTTCCTTTTGGTTTTTGGCTTGTTTTTTCCCCCGTCAATTTGTCAATTTGTTGCGATGAGGCCTGCACGAGGACAAGACGGGCAGATTCCAGAGTTTGCCAGCCGGGCCAACACTTTTTTTTCCTGCCGCCCTCAAACGCAGCACGTGCGACCTCGCCGGACGTCTCATCTGGCACCTGTTGTTTGTGTTGGCGGGTCAGAGCGGCCAGCAGCATCATGTGATCTGTTTTCCCAGGAAGACGAGCAGATAAGGACCCCCGCCCGGGTCAGCCAATCAATGAAGAGCAGCCGAGTGGAAGAATGAAAAGTTTGAAAGTCATTTGAAGCTTTGTTGATGCAAAGGAAGCCTCCGAGTCGTCCTTATCAGGCCTTGTCGACATCATCTGAGGGCAGTTGGAATGTTGGGACCAATAAAAATGGGGGCGGCGGCGGCGGGGGGGGCTGGGCCTCTAGCGTCATGTGCAATGACTTTGTCAGATATTTAAATATTCCCTCAAAGACGCCTCACAGGCCGCGGCGTCGACAATGTGCAGCACCGAGATACCTCGTTAGCCTCGTTAGCCTCATCCGGGGCGTACCCCCTTTATCGCGCGCACGCAGGCCGCCCGGCTCCGCCCACAAACTCCGGTGGCCGTCTGCTGAGGGACACGGCTGGCGAGGAGCGTCGACACAGGTGCGACGCCAGGCGACGGATTAATGAGGCCTCCGGCGCCGTTGTCGCCGTGGCCTGCGGTTTGCAGGTTTAACTCCCGCCTGGAATTGATTAGCTTCTCCTGGAGGCCTCAGGGCCCTGCTGGGAGGACACACGAAGCTCCGCCCACTTTTGGGATTTGGTATTTAGGGAAGCAGTGCAGGTGCAGCCAATAGGAAAGCACCTCATGTCCGCACGGAGACACTTCCGTACTTAGTGAGTGTATAAGTGCACTAAACGCAGTGCACTCGCCGCAGACGGCGCCCGATGCGGCCGAGTGAGAGTAGCTGGTAAACCTCGACTCGGCTCGACTGCGGTGCATGGTTTGATCTCCGGGTGTGCGCATGCAGGGACAGACCAGCCTCTTGGGCGCCACCCTTTAGGCACCCCACCTCCACCAAGGGTGCCAACAAAGCAAGCGGAGTTGTTTTGGTGTCCCGGGGGGGGCTTTGAGGTCATTCCACTTGCACTGGAGTACTTCTGGGCGCCTGCGAGCGTCAAGTTGACAGCTAAGCGAGCGCTAATCTCTTCCCCGTCTGTGCTCCTAGATGACTTTGCCGCGACCTTTGCGGCAAAGGCCCCGCCCAACGCCGCCCCTCCCTTTTTGCAGAAAATGGAAATGGCTTAGCGATATTGCCGTCGCCTCGGCAACCATCTGAGTCCCCCATCTCGCGCTGGAGAAATGAGTTCTGAACAGTCTGGGGAGAGGCAGGGATTAAACATGATCCCGCCGACGGCCTGTCAATCAAAACTCCCCTTCCGCTTGCTGCCGGGGGAAAGACTGGCAGCAGAAAAGCAGGTATGGGGGGTGGGGGTGTGGGGGGAGGGGGGGGGATATCCAAGAAGATGTTGGCACCTTGAATTAGCCTGATGAAGCTAGGTCACAAGCAACAGGACACAAACGCCTCATGGAGCAAATCCAGCGCAGGAAGTCAAGTGGGAGGAGCTTTGATGACATCACTCAAAGCAGGAAGTCATGTCATAGCTGGCTAAATATTAGGAACAGCTGCAGCTGGACGGAATGGTCGGTTGTCTATATGTGCCCTCCAGGGTGGACCCGCCTCTCCCCCAACACAGCTGGAATAGGCTCCAGCATACCCCCACCCTAGGATGGATGGGTGGATGGATGGGTGGATGGGTGGATGGGTGGATGGGTGGATGGATGGATGGATGGATGGATGGATGGATGGATGGATGAATGGATGGGTGAATGGGTGGATGGATGGATGGATGGATGGATGGATGGATGGATGGATGGATGGATGGATGGGTGGGTGAATGGATGGGTGGATGGGTGGATGGGTGGATGGGTGGATGAATGGATGGGTGGATGGATGGATGGATGGTAAAAAGTGTATAAATAGTACATAATAAATCCACGTTTTAAAACATTTAAATGATTGGAGAAAGAATGGTCTTTTTTATAGAATGTAAATACAGTATACAGGAATACTATACTGATGATATATTAGCAATATTAGCATTGTGATACGCCAGTATTGATAATAATGATAATAAGCTGCAGATGTTTATGGTCAGGTTTGTGTTCCAGAAGAAGTAATCCCATCAGGGGAATCGTACACCCTGGCTGATCATTCACAGCATGAATATTACTATTAATATCCACAGTAGTCATGTGATCATTTGTTCTTTTTCCCCACACATGACCACCCACTGTGGATTATTGGCCCCCACCTTCCCTGACGTTTAGACCTGATAAGCATCTGATGGTGTTGCTAGGATACCAAGCAAGCTGATCAATGTGTGAGGAGGCTAATAATAATAATCATAATAATATTAATAAAGTTCATAATAATAGTCATTCGATTATTTGTTCATGATACAAAATAAATAATTACTGATTGATTTATTTAATGAGGATGGGACAACAGTTGCATACATTATATTGGAAATATTACAAATATTGGAAAGATGAGAAATACACACACACATATATATATACATATATAAAGATGATTATTCATATTAGATGTTTTATTTCTCAATTGTCAATTTCATATTTAATAAATACTTGACTATGTTTTAATGACTAATAAAATAAATCCAGTACTGTACATACCTAAAACATTTGACTATAATGCCTGATATAAATATTACATTTAATATTAATAGATATTATATTTTTATTACCATTTAAATAAACGAATATGTGGTAATATGTAATACTTTATTATTTTCTGTGAATTATTATGACTCATAAATACTAGCACATACAAATATTTGTAATAGAATATATGCCCTGCTTATGTGTAATATAAATCAATAATACTTTACAATAATAATAATAATGGCATGAATTCGATGTTTATTGATATTATATATTTTGGGTTGTTTTTACACCATTATTTAGAGAATTATTCATGATATAAATATAGACATCGTATGTAATAATAATTTAATGCAAATAAGCATTGTTTTCTTCATACAATGTTTTGTATTGATAAATATCATAGACATTGTGTATAATAAATATGTATGAATAAAATAGTACCAAGTAAATAAAGATGATATAGATGGTTATGTGATGGAGACGGTAATGTCAGCCATGCCTCGGCTCCACGTGAGTTGTGTGCGCGTGCGCGTGGGATGAATGATGTGTTCCCGGTGCAAAATAAATCAGGAGCTTGAGCTTCGGAGATGGCAGGTCGATGCTGTTAATTTCAGGTTGAAACTGACACACTAATTATAAGGCTGGAAGACTGGCGGGAGAGATTAGGCCTGCACCCCCCCCACCCCCACCCCCCTCCTCCTCCTCCTCCCGCCTCCTCTTTTATCAGATCCCCCTCTTCTATTTTAGCAATTAAACATGCTAAAAGCATTTGTTGGCCCGGGGATGAAACCGTGTGCTAACACGGCCATCACTTTCCCCATCAGATTCATTGTGATGTATTAGATGCAATAAATTATCCCATGTAACAAAACATGGCGCGCTGAAAGGCTGATAATCTGCAGAGGCGAGATAAGGATTCATTATTCCAAATCATTATGAATCCAGCCTTGGCTCTCACTTCTTTCTTAATCAGCTTCTGTGATCCTGGAGACGTGCGGCGGCAGATAAGAGCCGCGCTCGTTTACCATTCTCCCCACCTCGGCCTAATATTTGCTTTCACGAATCAAATGGCTGGGGGGGGGGGGGGGGTGAGGGAGGCGTTTTGTCTCCAATTAAGGTCATCTTTGTGGGGACGGTGCAACTGCCCCCCACTTTTTTTTCTTATTCCTATTCCTATTCCACAATTATTATTATTATTATTACTTGGAATTGCGCCGAGGCCCCACCTTGACCAAAAATAACCACTTCAGCCTCAAATCCTCCCCACGTCTCCCTTCCTCTCGTTGCGTGTTTGGATACTGGAATACTAATTCCACAAATGAAAAGCTCAGATTAGCTGGCGCGCGCGTGGAAATAGCGAATTATTCATTTGGCGCCACTTTATACAGCCAATTAATTTATGACTTTAATTCAATTTCTCCCTCAAAGATAGATTGGGGTGTGATCACTTTACATTCTCCTTCACAGAGAGCACCGCCACTCCACCCCCACCCCCCCACTCCCGCCCCCTTTTCCCGCCTCCAACATGGCCGCACTCCGCCGCGGGTCACGAGGACTCGGGAAGGATGAGAACGTCACGTGAGTGCCGCTAAAGCCGTCGACCTTGGCGAATTGGGACTTTTTTCGGAACGCGTATTTCGTTTTAATGCACCTGAAGGTCACATCGAATATCGATCTACCTGGTACCAGGTACCTGGTACCTGGTACCAGGTACGAATATATAGATACGGGTAGGCCTGGCTTTCATATTTATAAAATAAAATACAAAATAACATGTGAAACAATATAATTATATATTGAAATAATTCATATAAATTAGTAGGCCCATGACTTATATTTCTATTATAAGTCATCATAAGTATGTTTACTTAAGCAACATGCATAGTATATGTATATATATATATATATGGGTTAAAAATATATACAATATAAAAACATATATATACATATATGGGTAAAAAAATATATGGGTTAAAATACCAAAATAAGTACCAAATATGATAAATAACGACGCTATTTTGCCCGCAGAGTCAAAACCGGAAGAGGCCGAGTGCAGCAACCCTTGGCGTGCACGCGCCCCCCTCCCCCCTCCCTCCCTCCTCCCTCCCTCACCGCTCGCTAGTTGCTCGTGCACACGGACCTTCAGCCAGCTCGTGCATCTTCGGCTCATTCGCGGGGGGAAAAGGGGGCCGAGTAAGCAGGTCAGTAAAATATGTAAATATTGATGTTATTGTTATTATTTTTATTTATTGACTTGATTTTTCAACGCATCTTTCGCCGCTGCATGTGCATGATGCGCGTGCGTGTGAGTCTCGAACCGAACGCTCGCTCGGGAACTTTTTGTTGAATTTGTTTCCGGCAAGAATGAATCGATGGGAATCGAAGGTTTTTTTTTTTTTTTAGGGTTAGTGTTATTTTTATTATTATTATGATTATTAATAATATAATGCTGATGATGAGTGTCACGTTCGATGCAGTGGAGCCTGGCTGGCTGTCCATCGTGCACGCAGCCTCGCGCACGGTCGCCATTGTTGCCTCGTCTGGCTTCATTTGCCGCTAAAATTAGGACTGACCCAGTAATAATGATAATAAAAATAATAATAATAATAATTATTATTATTATTATGAAAGAAGAATAAGATATGAAATATAAATATGACTTTACCTGCTCTGCTTGTGCATGCCTTCCTTTTTTTCTTTAGTCCTCACACACACACACACACACACGATGAAATGATGAAATGATGAAATGATGAAAATATAACGGTATTTTACATTTAAAATACTTTAGGCTTTAATGGCCGTTGTGTCTTATCAAATGGTTTTTATATGCACCTCTTTGCTCAGCGTTTTTCACAATGACACAAAACAGTAGAAAGAGTGATGATTCTGGGAAAGAAAGAAAGAAAGAAAGATAAAAGAAAGAAAGAAATAAAAAAGAAAGAAAGAAAGAGAGGAAGAGAGAAAAAGAAAGAAAGATGGTGTCCTCCTTCACGCCCTTCTTTCCTTCTAAGAAGCCGATCTGCAAAGATTGTCTTATTTGACTCACCATCCCTCGGCCTTTTATTTCCACGCACGCGTGTTTTTGGTTTATCACAGCGTGTGGAAATCATATCGATGTCGTGTGAGAAGAAGAAGATGACGGAATCGAACATTTGTTCGTTTCTGAAAAGCAGTTTAAAATGTTTCCCGGGCTGCTGGTCTTGTGTTGTCTTCTTGTCTTCTTCTCATCCCGCTGATGGTTGGCTGCTAAGGAACCGCCACAAGGCCAAGTACACACACACACACACACACACACACACACGCCTTATCAGTAGCATTTCATCCAGTGGAATCGTCCACTCGGGTCTCCATGGCCACAGGGAGCATCCAAAGCCTCCCCCATAAAACCAAAAGACGTCAGATTGAAATGGCCCCTTTCGGCCATGTTGTTTTTAGATGTTTATTTGACTCCCAAAAAGGCTACCAAAATCCTAATCTGGATTTAGGGCCCCGTTTGACTTGGCCCGCCTCCCTGCCCACTTTAGGATCTGCCGGATCGATCTGGATCACAACACGATTGGCTGCTGGGCCCAAATCCGTGTGTGTGTGTGTGTGTGTGTGTGTGTGTGTATACTCCTCACTTCCGGGATGTTTACACCACCGTGACGTCACACCCAATAGCCTCCTCCGATTAATTTCAAACAAAACATTTTCAAAAATGTAATTGTTTTTATTTCCTATTCGATGTTTTATTTGTAAACTCGCCGTTCATTTGATTGACGTCTGACGTCAACACCATGGTAACGCCCACCGGTAGTTGTTGTTATTATTCAACCAAAGCTTTATTAGCATGTAAAAAAAAGGAAAATAAACAGGGCACGTGGACAGCGTGGAACTTTTCAGCGGGAGTGGAATAAGTTGAAGCACCGCGAGAGGACGCAGCCGTGCAGCGGAAGACAGGAACCGCACACCTCCGCTGCACTTTCACATTAAAAAAAAAAAAACAAAAAACAAAAAAAAAGACAAGACCACAACCTCCTTGAGGAGAGGTTTCAACCCGCGCATGCGCACCCGGGCTGCTCCCTTTTAAAGGGCCGACATCATCCTTTTTTTGCTCCGGAATCGTCCAGAAGTGGCACCGAGACACTCCGCGAGTGTCCCCTGCAACCCCCGCGCGCGCGCTCGCTTCAATTAGGACAGGCCCCGCCCCCTCCCCCCCTCGGCTGATGACACCCACCCAGGACCCTCCTTAAGTTGCGTCGCGCCACAGCTGTCTGCTCTCATTGAGCCGCCTGGCGCCATCCTGAAAGAATGCCTTCAGTGTGAGGACACGGAGAGAGAGAGAGAGAGAGAGAGAGAGAGAGAGAGAGAGAGAGAGAGAGAGAGAGAGAGAGAGAGAGAGAGAGAGTTAACCTGTTGATGCCCCCCCCCTCACACATCACATCATTCCCTCCAGTCCAAAACAAGAAAGGCTGACTTTTTGGGGGGAGTTGAGGATCTCCGCCCGGGACTCTTCTTCTTCCTCCTCTCCATGTTGGACGTACTCCTCCTCCTCTTCCTCCTCCTCGTGTAATGCGGGCCGGGTTCTCCAGCCGACGTCCGCCGAACCGGGCCAGAACCGCCCCAGCGCTCTAACGTGTCCGGTGTGTGTGTGTGTGTGTGTGTCCAGGTGACTTGTGGATGTTTTAACCTGAAAGTCCGACCAAGAAGAAGACGGATTTTGCTCCTCGCTGCTCTTCTTTTTTTTTTTCCACGCATGAACATTTGAAGACGCCAAGGATCATGGAAGTAAGCGCGGACCAGCCCCGCTGGATGAGCCCCCACCCCGCGGTGCTGAACGAGCAGCATCCCGGCTCTCATCACTCGGGCCTCGGCCACCCGTACATGGACCCCTCGCAGTACCCGCTGGCTGACGATGTGGATGTACTCTTTAATATCGACGGCCAGGGGAACCACGTCTCCCCGTACTACGGCAACTCCGTGCGGGCCGTGCAGCGGTACCCTCCCCCTCCACACAGTAAGTACCCCGGTCGGATTATTATTATTATTATTATTATTATTATTTTTAATAACGAATTTAGCGTATTTGTAAAATAATGCAAAAGAATGTAACCCCCTCAAAAAAGAAAGAGCTAATAATGTCAATTTGTGCCGCTTTTTAAACCGGCGGTTGCGGGTTAAATTCCCTGCATTTCGAGCGAAGAAGCCGCCGTGACGGGGTCCAAACATGACGTGTTGAACTGAGCAAGTGGTGTCCGCAGGTAGCCAGGTGTGCCGGCCCTCCCTGCTGCACGGCTCCCTGCCCTGGCTGGAGGGCAGCAAAGGCATCGGCCCCCACCACAGCACGTCCCCGTGGAACCTGAGCCCCTTCCCCAAGAACCCCCTCCACCACGGCTCCCCGGCCGGCCTGTCCGTGTACCCCCCGGCCTCGTCGTCGTCCAACGGCCACTCCAGCCCGCACCTCTTCACCTTCCCCCCCACCCCTCCCAAGGACGTGTCCCCGGACCCGGGCATCTCCACGCCGGGCCCCGGCGGCTCCGGGCGGCAGGAGGACAAGGAGTGCATCAAGTACCAGGTGACCCTGGCCGAGAGCATGAAGCTGGAGTCCGCTCACAGCAGGAGCGTGGCGGCCATGGGGCCGGGCTCGTCCTCGGCCCACCACCCCATCGCCACATACCCACCCTATGTCCCCGAATACGGGCCAGGCCTCTTCCCACCAAGTAGCCTGATAGGTGGGTCCTCTTCTAGTTATGGTTCCAAAACAAGACCAAAAACAAGGTCCTGTTCAGGTAGGCGTGCGCTTTATTCCATTCTTGCTTCTACTATTGCAGCCATGTTGCACCCCACACTGACCCCCCCACACTGACCCCCCACCCCGCGGCGATCACACCTGCGCGTCCGAACGGGGAAAACCGCCCATTGACGGGAAAAGGCCGCACGGCTTCTCCGATGCTGGCGATAATCTCGTTACCGTCGCGTCACGGAGCCGCTTTGCCGAGGCCGCGAACAGATGCCGCGAGAGCTTGGAAAACACGCACCCATTAGCGACGTCTTTTTATTAGCAGATTAATATCTGCTTCTTAATATCTTCTCCTCATTCACGGGGAGGATTAGTCGATGCGTATCGTACGGGTGATTATTTCCACGCAGGGATGCTTTTTACTGCCGAGGATAATGTGTCATTTAGGCATTTGGGAACGGGAAAAGTGGAAAGGGGAAAAGAGAAAAGGGGAAAACGGGAAAAGACAAAAGCGAAAAAACGGAAAAAGATAAAAGGGAAAAAGAACAACATTACACGTCCCGCGTCCATTTCACGCACAGCGTGGGAAGGAGGAAAAGGGATGAAAAGGGATGAAAAGGGAGGAAAAGGGAGGAAAAAGGAGGAAAAATGGAAAAAACGCCTCGCGCGCACACACAAACAAAGGAGGAAGTGTATGGTCGCGCCACGCGAGCGCGCGCAGCAGGCGCCCATCTCTCGCGTTCGACGCACACGCACACGCGCGCGCTATAATCAAACCGCTGGAGCGCGTCCCGCCTTGCACGTGTCACGACATAAATACATAATAATAATAATAATAGTAATGACAACGATAATAATAATAATAATAACAATTATTCTGATTATTATTTGCCACCGCTTGAAATGATTGAAAGTGATCTGTATTTGAAGACGCTCGTGTCAAGGACCCACGAAGACCTGCTGCCGTTTTTCACTGATGTTTACGTTTTGTGTCTAAATTCTTCTTTCACGTGGTTCCTGCATTGCCGCTAAAAAGGCTAGTCGTTTTAAAAAATGACAATAAATCTATATATATATTGTTTATTGTGTGTAAAAATGACAAGCCATATTTTTACCTACTTTGGACATTTTTTCCAATTTCAAACAAAAACGCAGGATTGAAAATATATCTGCAGGCCCACGCCATATTTTTACTTGCTTTGGAGATTTTAAAAAATTAAACATTAATTACATTTTTTTTTAATTTAATAATGGACGAGTTCAAAAAATATTACACAATCATTTGTTTTTCTCACATGGCATTAATAATGGCTTTTGACATTTTGGGGGTTTTATTTGTGCTTGAAAAGTTTTTTTTTAATTTGACACAAACAAACATAAAAAACATTAAAATGTAAAATCCCAGTCCTGTCCGACGGAATGACGGATCAGTAAAGAAATGTATTGTTATTTTCTTCTGAGCATTCTTTCCTTCCATTGGGTCAAGTCCAAAGGACGGCTTTTTAAGAGACGTAAACCCAACCATGCCGGGCGGGCTACATTGTGCTTGTCCGACACACGACCAAGTGAAGGGAAAGCTGTGCTGACATGATTGATGTGTCCTTTCCAGTCCAGGTATTATTTTTAACGAGTGTTTGTGTGTTTTTTCCTGTGTGTGTTTCTCGTCCACCCCCCCCCCCCTCTCCGCCATGCGCTCCCTTCCCCCCTCCCTCCCTGTGCAGAGGGCAGGGAGTGCGTGAACTGCGGGGCCACGTCGACCCCGCTGTGGCGGCGGGACGGTACGGGTCACTATCTGTGTAACGCCTGCGGACTGTACCACAAGATGAACGGCCAGAACCGGCCCCTCATCAAGCCCAAACGGCGGCTGGTACGTGAACGCGCCACGCTTGTCTCTTGATGACATGTGCGTCTCTCTCTCTGTGTTTCCCTCTCCAGGAAGAAGTAGGCCTATTAGCTGCAGGAAATTGACTCGCCAAGTGCAGGTCTCTGCTTTCAGATACTATGACAGAACTGCACTGTTTATTATATTTATTATTATTATTCATAGTATTATTACTGTCATCGGTTCTGTCGCCCTGTGCAGGCCTGCATTCAAATCCTACCTGATAGCATTTAGCGTCACATTTTGGGGCCTGGGTGGGGGGTCTCCTGTATAGGTTAGGGTTGCGGGAGAACCCCCCCCACCACGTAGAAATGAGCAGACTTCCCGGGAAAAGGCTGCCGGAAGAGCGATAAGAGTCCAAAAGGCTTTGACTTGGTGCAAAACAGGGCATATACGTAGAATGACATGTTTATTCCGGGCGCACGCGGCGAGGTTATTAGCGGCGTCCGCCTGGTGTTTAGCATCGGAAAGATAATCAGCGTCCTTCGCGCTCACCTGCCTATTGATTGGGAAAAAGGGGAGAGATTAGAACGTCAATGTCAAGCATCCAGGCAGCTAAATCCATCAGCACTTTCACTGGAAGCTCGGCTGCAGCCGCCTGGAGCGAAGCCCCCGCTCCCCCGCCCCGAAATATCCCCCCTTCTTTAATTAGCCTAGCCCCCCCCCTTCTTAAGAAAAAGCTGGAAACGCATCCGATTGTGCGGCTGATTTTTCCAGGTGGCGCTGCAGAGACTAGCTAGGGTCCTTCTTCACATTGAACGGCTGTCTCTTTTATGTCCTGTCTAAATGTTGACCCCCCCCCCCACACACACACACTGCTGCTATTTTTACACCTCCTACCCCCCCCATCACACCCCCTTCTCCATGTCTAACCTGGTCGGCTTTAGCGGGAACATTTGGAACATTTGGAACATGTGTCTGTGTGCATCGGCGTATGTGGAGGCGTCCTACGCGCCTTGTGTCGCTTCTTAGACGTGGTCATGTGACGCTCTCTTCCTGTGTGTGTGTGTGTGTGTGTGTGTAGTCGGCAGCCCGCCGCGCTGGAACGTCCTGCGCCAACTGCCAGACGACAACCACCACGCTGTGGAGGCGGAACGCTAACGGGGACCCCGTGTGCAACGCCTGCGGCCTCTACTTCAAGCTGCACAATGTAAGTTTACACACGGACAAAACACACGCTAAACACACGCTAAACACACGCTAAACACACGCTAAACACACGCTAAACACACGCTAAACACACACTTCCTGCACCACAAGGTTAGGACCATAGTTAGGTTTGGGCTTGGCTTAGGGTACACAAAAATCAGGGTTAGGGTTGGGGTTAGTTTTAGGGTTTTCCTCTCCAGGTTCGGTTTAGGGTCAAGTTTAATTTTAGTGCTAGAATTAGGGTTAAGGTTAGTGTTAATTTTTGGGCTAGGATTGGGGTTAAGTTTAGGGTTAAGTTTAGGGTTAGAATTAGGGTTAAGTTTAGGGCCAGGATTAGGGTTAATGTTAAGGTTAACTTTAGGGCTAGGATTAGAGTTAAGGTTAGGGTTAACTTTAGGGCTAGGATTAGGGTTAAGGTTAGGGTTAACTTTAGGGCTAGGATTAGGGTTAAGGTTAGGGTTAACTTTAGGGCTAGGATTAGGGTTAAGGTTAGGGTTAACTTTAGGGCTAGGATTAGGGTTAAGGTTAGGGTTAACTTTAGGGCTAGGATTAGGGTTAAGGTTAGGGTTAACTTTAGGGCTAGGATTAGGGTTAAGGTTAGGGTTAACTTTAGGGCTAGGATTAGGGTTAAGGTTAGGGTTAACTTTAGGGCTAGGATTAGGGTTAAGGTTAGGGTTAACTTTAGGGCTAGGATTAGGGTTAAGGTTAGGGTTAATTTTAGGGCTAGGATTAGGGTTAAGGTTAGGGTTAATTTTAGGGCTAGGATTAGGGTTAAGGTTAGTGTTAGGGTTAGGGCTAGGATTAGGGTTAAGGTTAGGGTTAACTTTAGGGCTAGGATTAGGGTTAAGGTTAGTGTTAGGGTTAGGGCTAGGATTAGGGTTAAGGTTAGGGTTAATTTAGCGCTAGGATTAGGGTTAGTGTTAGGGGGCTAGAATTGGGGTTAAGGTTAGTTAGGGTTAATTTTAGGGCTAGGATTAGAGTTAAGGTTAGTGTTAGGGTTAGGGCTAGGATTAGGGTTAAGGTTAGGTTTAACTTTAGGACTAGGATTAGGGTTAAGGTTAAAAAGCCAAAGAAGTAACGAGCGTAACGTGGTACAGCAGTACACGGTTAGAAAGTATCGGTACTTAATGAAGTGTACTGACGGGAGTATTCCGTTGGAGACGCGTTTGGAGTTAGTGTGTGTTTCTGGTGTGGAAGAGTCACCCCCCCTCGCCACCCCCCCACCCCCCCAACGCCATCTTTGTTTTCCCGTCACGTCCCTGAGTGCTAATTGTCCCTGCAGAGCACGAGTCTCGCTGATAAAGCGAATGAACGATTTATTGGCAGCCGGCGTGAATCTGAGAGGGTCGAGCTGGCGAATATTAATGGGGGGGGCGTTGGTGGTGGTTGGGGGGCTTAATTAAAATCCCATTAATTTCCGAGCCTTGCGCTCCTTTTCGCTACGTTTCGCTTCTGCGGCGACTCCTCGTCCCTCCTTCATCTGACCACCATTCCCTGAAATTCGCTTTGGGTCCCCCCCCCCCACCCCCTCACATCCGCAATCTCAAAGCACCCCAGGGAGTCGTCCGAGTGGGCCGCCACAAAAGCTGTCAATTTCCATCAAGCGGCCGTTGTAGTTCAAGCGAGTGAAACGGGAATAAAGACGTAACATATTCCTCTTATGGGGAAAGGGGAATACGTCCCGCACCGCCGGCCTGCTGTCACGCACGACTCTATCCAATCACTCCGCGTTCCTCTCGCAAGAATATTCCAGAATCAGCTCCCTGAACCGACCTTGAACCCGGCCGCCATCTTCCACGTTATTTCAGGACCCATTTCACGCTTGAAAGCGGATTAACTCCCAAAGACCCGGACTGGACGTCGGTTCTCAGATAACCCAGGAATGCTGGAAAAGATGGATTCATTGAGATGCACCAAACATTCTCTCATAGCAGCAAAGCAAACGCCTCCCTCACTCACGGTGCTACCACAAAGTGACCAGGCAGGTATCGGAATAAACCACGACACCAGCTCATCTTTCCTTTTAGGGGGGGTTTAGGGCTGGGAAGGTTTAAGGGTGGGCAGTGCCGTGTCGTAGATCCTGTCACATGTAAGACGTGTTATTTTTGGTTGCACCGTGAGTGAGGTAAGCTTTACCAGCGATGGCTGTGCTATGAATAAACTCCAAGTACGGAGATTATCAACATAAAAGGGCGGGAAAAATATACTTTGATTTTTTAAAAAATCATCAAATTTAAGGGGGCTGTGGATTCTGGTTTGGACCATGCGGGATCTACGAGACAGGGAACTTGGATCCATGTTTGGAAAGGATGATATTTATCAGGAAGTAGGAATATTGCTGTCGACATGCTAAGCCGCATCACATCAAAACAAAACATTTAAACCCTACAGCCCCCGGGACAGGGGGCGGCGCGCCTGCATTTGTGTTGCTAAACATGCTAAACGTCCGGGAACGTCGGCTCCGAGCTCAGCTAAAGCGATTTCATAAAACAGGAGAAAAACAAAACAGGTACGGAATAGCATGAGCAGGGTTTGAAAGCAACCATTTGGCCCTTCCGTGGTTGCAGGTACCATTCCTATCCTGCTAAAAGTCGGACTCATCCAGCAGCAAACCCCCAACATGCGGGCGGAAGTCAATAACTTCATCCAGACGGGAAAATGCTTTTATAAAACGCCCGTATTCATGTCGCCACGGCTTTAGTGATGAGGTTTTCGGTTTCGGGGGCAGGGGGGGTTAACAGCTCCCCGCCAGTTCTCCGCCTCGGCGCTCCCGTCCGTCGGCCCCAAGCGTCCCGGGAGCTTCAAAGAGCGGCATCCGCAGAAAGTCAGTATGGAGGCACGTCTTACAGAGGCAAACCACATCGGGGGGGGGGCGGGGGACTGCTGGCGCGTGGGGAGGGGGCTTACAGATCTTGGGCCTAATCATCGAGGCCGCTCGGCTTTTGGAGTCAGCGAAAAATGCCAACGTCTCAGACGGACAGCGCCAGAGCGAGAAAGAAATCCCTGTTCCCATTTCCCGGGAAGAAACGCTCGGAAAGATCAGGGAGCCCCCACCCCCCGCCCCTCATAATCCTGCCCACAGCCGGAATTCCATCATCCCGCTCTCCTTCTAAACCTAAACTGCAATACGGCAGCCGGGACCCGACGGGCACGCGGTCGAGGAGGAGTTGGCGGTCGCGTGTCTCCACCATCGGCTAGCCTGACATTAGCCGCCAGGCTCGCCCCCAAAATGGACGCCAACATACTAACCTGCCCTCTTTTCTGTCCCTTTGGAGAGCAGATCAACCGACCTCTGACCATGAAGAAGGAAGGCATCCAGACCCGCAACAGGAAGATGTCCAGCAAGTCCAAGAAGTCCAAAAAGTCCCAGGACACCATGGACGACTTCTCCAAGAGTCTGATGGACAAGAGCAGCTCTTTCAGCCCTGCCGCCCTTTCCCGCCACATGTCCTCCTTCCCGCCCTTCTCGCACTCCGGCCACATGCTGACCACGCCCACCCCCATGCACCCTTCCTCCAGCCTGCCCTTCGCCCCCCACCACCCCTCCAGTATGGTCACGGCCATGGGCTAGAGGTGACCCGGAGCCGGGGCTCCTCTGCTGACCCGCCCCTTGAAGCCCCGCCCCTCTTTGACTGACAGGCCGTCATCTTCAGTTGATCTTATTTTTATAAAATCACTTTGGGGGGAGGGGGCGCACTGACCCAACGGGACGGAGGGCTGGGACGTTTGATTCCCCCTTCCCCCGAGATAAGGAACTCCATTTGTGTACAAAAAGCCATCAGAAGGTCACCAAAAACTGACTTGGACCAAGCCCCCCTGCCGCCCCCTCCCGTTGCCCCCGCCCCCCCCAGTCTTGCACCTGTGTAACAGGACACGCTCTTGAGCGAGCACGTTTGTACAAATTGTATCAAATACATTTAACGAATGAAGACTTGATCGGAAAAGGAGGGCAGCTGTCCGTCAGAAGGTACGAGGCGCCGGGCGAGGGAGGGATGGAGGGAGGGGGCGCACGCCGCCATCTTGGATTCAATGTAATGCTAACGTTAACGCCGGCGTGTCTCTTATCTCGCCTTTGTTTTTATTTTTGGATGTGCTTTAAGTCTCGGCCTGTTGGTTTGTGTTGACACGCACGCACACACGCACGCACACGCACACGCACACGCACACGCACACGCACGCACACACACACACACACATGTAAGACTTTCTTCCCGCCCACAGATTATATGCATTGTGAAAAAAAGTTCCTGTATTTGTTATTTGTATGTAAAAATCAGAGTACCAAAAATACAAAGAAACAAAGATGTAGAATTATTTCTTTATGTTATGCAGACTGAATGGTTGTAAAAATTTAATAATAATAATCACTCGTGTAAAATATGGCTGCTTTGTTTTTTGTTTTTTTTTTGGTTTGGTACCCCCCCCCCCCACCCCCCACCCCCCATTCACACACTTTGAAGAATAATAAAACTAGTTTCATCTCTGTCGGCGTGTTAGCGCTGTGATGGCGAGCTGTCCCTTTCTGTGACAGGAAGAGTTTTTAACGCTAACAGGAAGTGTGCGCATAAACAGCCGCCGCTGAGGCACAAATCAAACAGCGGCGGGGTCGTGGGGGTCAGCGTGCTCGGGCTGGGTGGGTGGATGTGTGTGTGTGTGGGGGGGGGGTTATGTTGACTATGGATCCAGTTGTTTTTATAGGGCGCTTGAAAAATGTTGAAAAAAAAAATCACAGTGCCGAGGGACGTTATTGGTTATTGTATGACATCAACTTCCACATATTTACAGCCCCTCAACATTTATTTTTACTTATGATTAAAATATCATAGATTATGATATTGTTATTATTATCATAGTAGCTCATGGCTCTATCCCAAATGGTGGCTCATCAGCTACTGCTTATCATGTTCTTAAAAATAAAAATAAAAATAAAAATAAAAATAAAAATAAAAATAAAAATAAAAATAAAAATAAAAATAAAAATAAAAATAAAAATAAAAATAAAAATAAAAATAAAAATAAAAATAAAAATAAAAATTTGTTAAAAATAAAAGTTTGTGATTAACAAACGGCTTTTTAGAAATTCCCAACGAGTGGTGACAGCAAGAATCCTGTAGATTTTGGATTGCATCGGAGGTGCTTGCAGAAGCTGAGGTCAGAGTTCATCAAGGGGTACACCGCTAATAGTTTTTGCCGGGATGGGAATGGTGTGTGTGTGTGTGTGTGTACAGAGGGATTGAGTGGGAGATTTGCCCCATGACGGGACCCCCCCTGGCCCCCGCCTGACCCCGTCCTGAGTGGACAGTCTCAGGTGGGGGCTGAACTCTGTTTGATCCGAGGCGTCTTTCCACTGCAAGCATTTTTCTGTCCTTCAAGCGTCGGCCTCTCATCAGGTCGACATGATGACAGATTTGTTGGGGGGGGGGGCACATTCTGGAATAGTCCATCTTCATCACTTGGGGGTCAGGTCAGACTTACTTCACTGAAATATCCATCATTAATATAATGATGATGCCCAAAAAGAACATTTTTATCGACACTGTTATTGCAAATGCTGATCTGAAATTTGAGCTCAACATCAAGACAGGCAGGTTTGGAGGGGGAGGAGCAAACCCTGTGTTTGAAAATATACATTTTTATGGGCATATTTTTGTCCATTCTCTCATGGTCCCTTTACACACTTTTATTGCAAATGTTAATCTGAAATTGGAGAGGAACGTCACCATCAAGCTATCAAGCTAGCCCATGGGATCTCTACGGGTATATCACCCCAAAATATTTGTATTTTAAACACCCAGAAAGCATAAGGCAAAATTATCAAAATTAGCTTTAGCAATTCGCAAAATTAGCTTTCATGTCAGCACAGCTAGGAGACCTGAGTTCGATTCCACCTTTGGCCATTTTTGCATGTTCTCCCCGTGCATGTGTGGGTTTTCTCCGGGGACTCTCCCCCCCTATTTCAAAAACATGCTAGGTGTGAGTGTGAATGGTTGTTTGTCTATATGTGCCCTGTGATTGGCTGGCCACCAGTCCCCGCCTCTCCCCCAAGACAGCTGGGATAGGCTCCAGCACCCCCGCCCAGGTGATGATAAGCGGTAGAAAATGAATGAATGAGCTTTCACGTCATAAAATAAGCTACTGCCGTTTGTAGTCACATGACAAGGCCTCCAAAATGCCACTTTCCGGACCGGACTTGAACGCATCATCTTACGGGCAAAGAAGTTTTAGTGATTATTCAGATGTGGACTAATTAGTCCCGACATGATCTTGTCAACGTTTATGAGATAAAAACTGAAGCGACGAGGACAAGACAAACAATTTGTCGCTAATCTGTGACATGACAGCAGATTAAAGATAATTCAGGGAGTAGAAGAAGCCCAGGATTACGTCTCCTTTTTAGAGGCTGCACTTTTTATCTCTTTGTTTGGGAAAGACCTCAAGGCTGCGGCGCGGCGGCACGGTGGGAGTTCCCTCGCTTGTCGGGGAGCCCCTTGCCTCGCCGCCGCCGCCGCCGCCGCGTGGCGTTCCATTGTCTCCTTAACAATCGTAAATTTCAACCATAATCTCCCGTCACAACATAGCAGATAAAAGATAATTATCTCTTTTAGTGCGCTGCCCCGGGGCTTCTTGGACGGCCTCGCCGATGACGAGCCTAAACCCCCCCAAACACGCTCACGTGCTTGCAGTGGGCCTATTCATGAAGACGGCGCTCATCCAAACCTCCTCCTGATCAACACAGCTGACTCATTTCATGTGGAATAACACTTTTATTCCCGTTTCCTGGATCTTGAAAAGATATTTCAACACACGCGCAGATTGCATCATTTTAACTTCTGTCATGCAGTCATGGGGGTCCCCGTGGGGGGTCTCAACCTATTTAAGTGAGGCCTGCACGTCTTTGGGTGTCGTTGTGGGGTCTTTTGTGACCTCTCGGATGAGCCGTGACTGCGCTCTCGGGGTCTTTTTGGTTGGCCGGTAATTCCTGGGAAGGTTCACCGCTGTTCCATATTTTAGACATATGCGGATAATGGCTCTCACTGTGGTTGGCTGGAGTCCCAAAGCTTTCGAAATGGCTTTTTAAATTCATCCCAGTTATGTTTGACTTTGTAGGTTGGAATGTTTTTTCCTCCCTCATTTAAAAAGTCAATAATGTGTTGAGTTGTTATTAATATTTACATTTGTTGAATGATCTGAAACATTGAAACGTGACAATTAGGCAAAAATGTGAGAAATCAGAAAGGGGGCAGTCACATTTACACACCACTCTATATAATAAAATAAATATTTGAAGATATAATCATATATATCAAATATAAAAGACATGCAGATTCTATTATTTTCTTTATTTGTATATTTTTTGTATTTACTTATATATAAATATATTTATCTAGTATTAGTTAACATACAGTATATATTTTTATTTTTGTTTTAATTAATTAATTTATTTTATTAGTAGTTATTTTAATTTATTTACTTTATTATATATTTTTTGCATTTTTAAAGGAAATGAGTGCATGCATACAAATGAGAACAAATAGATTAAATATGATTATATACATAGAAATAACAAAGGTGTGGAAAAATAATCGATATTATCGATACATTGCTGCGCATGCGCGCGATCATTCACCGGGCATGGATGCAAATGACGGGTGAAATGTAGATCCATCGCGGTGCGTTTGTTGGGTATCGGTAAAATCCCATGCAAACGCCGTTTTATTAATGTTCAACTATAGGCTGTTCCCCAGGGGCCCTGAATGCACCATCATTATTCGGCCTTTTGTATAGAATAAGGACGGAAGCCGTGAGGCACATACAACTACTAGTAAAACAGTATGGACGTTCGAGGAAGTTTCTATAAAGTTTCTATATTTACCCCCCCCCCCCCCCCCGCAACGTTTAAATGGTATGTTTGGAAACACTACGGATACTTAAAGAACGACGGAAAGCTCGACAAAATGTCCGTCATTTGCAAAGAATGCCGCGTTAAGAAGCCGTACAACGGCAGAAGAAGACGCCCCCCCCCCAAAAAATGGGGACACCCCAACACGGACAAGTCTACCGCCACCCCCCCATCTGGTTCCTGGTCGGACACCGGGGAGGAACCAAGCAAATCAGGTCAGTGATCTTCAGCTTCTTTGCTAATTGTCCAGGAGCTATTTGTCCTCCCCAACAAGTGTCCCCCCCTCCCTGAACGAGTGTTCATCACAGCAGGTGACGTTAGAACAGCAGAGTTGGCTTCTTTGTGAAATGTGAAGCAATTTAAAAAGGATATAAGTTGTTTTCCACTTTCTGCTCCCCACGACTGTATTAGCCTAGCTGCTAGCTTATTCATATTAGCAGTATGGTTAGCAGTCAGGAACATAAACAAACATTAATTCCACTGTTCAAAGTGTCACTTTAACTTTGCTGTACTGTATTTTTTACAGCAGTAATTATTCTTTCATTGTTTGACTCCACCACTGAACCACTGAACTGGAATTGGGAGGAAAGTTGATATTGAAAAGTTGTTGCGGTTTTAAGATGGCAAAAAGAACGATGAAGAAGTGGTGCATAGTAAAAAATACTACCAGTACTTTAGTAGAATTTACTGCCAAGTGCCTAGAAGGAATAAAGCTAAATCCTTTTTGTAGGACCGTACTGGATTACACTTTTTCCCTTTGCTTATTTGCATCATGTTGAATTACATCATATCACAAGAAATTGCATCATATCATATCGGATTGCATTGATTTGAACTCAATGATTATTGCATCGTATTGTATCGTATCATATCGTATCGTATCATATCATGTCGCCAGAAAAGTTGTTAAAGTATCCTATCGTTGGCAGTGCATCTGGATGTGTATCGAATCGTTCTCAGTGCTGAGATTCGCACCCCTAATAAATAATATAATATATACAATAAAATATATAAATAGTAATATAAAAAATACTGTATGTATTTAAAAAAAATGTAATATATATATTACATATAAAACAAATGATACAGATATATTTGTATTTTCATGTAATTGATTCATGTATATATTCCTGTGTTGATATTATGAATATATTTGGTATAAAAACCATCACGTTGGCCCATGTAACAACAAACAGTTTAGTAAAGGAGGAGTTCAAGGTACAATGAAGAGTTGAATAGTTTATCAATAAATATCATGGCAGACATTTCAGCGTTTGACTGCCGGGTGCCGATTGGCTCCTGCGTAACCATCAGCGAGCTAGAAAGACCCCGAGGCCAAACTGAACCTCACCTGGAGAATCTTCCAGATGACAGAAGCACATTTGCATGAAGCCGCGTGCAAAAACTGTCACCGTTTTTTTTTTTTTTTTTTTTTTGGGTGTTGTTTTTTTTTTTTTTTACGAACAAACACGGCAGCCAAGCAGCAGCAATTAGCCGAGGCGCGCGGCCACCTGCCGACCGGCGCCATAAATCCCCCACGAGGTGGACCAGGCAGGTGTTTGTCTCGCCGGGGCTTGGCTGCTCTTCCCGGGATCCGGCGTCGGCTTAGCCGTGTTGATGACAACTTCCTGGCACCGGTCGCCATGTTTGAAGAGAGCCGGCGGCGGCTACGCGTCAGCCAGCTTTTATTTTGTACAGCTTTATGAGCACAAAAGGAGGCTGAGAGTTATTAGCGGAAGGCTATCAGGCTACACAAACGCTTTTAAGCTAGGCTAGAAGCATGACAATTGGAGGCACAATGCTACCAGGCTAGGCTGGCTACCAAAAGCACTTTGGTTAGTAGCAACACAAAGGCCAGTAATCATGCTAACGGCTTTAGCACTAGCAACACAGACACTACTGGACCTGGAACCCAAGAAGAACCCTGACTAAAAGGTTATGTGACAAGACTAATAACCAAGACTAGAACAACCAGACCCCAAGAAAGTGAAAGATACCAACATGAGCACAGGTTTTGCCATTTGGCAAAGAGAGATATGAGTATTACCAGACAGAGACAGACAGGGTTGGCCGCAAACCAGAAACAATCAAGGACAAGGACTTACAGTACCACCATGTCTACAAGGGTAGGTCAGAAACTACCAGAACTAGGAAGCAAAACGTTTTGAGGACTAGTATTACCATACCTATGCACCAAAGTCCAGCAATTGTACCAGAAACCAGAAGCTACCAAACACTTACCCGCCCACCAAAGTCTAGCGGTTCCACCAGGGTAGGCCAGAAACCAGACACGACCAAGAACAAGGACTTACCAGCCCACCAAAGTCTAGCAGTTCTATCAGGGTAGGCCAGAAACCAGACACGACCAAGAACAAGGACTTACCAGCCCACCAAAGTCTAGCAGTTCTATCAGGGTAGGCCAGAAACCAGACACGACCAAGAACAAGGACTTACCAGCCCACCAAAGTCTAGCAGCTCTATCAGGGTAGGCCAGAAACCAGACGCTACCAAGAAGAAAAACCTACCAACCCATCAAAGTCTAGTAGGTCTACCAGGGTAGGCCAGAAACCAGAAGCTACCAAGAACAAGGACTTACCAGCCCACCAAAGTCTAGCAGTTCTATCAGGGTAGGCCAGAAACCAGACACGACCAAGAACAAGGACTTACCAGCCCACCAAAGTCTAGCAGTTCTATCAGGGTAGGCCAGAAACCAGAAGCTACCAAGAACAAGGACTTACCAGCCCACCAAAGTCTAGCAGTTCTATCAGGGTAGGCCAGAAACCAGACGCTACCAAGAACAAGGACTTACCAGCCCACCAAAGTCTAGCAGTTCTACCAGGGTATGCCAGAAACCAGACGCGAACAAGAACAAGGACTTACCAGCCCACCAAAGTCTAGCAGCTCTATCAGGGTAGGCCAGAAACCAGACGCTACCAAGAAGAAAAACCTACCAACCCATCAAAGTCTAGTAGTTCTACCAGGGTAGGCCAGAAACCATAAGCTACCAAGAACAAGAACCTACCAACCCACCAAAGTCTCAGAATTCTACTACTGCAGTAGGCCAGAAACCAGACGCTACCAAGAACAAGAACCTACCAACCCACCAAAGTCTAGTAGGTCTACCAGGGTAGCACAAAGCCTGTAATGAAGTAATATTTGGTCATGTGATAATAATGTGTGTATTAGTTAGAAGTTGTTGCACACACAGACCAGGAAGTGTTGGATGGTCCATGGTCCCCAAAGTGAGAAACAATAATATCCAAATATTCATTCCTGCTGCGTCCTCATTAGAATAGAAATGACGTTTGTGCTGATTAGCCGTCTCGTCTGCGCTGACTCGACTTGCCCGACACCAAATGTGCCACGGCTTGCTGTCGGAATGTTGCCAAACCCTCAAGATTCTTTGGGATTGTTAGCGCACTAACTGTTAGCATGCGTGAAGCTGGCGCGACATGCGGCATAGCCATGGAAAAAGCTACAAGTTAGCCTGCTATCACCGTGAGAAGACTGTTAGCATGTAGCGGAACACACAACAAATGGTGTCATAAAAGGCTAACATGCTAACTGTTTACAATGTAAATAAATACCTATTTTTAAATTGAAGTTAGTTAATTTTAATATGTTATTGCATATATTTTTTTAATGTAAAAGTTTCATGTAATTATCTAAAAAATAATGATTTAGCTTATTATTAAAGTCATAATATTATGGGAATAAAGTCAAAATGTTATGGGAATAAAGTCAAAATATTGAGTTCTAATATTCCAAGAAGAAAATGTACAAATATTGTTTAAGAGGAAAGAGTGAATTTAATATTAATAGTAGAATTTTTCGTCTCTTGTATATCCCAGTGATAGTGATATATACGTATAGTGTGTATATAGAGAAATAGTACATAGAGTAGCAACACCAGTGTAACTTTATTTGAGGCGAGGCGCGTCAGAGGTGAATTCCTCCGGAATATCAGCCGGCAGAAGAGGAATGTGAGCAATATTTGCCTACCACGTTGTTGCCTGGAGCCACGTCACATCTTTCACTTATTAGCTGTCAACCTCAGCTCAAAGCCACCATAGCAAAGTGCTCACAACGTCCTTTTACGGCACTTTTTCTCTTCGGATTTGGACCATTTGTGACCTTTCCAAGAGAATGTGATGATCTTCAAGTAGTCGTGATAGCATTATCTGCAGTCATTTCGGACACTAGAAAGCGTCCGGCTTCTGAGCCCAACCGCACCATCGGTGCTAGGTTAGCACGTCAGGGGTCTCCAGCCTGTAGATCATGAGCTGCCAGTAGCTCCTAAACGCCTTTAAACCAGCTCTCCAAAGACTTTATTCATTCATGGTCAACTCCTGTACCCACTCTATTATAGCGAGGGGTTCCTTCACAGCACTTTGGGAGTGTGAACAATCACAGTGGAGTGGGCGTGCCCGGAGCAAATTAAAACAGACTGTTTGGGCGGGAAGCACGAATCTAAGGAAATACAGCTGGAATAGGTGCAGATTCTGGAAGATCTAGAAAGCTTTCTGTGTGGGTTATTGTGTGTAGCTGCTCTATGGGAGTCCACAACTCAATATAAAGGGTGGAAAAATGAGCATATAATGTAAAATTAAATTCATTAAAACGTAATTACATTTAGTTGATTAATTATGCCACCAGTTCAGGGATAAGCGATATAGAAAATGGATGGATGGATGATTAATTATGTATTTTTATAAATGTTTTAAAATTACATGAAAATACATCATTTTTTCTGAATTAATTAAGTATTTTTTGAAAATTTAATACTACAATCATGTTTCATTTAAATATATTTTTTTCCAAAAATTCACCATAACTGGGAGAAAATTTACTGATATGCGATAATACAGAAAAATTCTGTTAATTTAATTTTATTAATTTTAACTTGTAATTCATGAATTGAAAGAAAATATTTGTCTTCATGCACCAGTAATGAGTAAAATGGACAGCATACACGGGCCACATTTTTGACACGTTTATGTCTTTACGCTTCACTGATCACGTTTTTCCTCAACTGTGACAATGTTACAGTTTGCTGGGCGGGCCTTGAATGCACCAGAGTCGCCTGGCTACGTTAGCGCTAGCATGGAAAGTCAAAACACCGCTGTGTCATGTACACGTGGCTTCTTTTCCAGCCTGCTAGCCTGACGACCGGGTCAAAGGTCACACCGTGACCCCTATTCCACGTGGTCATGCATCATCTGACATCAGCATGTTTTATGTCTTTTATTGCACGGGCAAATGGGAGAAGAACACGGACACGGAGCCAGCATTTGTTGGCTGTTTCTTGATTGTTGGGCCTTGGCGGAGGTCAGCTCTCCGCTCCTGCAGGTTTCCAAAGCAGCAGCCGAGTATTTGCCAGGCTGGTAAGCCGCGGAGAAAAAGACGTTGAACCCGAGTCAGGGATCTGTCAGGGATGTCGCTGCCGTCCTTCTTGCGTAAGCAGGTGAAGCTCGGATGCAAAGCGGGAATGCGCGCCTGTCAACACTCGAGGCAAACGAGACAGTTTGTTTACGCGAACGCCTCCCGATCACCAGCCGTGAACCAGGAAGTGGCAGGTGCCTCGCTCCAACGGCGAGCCCTGTATGTGGATAAACTGGTTTAAAAAGGTGGCGGTGTTGGTGGTGTGTGTGTGTGTGTTGGGGGGGGGGGGGGGGGGCGTTTAACCCCCCAAAAGGAGGAATTCCAGCTTCTTAAAGCCTTGTCTTTTTGCCCCAGTTGTCGTCTGGCGAGGTTGAAGCGGGGAGGAGTGTGCGCAGGGGAAGCGCCTTTATTGTGTTAGCATGGTAGCTCAGTCACTCTCGGCTGCTCCGCCTTGTCTTCTTCTTTTCCCGCATTTTCTTCCTAAATGCGGGATTAAAGCCACGTCGCTCTTTCACAACTTTACAATTCATCACTTTAAACAAAGAGCAAGTTGTTGTTTTGTTTGCAGGAAGTGGAAGAAGTGAACTGCTGCGGTGGGGCCGCGTGCGGGGGAGGGGCGCGGCCCTCGGGGCAGGTGAGCGAAAGGGGAGTGGGAGGGGCCCGGAGATGAAGGTGAGGACTCGGGTGACCAGTTTTACCTGAGACTGACTCCAGCTGGTCCGGACACGCCGCAGCGAGCGTTGCCTGAGGGGCGTGGGTGGTGGGGGGCGAGGGGCGGGGAAAGAGGGAACGCCGGCATCAATCAAAGTCTTGGCCACGTCTCTTCCTGCCTGCCTCGCCTCTATCGTGTCCATCTCCATCTACCTTTTTTTTTTAGCTCCATCTTTGCCTCCTCCTGCTGACCAGCAACCCATAAGAGGCTGTGGAGCACATGCTAACGTGCTAACGTGCTAAAATGGAGCCCCGCTTAGTCGTCATTCATCATTCACGGGCCCGCAAAAATGATAAAACATTTAACACAAAATGTACCTGCATCTCATTAAGCAACTATTTGAGTGAACTTTTTACAATTCCATTTTTATGGTATTAATTTATGTTTTTACATTTTTTATGAACGGTAATTGAAGAATTACCTGAATATTTTTTTGTCATTTAAAATAGCTTTTCTCCAAAAAATAGGCCATTTTATTCACTGTAAGTCGGTAAAAATGTACAATTACATGATAATCCGGGTCAAATGTATTCATTCTAAAATTATATTTATTAAAATGTACTTACATTTATTTCATCTTTTCTTTGGTAAGCATTTTGGAATTACAATGTTTCAAAAATAAAATCTATTTTGTTTTTCTTAAACATGAAATGAAATGAATTAATTATTTGAATAAAAAGTAGTAATACAATGTTTTCGATGTAAGTATTCTCCCCAAAATAGGCGTTTTTTTTCCTTGCATTCATTATAGATACATTTTTTGGGTAATATTTAATAATTGTCCAGTTTATTTTAATTTGTTGAAATTTGCTTGCATTTAATTGATTAAGTATTTGAATCAACATTTTGGAATTACAATTTTGAAAATTGAATTAATTTGTTAAAAAACGATTTAAATAAATTTAGTTAATTATTTATTTTAATGAAAATTTAGTAATAAATTTTTTTTCAGCTAGATGGCCCCGCAAAATTTGGCAATTTTTGAAAATTTTCGATTGAATTAAAATATTTTTTTATGTTCTTAATTAAAAATGAATCCATAAAAAATATGTATTGTTTGTTATTTTGTAGGCCATCTTTTTCCCACACATGACACTTGCTATTCACCATCGGTGGGTAATAATTGATGAATATGCAATCACCTATGTCAACATGCGACATTGAATGCATCGTAGTTGCTGAGAAATGCAAAACTGCAAACATGGCCTCCATTGGGTCTGGTTGATCCAAAATCAAAGGAGGACATATGTAGGCCAGGCTGGAGGGTTTGGAGGGGGCAGGGTGAGGAGATGTTCATGTGTGGTTTGGTATGGTCCCGGAACATAATTACCTTGAAATATAATTCATAAAAATATGTGGCGTATTTGTCGCAAAAATGCTATTTTTTACAACAAAAGAAGTGTCTCCAAACTTTTGACTGGTGCTAGCCTCCATCTTTTTACCTTCAGTGGCTCCTGGCTTCTCCTAAAAAAGCTGGGGTTGGTGATGAGTAGCTAAGAACAATTGGAACCAGCCAGGTGACATTTTATATCATCCATTCCTGATGCCTTCCCCGTAGACCAGATGATGTCATGGACGCCATTTTTCCAGTTCCTTGACGTCTTTGACAGCAGGTACTTTATACATTATACTTTATACATTATACTTTGTGTATAAAATTTGACAGAGTTTTTCATGTATTTATTCCTCGACTTCTCCATCGGCGGTTGCTGGTTCGATCACCAGGAAGTGATGAGACTTTTCTCAGACGCATTTCATCACCGACACGTAGTTCCCAGTAAACTTGCGTCATGCGAAGTAGAAGTATGTCTGCATGCGTGTACTGGAGGGGCCTCAGACGTGCCAAGCTGTTGAGCAACAGCGGCCATCTTTTCAGCGGTCGTGCTCAGGCTTCGTTTGGAGATGACGGCGAGCGCCTCGCTGCTAAACGCCGCCATAAATACCACCAAAAGGAAGTTTCCATTGCAGCCCAGCCGTCTCCCGCCCCGCTGCTCCTCTTCCTCTTTGCTCCGCTTGAGCGGCCCCCTGTGACCACCAGGTCCGGAGCGCTGCAGGGTCGGGTCGAGGTGGGGCGGCCATGAAAGCTGCGATTGTTGCCTCGGCGGTGGTGTTGGTGTTGGGGGTGGGGCTGGGAGACAGGTTCCTTTGGAGCACCTGGCCATCTGGGCATTACATCCCCCTGAGCAGTAATGGATGCCCCCCGCCCCCAACCGCCCTTCAACTCCATGTTTAAGACCCGTAATGGACGCCCCCCTTCCAAAAAACCCTCATGGGACATGAGTTTGGGAGGCGGTGCGAGTGGATAATAGCTTTCATTTAAGGCTCCATTGATGGCCATGGAGGAGCTGTGAGCTGTGGCGTGGGGGGGCCGGGGTCCCCGGGGGTCAGAGCGGGCCACAAGTTAGAAACCACCCCTGCTTCTCACTTGGTGACAGGTGTAAAGGGGCGGGGTTTGTGGCGCAGGTGTGTGTGGGCGCATGACTAGCAACATTTTATGTGGGGGGGGGGGGGGGGGGGGGGGGTTCGGGGGCGCTCGGTTGCAGCACTCTGAATGCAAGTGGTCTTCAAGTGAATTCTTTTGGTCTCTCTGCTGCAGGGCTACTCGCTACATTAACGCTCTTGACTTGCTTTTTGAAGCCGTGCACACACACACACATGCACACGCGCACACATGCACGCACGCACGCACGCACGCACGCGCACACACGTGTGCAGTGCAAGGTGAGTCACGCCTATAACTCACTCTGAGGGGTGAACAGGAGTGCACGGGGACAGTTTGTTGGCAAAGTAATTTCTTTAAAAAAAAAAACTGTCTAATTACCCAGCATGCCTCAGGTGGTGCTGCAATACCCCCCCTCCCCCATCCCCATCGGCCCCCGCCCCTGTCCTCATTGGAAACACTCACATTCCTCAAGTGGTAAAACACATGAGGCAAGATTTGACTTGAAGACTTCAACTTGTAGCCTCAAGTACATCATTGGAGGTGTTGGGGGGGTGGGGGTGGGGGGGCGATGTCACATCATTGTGAGTGGGTGCCCCCAGTCTGCTTGAAGTGTGGACCCTGACGTGTCTTGTCTGAATGTTTTCCTGTGGAGGAAGTGACTACTGGTACTCTTTGGACACCAATCAGCAGACTGAGCTGTTTCTAGAGCCGCCCCGTTTGGTACCCTGGTACCCGTCGGAGGGGGGCGCTCATGACTTTTGTTGTCCTCTCACATCAGGTGTCACATTGTTTCCATCTTGAATGGTAATTGTGGTTCAGTTTTCGGCAATGTTTGGGTTCTAGTCTATAGATCAGGGTTTCTCAACACGAACCCTAACCCCGACTCTAACCGTAACCCCAAGCCCTAAGACCAAGGTAGACCAACCCTGACCCCAACTCTAACCCTAACCCCAAGCCCTAAGACCAAGGTAGACCAACCCTGACCCCAACTCTAACTCTCACCCTAACCCCAAGCCCTAAGACCAAGGTAGACCAACCCTGACCCCGACTCTAACCATAACCCCGAGCCCTAAGACCAAGGTAGACCACCCCTGACCCCAACTCTAACCCTAACCCCAAGCCCTAAGACCAAGGTAGACCACCCCTGACCCCAACTCTAACCCTAACCCCAAGCCCAAAGACCAAGGTAGACCAACCCTGACCCCGACTCTAACCATAACCCCGAGCCCTAAGACCAAGGTAGACCACCCCTGACCCCAACTCTAACCCTAACCCCAAGCCCTAAGACCAAGGTAGACCACCCCTGACCCCAACTCTAACCCTAACCCCAAGCCCAAAGACCAAGGTAGACCACCCCTGACCCCAACTCTAACCCTAACCCCAAGCCCAAAGACCAAGGTAGACCAACCCTGACCCCAACTCTAACCCTAAGCCCAAGCCCAAAGACCAAGGTAGACCAACCCTGACCCCAACTCTAGCCCCAAGCCCAAAGACCAAGGTAGACCAACCCTAACCCCGACTCTACCCTAACCCCAAGCCCTAAGACCAAGGTAGACCAACCCTGACCCCAACTCTGACCCTAAGCCCAAGCCCTAAGACCAAGGTAGACCAACCCTGACCCCAACTCTATCTTGACAGTGATTTAAACCTATGTCGTGTTTACCGCTTGTACGCACGCCAGCAATTGACAAGATGTCCACCACCTGCCCGGGGTTCGGTCTTTGACCCACTTTCAGGTCTTCATCGACTAGTGAGAACTATGAGATCAGAAACTAGATTTCTCCTGCATGAACGTGGATCTGCATATTTGAGATTCAGTCTTGGTCCATCCATCCTTGGCTGCTTTGTCCAGCTCTTCCTGCAGACCCTGAGGCCTTTACAGGCTAGCTTAGAGACGTGGTTTCACCAATGTGACCTGTTTTCCCCACAAGGTCTCTTACCGCTTACCAAATACCTCCCCAGGGGGCATCTGGGAGGCATCCTGACCAGAGGCCCTAGCCACCTCATGTGGTTCCTCTCAATGCAGAAGAACTGCTGCTCTGCTCCGAGTTTCTCTTGGATGACAGTGCTTGTCACCTTATCTGTGAAGCCGAGGTCCCAACCGGTTGGACGGGCTCCTATGGCTGGTCTACGTGCAAAAAGACACAAGGCCGCAGACATTCTTTGGCACGTCAAACAAACTTTACCGGCACTTCTGTTATTTTTAGGTTCACGCATCGTCTGTATGGCTAGCATGTGGCTAGCATGTGTCCTTTGTGTTAGCGTCACACAATATGCTCATTTTTGGAACGTTGCAGAAACCGCAGCGATGTGGGGAAACACCAAAAATTGCACGTCCCAAAAAATCGTACGTCTGGTTGTGACCAAGGCTTTAGGGAGAGCCCAGGTACCCGACAGCTTGTACCGCCATCTTGTCCTTTTGCTCGCTGTCCAAATCACATCCAAATGTCAAATTACATCAAACTACGTTATGCTAGCCATAGCATTTCAGTATGTGGAATCAAACTATGGAATAATCCCTGCTGGGCACAAGCCACTTAAGTTGAGTTACTGATTAGCTAGCCATGTGACGAGCTGGCTTCTTACAGTAACAGTTTATTCGTCTATTAGCATGTACCTATATTGTCTTCCTTTAGCCGCATGGGGTTAGGACCGCCCCCTGGTGTTTTGGGGCCACACAGCATTGGTTTCCATGGAATCAGAGAGAGCTGCAAGGAAACGGGGACTTCACAGACCAAACGTTGTGGGCGTGAGGCGTCCATTTAGCCGCTAGCAGGAAGCAGCCCGGCTAAAAAGGCTGGAATGCAGCCACTTGTTGAGTGACGATGGCGAGAACGTCAACGTCTGAAACCGAGGCTCGTCGTCTTGCCAGTGACCTACTTCACCGTCGACTTTGCTGGAAGAACTGGTCCAAACTGGTTTGTGCCTCCCTCACGGGACCAGCTAGCTGCCGTTCAATCCAACACCCAATTGAAAAACATCTGACCTAATGAACGTGACTTTTCATTCTCCCCAAAGCGCGGCATGACGTAAGGACTTCCTGTGCGTGCTTGTGAAGGCGTGTTATCACCCTGCTGCGGGACGAGGTGGCGCTATCACACGCTATCACGATCTTATCGACCGCACGATGTCCCGTAATGTAACGGACATGCTGCTTATTTTTGTGACGTGGCGGTGATGAGCACGATAAAGCGCCACTCATCTCTGATGATGCGCCGGTGGGGGTGTGGGGGGGTGTTGTTTTAAGAGATGACATCAGTAAACAGGTGACATGTTGGATTTCTTGTGAAGCGTGTGGACCCAATGTGGACCCCTCCACACAAGCCAAAGGGCAGCCTTCAGCTTGTTTCTTATTCTACAAATGTACGGTAGCGTTTAGGACCGGGACCACCAATGTAGACCTCCGCAAATCCTCTAGTAATTGACATGGCCGTAAAAGTGTCTCTTTTGGACACGACTAGCTCCTCCCCCTCCAAACTCTCCGTTCAGCTTTGATGTTGAGTTACTCTAATTTTGGGGATCGGCATTCACAATAATAAAAGTGGCTGTTGTTATTAGATGCCCTTAATCCTAAAATGACTCTAACCTAACCCTAAACCTAACCTTAACCCAACCCTAAACCCTTGCCCCTTACCTTCAACCCCAACCCTAACCTTAACCTTGTTCTTACCCTTTATCTCTTATGCCTTACCCCTTAATTCTAACCCCAACCCTAACCATAACCAACCCCTAACGCTAGCACCTCACCCTTCGCCCCTTACCCCTTGCCCCTTACCCCTTACTTCTCACCCTAACCCCACTCTAACCTTAACCCTAACAGCCCAAACCACAACCCTAACTCTAAACGTAGCCCCTTACTTCTCACCCTAACCTTAACCCTAACTCTAAACCTTGTCCCTTTATTTCTCACGCTAAGCCTAACCCCAACCATAACCCAACCTGAGCCCAACCCTAACTTTGAACCTAGCTCCTTACCACCTTACTTTTCACCCTAACCCGAACCCTAACCGTAACCCAACCCTAACTCTAAACCTAGCCCGTTACCGCTTACCCCTTACTTATCACCCTAACCATAACCCAACCCTAAATCCAAACCTAGCCCCTTACCCGTTACTTCTCACCCTAACCCCAATACTAACCCCAACCCTAACTCCAACCTTTATCCCTTAATTCTAATCCCAGTCCTAACTCTAACTGTAGCACCTCACCCCGTACGCCTCGCCCCTTACTGCTAACCCAACCCTACTGCTACCCTAAGCTCTTATTACGGATGGATGGTGTTTCTTTTTTTAACAAATGAAATAATCATCATATGACATATATGTATCTTTTACATACGTGTCCAGGCTTGGGAGATATTTTGTATATTTTCATCTCCAAATAATTTGTTATATTATTTTTTTGTCTTATGTGTCACATTAAAAATATTTAAATAAGGTTCTTAAATAATTGTATAATAATTTGTTCACAGATGTGGGACATTTTGTCTATTTTTAATATAGAAACAACCCGTGCAATATTTATGGAAATAAAATATTTCAATAGGGGTATTGTTTTAAATAATTGCATAATATACAAAGTTTCTTTTTATTATTGTAATGTTTATGAAAAGATGTGTTGTTTGTGGAAAACTGGCAGGGGATTAAAAAAAACAACTAAATAATATTCATATTTTAAAAAATCATAATTAAATAAAAATATTGAACTAAATGATTTTTGGGGGGACACAAAACCTGCAATTTTGCGGGGTGGTCTACACTGTGTCCAAAATTCAGGGCATTTTGTGTATTTTTATATAGAAACAATAAATGCTATATTATTTATTTACATTCCATATTAAATTCAGACAGTTAAGATGATAATTTTTGAATATACATAATAATATATGCAATTTTCGGAGTCCAACTATTTTCCAAGATCCATTGTCAGGATGACTCGATCGGGTTCTAGCAGATCTTTAGCTGCCACGAACAATCCGGAGCGATCCGATGTCGTCTTGTTTTACGAGCCGCTCCATTGTGGGCCCCCGCGGGTGAGGGGGCGCCCCGGTTGGCGACCCCGGCTGACGGCATCCTCAATGGACGCAGCAAAAGCAATCAGGCCCGCCAAGTAGATAAGCTGAGAGAGTGAAAGTTTCCCATTAAAGTTTCAGGCAACTAATGGCGTTTGCGGCTCCGTTATTGTGTTTGGGTGGATGCTAATTGTATCATTAGCCTGGGCTAATCATCCCCACATAAAGGATCCCAATCACTTTTTTATCCCGGGCCCGGCGGTGTCGCCTTCCGAGAATCAAGCCGCTGTAACACAACACAGCCGCGGCGCGCTCCAGTAATATGGAATATAATTAATTAAGAGGCCCCGACTGGAATGGGGGGGCCGGGGGGTGTAAAGGTCGCCTCTCAGATGACTCAAGTGTTTGTTTATGCCGCCTAATCTCAAAGGTGGCTTCTTTAACCATTGTGGACCCGGCCTTTGTGTCCCTGTTAGAGTTACTCCATGTTAATGAATGGCGTGGGGGGGTCGGTCCCCCCGGGGACTCACTTTGTGTGTGTAAGTGAGAGATCTAGTTCAGCCATCTTAATCCAGCAGCCAGACTCTTGGCTCCTTGGTTCATCAAAGTGGCCGGGACAGATTTTAATCTGGCCCTGTTTGTTTGTATACTGTATATACGTAGCTACACATCTACTGATGGATCCGTATCTGGAGACCCCCCCTGGGGTCCCCTCCACCCTGCACACGCTCAGGTGCTTCACCGTGTCAAGTTGAACCCAAGCTAGCGTTAGCATCTTCACCTCCATCCTTCCAGGGGTGCTCTCGTCAAAACATAAGATCAGCAAAATCAGAACAATTATCACAGTCACGCCTTCAAAATCATACAGGACGTCAAATCTTGGGGTCCGGTTCCGGGTGGCGGGGGGCAGCAGTCTCAGTAGGGAAGGCCAGACTTCCCGGTCCCCGGCCACCTCCTCCAGCTCCCCCGGGAGGACATCATCCCTCCAGTGTGTACTCGGTCCTCGGTCCGGCCTCACCCAGACCGGGGAGGCGGGCGGGGGGCGTCTCGTCCGGATGACGCCCCTCCATCTCTACCCAGCTCCTCAACTTTCATTTCATGAGCTGAAATATGTTACTATTTGAAATGGAACCCCCCCCCCCAAAAAAAAATCAATCATGAGAATATTTGATCTAATTTAGATACTTTGGAAAAAATGACATCTTTGAATTGACTGGAATTTTTATTCGTTTATTTTTTTGATCATATTTTATAATATTTAAATATAAAATAAAGTATATATATATAATTATTATATATATTATTATTATAAATTATTATATATATTATTAGTATTATATAAATATATAAATAAAAATATAATAATGATAATATTTCATCTAATGTAATAGCTATAAATACTTCATTTTGAGAGTTTGCTGCAATTTGTATTTTTATTTGATTAAAAATGCATATTTGATGTCATTTTATAACATGAAATATTTTATGACTTCGGATGATAATATTTCATGGAATTTAATGACTATTTGGGAAAAGAAATCTCTCATCTTGAGTTGATGGCATTTCTTTAAAAAGGTGAAAATGTTTACTTTCCACAAAATGAAATACAACTGTAGTATTTCATATCAATGTAAGATATGAAATACTTAAATATTACTTCATATTACCGAAATATGAAATACTTCATGTTTCCAAGTGTGCTGTCGTCATCTGCTGGTTTCTCTTTCATCATCCCTGGAAGGAAACTCCTCTTCCTGTTGGATTGTTTTGGCGCCCTGACGCCTGACGCCCGAGATTCCGTCCCTGACAGACGGATTCATCCTGTCGCTGGCGTCCAATCAGTGCTTCCCACCGGAGTCATCCCATGGGGGGGTCACCTGGTTTGGAAGGGTTAGAGTTAGGGGGTAGGATTAGGGTTAGGGGTTAGCTTTAGGGTTAGGGATTAGGTTTAGGGGTCAGGGTTTGGGGTTGGGATTAGGTTTAGTGTAAGGATTCAGGGTTAGGATTATGGTTAGGTTAGCGTTGGTGTTAGTGTTAGGATTAGTGGTTAGGGTTGGGTTAGGATTTGGGTTAAGTTTAGGGTTAGCATTAGGGTTAGGATTGGGATTGGGATTTAAGATTAGGGTGAGGCTAGCGTTGGTGTTAGTGTTAGGATTAGTGGTTAGGGTTGGGTTAGGTTTGGGATTCGGGTTTAAGATTAGGGTTAGGTTAGCATTGGTGTTAGGATTGGGGTCAGGTTTAGGGATCCTTAAAGAGAGTTTCCTTTTTCCATATACAGTTAGGATTAGGATTAGGATTAGGATTAGGGATATTCTCCAAATATGGAAGGTGTAATTCCGGTCCTATGGCCCATGTTGCCCCCATTTGGTAGGGTCCGAACTGAAGCGGATGTGTCAAGTTTAGCCATTAAAGGTCAAAGTTCAAGCCTTTGTGTACAAACACGTCTAATGAGACCCCGCCCCCCCCCTCCAAAACATCACCCAAAGCCTTTTCACACCATCCTTCAGTCTCATTAACCCCCCCATCAGTCCTATTGGTCTCCTGAGAGTCCAGACGCTGGGAACCAGGACCCCCAAATGGTTCTCTGGAGAGCGAGAAGCGTCCTGGGCGTCGGCTCGGACGAGGAGGAGAATGAGCCTTTCAGCCTTTCAGCCGGAATCAGCGAGGTGGGCATCGCCGATAGCAACAGGCCGCCATTGTGCGCCGGCCCGCTCTAATTAGAAGACAACCAAGCTGGAGCGGCCGATAAGGGCGTCGCGGGCCAGGAGATACGGAGGCCTGGAGATGAGGCGGAACAAAGGGAGCGTGGGAATGATCTGGACGGGAACGGGCTCAGCGTGATGGACATCTCATCCTGGACGACAAACGTTTGGAGGCCTTTTTTGTGTTTGGCCTTTCCGGTTTGGGAGCAGCTGGGGGGACGGGGGGGCAGACTGACTGACTGACTGACCTGACTGGGGCGTCCCAAACATCATGTCATATGGAATATTTCTATATACAGTATGTCGTCAAATTACATTTGTAAAATTTATAATTAATGATATCATTTATTTGATAATAATAATGCATAATGTTGAAAATATATTATTTAAGTGATATTTCTTGAATTCACATTTTAATTCTATAATTTATCATTATAATATTAACAATGCATTTATACAATATTTTAATGTTCATTATTATTTCATTTTTTATTACTTGATATTATGTATTATTAATATTCCTTCATTCAGATTTATACCTGTATAACAAACATCAAATATAATTCAAAATTTGTTTAATTCTATATTTTATCATAATTATAATAATATAAATTTACAATATCATTATAAATCATACTTATTTATATTTCAAAATCATATTTCAATATATATAAAACAAATTAAATATAATTATTATTATATAAATATAACATGTATATTCAATTTAATAGAATTTATCATGATCATAATAATGCATTTTTATATCTATGCATAATTTAAATAAATATCATTCCATATTTAATTCTATAATATTGATGATTTATTCCAAATGTTGATCTGAAATCAGAGGCAGTGCCAAGTTAGCAGGAGGGTTCGGAGGGGACGGGGGTTTGGGTGCCTTGCTGTAATAATCCAAGATGTCTGACGACTTCAACGTACGACAGATGAGCCACTCGGATGTGTTTTGGTGACTAAGTGGGTCACCTCTACCGTGGTTTGGTATTCATGGAGGAGGGAAGCAGTTTACAAGTGGATGGGAGACGGGCATTCTTGCGGCGGGCTGATTGGGAATGTCCCCCGTGGGCCCGGTTTGTATCAGAGAGCATTCAGGACTCCCAGAGGAGACCCCCCCACCCCACCTCCCCGCCTTTGTCGGCGCTCCGGGGTCTTAACTGGTATATAAAACAAATTAATTGCCCCTGTTAGATCACTCAGGCGCTCACCCAGGGGAGCGTGTGCTTATCACACACACACACACACACACACACACACACACATGCCGGCGTGGCGTTCCTGAGCTTGTCAGTATCAGCCAGGGTGGTGGTGGTTCACCTCCTCTCCATCTGGTGTCCTCCTCACTCCCTAATTGGAGGTGTCCCTCCTTTTCCTGCCACTTCCGCCTCCATATCCTGTCCCGTCCCGTCCATCTGTCCCGGTCGGGACAATGCGTCCGAGCATGCGGGGAGCACTCATGCGCTTTACGAGCCCAATCCCGACGCTCCTTTTGGGCCTCGCTGCTCTTTTAGTGCGGATGATGAGCTTTATGGCCGCCCTGCTCGCGTCTGTTGGCGTTTATGAGGCTAAGTGTGCGTTTTAGTGTCATTATGTGTGTGTGTGTGTGTACATGATATTGATTGATTCATTGAGCCGTGAGAGCTGTGTGGTCCGAGTGCTATTCTTCCTCCTTTGGCTTTCATCCGAGGCCGCACGGCGTCGTGGCCGCCCACGCCGGCCCGCGTTTGTTGCTTTCTTGGCAGCGCCTGAAGCCTGCCTTGCCTCCTCCTGCGCGCGTCTTTGTGCGGGTCGAGTGGAGCCGCGGCAGCACAATGGAAGCTAACGGGCCTTTTGTGTCCTGTTTGTGTTGCTTGAGTGAGGAGGGGGGCCGCCCACGCCAGCCCCACCCCCGCCCACCGAGGGCCCTCGCTGCAGTTGCGAGGAGGCCGGCGTGGGCTCATCATGCTCATTTAGCACCCCGGCACGGTGGAAGAGTGGTTAGCATGCAGGCCTCACAGCTAGGAGATACAAGTTCAATTCCCCGGTTGGCACCAGTCCAGCGTGTACCCCCGCTCTTGCCCAAAGGCAGCTGGGATAGGCTCCAGCATACCCCCGTGACCCTCGTGAGGATAAGCGGTAGAAAATGGATGGATGAATAAAAAAGCAGAAAATACAAAATTATTTTAAAATGTATTAAATGTATTAAATTTATTAAATGTATTAAATTTATTAAATTTATTAAATTTAAAATATTAAAAATATAAAAAAATTAAAATATTAAAAATAAAAAATCAATTGTGTGATTATAATAATTAAATAAATGTGTAGATTTCTGTTTCTGTTTTCAAGTTTAATTTTACATAAAACATATGTCATCTGTAAGAGATAATACATTATAAATAACATAAAAAAGCAATACATAATAAAAAGAAACAATATTCATAAATAAATAGTTAATTTTACATAAAACATATGTCATCTGTAAGAGATAATACATTATAAATAACATAAAAAAGCAATACATAATAAAAAGAAACAATATTCATAAATAAATAGTTAATTTTACATAAAACATATGTCATCTGTAAGAGATAATACATTATAAATAACATAAAAAAGCAATACATAATAAAAAGAAACAATATTCATAAATAAATAGTTAATTTTACATAAAACATATGTCATCTGTAAGAGATAATACATTATAAATAACATAAAAAAGCAATACATAATAAAAAGAAACAATATTCATAAATAAATAGTTAATTTTACATAAAACATATGTCATCTGTAAGAGATAATACATTATAAATAACATAAAAAAGCAATACATAATAAAAAAGAAGAAACAATATTCATACATAAATAGTAAATAAATACGCAACAATAATAAGTAAAAATTCTTCTGAGCGATCCTCAGGTGTGTCAGGAACTCCCCAGGCCGCAACCGGCGGGTCGGGCCGGTCCTTTAACTGTGGTGGGTGGGGGGGACGGGCGGCCCCCAGCATGACTAAACAAACCCCCCAGTGGGATCTTTAGTAATGCAAATGGCTGCAAATACCATAAAATGTATGAGTGGACAGCCCCCAGGGGGGCTAACGTACCCCTGTCATCAGTGTGTTTGTGTGTAACTTGGGGGGGCGGGGCGGAGGGGGGGCATTCTTGTCTCCAATGTGTTCCAGTAAAAAAAGACAACTTAGGGCGGTGGTCAGCCAACAACGCCATCAAAGCTACTTTGCGTTGATGATTTGAACCAAATCGACTTTTAAGAGGGAAGATCAAACTTTCCCACGCGTCCCTAAACTTTTGTCCCTGCCAGGAGCCTGGAAGCCACGCCCCCATCCTGCGCGGGTCAGTAACGAGCGTGATTAGGCGGAAGTAATTGCAGCATTAAAAGGGGGGAGCCATCTCCCAGGAACTTCCTGTCTGGAGCTGACGGAAACGCAAGGCGCTTCCTGCTGCCTCTTCCAGTGAGTGGGCGTACAGGAAAGGGGCGTGGCCTTCCCTGACTAATGGCTGCCGGTGGCTAATGTGACATAACGACATTACGTGGCCGCCATAAAGTACAGCAAGAAGGCCGGGGGGGGGGGGTCATCTCATGGGACATGTGACCGTCAGCGCTCTGAGCGCCCGCAGGGCCGCCGAGCGTGATCCTGAGAACCAAAACAAGAGAAGAAGAAAGGCCGTTGGTGCGCCACTGGTTCTCACGCTTGGACTGCTGTTGACACTCCAAACACGCCACATCGGGCGGGATGAGAAAGCCGCCGTCAGCAGGAGGCCCGCATGGCCCCACCTGGGGCGTGCCCACCCGGTCCACGCCTTCCACCCCTCCACCCCCCATGAAAGCATCTATGAACTATTTACTCTCATATAGTTCTTAGTAGGAAGAGTACTAACAATTTACCCAATAAAAATACGTACTTGTCATATTCCACATATCGGTATCAGTTGATATCGGAATCGGAAATTGGGAGTTTAACAATATCGGCTTATCGATTATTGCCAAAAAAGGCCCATATCGGACATCCCCACATAGAAAACCTGTTTACAACTTTCTAAATACAGTTTTTGAACAATATTAGAGCCCCCTAAACATGATATAACACCCCTATAGTCATCTTTCCCTTCATATTATTCAATAAGGTAGACACAATAAGAGAAAATAAGACTTATTAAGCATAATAAACTTTCTTAATACAGTTTTAGAACAATATTAGAGCCCCCTAAACGTGATATAACACCCCTATAGTCATCTTTCCCTTCATATTATTCAATAAGGTACACACAATAAGAGAAAATAAGACTTATTAAGCATAATAAACTTTCTTAATACAGTTTTACAACAATATTAGAGCCCCTTAAATATGATATAACACCCCTGTAGTCATCTTTCCCTTCATATTATTCAATAAGGTAGACACAATAAGAGAAAATAAGACTTATTAGGCATAATAAACTTTCTAAATCGTTTTTGAACAATATTAGAGCCCCCTAAACATGATATAACACCCCTATAGTCATCTTTCCCTTCATATTATTCAATAAGGTAGACACAATAATAGAAAATAAGATTTATTATGCATAATAAACTTTCTAAATACAGTTTTTGAACAATATTAGAGCCCCCTAAACGTGATATAACACCCCTAAAGCCATCTTTCCCTACAATATGACATAATAAATCTTCTAAATAGTTGCCGCCACGGGGCCCCTCCCCCATCTCACATGGCTCCCAGGGTTGGCACAGTTCACGTGTGCTTGTACAACACGCATGTTGGGTTTTTCATGGTCTTTTGGATGACTTTTTGTTTTCCGCCACGTAATGGAACGCTTCCAGGAAGCACACTTGATTAGGTACGCACTCCGGCGATGACTTGTGATTGACAGCGTCAGAGAAGTAGAAAGTATGTCTACGCTACGTATCGGAGCCAGCTGCTGGCTGGCGTTCCTCACCCGAGCTCAAAGAGGAAGGCGACTATTTGGGGGGCGGCGCGGACGTTGAAAGGCCGCCCGTTGAGATGGGTGTGAAATGGAATATTGGTGTACGGGTGGCACATCTGTGGGCGCTGCGTGGGCCGTGGCCACCTCGCTCTCTCTACCGCTCTCTCTCTCTCTCTCTCTCTCTCTGTGTGTGTGTGCGCCCAACCACACCTATTTTTAGAGCCTTGTCAGCTTAAAGCAACAGAATGACACCTGAATGCACCACTCCCAGTGTTCTTTATGACCTTATTCATTTCCATCTGCTGTACAAATATATACAAATATATATACAAATATATACAAATATATACAAATATATACAAACCGGAAGTCATAATATTCAGAGAAAAAAAAATGCAATCTAACATGAAAAATCCATCATTTTATGAAAATAATGTCATATTAGGAAGAAAAATAAGGAGTACACAGACAAATATAAATGTCAAAAATATTACAAAAAATATATAAAATAACTAAAAGAAAATCATAAAGACTTAAATGAATTACAATTAACATAAAAAACAATAGCAGAAATAGAAAAAAAACTCAGGTAATTTAGCAAGACTCCAGTCAAAATATTAAGAGTTTAAATATAACATAAAAAAGTGGAAATTTGATGAGAATCATATTATGAAAAAGAATGTCGTTTTAGTCGTGTCAAGTTGAAATATTTCTGCTTTTTTTTTTTTTTTTTAAAGAAAATACAAAAAATAAAATAAAATTGGCATTTATGGAAAATGATATTGGGTGAAAAAGTTACAATACGATAGGAACAAAGTCCAAATGTTAGACAAAAGAATATGAAGATTATGAAGATCATTCAAGCCCAGTAGGAACTTGGACTATTTGGAAAATGTAAAAAAAAATGAAAAATGAAGTCAAAATGTTAAGAAATAAAAGTGTTGCATTATTAGGAAAAGATAAAATAATATGATTTTAGCAGCACATGTATATATATATGATATTAAAATATCACAGGGAAAAATAGATTAATAAATAAATGAAGAATAAATTGAAAATATGATGGAAATAAAGTCCAACAATAAAAGGTAATCACACATTTGGGGGTAAAAAAATAAGCAACGGAGCTTTGAATATGATCACGCGACACGTTGAGTAAAAATCTGAAAATGAGGGCAAGGCAAGGAGAAGATGATTTAGTACAAAGTAGCTAGAAAGCCACACTTTCCACCTTCACCCCCCCCCCCCCCCGCCCCCCGTCGGTACAGTAGCACCGTAGCGGAGGAACCACTTCAAGAACAACCACAATCCTCTTTTTTTTTAAACAGGAAGTCAGCCTTGTCTGCTTCCTCCATTTTATTCTTATGGTGTTTATATATATATATCAAATATGTCATTTTTATTTCATTGATGCAGTACAATAATACTCACTATGCACAACCACTGGTCATTCTTCTTGTTTTAGTGATTGGAATACCTTTATAATATAACATGTGTTATGTAACCTCATTGACCCTTGACCTTCATACACAAGAGAAAGGGCATCTAAGGGGGCCTTGTAAGTAGCACCACGGTAGCCTCATAACAACTGTCACATGACCTGATAGCCAATATCGTTCAACATCACGGTCTAGGGGAAGGATACCAAAGCTAGCTCAGAGATTTCAGCTGTGGGGTTCCACTCTGAGGAACACGGTGAGGAACTGGGAGACCACAGGAACAGTTCTAGTTAAGGCCAGTCAAAGTCAACCCAAAGTCGAAGTTGGCTGGATCCTTCCAACAATGACGATGACCCTAAACACTGGTCCAGTTCTACGAAGGCATCCATGTAGTGGAACCAGTACAACGTTGTGGGGCGGCCATCTCAGTCCCCAGACCTAAATAGGATTGGAAATATCTATCTGTATCTAATGGGTGGATGAATTCTTTGATTACAAACACATAGGTTACTATTTACATCAGTCCTTATGGCTAATGACCCCCCCCCCCAGGAAGTGACATAAGATGATTAATAAGACGGCATCTTTGCATGGAAGCAGTAGAATCATATCAATATCAGGCTCCAGTGGCTGATGTTTCATTTACCAGCAGGGACTCAGCTACTGTGACCCCCTCCCCGACCCCCCCGACCCACTCACCGGGTCCGCCAGTAGTGCCCCCCCCCCCTCGCAAGTGATAACAGATTAAAGCTATTCCATTTCATGCCTCAGGCGCCCAAATACAATCCATGTGGGGGCTCGTCTTGGGCCCTGTGCCCCCAACCCCAGCCCCAGCCCCTCCCCTTCGGACCCATCAGTCCTTTGGGCCCCCTGCCCTGGCTGGCATGCAGGGTGCCCCAGTCCAGTGGGCTAAGCTGTGGAGATGGTGTGTGTGTGTGTGTGTGTGTGTGTTGTATAATAGGGTTATGTCAGCTTAGATGGCCTGTGTGTGTGTGTGCGTGTGTGTGTGTGTGTGTGTGTGTGCATGTGTGTACATGTGCGTGTGTGTGTGTCTTCTCCTTTTCACTTATAAAAACTTATGAAAGTATATCTCCAGCTTTTTGCGAGGGCGCTAAGATGCCACTCCCCCTGCATCCCATGTCTTGTTCCTCGGAGCCAGGAAGTATCCGGCGAGGTGAGGCCCCGCCCACATTCCTGCACCCGCGCCAGCAGGAGAGAGGAAGCCGGAGAAATCGAACCCACGGCACTTCCACCTTACCACACACACGTACAGACTTTTCTTTGCAAATAAATGTTCTGGAGAAATCCGTTCTGATCTGCCACTACACAGCAGGGGGGTCCAAAGTGCGGCCCGGGGGCCATTTGCGGCCTAATGCTGTTTTATAATTGGCCGACATCAAAAATCTTCACAAGAATTAAGCAAAAATATGAAGAGAAAAAAAAGCAGACAAAAGCAAAACTACTTTTTTCCTCTTATTAGTTGGGAGCCGAAACTTCCCTATGTTCACCTGCACATTACTACAGAACAGAAAAGGTACAAACCAACTTTTTTTCTGTCTCATCTTTGTTTTGGTACTTTCCATGTCGATACCAGAGAACACAATATTGGGTCAGCCATGAACAACCAATCAAAATCCTCCAAAATGGCCGCTCGTGGATGGGTTGTCTTTTGGAAAATGGCTGGGATTGAATTTCATAGCAATAATCATCTGCACGTTTCATGATGTGGCGTTTGGGGACTCTTGGTCCCAAGACTTGGATCTAACCCGGACCCTTAATCTGACCCCAACCTTGACCCCCATCCCTTACAGGGAACCGCACTTTTTGGGAAAATTAGCCCATCATTCCCAATCCGTATGTGAAACATGAACATGGGGGGGTCTGCTGGACATTCTTGAGGAAGATGAAAATTCCCTTCATTTTCCCGTATTTTTCCAGAACGTTTCCGATGCCGGTGGTGACAGGTACGCACGGCGTTCCACGCTGGTCGCCACGGAAAGCTGCACTCCGCTTTGCTAACAGCAAATCCTGCGCTGACCCTTTAAGCACAAAAACGAGAAGTACGATTAATAGCGTATTTACAACTTAGCATGGCGAGTGTGAAAAATATCGATTTACTTCCTCCTTATGCGCCAAAGCCTGGATCATCCGCCATGATTCCCTATATTCCCATTTCCACAGGAAGAGGAAGTGCTTCTTTTATTTATTTGGAGGGAAAAAAGTTCAAATGTGTTGCCGATGTCCCGCGAGGAAATCCACTCGGCGTTAACGAGGAGCTCTCCGCGGCTTAGCGGACTCTTCACACGTGCAAACGGCGGCCATTGATGTGGGCGGATTGGGATGGCGAGCGATTGAAGGAAACGGGCGGGGTGGGGATGCGTTAGCGTTAGCGTGGTATCTGGGAGCCGCACATGCCAGCGCGCTTCCTCTCATGCGTGGAGACGAGCCTGGCCGATGATAAACAGGATTAGCGGATTATTAGGGAAGGTGCGCGCGGGTCCACGTGCTGGCGTGCACGCGCCCGGCCTGCACACGCTCCGCCAGTTGGAGCCCGTCATGTCGGCGTGCGTGTGCAGGTGTGACGATGAAAGAGGAAATGAAGTCATTAGCCCGCCCCGCCCCTCGTCTAGCCAGTTAACGTGGGGGGGGGGGTGCGTTGATTAGCAGGTAAAGGAAGCTGATGAAAGAGGAAGTGTGAAATGGCAGATTGAAGATGTGAGATGATGGGAGCGCTCCCCGGCAGGAAGAAAGGAGACGTACCGCAGTGGGGGGTGGGGGGGGGGGGGGGGGGGGCGACGCCCGCCCACCTTCTTCATCAGCTCACGCTAACGACAAATCACTGCTAGCGGAAACTAGCCTTGATGCTCCGGGCGCACTCACACGTGTACTACATCTCCTCATGGAGTACTTCAATGCTTATACTGTGTACTCTGTGTACTGTGTACTTACAGCCAGGGATGGAGTTAGGTTCAGGATTAGGTTAGTGGGGTTAGGATTAGGGTTGGGTTTAGGATTAGGGTTAGGTTTAGGAGGTTAGGATTAGGGTTAGGTTTAAGGGGTTAGGATTAGGGTTGGGTTTAGGGGGTTAGGATTAGGGTTGGGTTTAGGATTAGGGTTAGGTTTGGGAGGTTAGGATTAGGGGTGGGTTTAGGATTAGGGTTAGGTTTGGGAGGTTAGGATTAGGGGTGGGTTTAGGATTAGGGTTAGGTTTAGGAGGTTAGGATTAGGGTTAGGTTTAAGGGGTTAGGATTAGGGTTAGGCTTAGGGTTAGGTTTAAGGGGTTAGGATTAGGGTTGGGTTTAGGGGGTTAGGATTGGGGTTGGGTTTAGGATTAGGGTTAGGTTTGGGAGGTTAGGATTAGGGGTGGGTTTAGGATTAGGGTTAGGTTTAGGGGGTTAAGATTCGGGTTGGGTTTAGGGTTAGGTGTAGGGGGTTAGGATTAGGGTTAGGTTCAGGGGGTTAGGATTAGGGTTAGGTTTAAGGGGTTAGGATTAGGGTTGGGTTTAGGGGGTTAGGATTAGGGTTGGGTTTAGGGGGTTAGGATTGGGGTTGGGTTTAGGGGGTTAGGATTGGGGTTGGGTTTAGGATTAGGGTTAGGTTTGGGAGGTTAGGATTAGGGGTGGGTTTAGGATTAGGGTTAGGTTTAGGGGGTTAAGATTCGGGTTGGGTTTAGGGTTAGGTGTAGGGGGTTAGGATTAGGGTTAGGTTCAGGGGGTTAGGATTAGGGTTAGGTTTAAGGGGTTAGGATTAGGGTTGGGTTTAGGGGGTTAGGATTAGGGTTGGGTTTAGGGGGTTAGGATTGGGGTTGGGTTTAGGGGGTTAGGATTGGGGTTGGGTTTAGGATTAGGGTTAGGTTTGGGAGGTTAGGATTAGGAGTGGGTTTAGGATTAGGGTTAGGTTTAGGGGGTTAAGATTCGGGTTGGGTTTAGGGTTAGGTGTAGGGGGTTAGGATTAGGGTTAGGTTCAGGGGGTTAGGATTAGGGTTAGGTTTAAGGGGTTAGGATTAGGGTTGGGTTTAGGGGGTTAGGATTAGGGTTGGGTTTAGGGGTTTAGGATTGGGGTTGGGTTTAGGATTAGGGTTAGGTTTGGGAGGTTAGGATTAGGGGTGGGTTTAGGATTAGGGTTAGGTTTAGCGGGTTAAGATTCGGGTTGGGTTTAGGGTTAGGTGTAGGAGGTTAGGATTAGGGTTAGGTTCAGGGGGTTAGGATTAGGGTTAGGTTTAAGGGGTTAGGATTAGGGTTGGGTTTAGGGGGTTAGGATTAGGGTTGGGTTTAGGGGGTTAGGATTAGGGTTGGGTTTAGGGGGTTATAATTGGGGTTGGATTTAGGATTAGGGTTAGGTTTGGGAGGTTAGGATTAGGGTGGGTTTAGGATTAGGGTTAGGTTTAGGGGGTTAAGATTCAGGTTGGGTTTAGGGTTAGGTTTAGGAGGTTAAGATTAGGGTTAGGTTCAGGGGGTTAGGATTAGGGTTAGGTTCAGGGGGTTAGGATTAGGGTTGGGTTTAGGGGGTTAGGATTAGGGTTGGGTTTAGGGGGTTATGATTGGGGTTGGGTTTAGGATTAGGGTTAGGTTTGGGAGGTTAGGATTAGGGGTGGGTTTAGGATTAGGATTAGGTTTAGCGGGTTAAGATTCGGGTTGGGTTTAGGGTTAGGGTTAGGTTTGGGAGGTTAGGATTAGGGGTGGGTTTAGGATTAGGGTTAGGGGTTAAGACTCGGGTTGGGTTTAGGATTAGGGTTGTTCTAATATGAAGTTTTATTTCTTGTCGATTTATGAGAATAAAGGCCTAAATTGACAAGAAATAAAAAGTAATATGAGCACAATAAAGTTGTACATTTAGTAGGATAACCAAGTGGTATCTTTTATTTTACTTTCAAACTCCTTTTTGTCCATTTCCATAATTTTTGTCCAAATTCCAAAATTAATCTCACTTTTTTCATCATGACTTTCTAACTTTCCTCAATTTCATTGTACAAAAGTTACACCATTTTGTTTCTCATAATATTATTTTTCTTTTAACATTTCGAAAGGATGCGACTAAGTATATTTTTCATCCTAATATTATGACATTATTCTCGTAAAATGATGTCTTTTTTGTTAGAGTATGACTTTTTTTTCTTTATTTTGGGTGTTTTTTGTTATTGATATTCCAAATATTTCAACTGTCTTCTTGAATATTCCTGGTAAATTTCCCAAATGAATATTTTGACTTGAAGCTTTTTAGAATTTAGCTGTTTTTCTTCTTGTTAAATGACATTTAAAAAATGTCAGGTGGGCCAAATAGCTCTGTGCGGGGGGGGCGCATGGACACCTTTGCCGTTGTCGCCTGCAGGATCTCAGGAAAACAAAAGAGGGTGTCGGAATAAAAACGTCTTTTACTGAAGTCATGAATCAAGTGATCCAATAAAAACAATTGGAAATCACATGATCAAGACAAACAACCGTACCAAAAATTCTGCTCCCCTAAAAACCCAAACGAGACCTCCCAGAATGCCAACCGGTTCTGGTGGTAACTCCCAGGTCAGTGACCTCCACGATCATGTCTGTGCTGGACTTCTAACTGAAGTTCTGAAGCGACGTCGTCCTGCTTTGTAGCCAGGCGTCCCCACAGTAGTTGGGAGCCTTTATGGAATCTGCGGACATTTGGCGGACAAGTTTACTTGGGATTGAGGCTACGCTTTAACAGGCGTGCACCATGTACGTACGTATGGGACTGTTATGAAATATGAAATAAGACACTATGTCCTATTAGTGGATACTGTATACATGATGACTGAAATACAATTACTGTATGGATAACACTTCTATGGAAACCTCCATTGTATGAAGGGTGGCGGGAAACAAGGGCATAGTATGGAGGGAGTGAAGTTTACACAACGGACGTTATGTTGTGTTAGGTGTGTGTGTGTGTGTGTGTGTGTGTGTGCGTGTGTTGGTGTGTGTGTGAAACCAGAACCTGCTGAGCTCAGGCACCTGTACAGTAGCAAACACATGCTTGTGCATGGGAAACCAGACTGTCAGTTGGTGGTGGGTCCTGTCTGCGTGGTGTGTACAGGTGTGTGTGTGTGTGTGTGTTATGTGTGTGTGTGTGCGCACCTAATGACGCCCACACTGACAGCTGTGCGACAAAGAATGTACATTTCCTCGTCACGTTTTTCAAGACCCCAAGTCAATTGTTCCTCCTGCGCGGCTCGCCCAAGGCTCGCCAGCGGGACCCTCGTGGGGGCTGAGACGCGACGAGAAGTTGTCGTTTGCGCTGAAGAGTTGCGGCGTGGCGGCGCTGCACAAAGGAGGCATTAGGAAGTTATTTGTGTTGCTCGTGTTGACTTTTGAAGAGAGCCGAGCTGTTTATCTGCGCCCGCTACAAAGGCGGGATTAGGGGCCGTGTCTTTGAGGCCGCGCTCCCTAATCCCTTTATGGATGTCACCTGTCATCTCTCTCTAATCACCTGACAAACTTTAACCCCCTCCCCCGCGCACGCCGCTATCTGCTCATCGCCGCGCTCCTTTGACATGTCGTACAGCCAAAACTCCATCGTGACCCCCCCTTTTAGCCCCCCACCTGTGCCAAACCTGCAAGACCTTAAGACCCCCCGCCCCCATTTGAGAACGGCGCATGAGTCACGTGCACGGCGGCGTTGTTAATCCTGATTGGCTGACAGGAAGTGACAGGAGTGACTTCCTTGATGCGTGTTATCTGCTTCATGCATGTTGTGTGTGAGCGTCACTTACGGGACCAATAATTGGATTATTCTCATCATTTCAGCCGGAATCTAAACTTATCGTACGAGTACGTATCTTCCGTCACCTACCACAAGGATTTCTAGCGGAGACTAACTTCCTGTTTTCCTCCTTTAAAAATATCCCCTGTGAATATTTAAAAACATAATATTATCAATTTGGAGGATCTTAGGGCCACTTTGCAACAAATATTATCTTTATTTTTCAAGAAAAGTAACTCAAAATATAAAAATCAATTGATACACGTCTGACTCCTCCCCTTCCAAACCCCCCCCCCCGCTACTGTTCCATTTCTCATTTCATCAATACATTTATTGATCTAATTAATCCATTAGATTAATATCATTTACTAGTTTTTGGGCCCACAAAAAACATGATATCTGTATTCACGTTGTATACCACGTACTTCAATCAATACACAACATTTACAGTGTTTGTCTTTTTTGACCAACAAAAAATTTATAAAATTAATTACAAAATAATTACAAATTAATTGGAAAATTAATTCAAAATTAATTCAAAATTAATTTAAAATGTATACAATTTCAATCTAATTGGTAATTAATGAATGTAATAAATGTAAATTAATGCTTTTTGTAAGAAAAAAATTGCTAAAAGAAAAAATACATTGTATTATTATTTTATGAATTGAAATCAAATCAATTGAAATTAATTGTAATTGTAAATTTTAAATGATCCATTGTATTGTGCCGTATTATCATATATTTATTTATTATTACATTATTACACGTCTAAATTAACGCATTTCAATGTGGCTGCGTGGCGGACGAGTGGTTAGCGCGCGGGCTACACCGCTACGAGACCGCTAGAGCTAGCTTCACACACTGAGGAGCAAAGGATGCGCCGTTGAATCTTATTCTCATCAGATATGGACGTTACGTGAAACATTTGGCCACAAGTGAAAAGTGCTAAGGCAGGAAGTGCGGGGCGGGCCCACAGGAAGCGGCGGCCCTCCTCAAGCGAGCGGCTCGGCGGCGTCCTATCTGCGGTGTCCATCTCGCGGTGATGGATGCGCATGCGTGTAATGCAGGCCGCAGCTGGCCATTAGTCAATTATGAAACTGAATCGTAACAATTATGAGAAGCCATAACGATTAACGCCGCATTTCCTCTTTTAATTCAGCCTTGATGATTTTTGTGGGGGGGGCTAACTTCCTTATCTGCCCCCCCCTTTGGCCTCCCACTCCCGCCTTCTGTTCCCGCGCCAACTTTTCATCACTTTCTCCACTTTTCACTTTGACAAAAGTAGACCTCATTAGGCCCGGTCCGCCCCCAGCCCCCACCCCCAGCCCCCACCCCCAGCTCTGGTTCCGGTTCTGTCCAGCCGAGCGAAGCGGAGCAGCAACAGCGGCGGCGGCGGCGATCCCGGCCAGCCACTGAGGAATCTGATAGGGATAAACCAATTTGCCGTGCACACAAACATCCCAGCAGGCGCACGCCCCCGCCCCGTGCCCCCGCCCCCGCCCGCCTCCCGCCGCTCATTTAAGATGGCGGTCGGAGAGGCCGGCAATTAACTTTTAATTAGGCGGGCTAATTATGGCCGGGCAGGAAGTATCAGACGCCAGGCTGATTGTTCTCTGGCCTGCAGAGGAGGAGATCCGACCCTAATGGGGGGAGCGAGGAGGCGAGCAGGGGGAGGCCTTTTTACACCCCCGCCTCCTCCCACACCCATTAACACCGACGTTGACCTTCGGCGTGTGAAACTTTCAGCGCCGGACTTTTGTGCAGGTCATGTGACCGCTGGGAAGCCTAACGGCGGCGCTTAAGCCAAAGTGGGACCACTTTTTTTTTCCCGTACATTTCATCAAAACTCACAAACTTTATTGAGAAGTCAAGCATAACATTTGGACAAGGATGTCATTATTTCCTAATGCGAGTACTTATTGTTGTTATATTGTTTTATTTATTTATTGTTTGGTACTAAAAAAATTTTCATTATTGTTTTTGAGTGGTTAGCGTGGTTAGCGCTGTGTGGAGTTTGCATGCCCCCCCCCATTCCAAAAACTAGCTTCAATGCTAGCTTCATTAGCCACTCCAAATTGTCCATAGGTATGAATGTGAGTGTGAATGGTTGTTTGTCTATATGTGCCCTGTGATTGGCTGGCCACCAGTCCAGGGTGGACCCCGCCTCTCCCCCCAAGACAGCTGGGATAGGCTCCAGCACCCCTGCGAGGATAAGCGCTAGAAAATGAATGTTTTCTCCAAAAATAGGTTGGAAAAACACATTTCATTCGCCCTGACGCCCAGACTCCTCCAAAATATTTATTAACATTTATTGCAAATGTTGATCCAAAATCAAAGGAGAACTTCATATTGAGCCACTGGTCTTGGCGTCTCAAGAACATGATTATTGTGATCTTGTCCTGATTGGCTAGCATGGACTCCCAGTTAGGAATGAGAGCGCCACCCGTTGTTGTTTTGATTGGAGATGAAAAGTATTCCATATATTTGTGGACATAGCTTCAAGGCAACGCAATGAGGCAAGAAACGCCCGCGAGGGGGGCGGGGGGGGCAAGAGGTCACCTGAAGATCATGTTTGCTTCCTCGTGTCAATCACAGCAAGCGGTGCCAGCAAAAACAGGAGCCCGATGAGAAGCTACGTGCTTCCAGCGAAGGTCCAAACAGTGGCAAAGGGTGGGCGGAGCCGCCATTGTTTTGTGTCGCTGGTGCGCCAGCTAGCGTGAAACGCATCAGAAAAGACGCTGAGTGATGCGATGAGCAAGTTAGCGTGACTGCGCTTCCATGCAAAGGTCGGCTGGGAGCAAACATGGCAGCGTTACGTCATGATGCTTTTATTTTGTTATTTATTCAAGTCATGGTTTAGCTTCCAAATGCAGTTTTTGGTTACTAGCTTGGATGAAGCCGCGTGGTTTTGACTGGATGTTTTTTGCAACATCACACAAACGAGAGCGCGAGCACAAAGCCCCCCGTAGATGCTATTAGCAAGCATCCCGCGCCAGGGACGGGGGGCTGGGTTAAGGGTTGTAGTGGGGTGGCGGCGGTGGGGGTGCGGTAACCCCCACAAAAAGCCCTGACACCCATGACACCGTGCCTTATCAGCAGACACCACCAAGCTCCCCGCTCGCGCCGCAGCCGACCATCAGTGATGTCAGCGGGCTAATCTGGTGGCGCCGCGGAACCCAATTAAAAGAAGAGATGGGCGCCTGCCAACATCAGGAATCTAATCACATTCCAGGGAAAAGGCGCGTAATTTCCCTGGCTTTCTGCTGGGGTCGAGATAGAGATTGGGAGAGCAGGCGGCAGGGATGGGCACGGCTCATCACACTCGGGCCCCGAGGTGGGCCTGTAGGGGGGGGCGCCGGAGTTGGCCTGTGTTTGTAGTGGGAACAAGTGAAGTGGCGATGAGCTCAGAAATGCTGCCAGGCTACAAAGATGGCCAATAAACGTCATGGAGCAGGAATAACCAACACTGGAGGCGCACGTGGGCACGCCCATAGGGGGCGCTGTGCCTTGTTACCTCCACCAAGTCATGGAATCCTGTTATTACTACTGTGGAGACTACGTACATCAGTGTAGTATTTTTGGCCCCATGATGTCTATTTTGGACACTTGCCTCGCTTCCACTTTTCCAAACCCTCCTGCTACCAAGACATTGACGTTCTTCTCCGATTTAGGATCAACATTTGCAATCAAGATTTTATTATCGATTTATGGTGAAGACGTGTCTCCTATTTTTGGATCAATTTAGACCAAAAGTCTGAAAATGATGACATCTGGTGGGCTGTCCTGCTGCTGGTGGCAGTGTGGGGGGGTGGGTTTGGGGGTGGGGGGGGTGGGAAAAGAGATGGTCAGTTCATGACCTGGTCAGGAATGCGGTGGCTTTTTGGACTTTGCACCAGCAGGAAACTCTACACCACAAGTAGGAAGGCCCGTCAGTCACCTCTGGGCCTTTGCAGGGGAGGCCTGTCACTCACACATACACACATACACACACACACACACACATACACACACACACACACACACACACACGCGCATACACACATACGCAGGCCAAGTGGAGTCACGCTCAGAAATCCATCTTGGCTTCTAAGGTTCTGTCTTTTGAAATGTTCTGCTCCCTGGTTCCTTTCGCCCAGCATGTGAGGGCGGTGTACGAGTAGGGGGTGTTGGGTTTGAGGTCCGCCATGCTGAGATGGGAGCAAACACAGTTGACAGCTTCCTTCCTCGCGGTAAACATTGCAGCGCCACTTAGACACGGGTCAGGGACAAGAACCGACCTCCTTCTCCACCTTCGCCGCCCGCCCTGGGGACGCTCTGCATTGCAATCAATGAGTTTGTCTTGTCCTAGTTGAAGTTAATGGAAGTCATTAAGATATGATTTTTATTGTTGTCGAGCCCCCCATCACCTGAGTGACACCCTCATGTTGACATTATTAGGGGCACCTGGCCAGCTCGCCACACATTAGGGGCACCTGGCTGGCTCGCCACACATTACGGGCACCTGGCCGGCTCGCCACACGTTAAGGGCACCTGGCCGGCTCGCCACACGTTAGAGGCACCTGGCCAGCTCGCCACACATTAGGGGCACCTGGCTGGCTCGCCATACATTAGGGGCACCTGGCCGGCTCGCCACATATTACGGGCACCTGGCCGGCTCGCCACACGTTAAGGGCACCTGGCCGGCTCGCCACACGTTAGAGGCACCTGGCCAGCTCGCCACACATTAGGGGCACCTGGCCGGCTCGCCATACATTAAAGGCACCTGGCCGGCTCCCCACACATTAGTGGCACCTGGCTGGCTCGCCACATATTAGGGGCACCTGGCTGGCTCACCATGCATTAGGGGCACATGGCTGGCTCGCCACACATTAGGGCACCTGGCCGGCTCGCCACACGTTAGGGGCACCTGGCTGGCTCGCCACACATTAGGGGCACCTGGCTGGCTCGCCACATATTAGGGGCACCTGGCTGGCTCGCCACATATTAGGGGCACCTGGCTGGCTCACCATGCATTAGGGGCACATGGCTGGCTCGCCACACATTACGGGCACCTGGCCGGCTTGCCACACATTAGGGGCACCTGGCCGGCTCGCCATACATTAGGGGCACCTGGCCGGCTCGCCACACATTACGGGCACCTGGCCGGCTTGCCACACATTAGGGACACCTGGCCCGCTCGCCACATATTAGGGGCACCTGGCTGGCTCACCACGCACTAGGGGCACATGGCTGGCTCGCCACACATTACGGGCACCTGGCCGGCTTGCCACGCATTAGGGGCACCTGGCCGGCTCGCCACACATTAGGGGCACCTGGCTGGCTCGCCATACATTAGGGGCACCTGGCCGGCTCGCCACACATTAGGGGCACCTGGCCCGCTCGCCACACATTAGGGACACCTGGCCCGCTCGCCACACATTAGGGGCATCTGACTGGCTCGCCACGCCTTATTTAATCATCAGAAAAGATGTCAACATCAGCCAAAAGGGACTAAATCTCACAAGCGTGTTTCGCACATTATTACACACATTGACACACACACATATACACACATATACACTATTGTTGTGTACAAGCAGACACACACATGCACACTTTCATGGGGGCTGCAGGATTAAAAAGACAGATGGAAACAAAGGGAATGTTTTCTGTCATGTGTGTTTACAAAATATGTACGTGTGTGTTTGTGGTTAATGTTGGCAAAACCTCAGCTAGCCAGCTTAATTCTGCCCCCCCCCCCCCACTTCCTCAGCTTGGCCACATCTAAAAGAGGTAACACACACTGTCTTCTTCTGAAAGCCCGTTAGCTAAACCATGTGTGTTTCCCGACCAGACACGTTTTTTGGTACATTGGTGTCGGTCCAGTTTCGCTTCACGGACCTTGTGAAACAGGGGTCATCTCCGCAGTTTGGCCCTGCAAATGCCGGGGCTCAAACTGGTGACCAAACGTCCCCATTGAATGAGCAGCACAAGCCAACGAGCTAAAAAGCTCATAGTCCAGTACAGCTCTTAAGGTGTCGGGGAGTGTAACTACACCAGTGAAACAGGGGTCAGGGGTGCATGCCGAGACTGAACCCCGTGTCGCCACACCCCCACTGAGTGAGAGTTAAGTCTAGCAGCGCTAGCCACCGAGCTAACAGCCCCGGGCTGTTGACTGCGTTCCCACAAAGTTGGAGGACACTCCGAGGTTATGCTGTGGCTAAAACACTGACTCCTCGTTCCTCTTCCCGCCGTGTGAGTTAATTCCCGCCGCCGTTGTCCCGTAATGACTTGGCCTGCCGAGCTGAATCCAGCACGTCTCCAAAGCACACAGGTGTCGTGGTTGGAAGGCGAGAGAGAAAAGGTGCTCAGAGGCAAAGGTTTCTTATCCAAATGAAAAGGCAGCCTTTCATGCCGTTTCTTCTTCTCTGGGCCACAAAAGATCTTTCTTCTCGGCGGAGCGCTCCAAACATGTCTCCTTACTTCCTGCTTCAATCTGGGAGCCCTTCTCCGCTATTCATCTATTCCCGTCGCATCTCGTCTCTGCCGGGCCATCTTTTCACGCCACCCCCCCTCCTCTGCCACCTCCCGCCCCACTGGGGAGCTCATTCTTAGCCGCACAAAAAACGCCCGTCACGGATTGCCTTCCTCCCGTCCGCCTGTGAATTAGCCGTGTGATTACACTGAGCTCCAGTCGGCGCTCGGATTAGCGGCGGCTCGGGCCCGGGCCCTTCGATTTGGAGAAGCCCGGGCCCGGCGGGGACCTGGCGGAGAGTGCGCTAGCGAGCTAGCTAGCCACAGCGTGCTGTTGGCACCGCGACGCGCTGATGCTGCGGGGAAAGGCCAGCCAGATAGCGAGTGTGCCAGGATGCCACTGAGAGCTTTGGGATCAATGAGACCCGGTTCGAGATGGAACTAGATCCTTCCGAGGCTTTGTTTACTTCCTGTGCTGCTGAAATGTCAGCGGGTGCACCAAGGCGTGGTCTTTGTTGAACATCCTGGACCACGGGGATGGAGTGGCTTGTGGAGCCGGCGGTTCCGTCTGAGAAACGTTCACCTTCAACCGTGACGCTATCAGGAAGTTGGGATACCCGGAATGTGTATGGTGGTTACGTATTATCCACTTCCATGTACTAGTACACTGAATACCAACAGTAACAACATCGAAGTATGGGCAAAGTCATGGTGCTAGCATGAATTAACTTCAGCTTGTGCACCAACAAATACACATTAGCACTCAATAATATCATCAATGCTTACCTTTATCAGCATTTGGCATCGAATATGACATGAAAGAAAAGTACGTGTAGTACTCTATCATGACATGAAAGAAAAGTACATGTAGTACTATGTATGTGCAACATGAGAGAACATGCACAACGGTGTGTTCAAGGGGCAGGTTGATATGCAGATATTGCAGATATTGATATGCATTGACATCAAATTTTCCATAGTTATTTTTTTTTCAAAGTATACATATTTTTAAACCATTGCACCTTAAAGCCCAGTTTGGCCCCGACCACTGAGGGGTACCGGGCCCCCTGCTCTCTGTTTAGGTGCCTCGAGTGCATAAAAGACCGGGCAGGGAAAGGAAGGGTGTTTTTTTGCAGCTGCGCTGTAATAAGACCCGCTTACTTGTAGGTATACAGGTACTGCAGATAATCCCGGACGTCTGTATTACGTATTGTTGTCAGGAATAAATAATTCTATAATTTAAGATTCCCTTATCCTCTATTCGAGACCCACTTAGAGTCCTCAGGGGGAGGGTTTCTACACTCTATAGGACTAGTTATCTGATTACCCAGCTGCCTTTTCCTGGTCCGAAAAGGTGCTGATACGGTCCCAAACTACTGAAGTCAAGTAGAACCTTTTGAGGGTAGCGCCGCAGTGATCCGTGTCACGCGTGTCCGAAAGCCGATCCTTACAATACGTCGGGGCGGCCTATGGTCGGCAAACAGGTTTCAGGAAGAGATGGATTGACGGAGAAGAAAGCCGTGTGAGAGCAGGAAAAGGCCTCGGAATGGCTTGAAAGTAGTCGGATAATGAAGCCGTAAAGAAAGAAAACGAGCGAGTAAAAGTAAAAAGCACCAAATCGTCCTCAGCGTGAGCGATTATTCAGCTTTGCTAGCACGCGCGTACAATAAAGATAGCGACTTATGACTGAGACCTGTTTTTTTTTTATGCCCGCTGAGAAGGAGAATCAGTCCATTTGGAGGCGGGCGTTCATTACCTTGCACAATTTGATTTTTGTGAAATCTAAGCAGAATTTTTAATGCTATGCGGTGCCGCTCAATAATTTGGCTGATAAGCGGCGGCGAGAATGAGAGTGCAATGGCCTGTGTAAATCTGTGACTGAAGACATGGCGGTTATCTCGCCCCCGCCGCCATCCTCACATCCTCCTCTCCCTCGCTCCCCCCCACCCTCGCCCTCACTACTCCCTCTCCTTTCCGTTTGGCTTTCCGCGTCTCATAGCAACACGGCCGGCCCACGCTCGCTGTCCGATGCTAGCTCGGACGCTCTCCGGACGCTCGATCGATGGGACCTTGAAAAACATTTTTATCTGGTCCGGAGTGCTTCCTCTTCTTGTTGTCCTTTTTAAGAAACGCAGATAAAGTGTGCTTCTTTAGAAAGGTCGGCGCGTGTTTGCCGCGTATCGGCGCCCGCTGGGCAGCCTTTCATGCCGCTTCGTTACTAATAACGTTAAAAGACACACACGCACGTATGGCGGAGATAAGGACCATGCATTATTTAACATGGCCGACTAATGGCCCAGATTGGCCCGTAACAATTGAATAACATCAGCAGATAAGCACCAGCTCTTAAAGGATGGCCTGGGAAACCAAAGATAGCACACCCTGCAGACCGGGGGTGGATGGCGGGGGGGCGGCTCGCCAAAGGTCCACGGCAGAGACGTATCGGCAGTAGAAGAAGAATCAATAACGGTGGTCACTATTAATCCGCTATCTTTTACTTTTCATGCTAATGGCTCCAAGTCATCTCCTAAAGAGGCTCTCAAGCGCTTAGTGGTCTTCTGATAGGATCTTATCAGCGCCGCCGGTCCCGGTCCACAAGGAACCTTGTTGCCGAGCATACAGAAAGTCTGGAAACTACAAAGACGTGAAAACGCTCTCCTTCAGGTTCTGGGACCTGATGGACCCGGATTCCATGGAGGACTGGGGCTGTGTGTGCCAGGTGTTGGCAGCGGGCCCGACTCACTGATCCCGTTGGATGTCTTCCATTGGCCCCCCATCCCTAGTCCTAACCCCCCATCCCGCTCTTGTAACGTGATGACAAACACTTTTTGTCTCTGTTTGGGATGGGGGCGGGGGGCACAGGTGGGCGTTGGTGTGTTGTGACAGGAGATTAATGCCCCCCCGCCCCCTCTCCCCAGTTGTAGACCCATTTATTTGGCCAACACCTTCGGAATTACGCCTTCTCCTCTCCATTGTCTTGGGCGGCATTAGCAGGCGAGTTGAGCGACGTGCACAAGCCCCCCCCCCCTCCCCCCCACACACACACACACATCCGATCAGCATCGCCAGTCCTGGTCCAGAAAGAACCGTGCTGCCGAACCTACGGAAAATCTGGAATCTCTCACAGGGACCACAGACCCCGGAACCTGCCCGTGGTTTGTTCGGTTCTGGGACCTGATGGACCCGGATTCTATGGAGGAGTGATGTGTGTGTACCAGACGTTGGCGGCAGGCCCGACTCACTGATCCCATTGGACCCCTTCCATTGGCCCCCAGCCCGAGTCCTAACCCCCCTCCCTCTCATGCAAACCTTCCTCTTTTCCCGATACTTTTTATCTCTGTTTGGGATGAAGGGGGGGGGGCACAGGTGAGCGTTGGTGGGCTGTGAAAAAAGATGAATGCCCCCGATCCAGACCCCCTCCCCCAGTTGTTTGGCCCCCACCTGAATTATTCCTTCTTTATTCCTTTTCCATTGTCTCGAGCGGCATTAGCAGTGCAAAATGACCCCTGACCCCACCCTGAAAGAGGGCACATCTAATGAAAAGGTGATCTTATTCGGACCCCCGATCCTGGTCTGGAAAGGACCTTGTTGCCAAAGTCTGGAATCTGGTGGGGACCACAAAGACTTAAAACCTCGTGTGGTTCTTTCTCTCCCCGGCATAGTCAGGTTGTGGGACCTGACGGACTGACAGACCCAGACTCCATGGAGGAGCGAGGCTGATCTCCCATTGGCCCCCATCCCATCCTTCCCACCTCCCTTTCATGTAACGGGATGACAAACTTCCCGCTTTTCCAGACACCCTTCATCTATGTTTGGGATGGGAGGGGGGGGGGTGCGAGGGGGGCACAGGTGAGCGTTGGTGTGCGGTGACAGGAGATTAACCCTCCCCCCGACACCCCCCCTCCCACCAGTTGTAGGCCCAGTTGTTTGGCCACCGCCTTCGGAATTACGCCTCCTCTCCATTGTCTCGGGCGGCATTAGCGGGCGAGCTGAGCGACGTGCAAAATGCCCCCCCCTGCCCCCCCCCCCCCGCCCTAAAAGAGGGTACATCTAATGAAAATGTTTTAAATCTCCATGGCCGTATCAACTATTTGGGATTATCCAATATCTTTACAAATAGAGCTGATTATCCCATTAAGCTCAACTCTTGCTATAAATACTTTTAATACTGATGTAGATTTATGGGGGGGGTGGAGGGGGGATAAGTGTTTCTGGACATTTTTTTTTTTTATTATTATTATTATTATTATCATCAACACCCTGTACCCCCCACCCCCCCTTCCCCAACACTGGAGTGCCTGTGGTCCTTTCAGTGCAGCAGAATATTCCCGCTAATACAAGACTTTTTATGTCTCACCTCCAGAGGAAAAAGTCCAGCAGAGGACTTCTTTTATTCCCCCCCCCGTACCCCCCCACCTCCCCGTCTCTTCCTGCGTATTCTATTCCATTTATTCATATTCAGCAGTCAATCATTTTTCCGGCGGGAAAGAAAGTGGCGAGGGAGCAGGCAGGCAGGCAGGGAGAGAAATCCGGGAGATTGCAGATGGAAGTGCTATTTTTTTTTTTTCATGTTCTTATCCTTCCGCATTTGAAGCGGCGATGTGGAAAAGCGCTGGGAGCACCGCTTTACATAGCAGCCCCCCCCCCATCCAACCCACCCCCCCTCATCAAAAGCCGCCAATCGGGCCTAAATCAGCATGCAAAATGCCACTCAACCCTGTAGCCTTTATTAAAGTTTGCAGGGACTCAATTTGAGATAGCGATCGTTCCTATTAAAAAGCCAAATGTAAGATAGTTTTTTTCTATAAATCTCGGAGTGGAATGGAATTGTTAATCAGCATAGGCTGATGTGATTTCTCTGTCACAAATCCTGCCCTGGGCTCAGTGGCACACCAGCTTTACCGTAACTTCGGGCTTAGCAGTCGCCACGGAAACCAGGGAGGAGGATTCGCATCGTCTGTGTGTGTGTGTGTGTTGGGGTTGGGGGGGTGTGGGGGGGTGTCAGTTGCGACGGGGTTGGCTCGGCTTAGCCCCCCCCCCCCCCCCCGCTCCGTCCCCGGCAGCCTCCACCGGCTCCTTGACGAGGGAGGGGGGAGGGGGTGATTGGATTGGCGGCTGACACAATGGCTGACCTGCGAGCGTGACAATAAAGTTGAAGACAAACACGGCGCCGCACGTTCCACTTCCTGTGCCGTGGCGCTGAAATCGGGTGAAATTGGGATGAGAGGGGGGGGGGGGGGCTCCTGGCCTGCGTCCTGCCGGATTGGCGCGGCCTTCTGTTTGACGGCTGAGCTGCGGACCCTTGGCCAAACACCCCCCCCCCCCCCCCCCCCCCGGTCCCCGCCACACCGACACCTCACAGCTACCACCGCTAGCGCACACGCAGCAGATCTTATGTAAATAAATCAATGTCTTATTACATCACGAGTCCCCCCATTGGCTGATAGACGTGTCAATCAACCCCCCCCATAACACCATGAAATTTGCAGTTTTGTGGACAGTAAAAATATCTCAGCATGCAGGGTCAGAATTGTGTTTTATGAATTATGATGACATAATTCATAAAACATTCATAATTCATAATTCATTTTTTGGTCCAAAAATGGTTTTGGAATGTTAAAATATGTTGTTATGTCTTATTTCTGTCTTATTTTCTCTTATTATGTCTACTATATTGGGTTATGGGAGTGTACAAGTGACTATAGGGGTGTTATTTCATGTCTAGAGAGCTCTAATAATATTAGAAACTCACAAGGATGTAAACAGGTTCTGTCTCATGTCTTATTTTCTCTTATTATGTCTACTATATTGGGTTATAGGAGTGTACAAGTGACTATAGGGGTGTTATTTCATGTCTGGAGAGCTCTAATAATGTTAAAAACCCACAAGGATGCAAACAGGTACTGGTTCATGTCTTATTTTGTCTTATTATGTCTACTATATTGGGTTATAGGAGTGTACAAGTGACTATAGGGGTGTTATTTCATGTCTGGAGAGCTCTAATAATGTTAAATGTTCCATCAAGACCCGCCCCGGCCCACATGGCAAAGGTCAAGACTGGGACGGCTCATCCCAACGTTTGCTAGAAACTTCAAAATAAAATCCTCGTCAACTTGGAGGATCTCTGATGCTTTGCACTCAACCTGAGCGATGAGTCCCACGTTGTCCTCTGGGACATTTGTGTCCCTCAGTCCTTTTTGTCCTCATCCCTGTGTGACGCATTTGCTCTAAAATATGATTATATGGGACTAAATGTTATTAAAATTGATATTTTAATAACATGTGTACTATGTCATGGCGAATCATCCTTCAACTCATTCATTAAATAATACTAAACAATTACAAAATCATTTTTGAAATGATTCAAATAATATTAAAACATTTATTTTTTACACACATTTTCTTCCATAGCTTTTTTATATATTATTATTTTATGCATCAATATTTTTACACACATCTTCTTCCATACCTTTTTTTTATATATTATTATTTCATGCATTAATATTTTTACACACATTTTCTTCCATACCTTTTTTTAGATATTATTATTTCATGCATTAATATTTTTACACACATTTTCTTCCATACCTTTTTTTAGATATTATTATTTTATGCATTAATATTTTTACACAAGTTTATTTATACACACACACACTTTTCCTTTGTAATATAGCATACATATATAACAATTATTATTATTACTATTATTATTGTTATTGTTATTATTATTATTAAATAACAAGAACAATTTTATATCAAAACTAAAATAAAATTATCAAATAAAATACAATGATGTCATAAATAATCTTTCTACATACACCTAAATATTATATCCATGAATATTATAACATGATCTCATTTCTACACACATATTTTTAGTAAAAATGGACTGATGGTCTCCTGTATTTTCCCAGAATTCCACATGAGAATTCCCATTTTGACACCCTTCATTCCGGTGAATGTGCATTTCATTTCCCATGAAGCCTTTGAGTTGTGGTGCGTTCACGTGCAATATTTCCTGTATTTTAACTTTCACCGAAGCAGCAGGCTAGAATCTGGGGTGGGGGGGCAGGTGGAATTTTGGGTGAAATGTCCCTCCCGGTCAAGTGTCCAGGCGGCGGGACGTTGCCGATGGAATGCCGAGCGAGGAAGAGAAGGTAAAAGTGACACAGCGGGAGCATCTCCATCTTTTGTCTCCGGGGGGGTGGGGGGGGGGCACGACACACTCAGCGGTGACTGGGGGCCCCTCGGGAGGAAAAAAGGGGGGGGTAAAAGGCTTTGGGCGCATTTCCTGGCGCGTATGATATGTTTACCAAATACCTGTTTAGAATGCGGCGGCGATGGCGGCGGCGTGCGCTCCCCTCCGCGCTCCCCTCCGCGCTCCCCTCCGCGCTCCCCTCCGGCCCCCGCGGTAAATGTGGGTATTATTTGTCAGGCCTGGCAGTGTCTTGAGGCTGCTTCAGAGAGATACAAGGAGGCGAGTGATAAGGAGAGCATCAGAAGGGCAGTTAATTGCCTGCAGTCTCCGGGAGCTGGGGAATATTTAAAATCTATGGGATTAAAGGCAGATTAAAAACTGCAGAAGCAGTGGGCCCAATGGCGCTTAAAGATTGCAATCAGCAAGGGTAATGGCGGCGGGGGAGGGGGGGGGGGGGAGGGGGGCGGGATGGGAGGTTGGAGGAAAACATGAACGAATGCCGCAGCACAGGGAGGGAGGGGCGGGGGAGGGGGGGGTGACAGATAGGAAATTTAGATCCGCTCCGTAAAGCCGCGGGTTCCATCTTGTAAGCACGATTCATCTACGTGTAAATCGTTTTTTTTTTTTTTTTTGACGCGTTTTCTTTTCTCTTCCTCTCTAGCTAGCTAGCGAATGCTTAGCTCGCCGCCATTATCGCGCCATCGGCGAATTAAAAAGCCTGTGAGGATTAAGGCGCTTCATTTGAAGACCATGCAAAAAACATAAGCAGGAAAAAAAGTGCTAATAAGTGGGAAAAATGTCAGAAGGGCGATTCATCCTCAACCTTCCCGGTACGCTTGGGAGAAATTGGACGCTGTCGTAGCGGACGAGCTAGCTCAGGGCGGTGACTCGCCAGATCTTTCTTATTGGCCCTCGCTACGTTCTTAAAGTGGCCAAAATATACAGCAAATATGTAGAAAACTTTTTTTAGTAAATCTATTTTTTTCTAAATTTACATTATTTAAGTTATTTGGTAAATTAAAAAAAAAATCTCAAATTTTCAACCTCTTTTTATGACTTTTTCTGGTAAATTGATGATTTTTTTTCATGCAAATTTACAGCTTTTTTTAAGGTTTTTCCCTGAAACTTACAACTTCAGTCTTGTAACATTATTACTTATTCTGGTAAATATATGCCACTTTCCTTTTTTACATTTTTTTTTTCGTTTTTCTCATAAATACATTGTCGTAAATGTATTACTCTATTCTCGTAATGTACTTTTTTGGTAGTTATTTGTTAAATTTACAATTTTTTCTCAAATTTTTGACTTCTTCTTTTCAACTTTTTTCTTGTAAAATTATGACTTTTTCTGGTAAATTGATTGACTGAGTAAATTGATTGACTTTTTCTTGTTGCTTTTTTTTTTAAAGGTTTTTTTTTCCAAAACTTACAAATTCAGTCTTGTAATATTATGACTTTATTCTGGTAAATGTTTGCCATTTTCCTTTTTAAAAAAAAAAAAAAAATCTCCTAATATTATAACGTTTTTCTTGTGAAATCTTTGTTTTTTTTTCCGATAAGTGCATTGTCATAAATGTATTACTTTATTCTCGTAATTTCATGCAAATTCCAGCTTTTTTTTTTAAAGGTTTTTCTCCGAAACTTACAACTTCAGTCTTGTAATAATATACTTTATTCTCATATTTACTTTTTCGTAGTTTTGTGACTTGTACTTCAGATAGATTAGTATTTCTCGTAAATGTACAATTTTTTGCTTGTAAATTTCCACATTTTTTTCTCAGAAATATACAACATTATTGGTGGAATATGATAACTTTTTCTTGTAAATGTAAGACTTTTTCTCATAAATAAATTCATGTAAATTTCCCACTTTATTCTCGTAAATTTACAACTTTATTCTTACAATATTGGGACTTTTTTCCTCATAAATTCTTATGATATTGGGACTTTCTGTCTTGTAAATGTAGGACTTTTTCATTAGAATTTTCTTTTTTTTTTTCTCACAATACTTTTGCCTTTTAAACATTTTGACTTTTTTGTCAGGAATTTGGGACTTATTTCTCCTAAATTTAGGACTTTATTCTTGAAAATGTAGTACTTTTTACTATAAATACTTCCACACTTACTGTCCATTCATGTGCACTTACTGGCAGCTGTCCATACATGCACACTTACTGTCCATACTGTACATGCAGAGTGGCATACTTACTATGCATTCATACACACTTACTGTTCATACATGCACAGTTACTGTCCATACTGTACATGCACAGTGGCACACTTACTACTTATACATGCATACTTACTGTACATACATGCACACTTACTATCCATACATACACGTTGGCACCCGCTGTGTGTGTGTTCCTGTGTGTGTTTTCCTGTTGTGTGTGTGTGTGTGTGTTCCTGTGTGCGTATGAGACAGCAGTGAGATAATCAGCAATTAGACAAGAAGAGGGGAGGGCGGCCATTAACTTGCTACCGCCCCTCCCTCCCCCAAATACGACACGCCCACCCCCTCCCTGAGGCCACAGTCTTCTTTCAGCAGGGCGACGATAACGTCAAGTCAGGGGCAGGTCACCCCCCCCCCCAGCCCCCCCACGTACGTCCTTGTGGCGTGTGTGTGTGTGTTGTCAGCATGCGGCATTAAGGCGTCTTATATTGTTTGTTTGCTAGCAGAGTCTCAGATGCGAGACGTCCGCCGCCGTCGGGTCAAAGGCGGGTCAAAGACGAAGCAGGAAGTCTGTTTCTTCTTCCCACAACACACAAGCTGCTGCCTGGAAGGGTGCGTTTGATTTATTGTTCCTTAAACTTTCACTGTTCTTCTTTGAACCTCGGCTGTCAATCACGGCGTCAACCGTCGTCAGACGCTGAACGATTGAAGCAAAATGCCAAACATTTTTCAAGCTGCAAAAAAACTCCAGCAGAACTCGAAGAAGACCCGGGTGCTCTCGTCTCGTGGAATGAGACAATCTTTGGAGGAGACAGCTCCTCCCATCGTATGCTTACAAGCATACACCCCCCCCCCACCCCAAAGATTGTCTCATTCCACAGGAAGAGCGACCGCTGAGGAGATGAACAGTCATGCATCCACGCCGTGCAACAACGACAGCCCTACGGTGGGACACACCCGCTGGGACGAACCATTAAATCATGCAACAGGACATGCTTTTTTTTATTTAAAAAATGCACAAAAATATAATATAATTGCAACAATAAAGAAATCATTTTAAAAGAAATATTGGTCAAACAAAAAAACGCAAAAATAAATAAAACTAAATAAATAAAACTAAATAAATTAAACTAAATCAATAAAACTAAATAAAACTAAATGAAACTAAATAAAACTAAATAAAACTAAATAAAACTAAATAAAACTAAATAAAACTAAATAAAACTAAATAAAACTAAATAAAACTAAATAAAATGAATGATTCAACTGATTCAAAATGATTCAAATATTTAAAAAAAAAATTTAAATATAGTTTTTTTCACACACAAAAAACATCAATTATTAGTTAGTTTGTTCTGACTTTGATTATAAATGAAAAAAATGTAATATGCATCATAAATGGGTCATAAGTCCTGCGTCGCGCATCATAAACGGGGCATAAGTCCAGCGAATCGGAATGTCAGAACCAGATCTCATGGATGCTCCACGCCCAACGCTCACTTGGAAACCATTTTTGGTTTAAAAATGGACAAAAAAAGAAAGATATTGTTTTTGTTTTTCACGCACAGAAATCATTCGAAATAAAAAAGCAGACAAAAAGAACATGAAAGCGATTTTTATTGGGGGCCCGGCGCTCGCAGACGTTTCTCTTGTCATCAGCTTCCGCAAATTGAAAAGTCATCCAAAAAGCTGGAAGTTACGTCGGGATGAAGTAGTTCCTTCGCCTGACTGGTGGCCGGGCGACAAGGAAAGGTGAATTAAAAAGTTGTTGCTTTTTCCCGAGGAAGACTTTGCGTCCGTCAGGAGCGTCAGATCGTTTGAAGACTCGTCGTCCTCGGAGGGAGTTTGCGGCTGCCTTCTTCCCCTCCCAGTAAAACAAACATGTGAAGGCTTTTGTGGCGCCTGTCTCCCGTATTCTGGCGTCGGGAAAACGCCGTCGTCTTCCAGCGGCTGATCTCCGCTGTAATCACCTTGACACCCGTCAAGCGGCGGCGTGAAACAATGCCGGGCCGCCCGCTCAGAAGCGCACATCAACGAGCTTAGAGGCACGCCGCCTTCGCCTGACGCTGATTTCCACTTTCATGCAAATACGCGGCTTTGTAGTCGCCTATGAAAGGTGTTATTAAATCTTACTTTGCATTATTCGCCGGTTGGGGGGGATAAATCTATCAAAGGCCTCCCCGTTCAATAATATTTTTTCTTGTTCTTCTTATTTATTCCACATTTTAATTAAGTTTGGATGCCGGGGCGGGGGGGGGGGGGGGGGGTGGGGGGCGGCGGGGGGTACTGAGTGCTCCCTCCTCGCAGGTCGGCTGGTACGCCCACAAAAGCATAAACAGCTTCGGGTCAAAAGGGGTCAATGTGTCCCGGATTTGGATTTACGGCCCGGCTTCAGGACTCGGCCGCACCCGGACCGCCGAGGGGCCGGCCCCGTTGGGCCCCGGGCCTCGCTGCGGCGCTTTGCCGGAGCCAACTATTTACCGTTTGCTTCTTTGCCTCCCCCTTTTTGGCTGGCAGGCATCACTTCCTGTGTGCCACCTGGACTTCCACAATAAGAGTCCTGCTTTCCTCAGCTCCTTACTGTTGCACCAGTCACCAAGATGGAAAAATGTTATCATAAAATTAGAAGTAAATTAAGAAAAAGGACTAAAAAATGTTTGCGATTGAGTTTACGGCAAGAACAATAAGTATTTTTGACATAAAGATAACACGTAAAGAAGTCACATCAACTATTAAAAGACAGTACTCCCTCATTTATCAGGATTCATTGCTTCCAGACTCCACGCGATGAGTCAGTTTCCACCAATTGGGATGAAGGATTTATTCCTGGAATACTTTGCTACTTAGACCCAGATTTTTTTTTACATGATTAGAGCCCTCTAGACATGAAATAACACCCCTACAGTCCTATTACCCATCATAGAACACATAATGAGCAAAAATCAGACCTGTTTGCAACCTTATAAATGTACTTTTTTACTTAATTACCTGGCAAACACAAAATAACACTCCTCTTACCCAATATAACAGAAATAATATGACAAAATAAGACACATTGGACATAGAAAACCTCAATACAACTTTGTAAATACATATTTTTACATTAGTAGAGCCCTTCAGACATAAAACAACACCCCTATAGTCACCTTTACACTCCTATTACCCGATACAGTAGACATAATAAGAGAAAATAAGACATATTAAGCAAACAAAACCTTTTTGCGACCTTGTAAATATGTTACTGGAGCCTTTCAACACCTAAAAATGCTTTTTAGCAAGATGAGAGCCATCTCGCCATGAAATAGCACCCCTACAGTCACCTTTACACTTCTATTAGCCAATATAGTAGACATAATAAGAGAAAATAAGACATAAAACGCTTGTTTAGGACCTTGCAAATACAAACTTCAACATTATTAGGGCCCCCCAGACATGATCAAACACCCCTACAGTCACTTTTAGATGACTACTAGCCAATATAGTAGACATAATAAAAGAAAATAAGACATAAAACGCTTGTTTAGGACCTTGTAAATACAATCTTCAACATTATTAGTGCCCCCCAGACATGACCAAACACTCCTACAGTCACCCTTATATTACTATTAGCCAATATTGTAGACATAATAAAAGAAAATAAGACATAAAACGCTTGTTTAGGACCTTGTAAATACAATCTTCAACATTATTAGGGCCCCCCAGGCATGACCAAACACCCCGACAGTCACCCTTATATTACTATTAGCCCATATAGTAGACATAATAAGACAAAATAAGACATAAAACGCTTGTTTAGGACCTTGTAAATACAATCTTCAACATTATTAGGGCCCCCCAGGCATGACCAAACACCCCGACAGTCACCCTTATATTACTATTAGCCCATATAGTAGACATAATAAGACAAAATAAGACATAAAACGCTTGTTTAGGACCTTGGAAATACAATCTTCAACATTATTAGGGCCCCCCAGGCATGACCAAACACCCCGACAGTCACCCTTATATTACTATTAGCCAATATTGTAGACATAATAAGAGAAAATAAGACATAAAACGCTTGTTTAGGACCTTGTAAATACAATCTTCAACATTAGTAGGGCCCCCCAGGCATGACCAAACACCCCGACAGTCACCCTTATATTACTATTAGCCCATATAGTAGACATAATAAGACATAAAACGCTTGTTTAGGACCTTGGAAATACAATCTTCAACATTATTAGGGCCCCCCAGGCATGACCAAACACCCTGACAGTCACCCTTATATTACTATTAGCCAATATAGTAGACATAATAAGAGAAAATAAGACATAAAACGCTTGTTTAGGACCTTGTAAATACAATCTTCAACATTATTAGGGCCCCCCAGGCATGACCAAACACCCCGACAGTCACCCTTATATTACTATTAGCCCATATAGTAGACATAATAAGACAAAATAAGACATAAAACGCTTGTTTAGGACCTTGGAAATACAATCTTCAACATTATTAGGGCCCCCCAGGCATGACCAAACACCCCGACAGTCACCCTTATATTACTATTAGCCAATATAGTAGACATAATAAGAGAAAATAAGACATAAAACGCTTGTTTAGGACCTTGTAAATACAATCTTCAACATTAGTAGGGCCCCCCAGGCATGACCAAACACCCCGACAGTCACCCTTATATTACTATTAGCCCATATAGTAGACATAATAAGAGAAAATAAGACATAAAACGCTTGTTTATAGGTATAGTATAGGAGACCTAGTGATTAGTGTGTAAGAATGCATGTCATCCCAGTGTTTTTGAATGAATCTTTATTTGTATTTGTCCTCATTTAGCCATTTTAATGCTAGAAATGCTTCATTTGAGTGAAGACATAAAATGTAAAATGTGCTTAAATATGCATACTTTTGGCCTACCGTGAAAATACTGTGATATAATAAAGTGGGGAGAGATACTGTAATCATAGTATAAATAAAACGAATAAAAGGCATAATAGTGGAGGTTTATTATTAGTAGTAGTATTACTATTTGAAAGCGGTAAAACAACAGCACCTCGCAGCGAGTGCGTGACCCGGGCCGCGTTTTCCTGTCAGACTGTACGGAGGGGTGCGGTGCGAGGGGGCGGAGCTTCCCCTGTGCCCGAGCGGAGGTGTCGGATGTTGGCTGCGGTCTGTGAAAACAGCACTAAAAGCCTCGTGCTTTCAATTAAAACATCCATCATGGATTAGTCACACAAAAACATACCTTCAGCTCGCTAAGAGTGCTGCCTGGGACTTACAAAGGGCTTACAAATCCCACCTCGCCGCCTCGGGCTGGGGCTTCGCACGCACGCACGCACACACGCACACGCACACGCACACACACACACACTCCTGGTACTGTCCTTCTCTTGGGTCATGCGTTCCATCAAAGTTGAGGTGAGCAATGGGCCGCTGAGTGAAACAATAACCAGCGCTAGGCTATTTTTAACTTGACAAATGGCGGCAGACGACGAGGGGGCTCGTCCTGCGGGGATGCATGGGAACGCCGCGCCACCCCTAAACACTTCCAGGACCCCCGCCCCACCATGGTCACCTGATATGGATGTGTTTGTGTTTCATGGCAACTTCCTCATCTCACGGCTTGGATCCCTCATCGTAAAGGCCACAGTTTGCCACGTGAAGGTTCGAATCCCAGCGGTAACGCAAGCTTTTTTGGGCGCTACTGAACACCAGGGTTGATTTTTGAACGGAACTGAATAATGCAAAAGCTGGGAGTTTGAAGTTTGACTCCAGTTTGTGATGCATATTTTTTTGACCGACTAATAACTGAAACTTCGCACGAGAACCAGACAAAAATCGTTCTCATAAACTAAATTACACAAAAACCGGGGCACTGCAAAACCCGGGTTTGTTTTGCGCAACGATTGGCCGCTCAATAACCGAGAAGTTGTATTGTAAACAAAGCCCAATTTTTTATTAGAAACTGACTAATCCAAAAACCCAGGTCACTCAAAAACCACAATGGTTAGCCATACAATATCCGAGATGGTCTATGGGAACCGGGAAAAAACTTGGCAGAATATTATATATATAGAAGTGTAATCATCCAAAAACCGAGGTTTCACCTGTAGTTTGTTAAGTTGTACGATAATGTTTGGCAGTACGATAACCGATGATAATGGTGTACTAGAACCAAAGGTTTTGTCGGGAACTGAATAATACAAAAAAACTAGAACCAAGGCAAAACCTCGGTTCTAGTACAGCCTATCCCAGCTGTCTTTGGGTGAGAGTCCACCCTGGACTGGTGGCCATCCAATCACAGGGCACATATAGACAAACAACCATTACCGAGGCAAAATTTTTGAGAATATTTTATGCTCCAAAATCAAAATCAGAGTTTGACTGTAGTTTGTTGGGGTTGATAATAGCTCACACAATATTTGAAAACCAAGCAAAATTTTGGCAAAACCTTTTGTCAAAAACTGAGCCAAACTAGGGCATTTGAAAACCAGGGTTTGACTGTAGTTTGCAATGTTTGGCCATACGATAACCAAGGCTGTGTACTCAAACCAAAGCCCAAAAACAAAGACCGGTGCGCTCAATAAACGCAGTATTTGGCTGCATGAAAACCAAAGCTGTGTAAAAGAATCGAGGCAAACATTTTCATCTGAATCATACAAAAACCGAGGTCTTCAAAAACCAGGGTTTGACTGCAGTTTGTTTTGCGCAATATTGGGTCGTACAATAACCGAGACGGTATTTGTAAACCAAGGCAAAATTTTTTGTGAAAAACTTACCACATGAAAAGTGGGTCATTTGACTGCGGTTTGTTCCGTGCATTGTTTGGTTGTACCATAACCAAGACAGCATTTGCAAACCTGGGCAAAATTTTTGGGAAAAATACGTTGTCCAAAAAGCGGGGCTAGTGCTGTGAGCGACTTTTGAAGTGATGCTTGGATGGTTGACAAGGCGGCTTGGCGGTCCCGTGACAGGTCCAAAAACGGACAGAAATGCAAAAGATGCGGTTTTGTTGCGTCCCTAGCAAGATTGTAGGATGATTCCACGCGGCAGAGAGTGTGTATATTCCCGTCCGTGTGTGCGGAAGGTGTGGGTCATCAGCTTATCTGTGTGCGCAGAGATTACACAAACGTCCGTGCGTTGCAAACCGGCAAAGCCTGAAGAGACGCAGGCGGAGGCGCCGGCTGTTGTTAGCTGAGGAGAAAATCCTTGTTCCCAACACTGATAAGGGCCTAAAGTGGTTCTGGGCCCAAGGGCGGCGGCGGCGGCGGCGGCGGCGGCGGCGGCGGCGGCGGCGGCGGCGGTGCCGGGCGGACTCTACTGTAATGAATATCAATGGCAGCCAGTACGGGCTGCCGCCGTCCCTTTGGGCCTCTGGTGCTGTCGCACGAGCGATGGGGGGGGCAGCGTGCACGGAGAAGCGGGCTTAATGTATGCTAATGCTATGTAAACACGGCCTGATCTGAGAACAGGAAGAGATTGACGCTCGTCTGCGCTCATGCAAAGCCGAGACAGCGCGACTGTTGCCTCTGAGCGCATTTATTTATCCGCGAGTGGCGGCGATACGCTCAACAGCGAGGCGGGAGGGCGGCGGGCGGCCGAGGATAGCCGAAAGGCGGGATCGTTTCTTCAGTAGGTAAGGATGCTGGCGGATCACAGAGGTTGCAAGGTTGATACCCTTGTTGGTCCTGGTTGCTCCCGGCAGTTGGAATCTTTACCGTACTTTAACTAAGTGCTATAAGTGCATAAGTATGCAAAATGCAGTGCACTCTAAGGTTAAAACTGCCAAAATCATAGCTGCAAATAAGCACATTTTTCCAGGAAATTAGGGAACATTTTCCATACAGTAAGGGAAGCTGTCCGTTTTGGAAAGTCCAGTCGGGTCTTTTCCTGGGTGTGGAAAAACTGTAGTCAGGTATCACTGGAATGAAACTCTAGTTGGGTATTTCCACCTCCCACACCCAGGAAGTGAGTGACAGGTGCAACATTAGCATTCATAAATAAGCAACATTTCTGTTCAATAAGTCAAAAAAATAAGAAACATTCTGGTTGTGGGAGGTAGAAAGACATGACTGGAATTTCTTTCCACCTCCCACACCCTGGAAGAGACCCAGCTGGACTTTCCAGGACAGAACAAATTCTTCCCAGGTGTCGGAAGTGGAAAGAAACTCTAGTCAGATCTTTCCACATCCCACACCCGGGAATTTCTCTTGCTTTGTTTTATTGTCCTGAAAAGTACAAACGTTACACATCCCACACCCGGGAAAAGACCTGACTGGAGATTCCAGTACAGGATAAATTGTTCCTGGGAATTCTTGGGAACCCAGGTTTTTATCCTACTTTGCCTTATTGTCCTGAAAAGTACAAACGTTACACATCCCACACCCGGGATAAAAACCTGACTGGAGATTCCAGTACAGGATAAATTCTTCCTGGGTGTCAGAAGTGGAAAGAAATTCTGTTCCGATCTTTCCACGTCCCACACCCAGGAAAAGACCCTACTGGAACTTCCAGGACAGAACAAATTCTTCTCCTTATGTCCCCTTGTTGTGCTTGCTGGAAAATTCAGTTGGGTGTTTTCCTTTTCCTGGGATGGGAGAGGAAAAGACCCGAGTAGAAATCAAAGGGTGACTGCATCCATGCAACGTGTGAGGAAATGGTGGAGTGGACGGTTGGGTCTTTTCCACTTCCCACTGATATGGAAGACCCACAGGGAATTTACCAGGAACTATTCAAACGTGTGGGCGAGGGGACATAAGGGAATAAATTGAGCAATAATAATAAATAATAATAATAAACACTCGTCACCCCACCCTCGGCCATATCAGTGTGGAGTTTGCATGCGTGGGTTTTTTCCGGGTACTCCGGTTTCCTCCCACATTCCAAAAACATGCTAGGTTAATTAGCCACTCCAAATTGTCCATAGGTATGAATGTGAGTGTGAATGGTTGTTTGCCTATATGTGCCCTGGGATTGGCTGGCCACCAGTCCAGGGTGGACCCCGCCTCTTGCCCTAAGACAGCTGGGATAGGCTCCGGCACCCCCACGACCCACGTGGGGAAAAAGCGGTAGAAAATGAATGAATGAATGATAACAAAATGTCTATTATTTTATTTATTGTATAATTAAATATTTTTAAATGATTGGTAATAATCACAATTATTTTTTTAATATACCTAAAATTAAAATTATTGTATAAATGATGAAAATGTTTATTATAAAAAAATGTGGAAATAATAAACAAATAATTCCTATTTGGGAAAGTAACATTTTAAATTGATTAATAATTATTAAAATTATGTTTTTATTTATCTCAAATTAATGGTAATGGTTTAATTTCATCTGAACATCCCATAATCAGTTCCCAGTTCCACATGTCCAAAAGGAGTAGGAAGAAGCAAAGCTTATTAAATCCTACCCCTCCATCTGGTACTTTTACAATCAGTAACTGTTACATTTGTTCACTTCCTGCTTTCCCAGCTGCTTTCCAGGACAGCTGGGATAGATGCAAGTATTCCTTTTGGGACCTGGTCTCAGTCTAGTTGGTGAGACGACATTTGCACGAGAAGAGAAGTGTTCTCATGACTCCAACAAGTCGCTGATTAGAAGTGGAAGAAGAACACGAGGCAGGTGGTTGTTCACCTGCACTTGACACCCGTCATGGAGTTATCTGTGTGTGTGTGTGTGTGTGTGTGTGTGTGGTTTATCAGTTAAGCCCCAAACAGGGAAAGTTCATCCTCTGTGTAGATCCTATCACGGCGTGTTGACAGCCGCGAGTCTCGGCTAAGCTGCTGTGCTGAGCGCGTGACAAGAGGCGCCGTGACGTACGCCGCTTTGTGTTGTGTTGCTTTTTTTTTTTGCTCCGCGCGCCTTTTTCACAATTAATCAGCGTGCCGGCCGCGGAATTCCAAACGCGCCGCAGCAGCAGCAGTGGCGGCTTCCGAGGAGACATGGTGGGCCTCGGGCCAAGAGCGGGCTGACTGGTTCTGTAGCACTTTTCAGGAAAATCTAGGAAACCTCTGCTGAGACTTTCCACACAAAACTTTTTTACTCACAATTGGCTGGAACCTACCCCTAATCCTAACCCTAATCCTAATCCTAACTTTTGTCTCCTAATCCTAACTCTTACTCCTAACACAATCCCCTGAGCCCTAAACCTAATTCTTTCCTTGAACTATTACCCCGTACCCTAACTCTTGTCCCTAACCCGAACCGAACCCCCTGATCCTAACACTTAGCACTAACCTGAATCCCCTAACCTAAACCCCCAACTGTTACCTAGAACTCTTACCCCTAACCTGAACCCCCAACCCTAACACTTATCCCTAACCTAACCCCCAGCCTGAACCCCGAACCTTAATGCTTATCCCTAACCTAACTTCTAACCTGAACCCCCAACTCTAACGCTCATCCCTAACCATACCCCAACCTGAACCCCCAACCCTAATGCTTGACCCTAAACTAACACCCAACCTGAACCCCCAACCCTAACGCTTATCCCTAACCTAACCCCTAACCTGAACCCCCAACTGTTACCTAGAACTCTTACCCCTAACCTGAACCCCCAACTGTTACCTAGAACTCTTACCCCTAACCTGAACCCCCAACCCTAACGCTTAACCCTAACCTAACACCCAACCTGAACCCCCAACCCTAACGCTTATCCCTAACCTAACCCTTAACCTGAACCCCCAACCCTAACGCTTAACCCTAACCTAACACCCAACCTGAACTTCCAAACCTAACGCTTATCCCTAACCTAACCCCAACCTGAACCCCCAACCCTAATGCTTAACCCTAACCTAACACCCAACCTTAACCCCCAACCCTAATGCTTATCCCTAACCTAACCCCTAACCTGAACTCCCAACTGTTACCTAGAACTCTTACCCCTAACCTGAACCCCCAACATTTACCTATAACTCATACCCCTAACCTGAACCCCCAAACCTAACGCTTATCCCTAACCTAACCCCTAATCTGAACCCCCAACCCTAAAGCTTAACCCTAACGTTCACCCGAACCCCAAACCATCAGATCCTGATGGTCTCTCCTACCTGCCCCAGAAACACAAAGAAGGAACACAGGAAGCTGCTTTGACAGGAAGGGAGGAGGAAGGAGGGGCTTCACCTCCTCCAGCCTCATCATCCAGGCGGTGGGCTCGCCACCAACACGCATGAGTGGACACACACAAGCACGCCGCTTCTTACCAGCAGCGCCACACCCACCCGGGAGGCGGAGCTAAGGGCCGGAGGTTTGGGTTACTTCATCTGAGGGGGGTAACCCTACCCTGTCAGGGGCCTTAATTGGCGCTAATGCAGCCTGGCTCCGCAATTAGGCTAATGGACGGCGCCGGTGGCGGATTCCGAGCCCGACCGGGGGTCAGCGGCGCCCGGGATGCTGAACAAGGGCTCCTTTGGCGGTGGAGACAGCGGCGGGTGGAGGCGCCGCCCGCCGATGACAGACGCTCACCTCGTTTTGTTTGTGCTAATCTCTAGCTAGCGTTGGACGCTTGCTAATTCTTGAGGAAGTACGGGAAAACATCACGGATTTTTCAGCGTCTGCTTCAATGGAAATAAAAGCGATGACTCAGCAGAACCCCTCGGGGTGGTTCCTAAGCCGGTTCTCTCGGACCGCCGATCTCTCAGCATGGCGTGTGCGTGGTGTCATGTGACTGCGCGTGTAATTAAATGGCGGAAAGATGCCGACGCAGCCAAAGTGTTTTTGTCGTCTAAGAGGCTTAGCGCAGTACCTCCGTCCGCCACCGCCCGGATCCTTCATTCTCCGACTCCGCGCTTAAAGTCTTACTCGCTTAAGGAGACGACACAGCACATTCCGCCCCTCGGGACCCCCTCTTGCTCCCTCATCATCTTCATCGGCCCCCCCTGCCCCGTCCCCTTCATCTTTAAACTTCTGTATCCGATTCCAATTAGCTTATCTTTGCCACCTCGTCGTCATGGCGCTCGTCTGCCGTCGTCACCTCGGCTGGCTCACCTGCCAATCAGCGATGGGTCGGGGGGGTGCGGACACCCAACCGGGGGGGGCGGGGGGGGGGGGGTCCTGCTGAATGAAGGCTCATTTACTGTTGTCATATTCCATTTCACTGTGTGTGTTTTCTTCCGGCGCTTCAGCGTTTGTTTGAAATGAAAATTCCAAATGTTTGAGGGATTACAGCGGATTGGCAGCCGGATATCTGCGCACACACACACACACACACACACACACACACACACACACACACGCACACGCACACACACACACGCTAAAACAAAACAAACACACACAAAAAGATGTCTCATTTTGACGCTTCACGTCCTCGTCGCCGCTTACCTCTTGACCTTCCTCAGCGTCTGATTCCCGTTTGGCTCCCCCGTCTTGCAGGGAGAACCACACACACACACACTAACACACACTAACACACACACACACACACCTCGCCGTGCCTTCATCCTCGCCAATGATGCAGAAAAACCGCCGTCACGCTTCATCGGCCATTTTACGTTAGTGGCCACCTTGTGTTTAATGACCATTTGGACTTATGTGTGCACACACATGTTGTTGGGGGGGCGTACAGGACGGATAACCTTCTGGGACCCCCGGGGGAAAGGCCAAAAAGGGGCTCGCACCCCCCCCCCCAAAAAAAAAAAATCTGAAGGAATACGTAGAGGATATAATGGAGCAATTAAGAGCGTTTTTAAAAAGTGTTATTGTTGGTGACAAGGACTCATCTTCTTAGCGGTTCTCCTGCCTCCATTTTGATGCTCATTAGAAGGAGCTCATCAAAGTACGGCGCTCGCCTCAATCCTCTACACTTCCTCTCCGGGGAAACAGAGCCGTCGCCACGGAGACGCCCTTGCAAAGCGAGCAGGACCCGGTCACTTGGGTTTGTTCATTATTAGTTGTTATTGTTTCATTCAGCCGCACGGTGGACGAGCGGGTTGCGTGTTGGCCGCACGGTCAGGTGATCCGGAAGATCTGGGTTCCAATCTCTATGGGGGCGTTGTCCTGGTTCTCCGGTTCCCTTGATGTAATGGTCTGATGAAGACTTTGGTGGACCTGTGTTTTGGACCATGGTCCTGCTCCGGAAAACCTTCAGCTTGAGGTCACCAACAGATGCTTGGATGTTCTTCTTCAGCTTCCATTGATGGATGGAATGGTCTGATGAAGACTTTGGTGGACCTGTGTTTTGGACCATGGTCCTGCTCCAGAACCTTCAGCTTGAGGTCACCAACAGATGATCGGATGTTCTCCTTCAGCTGCCATTGATGGATGGAATGGTCTGATGAAGACTTTGGTGGACTTGCTGTGTTTTGGACCATGGTCCTGCAGCAGAAACCTTCAGTTTGAGGTCACCAACAGATGCTTGGACGTTCTCCTTCAGCAGACGTCATGCTTCCATTGATCCCAGCAAGTTTCCCAGCAAGTTTTCCGGGTCCTGAAGCAGCAGACCATCACACTACCACCACCACGTTTTATGGTAGTATGATGTAATGGGACACGCCTTCCAAAAAGTTCTACTTTTGTCTCAATCTTGGCCACCGTCAAGACGAAGGTTTCTGGTACTTCCCGTGTTTTGCGTTGGCCAAACACTTGGTAGCGTCCTTAGCGTGGCGTTGTTGCGTAATCGATGACGGCAGCGGGACAAACGAAGGAAACCATTCCTTATCCGAGCTCGACTGTGGGTGGAATTGTACTGTGGGCCTTTTGGGCCAGTAAATGCTGTCACTGATTAACGGGAAGGGGGGGGGGGCAGCCACTCACCTGGGACACACACACACACACACATTTAGAACAGGTGAGGAATGTTCGGAATGTTTAAATCATGGGAATGTTAAGAAAGGGGAAGCTGGTCATTTCAAATGATAACATTGTCTTACTGTATTTGTGTGTGTGTGTGTGCGTGTGTGTGTGTGGTCAGTGAACACGGAGGTGATCAAAGGGGGGCGGGTGGCATGGGGGGGGCGGTTTCATGTCATAAAAGCCCACCAGGAAGCATGTAGGAAAAGTACAACCAAAAAAATAAGGAATGTTTTGAAGGCGGGACTCGGCTCAGGAAGTCTGTGTGCAGGTGAGCGTGCACGTGAGCGTGCACGTGCAAGGTGTGAAGCCCGCCTGTCGTCATCTCCATTGAGGAGATTGCTTTTCATCGGGAATTCTTTTTTTTTTTTTATCTCCCAGTATGGACGTCTCTTCCCATGAAGCACCCCCCCCTCCCCCCCTGCTGGGCCCGGCCCGTGTGACCCCCCCCCCCCAACCCCCAACCCCCCCAGCAGCACCTCTACCTTCCTCTCATCTCCATTTTAAACGTGGCCTGAATTCTCTTTTCACGCCACTCGGCCTTCCTCTTTGTCCGGCGGAGGATGAAAGACGAGCTCCAACGCCGCCGCCGCCGCCGCCGCCGCCACCGCCGTCGATTGACACGCGAGACGACGAGTTATCACGACAAGGCTGGCTTGTCACATTTACATCACTAAAGCCACCAGCGGCAGCCCAGACGTGTTCATTCCGTCGGCGCCGTTTTCTTTCGACTTGACGTGCGCCGCCAAAAACACGTACACGAGGTCGGCGGGTCGCCACGGGCCTTGGCGATGGCGTCCGCTGAGCAGGAGATGAGCCGAAACCAGATGTTCATCACTTCCGCTCGGTGCAGGATCCCCCCCCCCACCAACCGAAGCCCCGCCCCCACCCTTACACCGAGCTTTTTCTAATGCTAATGTGGCTAATGCGGCTAATGCGGCTAATGCAGCGAGCCGGCGCGTCCCCAAGAGAAGGCGCTCGCTAACAAAGAGAAAAGATAACTTGTGCTGCCATTTTTGGAGTTAAAGCCCCCCACATGCTAAGGGGGGGTTGATTTAAAAGCTCAAACAGCAATAGCGTCGTCGTCTGCGTGAAAGCCGCCCAAAGTTTCTTTTTTGTCGTCCGGCCGACGGCGGTGGGCGTGGCCTGCTGCACTGCGGCAGGATTATTAGCGCCTCATTACAACGCTGACATCTGCTAAACGCCGCCGCCTCAAAGTCTTACTGGGTCCAAAAGTTCACATGTTGTGTTGTTGTGTGTGTGTGTGTGTGTGTGTGTGTGTGTGCGACGCTACAAACGAGCGCACAGGTGCACGCCGCACGCCAACCAACGCCTTCCATTGTTGCTTCCTGCCACGCTCGCGCACACAGGAAACCACCCGGTCGCGCCAAACATCCTGATTCGCGTGACAGTGATGACTTTTATTATTCCTCTGATGCCAACTTCCCTGCTAGAGCCGCGTACTGGTGGGAGGAGCCAACGCTGCGATGCAAAGACGAGCCACCAGATGGCAGACTGGAGGCTGGAGACATTTATTCATTATTCTTGCATTCATACATTTTTAAAAATGTCCATTTTTGGAGATTTTTAAAATTAAGAGTTGTGTAATATAATATAAATATATAAAATAAAATTTATATAATATTTTTTACAGTTGCTAAAATAAAAATTAATATAGTAATAATATGAAAATGTTGATTTGAAAATACAGTACCAAAATATGTTTGATTTTTTTTTACATTAATTAGGGTTAAATTAAATAACTTTTTTTAAGTTAAGAGTTGTGTAATATAATATAAGTATATAAAATAAAATGTATATAATATTTTTTTACAGTTGCTAAAATAAAATTAATATATTAATAATATAAAAATTTTATTTGAAAATACAGTACCAAAATATATTTGATTTTTTTACATTAATTAGGGTTAAATTAAATAACTTTTTTTAAATTAAGAGTTGTGTAATATAATATAAGTATATAAAATAAAATGTATATAATATTTTTTTACAGTTGCTAAAATATAATGAATATAGTAATAATATAAAAATTTTATTTGAAAATACAGTACCAAAATATATTTGATTTTTTTTACATTAATTAGGGTTAAATGAAATAAGTTTTTAAAAATTAAGAGTTGTGTAATATAATATAAATATATGAAATAAAATGTATATAACATTTTTTACAGTTGCTAAAATATAATTAATATAATAATAATATAAAAATTTTATTTAAAAATACAGTACCAAAATACATTTGAATTTTTTTACATTCATGAATAATTAATCAATCAATTAATTATTTCAACAATTATTCACAAATATTTTAAATTATTATTAAAATTAAATAAAAAAATTACAATTATTAGTTTCCTCGACAATCCATCATAATTACACTTATTTGCAAAGTGACTCAATTTAAAATACACAGCCAAAATGTATTATTATTTGTCAATGAAATGAAATATACTGTAAGTATACTGAAATACTGTATACTGTATTTATACAGTATATATGGCAATATGCAGTAAATGTGTCCAGAGGTTGAGGACATGGTGTATCATCACGTGGTGGCGAACATCCTCCATGCCGACTTCTTAGCGATGTAACATCACCACACGTTCCGTCCTTCCATATTTTCTTATCATTTTAGTATTTGGGCTGCACATCGAAGTATTTCTAGGAGAGGGAAAAAGCCTGGTGCTGGTTAAATCCTCAAAGTGGGCCGGCTGCTCGCCGCCAAAACGCAACCCGCCTCGCTGCAAAAGTAATCCACAGCAAATTCCTTCAGTCTCGGCGTCAAAGGGGGTCGGTCTGCCGTACGGTCGGGCCTGGAAGTGGGACTGGAAGTGGGACTGGAAGTGGGACTGGAAGTGGGACTGGAAGTGGGACTGGAAGTGGGACTGGAAGTGGGACTGGTGTCCTGAATTGACCATCTCCACTATTATGTTGACTTACATTTCTACCGCAGCCCGTTTAGGCGGATTACTTTGGATCCATCCAATGGATCCATTGTTTTTTGGATTATTCATTTCATAATTAAAAGATTTGAAAAATAATAATAACGATAAAATATATTTAAAATAGAACTAAAATTAATACATTCATGATAACAAAATGTCCATTATTTTATTTATTGTATCATTAAATATTTTAAAGTGATTGGTAATAATCACAACTATTTTTTATATACCTAAAATTAAAATAATTATATAAATGATGAAAATGTTTATTATAAAAAAGTGGAAATAATAAATAAGTAATTCCTATTTTGGGAAAGTAACATTTTAAAATGATAAAATAATTATTAATTTTTTTTATTTACCTAAAATCAAAACAAATATGTTAATTAAAAACGGCAAAAAATGCCTATATTTTTATTATTAACTGTATAATTAAAATAAAAAAACCTATAACAAGAATAAAAATTCATTTTTAATTCAAGAAAAATTCTAAATAATATATTAATAATATAAAAATGTCCATTATAAAAAATGCTGAAAAAATGACTTTTTTGGAAAAAAGTAAATTTATAAATTTCCTAATCTAAATACAATTTAAAAATAATAATAATAATAATTACTTTTTAAAATTTAGCTAATTTTTCAACATTTAATTAAAAAAATGCAAAAAATATGTTTTTAAATGATCAATCCTATAATTCAATAAAAATATAAGAATTAAATTAAATGTAATTAAAATAAACCAAAAATAAAAATAATTTGAAAAACATCAATAAAAATGAATTTATCAATAAGGTACAATAATTTGATGAAGATGGCGGCTTGCAAACATGCGAGGCGCCATGGCGCCCTTCCGAGCGGAGCGTCGGGTCGGACAGATGTGAGGCTCCCAGCAGGAAGCCAGTGTGCTGTTTCACAAGTTGACAAGGATCACGGCGCTCCCGGACCACCTGAAACACAACTCCCGGTCCACCCGGGCCGGTCTGGATCCTCTTAGCCCTCCTCAGACGTCCCTCCGAGGGCCCGGGGGCCTTCCAGAAGGCCTTTGATGGACAGCAAGGAGCGGGACGGAACCCGAGGCCGCCGTCCTCAGTTTACACGAGTGTCACGCGCGCTCAGCATCAACGGCGGCGAGACGGGCCGGTCGGAGGCTCCCTAGGCGGCGCGGCGGCGGCGGCGGCGTACAGACGACAAGCCAAGGCGCTAAGTGAGTATTGACATTTAATGAGTCTCCTCCTCCCTTTGGGACTTAAGCTCTTTAGCGAGGACACTTTGAAGTCGACAACAAGCAACCTGGACCTGATTGGACCCCACCGGAGGCGGCCCGGGCCGAGGAAGCCTTAAAGACGCGCAGCAAAGCCACGGCGGCGCTTTGAATGTTCACAGCATCCTGCCGCCTTTCATGTCGCTCGCTATCTGGAATTAATTGCTTTTTCAAAGCCCTCGCTACGTTTCAATTGAGGGCTGCGCACGTTTGTTTACCATTTGAACGTGGAAATGCACAGGAATGCTTTTTATGCCGCCGGCGAGCGCACGTGCATCTGGTTATGTCGCGTGACGTGAGCTGCATGCGCCAACTTCCTGTTTGGCTCTGTGGATCATCCGAGCAGAAAGCACTCAGCCGCCGGGACAGAACCCCCCCCTCCAGCCCAAACACCGGCGGCGAGCCCTCGCCGGCCGCTCGCAGCCTTTTGGCCATTTTTGTCCAAAACGTCAGCTAATGCGGCGTGCGCTGGCGCCGCGCACGTCTGCGCGATGGCACGGTGCGCTAATGTGTTTATATAAGCGCCCTCGCATTCCACGCTAAGAGCCTCCCACGTGCACGCTCCCAGACGCGCACTCACATTCTCAAATGTCCGTCGTGGCACCGTCCCATCACGCTAGCGGGCGGGGGCGGGGGGGCGCTTGGGGTCGTTTAGCTTGAGAGGACATCCATCATCAGCGGGGGCGGCCCGTCACCGCCCGCTCGCCCTCTTTGGGCTTCCCTGCGAGGCTTCTGGAAGATTCTCCAATTCGGAAAACGCCAGGACTTGAAGGAATGTTTGTTGTACCAAATAAATGTTATGTTTGCATGACGGCCGTGCCCCCATTTTGGGGTCCGAACATCATTTTCATCTCTGAAGATAAACATTTTTCCTGCAAAAAACCTCATTTCGGTCACCTTAAGGCAGGAATAATTTCCAAATACGAACAATAATCATGTCGGAATTTGCGGGTCACGTTCCTCCAGATGGAAGGCGGGGAACCAGCAACCTAACCCTAACCCTAACCCTAACCTGCAACCAGCAGCCACGGATGAGGTGAAAGCGTCTGCTGTAAGAAGAATGAAGAACAAAGAAGGGATGAAACCAAAGTGGTGCGGCCATATTGCGGCGATGAAGTTGCTAGCGTTAGCAAGGATGCTAACAACATGGGATCAAGCGGCGGTCACGGAGCTGGTCAGACGCTAAACCTGTACTACTTTTAGCTCCAAATTCAAGCCAGGTGTAGGACTTCAATAGATCAAGTCCAAGTCCAGTGTGGGATTAATCATGATTAACTCATCCATTTCTGGATGAATGAAAAAAAAAACATATAATAAAAACAATAACTCCATTTCTGGTTCAACACCAGAAATGGAGTTATTGTTTTTTTGGCTGGCCACCCTGGACTGGTGGCCAGCCAATCACAGGGCACATATAGACAAACAACCATTCACACTCACATTCATACCTATGGACAATTTGGAGTGGCTAATTAACCTAGCATGTTTTTGGAATGTGGGAGGAAACCGGAGTACCCGGAGAAAACCCACGCATGCACGGGGAGAACATGCAAACTCCACACAGAGATGGCCGAGAGTGGAATCGAACCCTGGTCTCCGAGCTGCGAGACCTGTGTGCTAACCACTCAACCACCGTGCAGCCCCTACTATTTTTTAATTTTACACATGCACATAATAAGATATATAGTTGATCATGTTATATTTGCGTATGAATTATGTAAAAGAAGCCTTTTGGTGTTTGTGTTGTGGTCTAGTTGTCTCTTTCCCGTGTTTGACGGCGGCCATTTTGCTGGATAATGGCGGGGCGGACACCAACAACACAATCAATTAGTCTTGTTTTCACCACAGCCCCCCCCCCCCCCCCCCCCCCCAGGAAGCATCCCCAAAAATTAACAGAATTTTGTTTACTTTTGAATGCTTTTCAATAACCCCCCCTCCCCCGCCACCGGCGACCCCCCGCCACCGCCGCACCGACCATTAATTCGGTGCTGAGCCGTTGTCGCGGCGTCAGATAACGGCGAGTCGCAGAGGGGAGTCAAAAGCCGTCAGCCATTGTTAGCGCTGACACGCTAATCCGCGCAGGTGTTGTGTGACGTGGGGGGGGGGGGGCCCTTTGAGGCGGCTTTTGAGGGCGCCTCGCCGCCACTCGCCCTGACGGCTCCGAACGCTGATCCACCGTTCCCTTGTAGAGACGTCCGCGTGAGCGTCACTTTTACAGCGGCGAGATCCCCCTTTGAGCGTCTTTGTGTCGCCATTGTGCCGCCGCCATAATGACGGCTGATTCAATCCCGGGCGAACTCTTCGGAATGCTAGGTGCCAGTCTGAGGTGGGGGGGGGGGGGGTGACACGCGAGGAAATATGTATCACTTTATTGTCTTCTTCTTGTGACGCGCTAAGAATGCGTGTCAGACGCTCTTTGGAGGTTTGTTTGTTTTCCCGACTCGGGAATCCTGCGGGAGCTTACAAAATGGATGTGTTTACCTTTTCCCTGAAAGCGTGTCACAGATCAGCCTTATTAAATTTGTAAGAAAAAAAAGAGCAAAAGACGTACGGCTTTATCTCGCCTTTGTGTCGCACTCTCGGTATCGAACGGCAGCCAGGCGCTCCTCGCCAAAGATAAACAGGACGGCTTTTCACGCCTTTTACCTTTTTTCCCCCCTTTGGCTCCTTAATGGCGCAGTCACTCACACTTCCTCCACCGGAGTCAAACGCCTTCCGGATTGGCCCTTCCTTGACGGATGATTTATTGTGAGCTGATGGATGACTTGTGTTGCGTTTGTAAGTCCTCCGATCAAACATCACCGTGTACGCGCAGAATATTCCGCGGATGTAAACGTTCCGTTAAGAAGCTTGGATCTGGCTTCCTGTCCACGCTTTTTGGGAGCAATCCTTGAGGAAGCACAATTGGGAAGCGGTGTCAATCCCATGCATCCGTCTTCTACCGCGGATCTGAGGTCAGGGACAAGCCAAGACTTCCGTCTCCCGAGCGACTTTGAGCCGCTTTTCCCAGTGGATCCCGAAGCGTTCCCAGGCAATCTTTGATTGATTCCTCAAGCTTCAGGAGGGCGGAGTGGTTGGACGTGCCAGGGAGACCAAAACCTCCCCAGGTTGTCAACTCACAGTCCAACGCAGATCTTCAGGTGTCCTTTGATGTTGAGTGGAACCTTAATCCTAATCGTCTCCCGAACACTAACCCTGATCCATCCGCTTATCCGAGGGTCTTCCACGAGGCCTCCTACTGCTCCAATTGCAATGGACACCTCCAGGCATCTGGGAGCCATCCTGGCCGGATGCCTGGGCCTCCTCAACTGGCTCCTGTCACCCCCGTTGAGATGAAATCCCCAAAGGATGAAAGACTTGCCTTCACGGGACGTTCAGTCCAGAGTTAACTCGAGCTGCGCTAGCCAATGACCTCGGATCCCTCAGCTGTGGACTCATAGTCCAGCACAGGTCTTCAGGACTCGGGGATGGATGTTCACACCAGATGGCATCCATTACCCGGGCGTGGGGAGACCACGCTACTGACCCACCCAACTTCTGTTACCTGAAATCATCAAGGGTTCCGGGTCTTTCAAGCATCAGGTGACCCAGCTGGGGTTGACCAGCCTCTAACTTGTGTACCCCGCCCACAGATTTCCTCTCCTAATCCACGGCCCCCTCCGGACAACTTCCATGATGGTCCTTGGCCTCCTCACTCCTGTGATGACTGGCCCGCAAACTCTCTGCAGCCGACCTCCATGGGCTCACGCCCCACCTGTTGCTCTGACACTCTTCCCCCAACACGGCATACTTTACCCTGTGGCTCTCACCGGCCCCCTTGACATGGTCCCCCCCAGGGGGTGGGGACCTCTTGGAGAACTAGCGGCTTCTGAGAGGTATCCGGTGTTCCTGTTGCCGTGGCAGCAGTTTCTGGGAATTTGAGCTGCTTCCTTGGGGTCATCGCTCGACTCCCAGTCTTGCGCCGTGGATTAGAGGCCAGCGGAGGTGGTCCCGACGGCAGGTGTCCAACCCGTTGAGCAAACTAAACAATTCAAACAGGGTCTGAAACAAGAGGTTCCGTGCTGCCCAGGGACTTAGACGGGGACTTGAGGACTAGATCTCTCTGCCATGCCCCGAGAGTCCGATGGCGTCGTAGACTACACCGCCGCAGACTTCCATACAAAGCAGAGTGGGGGTTCGTTGACCTGAAAGCTTTATTTGACAAAGTTCTGAAGAAAAGTTGTATTTTATTGGACATCGGGGTTTTTTTTCCAAAGTCCCCCACCCCGCCTGGCGGGGTCTCGGGATGCGGGGTCCGCATCTTGCTGACGAGACAACAAGATGTCCACTGTAAGCCGGAGCGGCGAATTAGGATGCAAACTTTGTGTTATTCAAAGCTAAATCCAAGGACACTCAGACAAAGTTAGAGATCAGTGCCGTGTCAGCACTGCGCTTAAACCCACGGCAAAGATTAATCACGCAGGACAACACACACGCACACGCACCACACGCATGCACACGCACACACACGCATGCACGGGCGTATATCTGGCTCTCGCAGCGGTTCAAAGTGTGCGCGCTTTGAAACAGATTAAAAAGTGTCTATGAAGTGATGCATTGCAATTGTCATAGCGACGGTGGGAGAGATCCTTTTTGCATAAAAATCCTCTTTCTTTTCCCGGCACGCTATCGGCGGCGAGATGGAGAACTCGCTAATCCTGCCGTGCTCGCATTTGCATCGCTGGCAAATAAACAAAAGCACGCCATTTTTCATCTGCGCCGTCTATATTAAATGGAGACGGGGCGGGGGACGAGGACGAGGGCGGGGGCGGCGGAGCACAGGGGGTTTGGGGGGGGGGACCCTTGAAAGTGGAGCTACTCGGTGTCACTGAAATAAAAAGCGCGGTGCGTTCACTGCGGTCAGGAAAGACGCCTTGTCAATCAGAAGTGACGCTTGTGGAAAAAACGGCGTTTTTGAACGGCGTCAAACTGGTACAAACACGCATCGCCGTCACCATCGACTTCTTGCCGCCGCACAATGACGACAATTTCCCAATATGTCCGCCGCATTTCTTCCCGCTGACCCTCGAGGAGGAGATTAGCCGAGCGGCGATGGCCCGATCGGATCAATCCAACTTATCTGCTAGCTTGCTGCTAGCATGCGGCTACACCTGCAGCCTGCGGATCAACCCTTTAGCGCCCCCCCCTTCCCCCCGCTGATAAGAGCCGCGCCGCTGCTGTGTGGAGGCAAGATGATAACGACCGCCGGGCTGCTAGCTAGCTGTCAGGATTTGGTTGGGGTTTTTTTTTTTAGGGGGGGGGGCGGTGTTTGAATGTTTGAAGCACCCTCAAAGATGGAGGAGGCTTTTGGTCTTGAAGGAACAGTCAGATGATGTGCGGCCCCAAAAAGTTTCACCACGACTAGCCTGAATTTTTGCGAGGTGCGCTACCTCTCCACCGCAGCAGGTGGCAGGATAGTCCATTCTTAGATTCTCTTATTTCGTGTACTCGTGTCTATGAAGTAAAAACACTGTACTCCGTATTCCATAACTACGTTGATGAATGCAAAGAATGACATCATCTGTGTGTGCGGGACAACCCGGTCCTGCGGCCCCGCCCCCTCGCCTTCACGACTGCGGGGGGTGCGTCCACCATCCATCTGACGAAGGCTTGGGGACGAAGCCTCCTGGTCTTCTCCTTGGAGCCGTCATGATGCAACAATCACATGATGGTGGGCGGGGCCAGGAATGTGAAGCATGGCGAGGGACGTGACAGCGACAGTCATGTGACATCACTGATGTGCGCGGAGGTCACGGGCGACGGCATTCAGTCATGTGAAAAAGTCAATCTTGTCAAAGAGGCTGCCTGACTTGAAATTTCTCCCACAGGCAAAAATAAAAAACGTTCTAATTTTAGGGGGCGGGGCTTAATCACCGCCAAATTTGGTGCACCCTTTTAGCCCGCCTACAGGAAGGTGTGTGGCAAATTTGAATACGATTCAACTTATTTTCACACAGCAGGAAATAAAGAGTCACCCCTATTTGACCCACAGGTCATAACCGGTGTGTGTGTGTGCGTGTGTGTTTATGTGTGTGTTTATGTGTGTGTAGGAAAATAAACAGTGGTGGGCTTTGAGGATCTTCTATCTGAAGTGGCGTGGCGTATAAATATGGCAGCAGGTAAGCCGTGTAAATAGCGGTATGTTTACTCGTCTGCACGTCTCAGATTAATCACCAGCGCCGCCACGAGCTGCCAGCGGAGGGGCGGGCCGGAGAGGAGGAGGGGGAGGGGGGGGGGCGTGGCGTGGTGCAGGTTTGGAAGTTTAAGTATCAAGTGTAAACATGACTAAAAGCCACCGGCTGCCACCATTTTTGTTATTTTGCTCTGCTGGTGCAGTGACGGATGGGGCGAGCAGCCGCGACGCCGCCACAGCCGACGTGATGGACGACCGGCGTTGGGGCTTCATTTTCACATGAACACGAGATTTATGACGCGTCTAAACGCCATTTGCAAACTTACTTTGGATGAAGCTTCATTTATTCAGGCTTTATTAACAAAAGTTGGTCATAACACTGAATTTACTCCGCGGTAAATTTTAATTTCATGGAATATAAATTTGCAAAGAAAATGACACATTTCATTGAAGTAATTAATTAATTACAGTAAATTAAATTATATAATAAACAGTGTTTTAGAATTTATTTGGTAGAAATTCAGGATTTAAAAATTCTGGGCAAAATATGTGCTGCTTCAAAATTTTAAATAATTTTTTTGGACAAATTTTTAAAATGAATGTCAATTTGTGGATAATTAATTACTTAAAAAATACATGCCAAATATTTTTATTTCATTAAATAATTAATTTCATGAATGTTTTACTAAAATAAGGAAATTTAAATAAATGAAATATATTGTTTTAATTAATACAAGTAAAATTTACATTTAATTTAAATTAATGACAAAATTTAAATTTAATTTTAGTTTCATGGAATGAAAATTTGCAAAGAAAATGCAATTTTTAAAAGACACATTTCATGGAAGTAATTAATAAATTACAGTAAATTAAATTACATAATATGCAGTGTTTTTGAATTTATTTGGTAGAAATTCCAGTTTTAAAAATTCTGGGCAAAATATGTGCTGCTTCAAAATTTTCAAATAATTTTTTGGACAAATTTCTAAAATGAATGTCAATTTGTGGATAGTTAATTACTTAAAAAATACATGTCAAATATTTTTATTTCCTTAAATAATTAATTTCATGAATGTTTTACTAAAATGAGGAAATTTAAATAAATGAAATATATTGTTTTAATTAATACAAGTAAAATTTACATTAAATTTAAATTAATGACAAAATTTTAATTTAATTTTAATTTCATGGAATGAAAATTTGCAAAGACAATAGAATTTTTCAAAGACACATTTCATTGAAGTAATTAATAAATTACAGTAAATTAAATTCCGTAATATACAGTGTTTTAGAATTTATTTGGTAGAAATTCAGGTTTTAAAAATTCTGAGCAAAATATGTGCTGCTTCAAAATTTAAAATAATTTTTTGGACAAATTTCTAAAATGAATGTCAATTTGTGGATAATTAATTACTTAAAAAATGCATGTCAAATATTTTTCTTTTCATTAAATAATTAATTTCATATATGTAATAAAATAAGGAAATTTAAATAAATGAAAAAAATATTTTTTTAATACAAGTAAAATTTAATTATAAAAAATGACAATTATTTTTGCAGGAGGCAATGTACTTGTCACAAACACACCTACACATGGCCATCAAGTTATTAATATAGTCATTTTCATTTTCAAAACAAGCTAGTTCACAAAAATATGTGAATATCTAAAATGAAATATGTTTTTTGCGTGATGCACTTTTGGAATATTAAAATGTATCATGGTCATTAAAGGCAGGGGTGTCCAAAGTGCGGCCCCTGCCACTTTCTTTTTTAACCAGCAGCAATACGGTCCATGTATTGTATATTTACAGAAAAATGTTCATCCAACAAGAAAAAGTCCTAAAATTGCAATATTTATCAGGTAAAATAACTTTGTTTTAGTAGCATAAAGTTGAAATACTACCAAAAACAATTGAGAAAAAAGTATAAAAAGTATATAAAATCTGATTCAGGAAAAAGTTTGAATGAATTCAACATATGATTGTTGTAATCTTTGGAAAATTGGGTTGTGGTTCTAAATCATGGGAATAAAGTCCAAATATGAGGTGATAATATGGCCAAAAGAAGTTGTATGTAGGTATCTCCCGCTTTAGGGAAAGATCCTGTGGAAAAGTGAGAATAAAGTCGTCAATCCTTTCCTTCAAGTTGAGCTCTAATTTGCAAAAGTGGGAATTAGACGTCCCGCATGAAACAAAGTGCAGATTTCCCGGTTTCTTTGAAAAGCGACATGAAAAGACCCAAATCAGCAAAGTGATCAGCGGGCGTCGGGCCGACGAGGCGCCCGCGTGAATTAAGCGCACCGCATTGTGCGCCTCGTGTCGCCATTGTGCCGCGCGGCGCTGATAGAATACGCCACCTGATAAGACGCGGCGCCGTGAAAGGGAAAGGCCAGCGGGGGGGTCGCGGCGGTTTTGTTCCGGATTTCCCCCCGTCGAGAGCGTCGGCGCTGCGGCGTCTTCCGTTTGGATGGCTACAAAGCGGGCGGGATCAGGGGAGGCTTTCCGGTTCAAGAGAGGAGCCGTGTTTGGATTAGAAGAATGGCGACGAGGACGATAATCACCATTTTGTTCCACCTGAAGCTCCTTCACCTCCGCGCTTGAAAAAGGTGCTTTAATTTAATATATGCTTGCTGCTTTAGCCTGAGCTCGCCTCTGGCGCCAACATTTCACTCTCTTTCACCACTTTGGACGACTGATTGTCTCACAGGAAGTGGAGGCGTCTCAGGCAGGAAGTCGGGACGGATTGTATCAAGAACTTGTGGTCCGTTCTGAGCCGACACCCGATTAGGATGGACTGGCGTTCATCTACGGCGTAGATTTTACGTCTCCAGCAAGCATCCAACTGTTCACCCATTAGAGCCACACACCCATCCATCCATCCACCCATGCATCTCTCCATCCACCCATTCATCCACCCATCCATCCATCCACCCACGCATCTCTCCATCCACCCATTCATCCACCCATCCATCCATCCACCCACGCATCTCTCCATCCACCCCTCCATCCATCCACCCACCCATCCCTCCATCCATCAATCCATCCACCCATCCATCCATCAATCCACCCCTCCATCCATCCATCCCATCATCCATCCATCCACCCACCCATCCATCCACCCATCCCTCCATCCATCCCTCAATCCACCCATCTATCCATCCATCCCTCCATCCATCCATCCATCCATCCACCCACCCATCCATCAATCAATCCATCCCATCATCCATCCATCCATCCACCCATCCATCCATCCATCCACCCATCCCTCCATCCATCCATCAATCCATCCACCCCTCCATCCATCCATCCCATCATCCATCCATCCACCCACCCATCCATCCACCCATCCCTCCATCCATCCACCCATCCCTCCATCCATCCCTCAATCCATCTATTCACCCATCCATCCATCAATCAATCCATCCCATCATCCATCCATCCATCCACCCATCCCCCCATCCATCCACCGATCTATCCATCCATCCATCCATCCATCCATCATCCACTTATCCATGGTCAGGTCATGGGGACAGCCCAGACCTCCCAGGCTACTTCACCCAGCTCCTCCTGGTGGATCCAGAGGCGTTTCCAAGCCAGTTGTGAGACATAGTTTCACCAACGTGTCCTGGGTCTTCCCCCGAGGCCTCCTACCAAACCATCTTATCCCCAACCTTAATCCTAACCTAAGAAGGCCATCAAATTAGTAAAAGTTTGGGGGGTCCCATAACCCCCAAAAACATAATCGGTGAAACCTAAAGACATAAAAATGTAAAACTGATCAGCTTTTTGGGGCGTTTGACCTGTGTTGTCCCCTACTTGTAACTCATACCCACTGGTGGGGGGTCTGGTGGGGGGTCCGGTGGGGGGTCTTGGAGTCCACGTGACGGCAAACCAGATCATTTCTTTTCAGCTTTTGCTTTTCTTTTATTTCCGTTCGCATGAAGAAGAAAAAAAGACGACTTTTTCTTCTGCTGACATGTTTGTCTGAAGATAATTCTTCTCATCGGGAGGCCAAAGGTTGTTAAAGCTGTCATGTGAGCAGTGCTGGCATTGCTGGAGGGGGGGTACTGGGGGGGGGGTACTGGGGGGGTTACTATTATTACATGTAATGAGAGGGTTTGCTTCCTTTCATTGTGTCTCAATAAGTTTCCAAACTAATCCATTCTGCTTTTAATTGCATGCCACGCAATATTTCAACATCACCCCCACCCGACCCCCCCGACCCCCCCGAACCCCCCACCTCAGCCTAATGAGTTAGAAGGAACAAAATGGTTGACTTTGTGGCAGAAAGAAGAATGTATGAACGTATTCTTCACATGTCGTTTTAAAGGGGCGGGGGCGGGGGGCGGGGGGCGGGCGGGTGGGCGGAGGCCAGCGGTATGACTTGTCAGACTTGAGGTCAATGGAGAGTCCCGTCAAGCAAACACCAGTGGACGGGGCGAGGGGGGGTTGGGGGGCAGGGGGGACAACGGCGCTCTAAGGATTAGCGCTCCTGTTCTTTGGATCGGGACTTTTAATTACATGCCAGTAATTAGGGGCCACGTCTTGCCTTTGAAAGCCAAAGAATTCAAGTTCATTTAGCTTGGCTAATTATCAAAGCATGAACACCCCCCTCTCCAACCGCCCCCCCACACACACACACACCCTACTGTGCCCCCCACCTACCCCATACCAGCAGGGCCACGCACCCCAGATCACAGAGACCACGTAATGGGGGCTAAAAAGGAATGCAACACTTTCATTGGAATGGAAGGAACATTTGTTCCCTTTTTGACCCCCCATTCCCACCCTTGCCCCCCCCCCACCCGGAGCCGGGGGCAGTAGAACATGGACCTGCTGACACCTCAGAACCAGGAAACCAATACAGGAATCATTTTAGGTCTGAATCCATTTGCAGTCAATGGCTGGGCTGATGATGGGTAGGAGTTGCGTGTTGTCAGGCCCGATTAGGCAGTCTTAGGCGAGCGGGGGGGGGGCGTCGGGTGGGGATGGGGTGGGGGGGTATGGGGGGTTCATATATGAGCTATTTCGCTGATAGGCCGCGAATCTGGATTTCCTGCTCCAGTGCGCTCGGGAAGCTAAAGCCATCCGAGCGAGGAGGCTAGGCAAAGTGGGAAAGGTGATTTCCTCCATCTCACACTCACACACACACACACACACACACACACACACACACACACACAACCTCATCAAATGTATTATAGTGTGTGTGTGTGTGTGTACTTGTATGTGTGAGCAAGCTGCAGTGTTGAAAATGAACTTTATTTTTTTTTTGTTTCGTTTTTATTGAACTTGCCCTGCCGCCCCCTTAGCCAATCCCGCCCGCCCCCCACAACCCCCACGAGAAGACTCCACCACTTCCGTCACTTTGGCAGGAAGACCACAAGACCACAACCCTCTACCCCGGCGACCAAACGTCCCCACTAAATCAGAGACTAGCAGTTAAGTCAACCCCCCCACCCAAGTTGTCAACCCAGGTGTCGGGGAGTCAGGCTAACTCCAACCCTAACCCTCCAATCATCCATCCATCATCCATCTTCTTCCGCTTATCCGAGGTCAGGTCACCGGGTAAGACTTTCCCCGGCTACTTTGTCCAGCTCCTCCCCGGTCAGATCTCAAGGTGTTCCCAGACCAGTTGAGAGACATGGTCTTTCAAATGTGTTGTGGGTCTTTCCTGGTTTTTCCTACTGGTCAGACGTCCTCTGAACACCCCCCCCCCTTCCCGGGGAGACGTATGGGCGGCATCCTGACTGGATTCCCAAGCCAGATTCCCAATCATCTGATGACAGTGCTTCTCACCTTATCTCCAAGGGAGAGCTCCTGGTCCTCCCCAACCGTAACCCCCTACCCTGAACCCCCTGACTAATCCTAACCCACTATTGTGTAACCCACACTAGCCGGTACCTATTACGCAATAAGGACCTGAACCAGTTTCAAGACAGGACGCAAACCAGACAGTGGTTCCTCTGAGACAAGTTTGGAGGGGCCTCCATGATGCTGAGGTAACACTCTGTGCACTTTGGGGGCCACAGTGGATGCTTCCACGTTCAGGTGTCAGGGAGTAAGGTTTACTTGAACCTGAACCTTAATCCTGACCCCCCAATCCTAACCCTCTATTGCACTGCCACACTAGCTGGCATCCGTTACACAACTAAGACCTGAACCGGTTCCGGGGTCCAGAGAGATGGCAGGTTACGCCCTGTGAACTTTGGGGGCCACGGTGGAAGCTTCCACGTTCGGGTGTCAGGGAGTAAGGTTTACTTGAACCCGAACCTTAATCCTGACCCCCCAATCCTAACCCTCTGTTGTACTGCCACACTAGTTGGCACCCGTTACACAACTAGGGCCTGAACCGGTCCTGAAAGATGGCGGGTCACTGCCTGTGAACTTTGGGGGCCACGGTGGAAGTTTCCGCATTCAGGTGTCAGGGAGTAAGGTTTACTTGAACCCCCGGACCTTAATCCTGACCCCCCAATCCTAACCCTCTGTTGCACTGCCACACTAGCTGGCACCCGTTACACAACTAGGGCCTGAACCGGTTCCAGGGTCCAGAGAGATGACAGGTCACTGCCTGTGAACTTTGGGGGCCACAGTGGAAGCTTCCATGTCAGCTCTGGGAACCGTTGGACTTGGTCGCTTGACCGTCTGTTGCTGCGTGTTTTGTCTTTTGGGGGACAGGGTCCATCTGGTTACTGTACCATTCTCTTATCTGATTGGGGTTGGGAGGGGTCCCTTATCTGGGAGTGTTGGGTTTCTGTGAGACGTGCTAGCATGTTAGCATAACGGATGCTAGCTAGTGTATCTGGGCGGTTTTACGATCACACAGTCCTTGATGCCTTAACAGCTTCGTTGGACATCCGCTTCCCAGGCGTTTAGCTCGATGGCTAGCGCTCTTGACTCTTGGTTTGCCGACCCTGGTTTCTGCTCGCTGGAACGGGCAAGTTGCACCTCAACTCTCAGTCAGTGGGGATCTGTGAACGCGGGTTCGAGCCCCAGCTGGGTTACATTAGCAGGTAGCACAGAGGACCGTAACAGGTTTTTTTATTTGCCGCACCCGCTCAGGATGGGACATTGGCACTTCCTGTTTATGGACGACCAGGACCTGTAAGCCAGGGTCCCTTTCTCCCCGCACGCGCCCCCAGGAAACTCCTCAAGGGCTGCAACCCCCCCCCCACCCCACCCCCCCTCGCTTCTTCACCAAAAGCCCGTCCAGAGGCAGCCTCTCGCTTTCAAGGCCGGCCAAGATCCTTTTCCTCCGTCTTCCTTCTTCCTTTCCACGCTCAGCCACCTGGCAGGGTGCTCGCCACGTGCACGCTTGTCCGTGCACGCTTGTCCGTGCACCGTTGGACTAGGTGTGCGTTGCGGTGTGTGTGCACGCGTGCGTGCGCTTAATACCCTCATCCTCTCCAAGCGCTACGGGCATTTTCTGCAGCTCGTCTGGAAATTTGGCTCCGCACGCGGCGAGGGCAGAGCAGGCGGGCCGGGCTCATTCCGGGCCGGCCAGCAGACACTTTCCCGGGATGATCCCCAAACGCACACACACACACACACACACACACACACACACACTTGCCAGGAATCCCTGCAAAAGGAATACAGGAGAAAGCAACACAAGGCTTCATGCTAATTAGCCTCCATGACACTTAGCCTGGAACGTTTCCTTCCAAAAATTCCATCCCTGTATTGTTTGTTTTCCGTTGTTGCGGGGAAGAGTCGTTCGGTGTGCGTCGCCCGAGGTGAACGTGTCACTGTCTTGTTTGCGTGCGCATATCCTCTTAAGTGTTACAAACGCCGACACAAAGTCGAGCCACAGCCACCGCACAAAAACAACCGTGAGTGATGTCAAGTGTGTGTGTGTGCGTGTGTGTGTGTGTCGTTCCTGACCGTGTACGCAGCGTCACGGCGCCGACGATAAGGACGAGACGGGAATCTTCTTGTTTGTTCCGTTGTTTCGCTCGTGTCGCACAACAACAACACAATTGTCTCTCCGGGATTTTTATATCTGGAAACATTATCCACGTCAGCATCGCGCTTTTCCGGTAGCTTGATGCCGCGTTTCTTTTACGCGTGTGTGTACGTGTGTGTGTACGTGTGTGTGTACGTGTGTGTGAGTCAGGCCTGATAAGATTTGAGCTGCTTTTTTTCTAATTAGAAGTTGCAGCAATTGTGATCATTATTTCTCCCTCAATTAAATGATAGAGTCTCCTGCTCGCGCGGCGTCTAATCAGCTTGTAATTAATGCGGCTAACCGCTAACTTCCTCTCGCCAGAGATGCCGGCCCGCCCTCGCGCTAAGCATCCCAATGTCAGCGTGCTGACGCCAAAGTCCATTAAAAGTCGGCAGAAGCGGCGCCGGCAGGTACGTCGAACCCTTGCGTTCGCCGTATTCGCTAAATTCACAAAAAAAGATTTGTATTGATTTCAATATTTACTACTTGCATTCCACCATAACATATGAATATATCATATTATGGAACATAATGAAATATTATGAACATTATGAAATATGAAAATGTGTGTAGGGAAAGGGTGTCAAGCGTTCGGTGGTCACTGAACGCACCACCATTCAGTTTTAGACAAAAATGAGCTCCACAATTTAGCCCAGGTTTTTGTATATAAACTCACTAATCAAACAATTTTGCAGATATTTGTCCAAAAAATATGATTTCACAATTTTCTGAAAAAAAATTAGTTTACCATAATGAATGAATATAGTGTGAATGGTCGCCCTAAGACAGCTGGGATAGGCTCCAGCACCCCCACAACCCCCGTGAGGAAAAAGCGGTAGAAAATGAATGAATAATGAATGAATATATCATATGCATTTACATCTATATAATATAGCTATATATCTATCTATATAATATAATAATCATATTATTATGTTATTTTTTGTAATACTTAGAGTATTACATGAAAATACATATGAATTTATGAATACATGATAATAAAGGACAAATGTACCACTTTTCTTTTTGGCCAATATTTTGGGGGCGGGGCATGAGCACTTTTTTTTTTTAAAAAGAGTCGTTCAAGAGACTTGACTCGTTCATGTATGTCACATCTCACTAGAACACTTTTTTTTTTTACTTTTTTTTGTTACACCACGAAAAGTCAAAATCAAGTCAAATCAAATCAAAATTAAGTCTATTTAAAATCAAAATCAGGTCAAGGTAATTCAAAATCAAATCAAGTCAGGTCAATTTTTTGTGTTTTGGTTATTTTTCTTTAAACAAACAATTTTTTTCTTCTCATAATTATGACTTCCTTAGACATTATTCTCGTAACTTTCTAACTTTTTACATAACCTATTTTTTTGTTGTTGTTTTTCCTTTGACTACTTCAAAAATATTTTTTCTTTAACAATTTAGGCCAGGTTTTTGTATATAAACTCGCTAATCAAACAATTTTGCAGATATTTGTCCAAAAAATATAATTTAAAAATTTTCTGAAAATAAATCTTTTTTATCATAATGAATGAATATATCATATGGATTTACATCTAAATTACATATTTATTTTTGTTACAATACAATACATGGCATATTTATTTATGTATTTATATATATATTTTTATATTCATGTATATACGTAATGTAATGATCATATTATTATGTTATTTTTTGTAATACATACAGTATTACATGAAAATACATATGAATTTATGAAGAATAATAAAGGTGAAATGTACCACTTTTCTTTTTGGCCAATATTTTGGGGGCGGGGCATGAGCCCTTTTTAGCGGGTGTATCTCCCATAACCTCAGCAAAAAGCATTTTTTTCCATAATTGGGTGGTACCAAGATGGTTATTGGTGGTTATTGATGGTTTGTGTGCTGCCAATCATTTGCGCTGCCTCCAAAAGGCCTCATACGTCATACGGCGTGTGGAGGTCTGAAGACCAACATGGAGGCGGAAGTGATTTGAAGTGCTTGAAGGAGCGTGCGAGCGTGCGAGCGTGTGGTGTTTGTTCTGTGAAATGTCCAAACAGAAATCTTCCTTTCAGCTGGCAGGCGTTGGGGATCCACTCTAAGACCCCTCCGGACTTAAAAGTTAGCTTATTAGTGTGCAGACATACGCATACATATGCATGTGTTCAAGCTCTGGGTTTGAATCCTATTAAACTCCACCTGCTCCACGTGCGTCCTTAAAGCCGCTTGCTTCAGACAAAAGACCACGTGGATCGCTCCTGATTTTTTTTTCCTGGTGAAGTGAGACGCCGCGGAGAAGTAACATCCCTGGCGAACAAAGGACCCCCCCCCTTGACAAATGTGGGTTTTACGTTTTATCCTGGCTTGGAGTCCGGAAGCTCCTCGGTAGCGTTAAACCTCTCCAAAAAGGCTTCCTGTTCATTTTGTCGACCCCATCACATCACAGGACACAAGTTTGGTTACTTCCGGATCGGCCTATTTGGGACAGGGTAGGGGGGGGGTCATGGTGTTAAAAATACCAGCGTCACTACTCGAAACTTCTCCAGCTTGCCGTTGCTGCATCCACGACCATCGTGGGGCTGACAGCCGTGACCTTCAAGAAGGAGTCGAGTCTTTTGAACGACTCTTTTGAGTGAACAATGGCAAAGCATTCCCAGTTATACACAAGGGCTCCTTCTGGGATTCTTATAGCAGCGAATCAGTTCTCAACTTACAGGTTAAAAAGAGTCGTTCAAGAGACTTGACTCGCTCATGGATGTCACGTCTCGCAGGAACACCGATATTTACCGATATATACACCGATAACACTGTTACACCGCGAAAAGTCAAAATCTAGTCAAGTCAAGTCAAGTCAAGTCAAATAACACAAATCAAATCAAAATCAAGACAATTCAAAATCAAGTCAGGTCAATTTTATTTTAAATTTTATTATTTATTTTTCTATGATTTTCCTAGTATTTAACATTTTTTCTTTTCATAATTATGACTTCCTTAGACATTATTCTAGTAACTTTTTACATAACCTATTTTTTTGTTGTTTTTCCTTTTGACTACTTCAAAAATATTTTTTCTTTAATATTTTAAATTTTTTATTTTTTGTCCCAATATTATTAAAATTATGTATTTTATTCGCCTTTTTCACTTACTTTTTTATCTTAATCATTTTTATTTTTGTAATTTTTTTAAATTAATTTTTTGGGGGAGTGGGGGCGTTTTTTGCACCTATTTAATTGTAGTTGGTTTCTCATGGTATTATGAACTTCATGGCTTTCTTGAATATTTCAACTTTATGCGACTAAAATGATGTGATTTTTTTTCTCATAATATTACGACAATATTTTTGTCAAATTTTGCAGATTTTTTTAGAATGTGCAGCAGGCCGTAAATATCCCTCGGGCCGCGAGTTGGACACCCCCGGTTTTCAAAACAAAAGTTGGACTCAAGTTCTGCTCTCCAGCTTGCTTTCAGTTTAGCGTAATTCTTCTTCCTTCGGCAGCAAGGCATTCTGGGAGCGTCCTCCACGGCGAGGATGATAAATGTGAAGAGTTTTGCTTTAATTAAAGTCGGCGACGCGACCCAGAAGTTGAAAAATGGAAAATTGCAGCGATGGCGTGAAAGTGGGCAAATGATCAAATACAAATTAATTAGTGTTTGGAGCAGAATTGCATTCAGGAAATTAAAAGATATGGCCGACTCCGCACTGGCGGCGTGAGGGCGTCATTTATCCCCCGCGTGGGAAAAAATGCGTCGAAAAACAGCGTGGCTGTAATTTGACATATCAGGACGTCGGGATGTCCTCTGGGACGCCGTCCAATCCTAACGAGGCGAACGATGCAAATGGGGGCCGACGTAAGAAAGTCGGAGAAATGGCTGTAAGCGCCAAAAACGACGATACGAGGAATTCACGTTCTTCTCCAGCTCTGCCTCTTTGAAGCTTAGCATGGCTCGCCACGCGGGTTCCGAAGTACGACGGCGAGTTAATTAACGAGGCGTCAGAGCGGCCGACATAATAGTACACCTCAGAAAAAGACTTGACATTGAGATGGACGGATAAGTCATTAATTGCTTTTCTTGTTGCCACAATGGCGGCGGCAGAAAGCGGGAAGGTCACGGCGACTTTCACGGGGCCGGGGGGGCGCCTTCATTATGCGGCGGCGCATGAAAGGGCGCCAATGCAAAGTCAATGCCAGATAAAAGAAGCAAAGTAATTACACCTGAGACCGGGCCGCCGCGTGCCCACGCCGGTCGGGCCCGGCCCGCCGTTGAACGTGACGCCGCCCCGTCCCTCGTCTTCCTCTGCTCGCTGTGGCGAGATGAACGCGGACGATAGGGCGAGGAGGGGGAATACAGGGAGATAATTAGACGTGATACTCGCCGCCGCGTGCAAAGGTGGGCGGCGTGATAAAAGGCGAGGCGACGGATAAACAAAATGGGGCCGGGACCACGAGGCTTCCAGGAGGAGGAGCGGGGGAGTGATGGAGCCTCAAAGGTGCAGAAGCATCGCAATGTCTTCCTGCTGCCTGTTATTCTCCCAGATTGGGATGTTTTGGGAGCGGATGGCAGCGCCTCCACAAGGTCCAACATTGCGTCCAAGAAGATGTCACGGCGTCCAACAATCCAACAAAAACCATACCAGTGCGTCCAAAAGGAAAACTATTCTAGTGGACCCAACAAGAACCTGCGCTAGCGTGTCCACGAAGAAAATACGCAAAAAAAACTATTACTGTGCGTCCAAATATAATAAAAAAACTACACCAGCGTGTTCAACAAGCCAAGAAGAAACTAGACCAGTGGGTCCACGAAGAAACGATGCTGGTGTGTCCAAAGAAGAAACTACTCCAGTATGTCCAGGAAGAAACTACACCAATACGTGTAAGAAATTAAGCCAGGTGGTCCTGGAAGAAACTACACCAGTGGGTTAGGGTTAGGGTTAGGTTAGGGTTAGGGTTAGGTTAGGTTAGGTTAGGGCTAGGGTTAGGGTTAGGTTAGGGTTAGGGCTAGGGTTAGGGCTAGGGTTAGGTTAGGGTTAGGGCTAGGGTTAGGGTTAGGTTAGGGCTAGGGCTAGGGCTAGGGTTAGGGTTAGGGTTAGGGTTAGGAAAAAACTAAGCCAGTGGGTCCAGGAAGAAACTAAACAAGTTGGTCCTGGAAGAACCACGTCAGTGGGTCTAGGAAGAAACTAAGCCAGTGGGTCCAGGAAGAAACTAAGCCAGTGTGTCCAAGAAGAACCACACCAGTGGGTCCAGGAAGAAACTAAACCAGTGGGCCTTGTAAGAACCACGCCAGTGGATCCAGGTAGAAAGTAAGCCAGTGTGTCCAGGAAGAAACTACGCCAGTGGGTTCAGGAAGAAACTACACCAGTGGGTTCAGGAAGAAACTACACCAGTGGGTTCAGGAAGAAACTACACCAGTGGGTCCAGGAAGAAACTAAGCCAGTTGGTCCAGGAAGAACGACACCAGTGGGTCCAGGAAGAAACTAAGCCAGTGGGTCCAGGAAGAAACTAAGCCCGTGGGTCCAGGAAGAAACTAAGCCAGTTTGTCCAGGAAGAACCACACCAGTGGATCCAGGAATAAACTAAGCCAGTGGGTCAAGGTAGAAACTAAGCCAGTTGGTCCTGGAAGAACCACACCAGTGGGTCCAGGAATAAATTAAGCCAGTTGGTCCAGGAAGAACCACACCAGTGGGTCCAGGAAGAAACTGACACAAGATGTTTTGAATTTCGTACATGACTGGTTGAGGAAATCCACGTATAAGTTGGTACGTCCCCCAAAGTTGTTCCGAAGGGATCTGAGTGGGACTTAGGGCAGCAATGGGAAAACTTTCTTTTGTTTTGGAGCCAAAGACCTAAAGTCCTCTGCTGTCAGGACTTCACAGACACCTGATTGGTGAACAACATCACCTCTTGACCCCTGACCAATCACAGCCAAGAGAAGAGAATACAGATTGTCTCTGATTGGTGGAGCATCTCGGTGGAGAAGGTCCTAGAAAAGTCTTCTCTTGTCAAGTTCCCGAGGAGAAAGAAGCACAGATTGCGGTGAAAGTTGTCCGAGTGCCTCAGAGAGACAAACATCTCGATGGCATCCATCAGCCTAGAAGGCCATCACGTCTCCATTTCCTCTTTTGGTGGCGAGCGCCTGAGATAAGACGCCAGACCCACGGCCCCGGACGCCGTCCACGCGCGTGCAGGTCACATGCGTCGATGTTTATCAGCGGCGTGGTTCCGTCACACCGGCTTTTCCTGGCATACGTGATGAGAGGCACAGATAGGACTCGATGGCGGCCGTGATAAGGAGTCGCCACTCCCGCGTCCCGTCCAAGACGAGCAACGGCCAAATGGCGGCGGTCTTATCGCCGCATCGGACGCTTAATGCAAGCCCATTCTCAAGTTATATGGCGGCGCTAATGGACGCTTTTTCAGGGTATTGATTCATTTGCTCCACTTTGTCCCGTCAAGGATCTAACTGGGCCGTCCCACGTGCGATCAGATGGGGCCGATAGCCCCGTCTTACCAAGCTCTGACTTGTTTCTCACGGGAAAGTACGTTCCCCGTGACTCGCTTGGCGTGTTTCATCATCTGATGCGTGACGCGCGCTTGCACGATTTGCTAACATCAAGATCAACCTTTCCGCTCCTGATGACATCTGACTGACAGCTAGCTAACCTCAAACCACACTATAGCCTATGCTATGCTATGCTATGCTATGCTATGCTATGCTATGCTATGCTATGCTATGCTATGCTATGCTATGCTATGCTATGCTATGCTATGCTATGCTATGGGAGTTTTAAAAATGATGCTAGAATTTTTTTTAAGAAATTGTAAAATTGTAATAAATAATAACATAGAAAAATAATAAAAGTAATAATTAATCCAATAATTAATATAAAAATGTTTTTATCATTATGTTTGAAAAATTAAAAAAGATTTTTTAAATAATTAAAAAATTAGATTATAACATAATAATAATGTAATAAATGTTCAAACATGAAGAAAAATACATAGAACTAAAAATGTTGGAGTAAGTAGCAACATTAATAAGGTATTGTAAGAAAATAAAAGTTCAAACAATGAAACTTGGATTAACATTGTAATAAATAATAACAAAGAAAAATAATAAAAGTAATAATTAATGCAATAACTAATATTAAAATTTGTTATCATTTTTTAGACAAAAAAAGTAAATAAAAGTAATAATTAATGCAATTTGTTATCATTTAATTTGTTATCATTTTTTAGACAAAAAAAAGTAAATAAAAGTAATAATTAATGCAATTTGTTATCATTTAATTTGTTATCATTTTTTAGACAAAAAAAAGATAACAAATTTTAATATTAGTTATTGCATTAATTATTACTTTTATTATTTTTCTTTGCATAATTTTGCATAATTTATTTTAGAAAATAATAAATATAATTAGATTATTATACAATAATAATCTAATAAATGTTCAAACATGAAGAAAAATACATAGAACTAAAAATGTTGGAGTAAGAAGCAACATTAATAAGGTATTGTAAGAAAATAAAAGTTGAAACAATGAAACTTGGATTAACATTGTAATAAATAATAATGTATAGTAAATAACAACAATACAATGGTATTGTAGTTATTAGTAGTAATTCCAATAAATAATAAAAAAAGTGTATTCAGACATCCTATGCAGATCAAACTTGTCAAGGTCAAACGTAAAAAAAGTTTCTTCCTGAATCTTCCTGAATCCATTTGTGGTTAAAAAGAATCAAAGTGAGACGTCTTCATTCCTGGCGCAGCTCTGAATAAATATAAAAGAGCGCGTTCATAAATGAATTTATCAAACTGTCCTTAAATAAATGCACTTGTCAGCGGCTCAGAATTATGATACGGAATTTATTAAACACCATCCCACCGACCCCCCCTCCGCACCCCACCCCCAGCCGGTCTCCCCGCCGCCAGTGCATTCATCTTGGTGACGAGGGAATATGAGTCAGATCCCAATCAGGAGTCAAGGTGCTTTATTGAGCCGGTTGGGCTCCTTCTGCACGCTGCAATCAGCTGGCCTTTCACAAATAAGTAATGGCGTCGTCGGGGGACACGCCGCCACCGCCGCCACCGCCGCCACCGCCGCCACCGCCGCCACCGCCTCATATCTCACGCAAACAGGACATCAATCTTTTTTTTCCTTTCTCTTTTTTGGAAGTGAAATGTTTGATTTTGACCTCAAACAGGTGCTGCTTTAAGAAATGAGACTTGCTTCCTTCATTGGTCTTATCTTCCCTCCCGTCCAAGATGGGAACACTTGGATCAACAAGCGCCCCTCCGTGTCCTCCGCCAAGTCCGCTTTGTGCAGCGCAGCCGGCGGTTATGAAGAGCAGATGTTCTGCTAGAAAGCTGCCTTGCTTCCTTCCTCTTAGCGTCTCTTTTCCGCAGTGTTCCGCAATAATGTCTTTGAAATTAAATTAAATTAAATTAAATTAAATTAAATTAAATTAAATTAAATTAAATTAAATTAAATTAAATTAAATTAAATTAAATGTTAACGCAGACATGCCAACATGTACACATTTATAGTACTCAACATGTAATTTCACTCTTGAATATGCAAGTATATTACAGTAGTTATTTGGTTTAAATATTAAATTAAATAAATTAAAAAAATTAATTAATAATTAACTAATAAATTAAATTAAAAATAAATTATTTTATGAAATGATTATTTTTTATTTTTTATTTTGTTTTATTATTGGAAAAGTAACTAATAATTCTAATTTTGCACGTTTTGCAAGTTTTTCTCACGATTTCTTAGTGCTGCTGCCAAAAATACTAACTAATTAAATTTTTAACAATTGACGGGTAATTTCAATAATTATAGATAGATATAGATAAATATGGATAGATAACAATTTTAGCATTTTTTTATTAATTTACTTAGTATTAAATTACTAATCATTTTAATAATTGTATTTTTCTTTAATTTTTTGTTAAATAATTATTTGGGATGATTTTAAAAAATAATCACGGGAATCTTGGGAATGATCATTGAATGCTTCTGGTGGCGTTGAGGGCTTCAGGCGCCCCTAGTGGCCAGGAGTGCAAACGCCATTTTGAAGTGTCTTTCCTGACAAAAGACTGAAAACTTTTTCTGCTCTTCCCTTAACTTTTGAAAGTTTCCACAAATGAAAGAAAAGGAGCCAGTTAAGGATCTCCTCCACTTTTATAATTAGTCTTTTCTTTGTGTTTAATTACGCCGCTTTTCCGTCCGTTTGCCTCCTTTTGTTTCTGCCGGAGCATCGTCGATCCCCTCGGAGACGCTAAAGTCTTCCCATTGCTCTCGCCGCTCATTTCAACAAGATTTTTTTTTTATACCATAATGCTGATTTTATCTCCTGGTAATTGCGGTATAATTATGAGAGGTAATTCTTGGCCAGGTCCGCCGATGCAGCGTGAGCGGAATCTGCCGGAAGGTCCAAGTCCTGAATGGAAATGGAGAAGAAGAAAGTCGGAGCTCTGACCTTCAACTCTTTTGCTTCCTTTGCTAACTTCCTCCTGCTGGCTTCAACGAACCGGAGAGGACATAAAAGCAGGCCGAGGCTCCCTGTTTATGTCCCGAAGCTAGCTGTTGTTAGCGTAGGGGTCATGTGACCACATCACGCTCTCCCAAGCCTTGTGCTGGTTGTCAAATGTTCAGACGGGTCCATCCATGTCGCCTTGAGCAGCTACAGCAAAGTGTCAGACTGTGCTCCCGACTCCCTTGACATCAGCCATCCTCCTTCCCATATGAACAAGACTAGACAGGACGGCTCTGGTCTGAGATGAGAGATTAGTGCTTAACTAGTCTTACAAGACTGGTGCTTCCGAGAGTCATCCAAACTGGCCTGATCAATTCATGCCCAAAGACTAGGTAGGACACCTCTAGTCCAACTAGGTAGGACAGATCTAGTCTGGACCAAACAGTAGTGCATTGTCCAGTCTGGACTGAGGTTTTCCAGAGTCATCAGGTCATACTCCAAGACTAGGTAGGACAGCTCTCATGACACTATAGAGACTAGTCCATAATTTGAGCAGACTTGATCAGTTCATGCTCCAAGACCAGGTAGGACAGCTCTAGTCTGACTAGACCAGATCCTGTCTTCCCTGTGAATATTGTCATTCATTTTGGTCTTTGACTTGATCACACTTCATCACAGGTTGTCTTTCTCAAGGACTAGGTAGGACAGCTCTAGTCTGAGACTAGACACTAGACTATTGCTCAGTCCTGACTAGGCTGAAATTTAATTTAATTTAATTTAATTTAATTTAATTTAATTTAATTTAATTTAATTTAATTTAATTTAATTTAATTTAATTTAATTTGATTTAATTTAATTTAATTTAATTTAATTTAATTTAATTTAATTTAATTTAATTTAATTTAAAGTGCCAACATGTACACATTTATAGTACTCAACATGTAATTTGACTCTTGAATATGCAAGTATATTACAGTAGTTATTTGTTCTAAATGTTGTTCATTCAATTATTATTTTGGAAAATACTGATATAAATAAGGATGTTATTATTTTTATTACTGGCAAAGTAATAATGGGTAATTATAACTACGTACTAATTGAAAGTAATTTGCCCATCACAGCTGCTCTGATGTGTCGTCAAAATGAATGACAATATTATTAATAGGGAAGAGAGGAACTGGACTAGGCTGTCCTACCTAGTCTTTATGCATGAACTAATCACGCCTGTCATGGTGAGAGGCGGAACGGTCCAGTTTAATGGCTTCAACGAGCTGGATCAATGATGAGAATATTCATTCCTGATGCCAAGGGAGTCGGGAGCCTCGTGAACTCTTTCAAAAGTGAAAAGTTTGTGATTAGGAAGCTAAATTCTGACAACAAAATGTAAGATTTCAGTTGTAAAAATGGCGTCTAACTAGCCCAGGATAGCACCAGCATCTGAAGTATACACCAGATGCATATTTATTGGACAGGACGGTCCAGCAGCATTTATTATCTTTATTTCATGTTTTTTTACATTCTTTCTCTCTGTGTTACAGTCGTGCTGCTCTTGTAACAGGAAGTGAATCATGTGGGCCGAAACCACGGCGCCGTCTTCTCGCTTTGACTGCTGTCATTGATGGATGATCATGTGACACGTGTGCCGGAACGTGTCACGTGGCGAAAGCAGTCACTCTCCTTGTTCTTCCGAAGCACACTTTACGTTGAATGTCGGCGTGGGCGAGCCGCCGCCCTCAACGCTGACTAACTTTTCACAGAAACATGGAAGGAGGCAACGCGCGTAGATATGCCAGTTCGAGAAAATACTGTAGGTGGAAAAAAAAACTATTCGGTAGCAGCCATTTTTTCAACCATTTTGGCTGATCTTTCAGGGCCCACCGATATAATATTCATGGTTATACAAACTTGGAATACTTCAAAAAATATTGGATTATTACAATACTATCTGCCCCAATTGGCTGCACGGGACACAAAATAAATAAATGAATAAATAAATAAAAATAATTTAAAAAGTAAAGAATATTGGAACTCTATGCTACTAATATTATTGTTATTATTATTATTATTTTTCCCCCTGAAAAAATAAGCTTACTTGACTTTTTTCTAGTTTGGAAACTTTGTCTATTGCACAAACCACACTTGGGACCATGGAGCCATCCACTTTCGGGACCCCGACGTGACCTCAACATGACGTAACCATGTGATCTGCAGTCAGACGCGCTACCATTGCGCAACAGGGTCCTGCTAGCAGGATGTTTTAAATGACTTTATCTTTGCTTCTCATCGTATTGTCATGTCATTTATTATTAAATATTCCAACTCTATGCTGAGAAAATGATATTATTTTCACCCATAATATTACAAATTTATTCTCATAAAATGCCAACCGTCTTTGAACGCACCACAGTTGCTGTGAGATGCACGTTAGCTTAGCTTTGACAGTCAACATCCAGGTCTTAGCTTTGCCATAGGTGCCAAACAAAGAGGTCTCGCTAATAAGGAATTTATTTTCTCCTTAAGAGGCGGTAGCGCACAAGGCACCATATTCCCTCAAATGTGACTTTGGAGTGGAGTTTTGCGGCTTGGCCTAAATTTCCGGCACAATGACAGAGGACGCCTGCAGAGATGCAGCGACATCATTAGAAATGCAAAGGGTGAGCCTCGGGAGCGTCTTCATTAAAGAAAGACCAGAAAAAAAAAACAAACACGCATCTCTTTAGCAAACTTTTTACATTCACAGCAAAAATATGCACATGTTCTTTTCATGGAATTCCCGGCTGCAGCCGCGGGCTCCATCCTCGGCAGAGTCGTTGAAGGTTGCCGATAAGAAAAGTTTGTGTGTTGCAATGCTAGCAAAGGGCGGCAAATGCGTGGAATCAACCATTCTTTTTTAAAGATCACGTTGAAGGGATCGTTTTACTTCCTTGGGCTGCACGGCGGTCGAGTGGTTAGCGCAGACCTCACAGCTTGGAGACCCGAGTTCAATCCCACCCTCGGCCATCTCTGTGTGGAGTTTGCATGTTCTCCTCGTGCATGCGTGGGTTTTCCTCCCACATTCCAAAAACATGCTAGCTTCATTAGCCACTCCAAATTGTCCATAGGTATGAATGTGAGTGTGAATGGTTGTTTGTCTATATGTGCCCTGTGATTGGCTGGCCACCAGTCCAGGGTGTACCCCGCCTCTCGCCCCAAGACAGCTGGGATAGGCTCCAGCAGCCCCGCGACCCTCGTGAGGATGATGAATGATTCGGTTGAGCTGGTTTCATTATTATACCTCTTGAGTGTTAAGTTGGTGTGTGATGAATTTAGTGTTCTTTGTAAGAACACTAACACATTCCAAAAACATGCTAGGTTAATTAGCCACTCCAAATTGTCCATAGGTATGAATGTGAGTGTGAATGGTTGTTTGTCTATATGTGCCCTGGGATTGGCTGGCCACCAATCCAAGACAGCTGGGATAGGCTCCAGCACTCCCGCGACCCTCGTGAGAATAAGTGGTAGAAAATGAATGAATGAATTATTCGGTTGAGCTGGTTTCATTATTATACCTCTTGAGTGCTAAGTTGGTGTGTGATGAATTTAGTGTTCTTTGTAAGAACACTAACACATTCCAAAAACATGCTAGGTTAATTAGCCACTCCAAATTGTCCATAGGTGTGAATGTGAGTGTGAATGGTTGTTTGTCTATATGTGCCCTGGGATTGGCTGGCCACCAGTCCAAGACAGCTGGGATAGGCTCCAGCACCCCCGCGACCCTCGTGAGGATGATGAATGATTCGGTTGAGCTGGTTTCATTATTATACCTCTTGAGTGTTAAGTTGGTGTGTGATGAATTTAGTGTTCTTTGTAAGAACACTAACACATTCCAAAAACATGCTAGGTTAATTAGCCACTCCAAATTGTCCATAGGTATGAATGTGAGTGTGAATGGTTGTTTGTCCATATGTGCCCTGGGATTGGCTGGCCACCAATCCAGGACAGCTGGGATAGGCTCCAGCACTCCCGCGACCCTCGTGAGGATAAGCGGTAAAAAATGAATGAATTTTCCAAAGGAATGTTGTCATGGAAAATGTTGAATTTTTAAACAAAAGATGGAAATTGGAAAGGATGAAAATTCTTGTCAGTGCATATTCCGCATGTCTCTAATTTGCGGAACATCCTGATGTTGACATCCTGATGGAAAATGTGGAATTCTTTGGGATCACGTACATTTGGGGAGTTTAGTACAGGAAACCTAGCTTCTCCGTGCGTGATGCAGAACTAAAAGTAACTCTTGGAATGAAGCTTCCCGCCTCCTCTCCCTTCCACACGGCACACGTTCTTCCCGGGATAATTACGGCTGAAAAATCCTTGTCATTGCAGCGGGAAGCTCTTTAGGTACCAATTCACCCTGATGAATAGAACCCTAATTAATCCACTTAATCTGCTGCATGAGATTACTGCCGTTTGCACACAGGCAGCACGTACACTGGCTGTCGTGCACAATGGAGGGGCCACAGATAAAAATATATATGCTGCTGCTGGGGAGGGGGGCGGGGGGAGGTGGGAGAGGGGGGGGGGGGTCCCCATCCAAACTTAAGTGATAAGGTCTTGAGCTCTCTATAATTTTAGTGCCGCTGCAATAAAAGCTGGCTATCGCCGTCTTCTGGCTGCACCCGCTGTAAATATGACAAGGTGCACTTCCTGTGATTTAAAAGGACACTTCCTGTTTGCGACGGCGCGTCCTTGTCTTTCACGGGAACACCTACCGCAGCGGTTCTGATTCCGAAACAGATTCATAGAAGGCCCGCCTCCTCATTTGAAGTCATTTCATTTTTCATTTCCAGAACGAAACAAAGTAAACACAATTCCCGCTTTACTCGGCTCACAACTAGTGTGTGTGTGTGTGTGCGTGTGTGTGTCACATACAGTATCTTATCACGGATTAAGGGCCCGTGATAAAGGCCAACGACACAAGTAGAGGGCGGCGACCCAGCTGGGTGATTAGAGCGCCCCGGTGGTGTAAAAGGGGAGGAAGTAGGGGTCGGAGAAATTCGGGCCGCCGTTATCGGCGAACTCCCACGCCGTCTCAGAGGCACGTGAGCCTTGACGCCGATTGACACGCCGATTTACTCAAAGCAGAGTGTCAGTACAAAAACACAGCCGAAGAGCTTTTTGTACCTTCACTCCCGTATCAACACCAAAATCTTTGACTTTAATTCCATCGAAATGTTCAGCTAATTCAGGACACTATTCCAAAATTCCCACATTCCCCATAAGTCCACCTTTTCCACAACACCATTCCCAGTGGAAATCAGTTACATATTTCTCCGATTGCTCCACCTGTACCAACACTAAAACATTCCACTCTCTCTGAACATTCACAATAAGATTTTGTCACATTCCAAAATTCCCAAAAGATCCCCAAACAAACACAAAATAAATTCCAAAAAGAAGTCTTACTCAAATCATTCCAACATTAAAATGTTCAGCCATTTCAGGACAAAATGGCTGCCTATTTTTTAAAATGTCCCAAATCAAATGCTTTGTTGTTACCTATATTATGTATTATTATAATTTGTATGGTCTGACAGCATTTTAACACACCGAGGTCAGAAGTCAAAGGTCAGAGGTCCTTCCTGATAAAGACACCTGGAAGTTAATTAAACAAATGGAATCAATTCCCGCTCAGGGCGAAGTGGAAATTGTTATTTAAGATTTAAAGGTCATTAAATTGTGCGTTTCTTTTGCCAAGCATGTTAAATTGTCTGTTGATGAACACGCAGCATTAACATTGTAATTAAAACAGCAAACAATTGAGACGGGAATGCATTAAAGAGATTGAAGGTGCTTCCAGTGGAGCCGTGAACTCAACATAAAAATGATAAGAATGGGATAAAAATGTGTGCGTGTAATTACAGAGTGAGCACACACACACACATATAAATATAAATATAAATATATATATGGAGTGTATATTTGGCGTTAGTATGTGAGGGGGGGGGGGAGCAACAGAGTGTAATTGTCATTCATTAGTGCCATCTAGTGCTCAGCCAACCAACTTCTAATGTCTGGCCCTTAAGACATTTTTGAAACACTAAATAAATAACTTTGTGGCGTTGTTGTAAAAAAATGATTAGAAGTTGTTTCGATAAAAAAAAACATTTAAATTTATTGCTAAAGTCACTTCCGGTTTGTGGTGTTTACTTCCGGTCTTATTTCCGGGTTTCGCCAGTAAGAAAGATCGACGGCATGAGTCCTACGTCCCAGGAATGCTGTAAGTTTTATGATATTATGGTTTATTCAGACCTTAGTTTGCTAACATGAATATGATTGAATACGTCTGGTGCTCATTATTTCGGTAAAGTTCTCTTCTTTCTCTCTGATGGCAGCGTCTTGTTGTCGGACATCTTAATTGGCCGGCTCTATTGATAAGATTCTTTTGTCTTCTTCCTCATTATGGGACATATGGGAGGTCATGTGACATTTGTTGCTCTCTAAGAGAGATGGAAGTGAGATGTGGCGTCTGGTATTCTGCCCGGTAACAGCGAATATGCAGAAGAAGAGTACAACAGTAGAGAAAAGCCATCCTATCATAGCGTCCTGTAATACCACTCTGCACCTCAGGGGGTAGCACTGAGCAGCGTGTTCATACTTCCATGTTCATACTTGATAAAACTACAAGAAACTGTTGAGTTGCCCCCCCCCCACCCCCAATCTGTGCTCCGTCTTTACCCGCCCACTGTGACAGGAGGGCAAGGTCTGAGCGCCCAATCCAACCTTACCCCCCCCCATCCTCCCTCCAATCCCAGAGGAGTGTCCATGGCGATGGTGATTATGTCACCACTTAGCTTAACTGACACTGATGGGTTTGAAATGCACTCGGTGTCCCAGTGGAGCCCATCACCCTAACCCCCCCCCCCTCCCCTCCCAGTCCCCGCACCCTCCCACTCCATCCACCCCCCCGCCCCATCCCGAGGTCTGTGCCGGGTATTTGGTTACGTTGGAGTGACGGCAAGGCCAAGTTCAACAGCACAGTTGGACAGCAGAGACTGGGACTGGGGTGGGGGGGGGGGTGCTTTGGATTCAGACCAAGCTGTAAATATGACATGTTATTATACTTATTTGTCCTCATAATATAACAAGTTTGTCCTCATACAATTCTGACTTTTTCTTGCCATATTTTGACTTTATTTTTGTCAAATAACATTGTCAAATGTTTTTTCCATCTATTTTTTTTACTGTTTTGCCTTCTTTTTTGTAATTTTTCAAAATTCCTTATGACATTATTCCCATATTAGTTAGACTTGAGTCTGGCAAACATGCTTGTCAGAAACTACTCTTGTTGTTCGGATGTTTTAATTACCAGGATTTAACCAAAACATTTTGACATTTTCCCCCAAAAGTTGACATGGCTGTTGTGATGTGAAAAAGTATTTGCCCCCTTCCCAATTTTTTTTATTATTATTAAGGGAGGAAAAAAAAATCCAAACCTGCCCTGTGCGGATCCCCCCCCCTCCCCCATTAAAACATAACCGACATTAATTGAGATCTATCAATGGAAAAGGTTATGAAGCCATTTCTAAAGCTTTGGGACTCCAGCCAACCACAGTGAGAGCCATTATCCACAAATGTCCAAAACATGGACCAGTGGTGAACCTTCCCAGGATAGACTGGCCGACCAAATTGACCCCAACAGCGCAGCGGCGACTCATCCGAGGGGTCATAAAAGACCCCACAACAACAAGTTCCAAGACCAAAACCACTGCTGAACAAAAGGAACATTAAGGCGTTTGCCCGACAACATCTTGATGATGCACAAGACCTTTGGGAAAATACTTTTCGGAAGGTGTGTGGCCCGTTCCATCTGGGATTTCAGCAAAAGCAGTATAAAATACAGTGGTGGTAGTGTGGTGGTCTGGGGCTGTTTTGCTGTGATAAACGGAAGCATGAACTCTTCTGAAGGAGAACATTGGTGACCTCAAGCTGACCAAAAAAACCACATGAAGACTGTATATACAGTGGTGTCCAATTTGCAGTACTAATAGTTAGTACCTAATATACACAAATGCAGTTTTCCGTACACGCTAGCACACACGTCAGAAACTACTCTTGTTGTTCAGAAGTTGTAATTACCAGGATTTCACCAAAGCGCCTTGACACTGTTTCCCCAGACTTTGAGGCGGTTATGTACGGCGGTGTCCAATTTGCGGTAGTAGAAAGTATTTGTAGTACATGTCAGCGTGCTGTGGGTTTGTCTCATTAAGGCAAAGAAGAAACTGGAAGCTTTTTACTTTTTTTTTTTTTTTCCTAATCATTTTTAAGCTGCGAGTCAAAGCGCAGGGCCTCTCATGTTATTGTCCGTGTCCATTAAGCATTAGAAAATTGCCAGGGAAGGCGGCGGGGGGGCGGCGGGGGCCCAATTATGAAGTCAATCCTGTGGCTCCTCATCGTGTGTCGCTTCAGAGCGCCGGGTGTGTTTAGTCTATTAAAAGAGACAGCCGGCGTGCTTTGGGGAGGCGACCTCTGGACCGGCTGACAGCTTCAGTTACACTAACCCATGAGCTCCAGGATCCTAAAGAACACTACCGCCTCACCTCGACGCCCTGCGACCTCCGACCCCCGACCCCTGAGCTCACGCGGCACTGTGAGATGAGGCTGGCCGCTACTTGATTGGATTAGCGTTAGCTGACCTCGCTGCGGAACCACATTTGCTGGTTTTGTGTCGGACCCCGTTGGGGTACCGAGCGCCGTCGTCGGGTAATGGATGCCGTTTGTCCTTCCCAGAAGGACACTTAAAGGGTGTGAATATTCTCCGCAGTTAAAGTATTAACACCAGAACCGGTCCACTCCAGGAGAGATGTGCAGGTGTGGCGTGGGGGGGGTCTCACGGCGGCGGGGTTAAGCCGCATGGCGGCGGAGCGGCTTGAAAAGGCTGCGAGAGCAAAAATGAAAAGATCCAAACTTCAATAGGCAGAAATCATGTGAAGTAACATCAGTCAAACGCTTCCGACTCCGATCCACTGATGGGATTATTCTGCTGAGGAAGAGAGGCGGCAGATCCCCCCCGTGATGGGAGAACCCTTTTCATTTGGACTCATCACCTCCGGACAGACCACTTCTTTCTGGACAAACCTCGTTAAAAGTCACTGCTTTGAACCAAGTCGCTGACGACGCGTCACTTTTACGTTCATATTTGCTGGACAACCGCACAGGGAATGTCTTCTTGTCCTAAAGGATTATTATTATTATTATTATTATTTTTACGTAATTCATTGATGAAACGCTGCTAGCCTGTGGTGTCTGACCACCAGGCTGAAGGCTACACAATGGCAATTAAAGAGAGAAAAGGGTTTTTGTTAGTTTAGCATATTGTATTGTACCATGAAAATATTTTTTCTTAGGTATTTTTCTTTGTTTTTCATTCATTCATTTTCTACCGCTTTTTCCTCACTAGGGTCGCGGGGGTGCTGGAGCCTATCCCAGCTGTCTTCAGACAAGAGGCGATCCCAGGGCACATATAGACAAACAACCATTCACACTCACATTCATACCTATGGACAATTTGGAGTGGCTAATTAATTAACCTAGCATGTTTTTGGAATGTGGGAAGAAACCGGAGTACCCGGAGAAAACCCACGCATGCACGGGGAGAACATGCAAACTCCACACAGAGATGGCCGAGGGTGGATTTGAACCCTGGTCTCCTAGCTGTGAGGTCTGCGTGCTAACCACTCGACCGCCATGCCACCCTCTTAGTTTTTTTTAATCTATATATTTTAATTGGTCCGAGTAGTTAGCGTGCAGGCCACACAGCTAGAAGACCCGAGTTCAAGTCCACCCTCGGCCATCCCTGTGTGGAGTTTGCATGTTCTCCCCGTGCATGCGTGGGTTTTCTCCGGGTACTCCGGTTTCCTCCCACATTCCAAAAACATGCTAGGTTAATTGGCGACTCCAAATTGTCCATAGGTATGAATGTGAGTGTGAATGGTTGTTTGTCTATATGTGCCCTGTGGTTGGCTGGCCACCAGTCCAGGGTGGACCCCGCCTCTCGCCCCAAGACAGCTGGGATAGGCTCCAGCACCCCCGCGACCCTCATGAGGATAAGCGGTAAAAAATGAATGAATGAATGAATAAATGTATTAAAATTAGGGATGATACGATCGATCAGCCACCAATTGGTATTGGCCAATATCAGTGAAAAAGGACAGTATCGATATCGGTCGATACTTGCTTTAAAATGTCGATCCCCCAATATAGGCAGTAGTACATCTCCACTTTACACTTCATATATGGGCTCTCTATCGGTATTGGTATTGGTATCAGTATTGGCCCGTTTTACTCATGGATTATCCAGATCAGTAATGGCATCATTTGGACATCCCTTATTGAAATATTTCTTTTTTAATTTTATTTTTTTGACCAGTTTTTACCTCATACCTGTTATAATAAATATTGAAATTGACTTCCTGTTGCCCAAAACGGAAGCGGGCCACCAAACTGTTGTAGAACGTGATCAACGACAGTACGCATCTATTTATCTAAAAACCATAGCAAAAGTATTTTGTCGCTACAAGTATTTTCCGCTACATGGTCCTGAGCTATCAAAGCTAAGCTAGCAGTATTTTGCTGACAAGAGCGGCCAACAGTGAGTTTAAAGTTTACGATTTGTTAGTAGAATAAATCCCAACAGAAGCTGACTGGACGAGTCATTATTGAAGATGTCGCTCCGACTCCTGACGAGCGCTTCATTGTCGCTCCTTTAAGTCGCGCTTCTTTAGCAGGCTTCCGTCTGACAGCACATCAGCCACTTTGAGCCGCGAGGTTAAACCCAGCCAAGTCGCCTCCTTGTGCGTGATGGAGAAAGGAATGACGACAATGCGAGTCGGCGCGGTGACGAGTCCACTTCGGCAAAGTCTCCCCGGCTTGTGGAGAGGGAGGGGATCGGGGGCGGGGGGGCTTAGCGTTTCCGTGAGGCAGAGGGCTGCATTTTGACTGGGAGAGACCAATTAGGTCATTAGCGGGAGTGCTGACGGCCGGATTACCCCCCCCCCCCGGCAGGCCCGTCCCTTCAACAAACAGGCAGCAATAACAATAAAGGCAGTAATAACGCGCCTCCCAAAGGGGGCAGATTGTGCTGTCTCCTGTACAATGCGGTTCTCATGGTGCCGGGCGGCCCGGCCTAATGTCCTTCACAGCTGGCTTCACATGTTCCCAGCTGCCAAACAGCCTATTGTACGCTTCCTGGGCCCCGTGTGTGAACCCCGCACTTGGAAGTGCAACTATTGTTCGCTCGTGTAGGAAGTTTTGTCTTTTCAATCAGGCAACCCGCGCATGACCCGCGACCCGCTCGCACAACCGCGACACACACAATACCCGCGCACGTAGACCGTGGACGCTTCCGCTTTTTCATGGTTTAAAGTTACGCGCCCCAGGTGGAAGGTCGGGCAGGGACGGCTGCATCAATGACACAGGTGCGCCATTCAGCCCGTCGCTCGATTAACACACATCAACAAACACACACTCTCATCACGGAGACCACGGAGAGACCACGGTCCCGACCCCGTGTAGGTGGGGTATTCCCTTACGGAGTCGCCAATGGGAGCGAGGAATACGAGCGGCGCTCACATGCCCGGGACAAAAGACGAGGTGGGTCTGCCGAAGCTCCGGGTCTGGCCCCCAGGACCTTAAGGTCCTCCAGGATGCCCCCCCCCCAAAGGCAGACAGGTGTTCTTACAGGAGGGACTTTGTGGAGGGAGTCGGAACTGAAACAAAACGGTTCAAGGTTTACTCGTCTTGGTGCAGAATTGAAATGAAGGACTTGGAAACAATGAGTGACAGCTTCTTAAAGAGTCCACTTGTATCTCCGACCATCAGGGTCATTCCCACAGCCCTTTCCCGGTAACAGAACCACGTCCCACGTCTCTGGACCGGCTCCAGGTTGAAGAAACCCGAGCATTTTGTTTGCCACAAAGCACTTCTTTTTTTTGTTGTTGGTAGAAACAAATCCTAGACTTCACCTGAGACAGTCTTTCCATCCTCTGAGGACCAAGGAGACGTGAGACACAACCAGGACTGCATCGGTTTTTAATGCAGTACAGTCACAATTACCTTCCACAGCACCAGAAAATGGCCAACATCGAAAAGTCATTCATATCTTCTTGAAAAATGGCTATTTTGTCCGGGTCCAAAACTTGATGTTGATTAGAGCTGCAACAATTAATCCATGTATACTCGATTATCTAATTAATGGACAGCCATATTGGTACTCCATTAATTGATGACTAGTTGAACAACTATTAGTTGGACAACTATTTCGCCATTCCACTAATCAAAACATTCCTATCCAATTAATCAACAACTATTTTTTATTTTATTGGATTAATTGAAAAATACCAATTAATCGACAACTATTTTTTATTTTATTGGATTAATTGAAAAATACCAATTAATCGACAACTATTTTTTATTTTATTGGATTAATTGAAAAATACCAATTAATCGACAACTATTTTTGTAGTCAGTCAACTGATTGGTGATGACGTGATTACCCAGTTAATTGACAAGTATTTTGGTATTCGATTAATTAATTGAATTGATGATTACTCCATACAATTAATCAACAACTATTGGTATTCGATTAATCGAATTTGTGAAGACTCAATTATCCAATTAATGGACAACTACTTTGGTAGGCGATTAATCCATTTATTGGTGATTATTATCCAGTTAATTGACAACTATTTAGGCATGCAATTAATCATTGAATTGATGATTACTGATTATGATCCAATTGATCAACAACTGTTTTGGTGTTTCATTGATTTCTCATTTTTACAATTAATCAACTTTGTTGTTTATGCAACGCTAATATTGATGTTTTGCGAGTTTTCAAAGTCATCCTTGCATTTATATGTAGTATACATAATCAGAGAAAAATACATAACTCATATTACTAGAATTATTATTAAAATAACAATAAATAGTCTATGTAAGATTAATTCCAGAGCTTCTTCTGTCTTGTATTTCGAGTTCAGTTACATCATTTAGCCGTTTTTATCATATGGATTTTGTCTTTAGTAATAATAGGCCGCGTTCAACAACGAAACGGTGATCATTTATCAATTACCCGCGATACATAATCAAACCGCAGGCTGTACGTTTTGGCCCCAATTTTTGATGTTTGGAGTGTCCCCTCCACCTGGGGACACTATAGTGGTTTTGCAGTGAACACGACTGACTCATATCCACCAAATGAATTTTCCATATTCCAAAATCCTGTGTTTCCGTCGGGGGGGGGGGATATGGATCCCAGCTGCCGTCCTCCGTCTGGACCCACGCCCAGGTCAAAAGTCTGTCCTCATTTGCTGAAATTCTTCATTGATCCTTTGAGTCTTGACATCATCTTCAGACCTAATAAAGGTCTTGGCCCAGGTCTGTCGTCATTGTTATTGTTAGCTACCCAGCAACTAGCGCGTCCACCAACACCTGTGTCTTCTGACGGCAGCGTCTGGCCTCTAATCACATTAGGCTAATCGTCCTTACATCAGCACCTCAAGACTGACCCCCGAATGACCTCACGGCCAGGCCCGGGAACCAGGATCCGAACTCATCCCCCTGAAATGGTGTGAGGATGTAGGACATGTGAGCAGATTCCTTTGGACAGAGCGACACCACGCCGATTCCAAATTGGGATTGTCTCTTTTTTTTTCCCCTCATTTTCCCTCGCTGTCGTCTGTCAGGCAGCTCAGTTCTTGGCACCACCTGTTTAGGACCTGCTGGATTTGTCCCTTGAAAAAGAGCTTTGGACCTCCTCGCCGCCAAGCCGGGTCCTCTCTTTAGCTTCCACCCCGGCTCGCCTTCTTTGTGTCTTTAGTTCCACTCCATCTTTGACTCATGGGCATCACGTTCAGCCTCTTGGCTGCTGATGGACGGCTGCTTTGTTGTTTGGGGAAACACAAACTGTGCCCACGGATCAGCCACTGGATCTCACATCTCCGCCTTTTATTTTGCTCATTTTGCTCTTCGGGCAACACAGGACTGACGGACAAAAACTAAGTGGGACTCTTAATCAATCCGTGGACCAAGCAATGTAGACTTTGTGGGAACGCCGTAGCCAAGAGCCTCCTCTGTTCCCGGTGCACAAAGCAAGGTCCACCACGGTATGCCTGGGAAAAATGTCCGCAGTTTTGCAGAAAGTCTCACCAGAACAAACGGCTTTTGCCGCCAAAGGACATCTCCACATTGGAGGTGGGATGAGTCCCAGTGCTTTGGCGCTCACATGCGGACATGACACGTTTATGAGCTTTGGGTAGCGACCGAAAGGACAAGATGGCGGCTGCAAGCCGTTGAAGTGACCTTTCTTCATGGGGTGTCTGGGCTTCCCTTTCAGATGAGGTCACAAGCTTCCAGGTGAAACTGAAAATTGTCCATTATCGGTTTGTTAGGAATGGAATATTTTCCGTTTTGTTGACAAAGTACGGAGATCTTTCACTTGGAAAAGATGCGCCCTGTTGTTTTGTTTAGCACACATCATTTGTCCTTTTGTCATTCTTCCCCATTGACCACCACCCAAAGATCATTATGAATATGATCCATGTGACCCTTCCCGCACCAACACTGAAATCTTCCAAAGCTCCGGTTTTAAGGACACGGTGTGGACGAAAGGCTGGAACCTGTGGGGGTTTTTGAGTGTGAGTCGGCGGCCGGCCAAACAAACATGGCGACATCAAACGAGCACTCTGCAGCAGTCAGCTGATTTGTGCTTTTCGGGGCCGCGGACCCGTGTGGACGGAACCTGCCAAGCCAAACATAACAGAGGCGGCCAGCGGCCAGCCAGAGCCTTCATTCATTTAGGACCACAACGCCCCCCCTCTCCCAGGCGGAGGGGGTGGGGGCGGGGTCAGTGCGAGGTTAGTCAAATAGTCAGCTTAGCCTGTCCACACTGTCCATTAACTATGAAAACACGCGGCCGGGAACGCCGCCATTGTCTTTAGACCCGGGTTGGAACTTTATTCCTACATGAAGTCGGCACAGTTGCGTGAAAACCGTCTTTTACGTCACGGACGAGCGCTGAAATGTGTTCCTTTTCATTATTTGAAGAGCAGTGTGTTCCACCGCGTCCTCTCCCGTGTCCTCCAGTCCACAGACAGCCCACTTCCGATCTCCCTCATGTTTTTCAGCCATAATAAATCTGGCCCTGACTCTCTAAAGCAAACAATGCTGTGGGAGCCAGTCCTCCAATAACACTTTGTCACTTCCAATCAAGCCTGAAATATGACTCAACTGTCTGTGCGCCCCCAGTCTGAGCCCCTGAAACTGACCCCCCCGTCCCCATGAGGTCTCTGTCTACTACCATGCAGGATGGCGTGAATCCTCACATCGTGTATACAATGTTTGCCTTTTCAAACAGGTGGCGCTCTAACCCATAAGTGTACGCATCCCCGCTAACCTTTCGTCATTTTCAGCCAATCAGAAGCCTCAAGAAGTCACAAAAAGTCCAGAAATGACTCGGTCACACCGCAACGACCCTGGCTGTATTTTATGATTTTTTTATGATCATGGTGCCGGTGCCCTGTTAGTGTGTCAGCCCATAGTCATGTTAATCAGTGACACACACACACACACACACGTTGCACACACACACACACACGTTGCACAGTGGCCGAGGGAAGCCATCAGTAGCAAAGGCCGCTCGACCGCAGAGAGGCCATGTTCTCGTCACGCTTGATTAACACAGCGGCGGTCGGCCCACCTCAAAGAGCCGAGTGGGCCGACTTCAAAGTAAGTGTGTGTGTGTGTGTGTGTGTGTGTGTGACAGCATGCCTTTGTTTAAGGTGTGCTTTTTACTAACAAGGGCCGACACACACAATTATCTCAATCAGGAAGGAGGATGGGGGGGGTGAAAAAACATAACATATATATATACAGTATATTTTTATCGATTTTTAAATGATATAACATAACCAATTTGTGGTAGCATTTGTTTTTTTACTTTCTGCTCCAATTTTTCAGACAACCCATTTAGTCAGCAACCTCGTTAGGCCTGATTTAATTGTGCCCTCTGCTGGTGTTTCAAAGACATTATTATCTCCAATGGCTTCAAGTTAAGGGAAAAATTAAAAATTAACTAAGTTAATTATATTTATTAAAAATTAAAATTAAAAAAAAATTGTGTGTGTGTATATATATATATATATATACACATACAATTTATTTTAATTTGTATTACACACACAAAAATTGCAATTTTTTTATTTTAATTTGTAATAAATATAATTAACTTAACTCAGTTAATTTATATATGTATATAATTACAGAATTTGAAAAAAGTAAACGGTGGAAAAAAAACCACCCCCTTCTTTTCGGAATTCTCATTCCCAATCCTTATGTGAAAGATGAAGACGTATTTCCTTACAGCAGGTCATGTGTTGTGCTGGAAGACACAGCCACCCCAAGGAGAGCAGACAGAATATGAATATGACAGAATATTATCAGTGTATGTGGAACCATAGTTTTAATTTTTAAATGGCTTCATAGTGGAAATAGAAGTATCCCAATGATAGCATTGTAAGCTAGCTCATACTAATTTGTTTTCTTATGTTATAATGCACAGAAAATGGAAAGAAATATGTGTTTATGTTTCACATAAGGATGGGGAATTATGTGATATAGCATTTTCAATATGCTGCAAATCTTCAGGCAGCCCGTTTGGGCAGCCACCTGGTTAGGCCTGATTTAATAGTTGTTTAGTAGTTGGTGTTTTCATGCCTTTATTATCTCCAATGGGTCCAATGGGACGCTGACAATGACACACGTGGAAGCCGAGATGCTGTAGAAGTCCTAATGAGGTCAGTGGCTAATTAGCGAACGGCGCAGCCCGTCACGCCGCACAACAAGAGCGAGGATGGAAAGGGGGGATTACGGCCAGAGCTCGGAGGTCACGCTCCTTTCAGGCGAGTCAACAGTCCAAGCACAATTTGGAGGATTTGTCAGGAAGAAGAAGATTCCGGCGCTTTTAAAGTGGCTCTCGTGCCAGACGTGTGAAGATGATTTGACGTGGGAACGTAAGAACATTGTGGCGTTGCTCTTTTTTTTTTGCTTCTTCTCCTGCGGCCAATCGGGCGCCACCTCCACACTTCCTGGATTACCAGGCTCCGCCCACTTCTGGCAGAGAGGAGCGTGCTTACATAACCTCTGACCCCTCTAATGCATTAATTGAGGGGCTCCATTTATTGTGATGGAGTGTTGAGGATTGCTCGCTGACCCCAAATGCACTTCTTTGTTGTGTTGGCCCAACAACGACCTGACGCCTCCTAAAACTACTACCATGCAACTAACTATATATATATATATATATAGTATATTATTTGTCCTTATAGCTTATTTATGTTGTGATTATTTTCTATTATTTATATTATTTATATTTTGATTTTGTATACATTTTATTGTTTACATTTTTTTAATTTAAAGAAAATATAATTTTATGATTTATTTTATTGCCATATATTTATATAAAACTCTTAGAAAAAGACGTTCTCTCCGTTATTGTATTATTTGTAATGATGTATAAATTGTATTATTTATTTTAATTTACATTTACATTTATTTAATATTTATTTTATTTTTATTTTAATGTATCTATTTTATTCTTGGAATATTTTATTATTTTTATTGACAATAATTTTTAAAAATAATTAAAAAATTCATTTTTAAATGAATTTGTTTTACCAGTAAGTTAGCGCTGCTTGAACGGGAGTTTATTTTTTGTTGTCAAAGTCCATTTCACATATATATTTCTAATACATATTTTGATTTTGTATTAATGTTATTTTTTTAATTTTTTTAATTGAAAGAAAATATAATTTTATGAATTAATTTATTGCCATATATTTATATAAAACTATTAAAACAACAAGTTATTTCCATTATTGTATTATTTGTAATACAGTATAAATTTTATTATTTATTTTTATGTATGTATTTTATTATTGAAATATATATTTTATTTATTATATATATATATATATATATATATTTATTATATTATTATTTTTAGTGACAATAATTTTTAAAAATAATTTTAAAAAATCATTTTTAAATGAATGAGTTTTGCCAGTAAGTTAGCGCTGCTTGAACGGGAGTTTATTTTTTGTTGTCAAAGTCCATTTCAGAGTCATAATACTTGATGAGAAATAATAAATATAAAGGACATAAACGCTGCAGACGACCCAGTGGAAGACTCGAGGGCCAAAAGAGTCGTTCGTTCCATCAAGCTGACGACTTTGACATAACAGCACGTGTCACGAACACCGCCCCGCGCCGATTAGCCGCCGCCCACGGCAGACATAGCATCAACAAACGCTCGGCCTGGCTAATTAATGGCGGATTTATTTGTCTTTGCACCGCTCCGATGTTTAAAAACACACGACAATCACCAGTGGATGTGGAGAAAGCCACACACACACACACACACACACACACACACACACACACTAGATCCCATTAAGAGCAGAGTGGTCCCGAGTGGGCTCCTGCTGGGTCGGGCCCCCACGGGATCCAAAATGCATTAAGAAATGAATGTTCACCATGGGACCTGCTCTAGAACCTTCTGACTTAACCTGTGTGTGTGTGTGTGTGTGTGTGCGTGTGTTGGGGATGGACTCCAGGGGTCAGTAAGTGATCCGCCCCCACGCCGCCTTCTGCTGGCACGTAAGCAAACACCATCATGGAACTTTTTGGGGTCCAACAACAGGAAGTGGAGTGTTGGTTATTATCTTTAGTCGGAATGGTAAAGCTATTATTATGCTGCTGACGATGATTATTAATAGTAATAATAATAGAGACTGGCAGTAATTAGTTGTTGTTGTTTTGTTAACGGAGAGAAATGACTTGGATTGTTTTTACTGGCGGCTAGCATGAGAATTTCTGACCTGGTTGATAAAATAACATTCATTTTTCTTGGCGAGGACGTGACAAAAGGCTTTTTTTTGTGGTCGCTTACGCGTCTCCGCCCGTGGAGGAATTTATGACTTATTATCTGCAACAGTTTCTAGTGTAAAACCGACAAAAATATGTGTGAAAAGGCATCATGGCAGTTTAGCAAGTTTTCCCTTTTCTTCCAGTAGGGGGTGCACATGTAGCTCTAGTATTGTTATTGGTTATACTACGTAGTAAGTGGACATATTTTTATCAGCCTAAGAAGCACTCTAATAATCTAATAATGGTCTAATAATACTAAAGGGGACCTATTATGCTCATTTTTGCACCCTTTGTATGGAGTTGTGAACTCCTATAGAGCAGCTACACACAATAACCAGCACACAGAGCTTTCTACATCTTCCAGAATCTGCACCTATTCCAGCTTACATTTCCAAAACGATCTGTTTTAATGTTTTCCAACCAAAGCCTTCTCCGAGCAAGTGATTGGTCACACTTTCAAGTACTCCCGAGTACTTTTGTACTACTGCAGAACCCTACTTTCTAATCTAGTGGCTATAGGAGTTGATCGTAAATGACACGAATGCACCATTCCATTTCCTGGGAGCTAGCATAGCTAACACACATAAACTGAGAAAGGTTTATAAGGAAACGCCCATATAAGGAAGCCCGGCTCGCTGTGATGTCACAGAGAGCCAGTGTTAGAAAAAGCTCCCGGAAACCCAGTGTTTGGAATCATCCCAAACTTTTTTTTCAGGGATGGTTCAACATTCTAACTACATTTTTAGGGCGGGAAAGAAGGAAAAGCTTCGTAGGTCCCCTTTGGAAAAGGATTTACAAGGTTTTCCATGCTTATTGCGTCTTGTGTCAGAACTGTATTGTTTTGGGCGTGCATGCATTGGGACTATTCCCACTTCCCGGGTGTCGGCGTTCCCCCTGCCATGTTTTCCCATCACATTGTCTCCTGGCCGCTATCGGCGCTAATACATTTCCCCACATCTGTAAAGTTTGTTTATGCAACTTTTATTGCTTTTGTGGCGGCGCGGCAGGTATAGGAAGCGGAAGTCATTACGGCTTAGTCCCTCCGACGCCCGAGAACGGCCGACCGGCGGCTATCTCTCCCTCTTCATCTCTCACGCCGTCTTCTCCGGAGACGACGCATTTGTGTAGTAAACATCTTAAAAGGTTCCCTCGGCAGGCGGACCCCCCCCATTTTTCCCCAGCACACTCCCTCTGCCTTTCTTCTGCTGTATTTATTTCTTTCCCAGTTGGTCTTATTCCCTAAACTGCTTGACTCCTAAAATACAGATATCACAGTTGGGACTTTTTGAAAAATGAGCACATTACGTCCTCAAACGTCTCACAAGAAATATTTCCATTTATATGCAAATGATGATCTAGTGACCAAGAATGGATAAAAAAAAAAGAAAGAACGCAGTGTTGTTTCTGGTGAGACGGCGTTGAAGGAGTAAATAATCTGCCAGTGCATTCTATTATTTCCACGCCGCCTTGAAAGCAACGCTCACTTCCAACTTATAAGTAGTTAGAACTTACTTCAAACTGTGTGTGTGTGTGTGTGTGTGTGTGTGTGCGCGCTGCTTAGCTGACTTCCTCCCAAATTGCTGACATAATTACATGAATGTCATTTTTTATGACTCGCAGGAAAAAAAAAATACGCCGGCATTTCCAGTGAAGCAGATAATTAGACTCGGAATAAAGCAGGGGCGGAATAATTAATACATCAAAACTAGATGAACTTTTTCTAATTATTTTTATTTAATCTCCATTCTAATTATTGTTCTAGTCGGCTGAGCTAGATTGCCCCCCCTCCCCACACACACACACACACACACACACACATCCCACCCCACCACCACCCACCCCCATTCAGGGTGTGAAATGCACCCGTGGCACTCAATCCTCACCCAGTGAAATATCAACTGAGCGTGGCGGCGGGAAATCACAGGGTGCACCCCCCCCATAACCCCCCCCCCCCCCCACTCTGTCTGTGATTGAACTGTAATTTAAATTCCTCCATTGCCAACAAACAATTTGCATACACCTGCCACACTCGCACTCGGGCGCCAATCAACACTTTTGAAATGAGTTTGTTAATTAGCCTAATGTGCTCCTGCCGCGCTATCTGTGAATTCATTGGGGGGGGGGGCAGGCGTTAAATAAGCACCGACGGCAGGGCGGGGGGGGGATCGCACTTTGCTGACCATACAGTAAATATTCACCCGGGAGGGAGAATCCGCCCACCATAATCAGGCTGTTTTTCTGCAGCATGGTTAGCAATTAGCATGCTAACAAGCTTCCTGATTTGGAACCTGTGAGAATCAATACGGAATACATTCAACCCGAACACCTGATCCCAACAACGAGGTGGTGACGCAACTCTCCACGAGTACAACACATGACGGGATCATGGGGAAGTCACAGGAAGTAGGAAGTGAGAGAGCTGGGAGAAGTGTAGCGTAGCTACTAGCGTACAGAAGGTTAGGCATTGAAAGTAAAATGTAAATAGTAAATATTTCTATTTTTATTTATTTTAATGTAAAACAAGTCATTGTCTGCGTTGTTGATCTTTGTTTACATATTCAAGTACAGTGAAGAAAATAAGTATTTGAACACCCTGCTATTTTGCTATTTCTCCCACTTAGAAATCATGGAGGGGTCTGAAATTTTCATCGTAGGTGCATGTCCACTGTGAGAGAGATAAACTAAAAAGAAAAATCCAGAAATCACAATGCATGATTTTTTAACAATTTATTTGTGTGATACAGCTGCAAATAAGTATTTGAACACCTGAGAAAATGAATGTTAATATTTGGTACAGTAGCCTTTGTTTGCTATTACAGAGGTCAAACGTTTCCTGTAGTTTTTCACCAGGTTTGCACACACTGCAGGAGGGATCTTGGCCCACTCCTCCACACAGATCTTCTCTAGATCAGTCAGGTTTCTGGGCTGTCGCTGAGAAACACGGAGTTTGAGCTCCCTCCAAAGATTTTCGATTGGGTTCAGGTCTGGAGACTGGCTGGGCCATGCTAGAACCTTGATATGCTTCTTACGGAGCCACTCCTTGGTTTTCCTGGCTGTGTGCTTCGGGTCGTTGTCGTGTTGGAAGACCCAGCCACGACCCATCTTCAATGCTCTGACAGAGGGAAGGAGGTTGTTCCCCAAAATCTCACAATACACGGCCCCAGTCATCCTCTCTTTAATGCAGTGCACTCGTCCTGTCCCATGTGCAGAAAAACACCCCCAAAGCATGATGCTACCACCCCCATGCTTCACAGTAGGGATGGTGTTCTTCGGATTGTACTCTTCATTCTTCTTCCTCCAAACACGCTTATTGGAATTATGACCAAAAAGTTCTATTTTGGTCTCATCTGACCATAAAACTTTCTCCCATGACTCCTCTGTATCATCCAAATGGTCATATGCAAACTTAAGACGGGCCTTGACATGTGCTGGTTTAAGCAGGGGAACCTTTCGTGCCATGCATGATTTCACATCATGACGTCTTAGTGTATTACCTACAGTAACCTTGGAAACGGTGGTCCCAGCTCTTTTCAGGTCATTGACCAAGTCCTGTCGTGTAGTTCTGGGCTGATTCCTCACCTTTCTTAGAATCATTGAGACCCCACGAGGTGATATCTTGCATGGGGCTCCACTCCGATTGAGATTGACCGTCATGTTTAGCTTCTTCCATTTTCTAATGATAGCTCCAACAGTGGACCTTTTTTCACCAAGCTGCTTGGTAATTGCTCCGTAGCCCTTTCCAGCCTTGTGGAGGTGTACAATTTTGTCTCTGGTGTCTTTGGACAGCTCTTTGGTCTTCGCCATGTTACAAGTTAAAGTCTTACTGATTGTATGGGGTGGACAGGTGTCTTTATGCAGCTAACGACCTCAAACAGGTGCATCTGATTCAGGATGATACATGGAGTGCAGGTGGACTTCTAATGGGCAGACTAACAGGTCTTTCAGGGTCAGAATTCTAGATGATACACAGGTGTTCAAATACTTATTTGCAGCTGTATCACACAAATAAATTGTTAAAAAATCATGCATTGTGATTTCTGGATTTTTCTTTTTAGTTTATCTCTCTCACAGTGGACATGCACCTACGATGAAAATTTCAGACCCCTCCATGATTTCTAAGTGGGAGAAATAGCAAAATAGCAGGGTGTTCAAATACTTATTTTCTTCACTGTATATTCAAATATTAACAAATACTGCAATGTTGGGTGAGACACACAAGCACCAGACTACTATTGCAGGTTTAACCCCCACCAAGCTAAAACTCAACCCCCAATGTCCCAGGAAGGTGACTATGGGGGTGTTATTTCATGTGTAGAGGGCTCTAAGTGGTCTTCTATGCTCCAACCAGGAAAATATTCCGTTTATGAGGAATCCTACTTGGTGGAAGTAAGTAGATCCGCATCTCGTCTTTCCAGTTGTGGAGATGAAGTTTCATGAAATTTGGCAGAGAAGGGAATATGGGAATGCGGGTTTTCCGGTGCTATTTTCCCAGCTTGTTTTCCGTGAAGCGCTAAGAAGAGTAGCATTGTAGCATCTGAGGCGCCGTTAAAGCATTACAATTGTGGGATGGATTTAAAATCAGCTTTCATGGCCAGAAATAAGCCACTGCCATTTTTTTTGGGGGGGGGGCATATCCTGGCATCGTCATGTGACCGGCGAGCCCGTGCGTTTCCTGTACGTCATTTCGGGAGCGGATGCGTTGAAGCGGCGCACAAATAGCACACATTTGAACGCGACTCCCTGACATAATAACTCCGCAGCAGTGGACGCTTCAGAGAGCTTGGCGAGGGGGGGGGGGGCTTTTTGGGTAAAAAAAAAAAAAAAAAAGGGGTGGAGCGGGGGGGTGAGATTAGGAACTAATGCAAGTCGGCTAAATAAAATATGAAACATTCATCACAAGCATGAAATTAAAGTCACACTGGCTCTTCATCCGCATTGCGTGCGTATTGACTAGATTAAAATTGCCGCTTGATTAATGCACAAAACAAGATCAGATTTAATTAACATCAGATTTAATTGAGCCCCCCCAAAAAACACACACACACTCGGCTCCGATAGAGACGTAATTAAAAGGCAACAAATATATTCCACTTATTATTCTTCCTTTATAGGGATGGCGCTTTAACGGAGATCATTTGGGAGTAATTTAATTAAAGCCATCATAAGAAAAATTCTCGGCGCTTGATTGGCTGGCATTTCCTGTTTCAGGCTTCCCGGAGAACGTCATCCCGGGCCTTCCCGGGCATCTCCCAGGTTCTCCGACGCGGTCTGGTTCTGCTCAGGTTTCTTGTTGATATTCCGCTGCAGTTGCGGTATCGCGATCAAAAGCGATAGTGTTGTGTTATCTCCGTGTTGTGTTATTTCTACAGGCCAATATTTTGCTATTATCGGGATCATCTGGAAGATCTGCTCAGCTGTGTTTACTCTGCTGGCCTGGCTGGGCCTCCTCCAGCCTCCATCCTCCATCCTCCATCCCTCCTCCAGCCTACATCCCTCCTCCAGCAGGCAGGGGCGGCAGTGCCACCATGTGGCGGCAGGGGGAGGTGCGGTTATCCTCTCCTTCAGCATGAGGGCCAGATGTTGGGATGAAGAAGGGGTATTGTGTCTGTGTGTGTCTGTGTGTGTCTGTGTGTGTCTGTGTATGAGTGAGTGAGAGAGTTTGATGATGAAAATGATTTCATTTTTCCATATCAGGCTGCGGGCGCCGAGCAGCACGATGGCGATGTCCCGCTTGGCTTGAGGTGACGCGTGTGGACAATCCTCACCTGGATCTGACCCCAGCCTTGATATGGACTACTCAGGCGTCATTAGGCTTATAATATTCTTAAGCCCCCCTAAATCATTTCATATTTTTTAATAGATTTTTTTTTTTTTTTTTTTTACAAAAAAAATCAAAATTTTTCAAATGTCATATAATAGGGCCTAAGCAGGCTAATAAGCAAGTCAATAAGCAGGCTAATGCTAATAATAATTAGAATAAGAATAATGATGATAGTAATAATAATAATAAGCTAATTAATAATATAATAATGATTATTATATCATTGATCACTGTCCACTGGACTGAATGACTGCAGAGCTTGAGCAGCGGTCAGTAGAAATATTCCATGTCTTATTTTTCTGCATATTTCAGATCATCAAACAAATGTAAATATTAGCCAATGGCAACACAACTTCATGCTTTATGCAAGTTTTTAATCAACATTTTTATTAACATTTTAAGGGAGAAAAAACATACACAGCTACATGGCCCTGTGGGAAAAAGGATTCAGGGCAGGACTTGGACTAGGCCACTCCAAAGTCTTCATGTGGTTTTTGGACTTGCTGGTGGGTTTGGGATCATGGTCCTGCTGCACAAGCCACGCTGCTTTCAGCTTGAGGTCGCCAACGTTCTCCTTCAGCAGATTTCATGCTTCTGTTTGTCACAGCAAAACATCCCCAGGCCATCACACTACCGCCACACTGCCACCACACTACCACCACACTACCATCACACTACCGCCACACTGCCACCACACTACCACCACACTACCACCACACTACCATCACACTACCACCACATTACCACCACAGTACCATCGCACTACCATCACACGACCACCACACTACCACCACACTACCATCACACTACCACCACAGTACCATCGCACTACCATCACACTACCATCACACGACCATCACACTACCATCATACTACCACCACACTACCATCACACTACCACCACATTACCACCACACTACCATCACACTACCATCATACTACCACCACACTGCCATCACACTACCATCACATTACCACCACACGACCATCACACTACCACCACATTACCATCACACTACCATCATACTACCACCACACTGCCATCACACTACCACCACATTACCATCACACTACCATCATACTACCACCACACTACCATCACACTACCACCACATTACCACCACACTACCATCACACTACCATCACACTGCAAAAAAAACACACATCCTGTCACCGGTAAAGACAGACCTTCAAAATAAGACAATCACGCCATAAATTATTTCATAAAATTGGAAAATAAAAATGAGAAAAAGTATCAAATAAAGCAAAGCGATAGCGTGGCGGATCTTTATACTCATTTGCAAGTTTTTTTTCTGTAAAATGTCAGGACAGGGTGGACAAAAATGACCTCTAAAGGTCATCAGCCATTTTGCTGCCAGGGGCCATTTCCACGTTAGCACGTAGCATTAGCTGCGGGGGTCAGGAAGTAGCTCGTCGTTAGCTTAGCGAGCACGGGCATCGGCAGGGAGGCAAAAACGACCTTTCACCCCGAAGGTCGCTCCCAAATGCCTCCTCTACCCCCAAGCGCCGCTTCAATTAGCCATCACGCCCTTGACCTTGGAGGTGGGCCAGCTTTGGAGGAGAAAGCCTCAGATGTCCAGGGAGAGGAGCAGGAAGGAGTGTGTGTGTGCGTGTGTGTGTTCGTGTGTGTGTGTGTGTGTGTGTGTGTGTGCATGTGTGCATGTGTGTGTGTGCGTGTGCAAGCGAGCGAGGCCTCTGCTCTCTCTCTCTCTCTCTTATCTCTCCAGCTTGGTGGAGTTTTAAATTATTCATTCCCTGCTGCTCCCGCCGACTTACACATCTCCATCACACGGCTGCCCGCATCCGCCCGGGGAACAGGCGGTCGCCACGGCAACCTTATCGCAGATCGCAGATTTGGGGCTCCAGAAATGAAATAAAAGAGGAAATTGGCTGTATTAGCATAAGAGGAGTCAGCCCAGAGTTGAATACACACATCACCCCCCCCCCACCCCCCCACCCCACACCCCCAAGCTCACAGCCCCCCCCCCTCGGGCTCCCTTATCAGCTCGGTGTGATCGCAGTGCTGCCTTTCCATATTTTTCGACTTCTTCCATTCTTTGTTCCCGCATGGACAAGAATAAGAGGAGGGGGTGGCGACAAACGTGGAGGGGGGGGCGGATGCTGTGACCTCTGACCCTTTTGCAGGGTGTGGGGGGGGGGGTAAACAATAAGCAATAGTCTGTGAGATGTGACTGACAGCGGACTTTATTTCCTGTTCCCTCCTGGTTTTGTCTGGGGGGGGGGGGGGCAGCCATCTTTGCCGCCATCCTCCATCGTTCCTCAATCACCCCCCACCCCAATAAATGTGTCTCACCTCCTTCCCTAATTGAAGTTAAACAGCTGAGAAATAGCAACCGTGCCCCCCTCCCACCCAGATGGTTATAAATGTCAACATACGCTCCCACTTAGACTGACACCCCCCCAGGGAGGAGAGCAAGTGTTTCTTATGCTAATCATCTTCCTGCGCTCCCCTCTTTTTCTGCATCAGGGGGAAAATAAAGAATGGGGGGGGGGGGGTTAGAAACCAACAGCTACCCTCACAATATCAACACCATCTTTGTGGTTCCCTCCCACACCTGCTCTCAAGCCGCCACCCACCTGCGGTGCCTTCAAGGGCCCGCCAGCAAAGCGGGACATCCTAGCACTGGATGAAAAAGCATGCGGGGAAGTCGCTTCATTTTTCACGAGCAAGGCAGCGTGTCAAAAATTGGAGCAAAAATGTTGAACTTTGCAAAACGATGCCGTACGTGGGAACTTGTACGGACCAAAAATGGAAACAAAAATCGTACATTTTTCAGATGCGTGAAAGATGCGATGAAAAAAAAATCATCGAGTATCAAACATTTTAGGAAAAATGCTTGATTTTCCAAAACTGTGCACTTCATGGGAAATTGTGCAGAAAGGGAGCGTTTACGAAAAATGTTAGGAATAAAAATTTTGCTAAACCGACTATGCGTAAAATTGTACGAAAACAGCATGACGAAAAAAATCGGCAATAATTGGGGATTCTGCAAAATGATGCAGTACATTCAAAATTGTACAAAAAACAGTGTGTAAAAAACAGTTTAGCACATTTTGTAAAGCCATGCAAAATTGCATTTCCAAAACATCAAAAATTTTGCCAAACAATACACCACATCCAAAATGAGGACCGGCATACCCCCACCCCAGTGAGGCTAAGCGGCATAGAAATTGGATGGATGCAAAAATTGTACATTTTCCAAAACGTTGCTATATGTGCAACATTATACAAAAATACATTTCTTGCAAATGTTTGTGATTTTTGCAAAACGAGGGAGCGTTTACGAAAAATGTTAGCAAAAATTAAAAATTTTGCAAAACAACTGACTATGCATCAAATTGTACGAAAAAAGCGTGTATGAAAAACTTCCGCAATATTCTGCAAAATGACACAATACATTGAAAATTGTAAAAAAAAAAACAGTTTAGCACATTTTGCAAAGTTGCAAAATTGCATTTCCAAAACATCCAAAATTTTGCCAGACAATACACGACGTCCAAAATGAAGACCGGCATACCCCCACCCCAGTGAGGCTAAACGGCATAGAAATCGGATGGAGGAAAATAGTGTGTATGAAAAATGTACCATATTATAAACGATGCGGTATGTGAAAAATATCAGAGAAAAATGTTGCAAAAAATTTAACATTTTCCAAAACGATGCTGTTTGTGCAACATTGTGCAAAAACACATTTCTTGCAAATGTTTGTGATTTTTGCAAAACGAGTACGTGCACACTTGTACGCAAACTGATATGACATGACGCATTTTTACAAACATTTGTGATTTTGCAAAACAGTACAGGATGGGCAAAATCGTACGATATCACAGTATCGGGAAAATTGTGCAGAAAGGGAGCGTTTACGAAAAATGTGAGCAAAAATATTTTGCTAAACAACTGACTATGCGTAAAATTTCCAAAAAAGGCGTGTATGAAAAACTTCCGCAATAATTGGGGATTCTGCAAAATGACGCAGTACATTGAAAATTGTACAAAAACGGTGTGTAAAAAAAAAAACTGTTTAACACATTTTGCAAAGTTGCAAAATTGCATTTCCAAAACATCTAAAATTTTGCCAAACAATACACGATTTCATTGGATGGGTGAAAATAGTGTGTATGAAAAATGTACCATATTATAAACGATGCGGTATGTGAAAAATATCAGAAAAAAATTTTGCAAAAAAATTTACATTTTCCAAAACGATGCTGTTTGTGCAACATTGTGCAAAAACACATTTCTTGCAAATGTTTGTGATTTTTGCAAAACGATAGAGTACGTGCACACTTGTACGCAAACTGATATGACATGACGCATTTTTGCAAACATTTGTGATTTTGCAAAACAGTACAGGATGGGCAAAATCGTACGATATCACAGTATCGGGAAAATTGTGCAGAAAGGGAGCGTTTACGAAAAATGTGAGCAAAAATTTTAAATTTTGCTAAACAACTGACTATGCGTAAAATTTCCGAAAAAGGCGTGTATGAAAAACTTCCGCAATAATTGGGGATTCTGCAAAATGACGCAGTACATTGAAAATTGTACAAAAACGGTGTGTAAAAAAAAAAAACTGTTTAACACATTTTGCAAAGTTGCAAAATTGCATTTCCAAAACATCTAAAATTTTGACAAACAATACACGATTTCATTGGATGGATGAAAATAGTGTGTATGAAAAATGTACCATATTGTAAAAGATGCGGTATGTGAAAAATATCAGAGGAAAATTTTCAAAACGATGCTGTTTGTGCAACATTGTGCGGAAACACATTTCTTGCAAATGTTTGTGATTTTTGCAAAACGATAGAGTACGTGCACACTTGTACGCAAACTGATATGACATGACGCATTTTTACAAACATTTGTGATTTTGCAAAACAGTACAGGATGGGCAAAATTTTATCAAGAAAATTGTAGCAACAACGTGCAAAATGCAAAATGATACAAAAAGAGTTAGCACAAAAAATGTAACTTACTAATAACTTTTGAGGAAGAGCGTATGATAAAAAAAGCGTGACACGGGAAAACGGAGGTTGAAGATGTAAAGTTCGGCTTTTGCATCTGGCGCCACGTAACCATGGTGCATTCAAAGACCGACAAGCCAAGTGGGGAATCTGTGTTTTGGGTACTTAGGAAGGATTACCATCTGATGGGATTTTGGCACCTGGCAAACGACACGGACGACTCGCTCGCCGTCTTCGGTGGTCCTCTGGCGCGGCGTCTGTGCGAGACGGTCCGGGGTTTTGCTTGCAGGCTCGCGGCGGCCTACGTGTGATTTCACGTCGCCATAGAGACGGCGAGCGCCTGTGGCAGCGACCCGCCCACACGCCGTCTGAGGCGCTTTGGTGCGCGGCAGCATGAGCGCGTGTTTGCGTGCTCGGCTCCTCGTTAACAGGAAGTGACACGGCGAGACGGGTAGACAATAAGCGGCCCTCGCCGACTTCAAACGCTTCTTCACTGGCTCCTCCCACCCAGGTCCGGCCCCTGCATCCCACGCCCGTCCCCGCTCCCTGGCCTCGAGCAGATAACCGCAGCGGAACCGCTAGAGACGAGGAACCGATCCCAGGTGTGTCGCGGAACGGTTCCGCTGCTCCCGGGCCGAGGGAGTGTGGGCGCGACGGGCCCGATACCCCGGCGGCTCATGGGTAGCGGTGTCACACTCGGATCCGTCCCTGCGGGGTCCGAGCGTGAGTGGATGTAGTTCCTTCTTGTCCGGTCAGATGCCGTCGGTCACGGTCCCGAGCCGCGCTTAGCCGCTAGCTCGCGGTGGGCCGCGGCGATAGCCACGTTGGAACAAAAGGGATTGAGACCAGTCAACAACAACAACAACAACAGGAGTTCCGCCTGCGTTCGATTCCTTCTGGACAAACAATCGCATTTCCACGCTTCGCTCCAATGGCTACCCAGTCTGTTAGCACGTTAGCATCAAGTGTGGCTAATGCTAGCAAGCTACAAACTGTCTAAAAGTATCGACAACAAAAAAACTATATTAAATGTGAAAAAATATTACAAGATTAAATCCAAATATTAAGAGAAAAAAAATCATAATGTGACCAGAACAACGTCCTAATAGGAGGGAAAATATTGTGAATTTAGTAGAATAAAGTTGAAATATTAAAAGGAATAAGACTGGGCGGTTTAAAGTATTCTAATATTATGAGAAACAAACAACAAATTGAGTTGTCGTTTATGGAAAAAAAAGGATACAAAAGAGGGTACAAAGTGATGAGAATAAAATCAAAATATTACAGAAATGAAAATTTACAAGAAGAAAGTTGATTTAAAAAAATGTTGAAAAAGAAATCAGAAATATAACTGATTGAAAAAGTGTAAGAGTCATAATTTACATCATCATCATAAGAATCATAATACGAGGACAAATCATTTTAATAAATATATTTTTAAAGTCAGGATATTATCAGAAATAATCAAAGCAAACTTGTCATTTTTTTGGAAAATTCAGTTGTGAGAAAAGTTTGAATATTATGGGAATAAAGTCCAAATATTACCGGAAGAAAATTCTTTTGAATTACGTAGAAATATAAATAAACGGCTACAGTAACAATGGGAGAAAAAGTTCTTTTATTGGCCGCCGGCACGTTCTAAACAAAATGGGGGGAACACAATAATAGCAAAAATTGCAAAAAAGATCAGCTGTAATATTATGAGAATGTAGGGAAAATATTATGTGAATAAAGTCACAGTTATGAAGCGAAAATGTACAAAAATAAAGTTGAGTCATGATAATAAAAGCTATAGTAGAATAGAGTAAAATATTTACATTTAATTTATTTAAAATTTTATTTATTTATTTAAAAATTTCAATTTAATAAGATTGTCACGTCATGAGGAGAAATCATCACATTTTAGTTGCAGTTGAAATATGTATTTTTTCAAAGTCTGAATATTATCAGAAACGATGAGAAATGATGGAAGAGGAAGTTGTGGGAAAGTTAGAATATTATTATTATTATTATTATTATTATTATTATTATTATTATTATATGGGAATAAAGTCAAAATATTTGGACTACACTTACAAGGATTATTTAAGAATGAAAAAAAACCCAAATGGGGGAAATTGATAAGTGAAGATTGGCTATCGTATCCAAGATGGCGTCTCGGGTGAAAACAGGAAATGGATGTAAAAGGGGCGGGATTACCATAAGGTAGAAGATCTGAATGCCTAAACTCTTTTCTTTTTGGATGCAGAAATGGACTTTTGCATGAGAGTTCCTGGGAAAGCCCGAAGCAGATGATTATAAGCAGCTGGTGGCAAATGTCCTGAAGTCCTACGAAGCCCTCGGCTGAAGATGGCGGTCTAGATGTTATTTGTCCGTGGAGCTGTGGAGAAGACAACCACAGGCGGGAGTGGAGTGGAATCCATCCATGCAAAGAAGCCTCCTCAGATGCCGACTAAGGAAGCCCCTCCTACTTTGGTTAGCTTGTTTATCATCAGATATTATAGAAGATATCATTTCATACGTCTTTCATACGTCAATCATCTGACGTCTGAAGAAGTGAAAGGGAAACGTTGGAAATGTGATTTTGGGGCCTGAATCTACGTGTGGTCTACAGAGAAGGGCTTCCATGTAAAACCGTATCTGGTCCATCTAAGACATGGAAGAAGTTGGAAGCAGGGATGGGAGAAGGAGGCGCGAGGAGGCGCGAGGAGGCGTGTGCTGATGCCATGCGGATGCTGCGGAGGAAGCGTCAAACAATGAGGGACGGACAGCACAGCGGCGAGGATAAGAAGCGGAGTGGGCGCCGCTTTAAAGGCCCGAGCGCCGATATCGGACTTAAAGCGAGGAGTGGGCGCTCCGGCAGAGATGTGGCGCAGCGGCGCCGTCCTACGGCGCATCTGATTGGACGGCGTGGGAAGAGCACAACAATTCCCGGCCTGACAATGAAGGCCAAGACGAGAGCGCGGCCGGATTGCGCTTGTTCCCGGATGGGAGTGGGCGGGATTTGTCCGACTTCCCCCCCCTCCCTAATTGCTGCCGTTGAACACGGGAGGCCAGGATGGAATGGACTCCAGAGATTGTCGCTTCCCAAACCGGCTTTTCTGCACCATGCAAACCCCCCCACCAACACCCAGCATTCCCGCCATTGGCCACCCTCTCTGCCCGCACCTCGCCTGCTAATGGCATCACAAACAAGCGCTCCTTCACTAAAGGTCCCATCTGGGCCCATCCGTTTAGTTGTCCCCTTGTCTCCTTTCCTCTTGGGCTTACTTTACTTTACTACTTGTCCTCTCCCTTGTGCGCTAGTAAACATAACATTAGCATAGTGTAGCTTTACTAAACATACATAACATTAGCATAGTGTAGCGTTAGTAAACATAACATTAGCATAGTGTAGTGTTAGTAAACATAACATTAGCATAGTGTAGTGTTAGTAAACATAACATTAGCATAGTGTAGCGTTAGTAAACATAACATTAGCATAGTGTAGCGTTAGTAAACATAACATTAGCATAGTGTAGCGTTAGTAAACATAACATTAGCATAGTGTAGCGTTAGTAAACATAACATTAGCATAGTGTAGCGTTAGTAAACATAACATTAGCATAGTGTAGCATTAGTAAACATAACATTAGCATAGTGTAGCGTTAGTAAACATAACATTAGCATAGTGTAGCATTAGTAAACATAACATTAGCATAGTGTAGCGTTAGTAAACATAACATTAACATAGTGTAGCGTTAGTAAACATAACATTAGCATAGTGTAGCGTTAGTAAACATAACATTAGCATAGTGTAGCATTAGTAAACATAACATTAGCATAGTGTAGCGTTAGTAAACATAACATTAACATAGTGTAGCGTTAGTAAACATAACATTAGCATAGTGTAGCGTTAGTAAACATAACATTAGCATAGTGTAGCATTAGTAAACATAACATTAGCATAGTGTAGCGTTAGTAAACATAACATTGCCATAGTGTAGCTTTAGTAAATATAACATTAGCATAGTGTAGCGTTAGTAAACATAACATTAACATAGTGTAGCGTTAGTAAACATAACATTAGCATAGTGTAGCATTAGTAAACATAACATTAACATAGTGTAGCGTTTGTAAACAACATTAGCATAGTGTAGCGTTAGTAAACATAACATTAGCATAGTGTAGCATTAGTAAACATAACATTAGCATAGTGTAGCGTTAGTAAACATAACATTAGCATGGTGTAGCGTTAGTAAACATAACATTAGCATAGTGTAGCGTTAGTAAACATAACATTAGCATAGTGTAGCGTTAGGAATTATAACATTAACATAGTGTAGCGTTAGTAAACATAACATTAGCATAGTGTAGCGTTAGTAAACATAACATTAGCATAGTGTAGCGTTAGTAAACATAACATTAGCATAGTGTAGCGTTAGGAATTATAACATTAACATAGTGTAGCGTTAGTAAACATAACATTAGCATAGTGTAGCGTTAGTAAACATAACATTAGCATAGTGTAGCGTTAGTAAACATAACATTAGCATAGTGTAGCGTTAGTAAACATAACATTAGCATAGTGTAGCGTTAGGAATTATAACATTAACATAGTGTAGCGTTAGTAAACATAACATTAGCATAGTGTAGCGTTAGTAAACATAACATTAGCATAGTGTAGCGTTAGGACTCATGCAAAAGTGTCGGGAACCGTAGCGAGGATGATGAAGATGTTTATGGTCACGCTTGTCCGTCGATTGACCCACATTGCGTTCCGGCCGCCATGAGCCGGCGCTGAAGCTAGCAAGGTGATGTTTGGGGGCGGGGCCTCCACCTGAGCGTGACGGCGTGCAGACAAAACAAAGTCGGCGCCGCTCCACATCAAACTCTCGTCCTTTTCCCGACCTCTTTCATTTTATCCTTTATATCTCCCAATGTCAACAACAACCACCCACCCCCCAGCCCCCCGCCACCCACCCACACGGCGCCCCACCTCAGTGGTGTGTGGGCCGGCGCTCAACAGGAGGTCGCTAGCAGGTAGCAGCTCGCCATGCTAATCCGCACACACAGCAAAGGAAATGGGATTAGTGCAGGTGGGGGGGGTGTATCATCATCATCATCATCATCATCATCGCAGCCTTAATCAAGCCAAGTAGAAGAAGGAGCACCTTCTGTCTAATTTGGACATTATTCAAGGCTGTCAGAGTGCAATTATTTAGCGCTTATCTCGCCGCCGCACGAGATGGCGCGTTTGTCACGCTGCACACACACACACACGCACACACACACACACACGCATCTTTCTAAATTCCATTGATGACTGTGTGCGATAGAACCCCCCCACCGCATCATTACGCCATTGATTACCTTGCTGGTCTTATCGCCATGGCGTGCACAGGGGGGGGGGGGGGTAGACGCCGCCACGTGCGCCATATTGTTTGCAGGGAGGCAGATGGAGATTGCATTGTTGTTTACATGTTTATTCTCTTGCCTCATTTGTGTTGGGAATGTCATCCACACACACACACACACACACACACACGTGCGCGTCCTCCAAACGCTCCCGGCCAAGGAAGGCCGGCTCTGCCCTGTGATTGGCTGAGATGATGAGACCATGTTGTCTTTCCATCATCTTTTTGTAAACATGTTTGACGCCGCAAACAAACACGAGCCGCTCCATCAGTCCTATCGCAAACTACGACGGGGAATTTGCGGGAATGTGATAGCCTGAGTGAGCGGAATCTTTTCTTGTTCAAATGAGTTGAGGAATGTGAACAATTCTTTCTGTTTGGAAAAATGTTTGGAAAATGTGGAATTTTGGAAAGAGCGGTCATTTTTAGAATGCAAAAAATAAAAGGGCTTATTGAGTGAAAGTTTGGACCTTGGACTTCCCAAGAGTTCTGCGCATCACAGGGAATTTGTGTCGGGAAAATGTGAAACTTCGGAGGAACCAAGAATGTGGGCAAAGTTGGAAAATGTGTTGAGTTTTGGATAAATGGGATTGAAATGTCTGAAAGGGGCTGAATGTTTTCCCGTTGGAATTGGTTGAGAAATGCGGAATGCGATGGGAATGCTGTCAGGGAAAATGAGTGAATGTTTGCTTTTCCTTTAAGTTCCAAGTTTTTCAACTTTCTTCCTGTAAACGTTCTTCTCGTCATTCTGACGTATTTTTCCAGAAGATGCGGACTTTATTCTCGTGACATAAGAACTTTTTCATCACGCTAATTTTCCAGAAATTTTCCAGCAACATTATTTGTTGTTGTGTTTTTCCCAGTGCTACAACGTCACTGCATTTCTTTATCCTTTTTTTGCAACTTTACGCTACAAAAACAATCCGATTTTTCCTCATAAAATTGCGACATTATTCTCGTAAAATTTATTTTATTTTTTTGACTTTTTATTTTAATATTTTGACTTTATTCTTGTCAAATTACATTTTTCTGTTGTTGCTGTTTTTCTTTTAGTTTTCATTGCCAAATGATATTTTAATTATTTCTGATACTGATTTCTGATATTTTTTTTTATTTTATTTATTTTTACTGATTCCCATAATATCATACATTTTTATCGACCTAATTTTTGTTTCTCATAATATTAGGACTTTTTTTCTAATATTTCAGCTCTATGCTACTAAAATGGCATAATTTTTACATAATACTTAAGACTTTTTTCTTGTTAGAATAAAACTTTTTTTCTCAATATTTTGACTTTATCTTGTAAAAAAAAATACAGCTGTATCTTTAAAATTTCTGCAGTTTTTTTTTTTTTTTACTTTTCCAACTATTTCAACGTTCTCGTAATTATGACTTCATTCCCATATTTGATTGTCGATACATTATGATGTTTTCTGGCGCCCAATTTTCCAATAAAATCCCAAAGTCTTATCTTGAATATGTGAAGTTTTCTGAGTTTTCTTGTTAAATGATACAATAAGACGAGTAGACGGGAAGTGGCCGTGCTTTGCTTGCAGGCCCATAAACGGGAGCATAAGCTGTTATCTCCTAGCATGTTTAATTAGCGACGAGTAGGAGGAAGCAGATACGTGCGTTTGTATTTGCGAGGCGAGGATCTCCATGTGGGTATTTGTGTCAACGTGGTTATTTAGCAGGAGAAAGCGGGCGTGTAACGCGCGGTAAAAGTTGCGCTAATGACGTCTGGCCTCCATAAAAACAAGTCTTATCGCGTGGAAATGCTTCATTCTGCGAGGAGGAGGAAATGAGGCGGCGGACAAAAGTAGCCATCAGATAGCGCGCCTCCTTAATTCTCTCATCCCCTGTTAAATAATATCATTATCATTGGCTAATGACGATGCTGCCGCGCCGCTTACGGACTAAGCCGATTAGGACGGAGACGGAGCGAGGGCCAGGAAGCCCGGCGAGGCCATTTGCTACTTCACACACGCGACAAATGAGCGTGTCCTTCTCCCTTGCTCCTTTTTCCCTGGCCGTGATCAAGTATTTGATTTCCTCCTGCCTCCTCCTCCTCCTCCTCCTCCTGCTGCCTTTGTGCGGCGGTAATGCTAGATGCAAAGGCTCTTATCGGCCCATAACATCTGTTGGCGTGTCAGGTGATGAGATGGAGCGCTCGCGGCCCGCCGGCGGCCCGGACGCCTCCTTTAATGCGGCGAGGGGAGTGTGCAAACAAACAGCGGCTGATAGGGTCTATGCTTGTCACAATCGCTCAGGACCGCCATCTATCTCGCACCCCCCCGCCCCCAAACCCCCCCCCCCCCCCGTCTTCCAACCTGCTCCAGCCTCAGACTCCGCCTCGTCGCTTTTATTCCAAACCGGAGCGCCTGCCTCCTTTCCGTTGATATCGTTTAGCATCTGCTAGCGCTACGCTAATGTGGGAACAGGAAGAGGAAGGCTAGATAAGATGGAGAACGCCAGGTTCGGGATTTTTTTTTTTTTTTTTTTTTTTTAGGGTTATCAAGACGCTCATTTCCAGCATCATGGCGGCATTCGTCATCATCAGTGTCGGCATTAGTCCGCGTTGGATCGACTCGCCATCGTCTTCCGGCCATCAACGCACCCTGCTCACAAAAGTGACAAAGAAATGACAAGTCACTACTTTTAGGAGGAATTTTTGAGTGGAAAACCGGGAATGTTGGTCATGTTGCAATTGCAGGAAAGCCGTGAATTTTAGGAATGTCAAAAATAAACATCCAGAATGATCTCAACATTTTCATGTTGGAATTCTTGAATCAGAAAATGCTGGAATTTTGAGGAATTTTGGGTACATCCACCCAAAATTCATCATATTCCTCAAAATTCCACATTTTCTGAATGATGAATTTTGGGTACATCCACCCAAAATTCATCATTTTCCTCAAAATTCCACATTTTCTGATTCCCATTCAGGACATTCAGGCTACATCCAGCCTGAATGTCCTGAATGGGCTCAATAGTTGGATCCTGTAAGGAATCAATCCTAGGAATTTTTCCAATCAAAGGCGTTGGAATGTTGTATTCTGGTGGTAAACCATGCCGAGGTTTCAGATCGTGAGGTTTGAGCATTTGGTAGTGAGACGTTTGGAATGACTCGAAACGCTCCGTTTGAAAAGGCGTGGTAAAACTGTTCCTTTGTGATGTCACAGAGCGGCGGACTTCCTTATATGGTTCATAATTAGGAAGCCCTCTGGGCGTGTGACCAATCACAGTGGAGTTGGAGTGCTTGGAGGCGGATCATGGGTGGAATAAATTAAAACAGAGCGTTTTGGCAGGAAGAACAAATCCGAGGAAATCCAGCTGGAATAGGTGCAGGATCTGGAAGATCTAGAAAGTTTTCTGTGCTGGTTATTGTGTGTAGCTGCTCTACAGGAGTCCACAACTCAATACAAAGGGTGGAAAAATCTGCATAATAGAATTCCTACTGCTCAAGCAATACAAACTATTCCAGAATCAAAATTTTCCATCTTTTTTTGACATTCCAAAAATTCTCAGCTTTTCCAAAATTCCACATTTTATGCTGCCAAAATAGAATTTTATACATTTTCCAAACCAAAGTCTTCCGCACAGTCAGGCTATGAGCTCAAAGGAATTTGTGTGAGGATTTTGTTGATGTGGAAAATGTAAAACCTGGATCTTTGATGCTGGAATGGTTTCCAAAACAGGAAAAATATTTACTTTGAGGGCAAAAAAAATGTAATTTTAGGAAAATGTGTACTAAGTAAGTTGCAGACCTTTGAAAATGTGGGAAAATTCTGCTTTTTGTTTTTTTTCTAGCACGGAACTCCGGGAAGCGAAGTGTTGTGATGTTTGAAAGAGGCATGGTGCAGGACTTTGGACTCAATCTGGCAGACACGGATGCGGTTTATGGCGCCCGTTGGTTGGCTCCAGCCTCTTTCCGATATTTCATAGCAACAAACCTTCTCCAAACGGTCCATCCTGACCAGAACAGACTTCCGGACTCTCCGGTGTAGCGTGTCGGCAGCAGGCGGAGCGGTCTTCCTGCGGCGACCCAACTAGGATGTCATTGTCAGATGGCGGGTGGCAGCCGGATCAATAGCTGGTAATTCGCGGGCCGGGGGCGAGTCCAGCTAGGATGTCGTCTAATGGACCGGGCCAGATCTAATCACGGCCGTAATTGAAGTTTACTTTGGAGCTTTCAATCCAGGAGAATATTTAGAGGCAGACGCGGCATGAAACTCAATCTACTGTCCAGCGCTCCACGCGATCCGGAGCCTTCTTCAATAATTCATCACGACGCTTTGACCCCGCGCCGCCACGTGACGCCGCCGTACCGGACCTCGTGCTCGCTTTAGCTGGTCTTCGTGTGGACGCGCGTCTTTTTAAAGTCTCTTAAACTCTTAGCTCGGTCTTATTAATACTGTCCAGGTGTTGTGGCCATGTTGTACTGAGCAGCCTGGACAAGCGCACGTGGACCTGTTGGCCTACCTAAGGACCATTGCTGGTACTATGTCCTTTTATTTGATTTTATTTTGCATTTGTTCATGAATAAATAATTATTTTTGATCTATTTCAATTCATCAATACATAATTGTGTATTGTTTATTTATTAATAAATAAATATATGTATATATATATTTATATTTTATTTATGCTTATTATTTCTTTATAAATAGATAATAATGTATGATTGATTCATTTTAAATGTATGTTTTTTCATTACAAAAAGAACTAAAAAAATATGGTAAAAGATATTGGTTGATTTTCAAAGCTTATTTTATTTTATTTTATTTTATTTTATTTTATTTTATTTTATTTTATTTTATTTTATTTTATTTTATTTTATTTTATTTTATTTTATTTTATTTTATTTTATTTTGAATATTTGCAACATTCCCACTGAAAAAATAGATCTGCAATATAATGCAATATTTGCCAAACATGAGGTGCAACAGAAATAGCAGATTTTTTCGTTTTAATGTTTTTATTTTTTTATTTTTATTTATTAATAAATAAATGATAATGTACCATTGTGGTGGTCCATAATAATAACGTATGTATTAAAACCTGACCTTGTGTAACTGAATTATTAACATATTTGGTCAAAGTGCCTGGGACGAGTTCATTGAAATACGCCCCAAAAATGACAGAAGAAACCAAAATGGCCGACTTCCTGTTTCTTTTAGAACATGAGTTCTTGCGACTTTTTTGTGCGTTCCTTCACAAAGGATGTCTCCACCAAATTTGGCGAAGTTCTGTGAAACTACTGTAATAATAATAAAGATCGCAGTTTGAAAAGATCCCTTACACCTTTGACTTGGTGCTCGGGCCCTTCCACCACTATAGCTTCTTGCTCGGGCCCTAATAATAATAAAGATCGCAGTTTCAAAAGGGCCTTACACCACTATGACTAGGTGCTCAGGCCCTAATAGTAATAAAGATAGCAGTTTCAAAAGGGCTTTACACCGCTATAGCTTCATGCTCGGGCCCTAATAATAATAAAGATCGCAGTTTCAAAAGGTCCCTTACACCTTTGACTTGGTGCTCGGGCCCTTCCACCACTATAGCTTCTTGCTCGGGCCCTAATAATAATAAAGATCGCAGTTTCAAAAGGGCCTTACACCACTATGACTAGGTGCTCAGGCCCTAATAATAATATAGAGAGTAGTTTCAAAAGGGCTTTACACCGCTATAGCTTCATGCTCGGGCCCTAATAATAATATAGAGAGGAGTTTCAAAAGGGCCTTCCACCACTATGATTGAGAGCTCGGGCCCTAATAATAATAAAGCTAGCAGTTTCAAAAGGGACCTTACACCTTTGACTCAGCGCTCGGGCCCTTCCACCACTATAGCTTCTTGCTTGGGCCCTAACAATAATAAAGCTTGCCGTTTCAAAAGGGCCTTACACCATTATGACTCGGTGCTCGGGCCCTAATAATAATATAGATAGGAGTTTCAAAAGGGCTTTACACCACTATGACTCAGTGCTCGGGCCCTAATAGTAATAAAGATAGCAGTTTCAAAAGGGCCTTCCACCACTATGATTGAGAGCTTGGGCCCTAATAATAATAAAGATAGCAGTTTCAAAAGGTCCCTTACACTTTTGACTCAGCGCTCGGGCCCTTCCACCACTATAGCTTCTTGCTCGGGCCCTAATAATAATAAAGATCGCCGTTTCAAAAGGGCTTTACACCACTATGACTCGGTGCTCGGGCCCTAATAATAATATAGATAGGAGTTTCAAAAGGGCTTTACACCGCTATAGCTTCATGCTCGGGCCCTAATAATAATATAGAGAGGAGTTTCAAAAGGGCCCTTACACCTTTGACTCAGCGCTCGGGCCCTTGCACCACTATAGCTTCTTGCTCGGGCCCTAATAATAATAAAGATAGCAGTTTCAAAAGGGACCTTACACCTGACTCAGCGCTCGGGCCCTTCCACCACTATAGCTTTGTGCTCGGGCCCTAACAATGCATGAAAATGACTTATTGACGGCTGTCACATAACCTACTATTTCTTCTGCCCCTCATGTTAGCATAGCTATTGCATCGCTGGTGTTTCCCATTGAAAACCACCAGCTAGCGCTTTGGGCCGTCAGGCCAACGGTGCGAGCTCATAGTTAGGAGTGACTTCCTGCGGGTCAGAAGATATTCATCCTCCCCTTTCAGCATCCAAACAGTCCAACAACAAACATGGCGTTTCTGAACGCCTCCCTTGTTTGGCCTGGCTGCTCGCAGACGCTCTTTGATTGATGGGCCCGAGCGGCGAGGGGCAGCGGGAAGATGGAGCGGGGGCCCGATAGCGGGGGCCTCCAGATAGTCTCTGATTCAGGGGGTGTCAGATGGTGATAACCAGAAGGAGCACTCGGACCAGGAAGCAGGAAGAGCGAAAAAAGCCCAGGGATGTCACGTCGGCTTATTTCACCACGCTGACAAATGGAGGCGCAGTTCGTACAACTTTGCCTCCTCCTTACGGCCTCGCTGCGTGTGCGTGTGCGTGTGTGCGTGTGCGTGTGTGTGTGTGTGTGCATGTCAATAAGTATGAAATAGAGCTGTGTGTTTTACGTGGATGCTGTGTTGTCATGGTAACGTATGTCCTCTGATAGCAAAGAAAAGAAATGGAGAGCACCTTCCTCTCCTCTTTGGTATCAATAGCATCACTCCTCCCCCGCCTCCCGCCCCCACCCCCCTTTCCCACCCCCTCCCTCGCTCTTCTGTCGCCATCCATCCACTTTCCCATTTTTCCTCCTCCGATGCTCCGACCTTATCTTTCCATTTTATCTCCTCTCAGAGTTTGGGCGCCATTTCACCTCCTCTTCGCCTGTCGCTCATCACGGCGTCACCGCCGCTGAGGGAGCCCTCGGCGGCCGTGGCGATCCAGCCAGGAGGAAGAGGAGGAGGAGGAGGAGGTCACGGATGACACGTGCACACGCGTGCGCACACACCTGATGGTCACGAGTGGTTTAGTTTTCCACGGCGACAAACATCTTTTATCTCCCTCTGGGCGACATTCTGCAAATGGCAGCCATACCTGAGCGACTCAGGCGCTCGCTGGCGGCACGCAACGCCTGACAGGAAGTAGACTGGAGCTGACACCGTGACCCCCGACGTCACCGCTTTCAAAAATATTATAAACACTATATTACAGCCATCAGTGTATACAATATTATAAAATCTCTCAGTAAAATACAAACACTATCATCTCTAGGCCGGGCCAAAGAGGGTGTGGCCGGCCCCGAGAATCGATCAGCAGGTCCGAGTCACGGCCCTGCGTCGTGTCATCCTGCCCTAATTAATGTAATGAATGTGATTAGCTGCTATCAGAGGGATCACAGGAGCCCTCTTCCTTATCTTGCCGTGCTTCCTGGGGTCGACAGAGCGAAGCAATAAAGAGACGGGACAGGGGGCGGGGCTTGAGATTGACCAAAGGACCAAAGATGCTGATCCAGAATAGGGACAATTTTACCACAAATAGATCATCTAAACTACTCATGTCTTAGTGTTAATCATGATCAGCATCAATTGGTACACCTGGCAACAGAGAAGCCAGCAACATAAAGAAAACATCATTGTTCACAACAATTTTACATTTTACATTATCAATGTGTTAAGATCAGCAACAAACAAGCCATAAAAACAAAACAGGACGTCACGTTTGGGTTGGTGGTTGTGTTGGAGAACTTCTGACAGGCAGCCAGGCATTATAGACGGTACAACACTGGCCTCTGGTGGATAGATTTGGCTACTGCAGCTTCGTCAAAACCTGTTATTTAGTTTCAACTTTTTTTTGTTTCAAAAATTGTTCCAAATATTTCAGCTTCTTCAAATAATACAAGAGTAGAGTATTTCTAATATTTCTCCTATTATTGATTCATTTTAGTGTGCCCGTCATATCGTTTGCTATGTAACTTATTGTCATTTTTATTACCACACAACCTTTACATGTTTTGATGAAATTATAAAGTTCTAAAACAATATTTAAAGACACCAAACCCTTCATTACAAAACGCTCTATTGTCGTTTATCTAATACATAATGTTTGTTAGATTGCTTTAAAGCTAAAGGAGAATATTCTAAAGCGTTTATTCACCCAAGCCTGTGATTGGCTTACTGGTGTCAGCTGACCGTACAACTGCTCCACACGAGCACCGGAAGGAGCACCTTTGCCTTCCTGGCGTTGCGAAGGCAGACATAGTTTGGGAGAGAACGGGCAAGCGTTTTAACTCACACGGATAGCAGTCATAAAATTATAATAAGTTCACAAGTTAAGAATGATGTTTTAAAATTATCAATAAATACCCACTCGCCTTATGTAAGATACAGTGCTCACCGGCTTCCGTATGAAAGTAGCACGTGACGAGTCAACACGGAAGTGGCGGCTCGAAGTAAACAGCAATGGCTCCTACTTTCTTGTGTGTCTTTTGTTAGAAATAAGACTCCGGTGCTCCTTGCCGCGTGGAGATTAAGATTCCGAGCGGTGTCAGTTGAGACGAGTACGGATAGGAGACGTGAAAATGCCGCGTGTGTGGATGATAGCAGAGTGTTTTCTCATCTGCGTCACTCTGGCGTGGAGCAACGGCGGAGGAGTTTTTGCCAAATCATCCCGGAGACCAAACGTCGTTCTCATCCTCACCGACGACCTGGACATCTCCATGGGCGGCCTGGTTAGTAGTGACGGTTCCGGTGTGTACTGTTTGACTTGTGGACGTGCAGTCTGGGGGGTAGTTTGACTGAGCTGTGAATGGGGGGGGGGGCGTTCCTCGTCTTCTCCATGACAGATGTGTGGTTCATAAAATGAATGTACTTTGAGAAGCGAATAGTACTGATTAGGTACTGACTGTGTGTACTGTGTGTACTTGTCATGTTTCTCCTCAGACTCCACTAAACAAGACCAAAACACTGATCGGTGATGCTGGCATCTCCTTCACCAATGCAGTAAGTATTAGTGTAGTGTTTTACTCAATGGTTTTCACTGCAAACCTTTCATAATTTTAGGAGAATTAAGTATATTATAACAAGAAAGACAGTGGCAATTTTACAAGAATAAATTTGTAATTTAATAAGAAAAAATAATGGAAATTTATTTGCATAGAGTTGACATATTAACAAACAAAACAAAATGTTAAAAAAATATATATTTTTTTACTTTTTGAGTTTGATGAAAAAGTCGCAAAAGATATCAAATCACAATATTACGAGAAAAAAATGAGAGCTGCAATATTTGGAAATTAAAAAAAACAACGGGGGGGAATATTGTAATTTTACAAGAATCAAGTCAAAATATTAAGAGAAAGAAGTTGTATTTTCAATTTTACAAGAATAAACTCATAATAAGGTAAAATAATGTATACATGTGTACCAAGCCCCAGGTTTATTGCACAGTTTATTGCACGTTTGTTGTACAGGCTTTTTGGAGTACATTTTGTTATGGAGTCTGACAGCTGCAGGAAGGAAAGACCTGCTATGTCAATCCTTCAAACATGTTGGAATAAAGTGAAAATATACTGGAAATAAAGTTGTAATATAATGAGAATAAAGTCATAATATAATGGGTTTAAACTGGAAACATCATTGGAATAAAGCCGTAATATTATGGGAATCAAGTCCTACTGTTGCGGTCCAGTTTGTGGCCAGTCCACTGTGCTGCCCCAGTCGAGCCAGCATCCTGACGGGCAAATACCCCCACAACCACCACGTGACCAACAACACCCTGGAGGGAAACTGCAGCAGCAAAGCCTGGCAGAAGAGTGAGGAGGCCACCACCTTCCCCGCTTTGCTCAAGAACCTGGCCGGGTATCAGACCTTCTTCGCTGGCAAGTACCTCAACCAGGTGAGGAGCAGCACTTCCTCCTTGGTGAATGCCTCGACTTTAATGTTGGTGACCGTTTTGCATGAGGACAAGCGGCATAGAAAATGGATGGATGGCTGCCGACATGCTGCAATGCCGCCTCTGTCCACCAGGGGTAGCTAGAGGAGCCCAGAGGGAGGCTGACATCATTGCAGCGCCTCAGCAGGCACCAATGGAACGCTTTCCTGGGATGAAATGAAAATAGTTTTTTTTTATTCGTATTAGTACTTGTATATGTATATTTCTTAGCTTCATTTTGAGTTATTATATGGAGTAACACACTGACAAGCGAGCGGCACAGTATTTAAACGATTTGTAGTAGTTCTGAAGTACAGGAGATGTCACAAGATTGGACAAGAGTTTATTGTCCTATTGACCTTTTTTCTCATAATACAACTTTTTCTATATCTGCATCTAGCAACCTGACGTTAGCATACTAGCATTTTTTTGCTATTTTCATGGGGTAGACACTTATCGCTATAACACTTAGCGCTAGCATGCTAACATTAGCATAATAAATTTTTTTGCCGTTTTCATAGGTAGCCACTCTTGCTATTAGGTGTTGGCATGTTGCTATGTTAGCATGCTAACAATCGTGGTAACATTTTAGCACTTTAGCACATGCTAACTTTAGCGTGTTAGCATTGTTTAAGTCATTAACGCTTCCATGGTATGTTTTCATGGTCAAGGAATGTAAATATATAGATAAAATAAACATAAGGACTAATATTTCTGGTGATGGCGCTTGGCGGAAGTCTGCATTTTTAGTTTTTCGAATGTGCAGGGGCCGCACTTTGATCACCCCTGATGTCTGATGAATATGATGAATATGACCTTGAGCTTGTTTTGTGTTGCAGTACGGCCACTCGGAGGCTGGCGGAGTGGCGCACGTTCCTCTCGGTTGGAGCTACTGGGTCGGACTGGTAGGACTTTTTCTTGATGTTCAAGGGAAAGTACATGAAGGAGTGTCGAGAAGATCGTACATGATCCGAAATGAGCGACGTATGCATGAATAGTAACATGAAAAAATGTGTTTTCCCGTGAAGGAAAAGAATTCCAAATACTACAACTACACCCTGTCAGTGAACGGGAGGGCTCAGAAACACGGAGCGGACTACAACAAGGATTACCTGACTGATGTCCTGGTGAGACGCCGTCTAAGCTGAGGCCTCCTTGAGCCACGTCTCCTCCTCCCTCTCCGTGTCTCCTTCAGGCCAACGTGTCCCTCAGCTTCCTCCAGTACAAGTCCAGCTACGAGCCCTTCTTCATGATGGTGTCCACGCCGGCCCCCCACTCGCCCTGGACGGCGGCACCACAGTACCAGGCCCGCTTCAACGACACCAGGGCGCCCAGAGATCCCAACTTCAACATCCACGGCAAGGTAGGGTCCCAGGAAAGGCCGAGGACATGTTCTGCTCCTACAAGTCGGACCTGCAATTTGCAGACTTGGTGTTGCAGGACAAACACTGGCTGATCAGACAGGCCAAGACGCCCATGACCAACTCCTCCATCCACTTCCTGGACGACGCCTTCAAGAGACGGTCGGTGGAATCCCACACTGCTCACATGCCAGCATCTTCTTGTCATCTGTGTGGAACCAGCTTCTCTCATCATGTCTTCTTGGGTTGGCACCCGCAAGATGGCAGACCCTGCTGTCCGTGGACGACCTGGTGGAGAAGATAGTGAAGAGGCTGGAGGTCAGAGGGGAACTGGACAACACCTACGTCTTCTTCACCTCGGACAACGGATACCACACGGGTACGCACACACACACGTTGTTGGGCAACTACAGTGGACGCCATTTTACCTTTTTACCTTTTTACCATTTTACCTTTTTACCATTCTATCATTTTACCTTTTTACCATTTTACCTTTTTACCATTCTATCATTTTACCATTTTACCATTTTACCATTTTACCTTTTTACCATTCTACCATTCTACCATTTTACCTTTTTACCATTCTACCATTTTACCTTTTTACCATTTTACCTTTTTACCATTCTACCATTTTACCATTTTACCATTTTACCATTTTATCATTTTACCATTCTACCATTTTACCTTTTTACCATTTTACCATTTTACCATTTTACCATTCTACCATTTTACCTTTTTACCATTCTACCATTTTACTTTTTTACCATTTTACCTTTTTACCTTTTTACCATTCTACCATTTTACTTTTTTACCATTTTACCTTTTTACCTTTTTACCATTCTACCATTCTACCATTTTACCATTCTACCATTTTACTTTTTTACCATTTTACCTTTTTACCATTCCCACCACACTCACACCAAATACTTTTCAATTGTTTTAAGTTCATTAAATGTAATTACATTCATTCCAAATTAGCCACTCCAAATTGTCCATAGGTATGAATGTGAGTGTGAATGGTTGTTTGTCTATATGTGCCCTGTGATTGGCTGGCCACCAGTCCAGGGTGGACCCCTCCTCTCCCCCTAAGACAGCTGGGATAGGCTCCGTGAAGATAAAGTATAAAAAATGGATGGAATGTTGCGTAATTAAATGGATTTTTTTTCAGTTGAATGTTTTATTCATTTAAAAGTGTAACCTTAAATTAAAATATATCAAGGATTTGAAACAAAATTTGATTTTTCATTTTTATTTTTTCATTTAGTTTTGAATATTTTTTTAACTTGAATTTTAAATGCATAAACAGTTTGAAAATGTGAAATTTTACATTAAAACAATACAATTATTTTTTTATTAGAATGTTGTATTTTCAATATTTTTCAGAATTTGTTGTTTTAATATAATAATATTTAAATAATTTTCATTTCATTTATTTCAGACTTATTTATGAATTTATTTATAACATTATGTTACCTTATGTTTTTCAACTTTTAATTGTAATTGAATTAGATTTGAATCTTCTAAGAAGTAACATTCAAAGATGTGATATATGTAGTATTCTACAGTGGCCACTAGATGTCAGCAATGTTGCATGTTTTATAGTAGATGACGTGTTGGTCCTTTCAGGTCAGTTCTCGCTTCCCGTGGACAAGAGGCAGCTCTACGAGTTTGACATCCGCGTCCCTCTGATGGCGCGAGGGCCAAACATCAAGGCCAACCAGACGAGTCAGGTGACAGCGTTTACCTTCTTTCCGATGAGCCGGTCTTCCTCTTCCGGAAAGGATCATCATCGATATTTGCGTGTTCTTACGTCTGCAGTTTCTGGTGGCCAACGTGGACCTGGGCCCCACCATCCTGGACATCGCAGGACTCAACGTTAGCAAGACGCAGATGGATGGTGTGTCCTTCCTGCCCGTTCTGGTGAGACAGTTGGCACGCTTGTGGACGCGGGCTGGGGCTTTGGGGGGGGGGGCTGACGTGCATGGACATGAAACACAGTTGACCACCCTCATTGGTCCACATAGCCAAAGGGGAGGGGCTACCATAAAAAGGTCACAACAGCCACAGTGTCTGTTTACTATATTGGGTAATAGGAGTGTCAGGTGACTATAGGGGTGTTATTTCATGTCTAGAGGGCTCTAATAATGTTAAATAAGTGTGTTTAGGTTGTAAACAGTAAGGTCATAAAGAGGTTTTCTATGTCTTATCTATTATAATGTCTACTATATTGGGTAATAGGAGTGTAAAGGTGACTATAGGGGTGTTATGTCATGTCTAGAGGGCTCTAATAATGTTAAATAAGCGTGTTTAGAAAGTTGTAAACAGGAAGGTCATAAAGAGGTTAACTGTACTGAGTAATAGGAGTGTCAAGGTGACTATAGGGGTGTTATATCATGTCTTGAGGGCTCTAATAATATGTTTAGGTTGTAAACAGGAAGGTCATAAGGAGGTTTTCTATATCTTATCTATTATTATGTCTACTATATTGGGTAGTGAGTATCAGTACCCTTCGGTCAGCATACTATGCATGTGTACTTACAGTAGTACCAGAGTGTATGCTCATGTTGTAATTTAAGGGAAATGTGAGAAACCAAATGATGCGGGTGTAAGACCCCCACAGCCCACCCTGGAGCAAGCGTGTTATTTTATGGCGGTTTATGTTTCTTTTATTTTGAAGGCCTGATGGTTTTTGAGAGCCATTCTTTGTGTTGTCGTGCATCCAGGAGGGGAAAACCAACGGCAGCGCTTGGAGATCAGACATCCTGGTGGAGTACGAAGGGGAAGGAAGAAACGTCTCGGACCCCGCCTGCCCCCTGCTGGGACCCGGCGTGTCGGTAAGATGAGCCTGTCGCATTCCGTAACGTACGACGGAATGAAAGCGTTGCGTGTGTGAAGGAATGCTTCCCGGACTGCGTGTGCGAGGACTCGTACAACAACACCTACGCCTGCGTGCGCACCGTCGCCCCCTCAGCCGACCTGCAGTACTGCGAGTTTGACGATAACGAGGTACCAGCTCCCTCCTTCTCGTCTTCTTGCTGGGGCGCGGCTTGACTGTGGCGTTCCTTCTCTCACCCTCCCTCCCCTCCCCCTCCCACCCCCGCAGGTGTTTGTGGAGGTTTACAACCTCACGGCCGACCCCTTCCAGCTGACTAACATCGCCAAGAGCATCGACCAGGAAGTCCTGGAGAAGATGAACCATCGCCTCATGATGCTGCAGTCCTGCTCGGGGCCGTCGTGCCGCACGCCCGGGGTCTACGACTCTCGGTGGGTGGGGGGGAGAAACGCGTGGTCAGTCTGTGCTCGGGCTCACCCGTCTTCTCTTCGGCAGGTACAAGTTTGAGCCGCGCCGGATGTTCGCCGGCCACGGAAAGCCACCAAAGATGACGACGCTGTAAAGATGGCTGCTCTCCTTCGTCAACAAAGGAAGGTGAAGACAGACTCACTCGGCCTCAGGGGGGGTTCCAATTGGGTAGCATAACGTATATTACACATTGGCTCCAAAGGCCCCCAACACCAAAGAAAATCATATCAATCCCTACAAAATATGAAAATATGGCGTTATTAATACGCTGTGAGTCTTTGCTTTTGGTAATGGTTTAACCGGGGCAAAATAAGCCTCCATGGGGCCCAGGAACGTTGCATTTTGATCCAGAAGGTGAGGCAGACAGCCTGCAAAATCTACATGTACTACTGTGAGTATTCTTATATATATACATATACAGTATATATATGTATATTAGAGAGATACAGTTGTGAAAGTGTTACCTTGATCTCACCTCCTACTTTGTTTTACTGCTGATGTTATTTTTCCACTTTGAAGTGGAGACCGATTTGTTCTTCTGATGACTGATGTTCATCAACTTGAACTGATGATGCACTTTCCTTTTCTCCTGTCGTGTTCGTGTGCCAATGAAAGACATTTCATATCAGAGACCAGGAATGTTTTATTTCTGTTGACATGTCTGTGCTCCACACGCTCCACACGTTCTTCTTGATTGGTTGAACGTCCAACGCTCCGTGGAGGACGGCCAGGAAGGGCAGGTCGGTGCTGCCCAGGTAGGCCCGCCCCCGGGGCTGGAAAACATCGCTGAAGGCCCACGTCAGCCGGCCTTCGGGGTCGTGCAGGGAGGCCACCGGCCGGCCGTCCCGGGCCAGGTCCAGCACCGGAGCACGGCATGAGCACCTTGTTGAAGCTCAGAGGAACCACCTGACCGCAGACATCACAATCATTCCAACTTGCTTCTAATGCACTTTTATGGACGAGAACATAAGAGACACCTCACACTTCTCACCGTGACAAGCATCCAAAAACGGCATAAAATGGCCATCTTTGATGGCGCTGATTTCTGACAAAAAACGTAAGGGGTTAGTATGGCGTTTTTTCAGTTTTTTTCAACTTGCTGCTAATGCACTTTTCTGGTGAAAAAAACACGGGAAACCTCACACACATGCATTAGGGAACCCAGGAGGACCCAAAAATGGCATAAAATGCCGGAGTTTGAGGGCGTCGATTTTTGACAAAAAACGTAAGGGGTTAGTATGGCGTTTTTTTCAGTTTTTTTCAACTTGCTGCTAATGCACTTTTCTGGTCAAAAACACAGTGGAAACCTCACACACACGCATTAGGGGCCCCAGAAGCACCCCAAAATGGCATAAAATGCCAGAGTTTGAATTTCATGATTTTTCACAAAAAACGTAAGGGGTTAGTATGGCGTTTTTTTCAGTTTTTTCAACTTGCTGCTAATGCACTTTTCTGGTCAAAAAAACACAAAAAACCTCACACACACTAAACAGGGGCCCCAGGAGGACCCAAAAATGGCATAAAATGCCAGTGTTTGAGGGCGTCGATTTTTGACAAAAAACGTAAGGGGTTAGTATGGCGTTTTTTTCAGTTTTTTTCAACTTGCTGCTAATGCACTTTTCTGGTCAAAAACACAGTGGAAACCTCACACACACTCATTAGGGGCCCCAGAAGCACCCCAAAATGGCATAAAATGCCAAAGTTTGAGGGTGTTGATTTTTGAAAAAAACGTAAGGGGTTAGTATGTTGTTTTTTTTCAATATTTTCAACTTGCTGAAAATGCACTTTTCTGGTCAAAAATACAGCGGAAACCTCACACACACTCAACAGGGGGCCCAGAAGCATCCAAAAATGGCATAAAATGCCAGAGTTTGAGGGCGTCAATTTTTGACAAAAAACGTAAGGGGGTTAGTATGTCGTTTTTTCAGTTTTTTTCAACTTGCTGCTAATGCACTTTTCTGGTCAAAAACACAGTGGAAGCCTCACACACATGCATTAGGGGCCCCAGAAGCACCCCAAAATGGCATAAAATGCCAAAGTTTGAGGGCGTCAATTTTTGACAAAAAACGTAAGGGGTTAGTATGGCGTTTTTTCAGTTATTTTCAACTTGCTGCTAATGCACTTTTCTGGTCAAAAACACAGTGGAAGCCTCACACACACGCATTAGGGAACCCAGGAGGACCCAAAAATGGCATAAAATGCCAGTGTTTGAATTTGATGATTTTTGACAAAAAACGTAAGGGGTTAGTATGGAGTTTTTTTCAGTTTTTTCAACTTGCTGCTAATGCACTTTTCTGGTCAAAAAAACACAAAAAACCTCACACATACTCCACAGGGGCCCCAGGAAGACCCAAAAAGGGCATAAAATGTCAATGTTCGAGGACAGTGATTTTTGACAAAAAACGTAAGGGGTTAGTATGTCGTTTTTTTTTCAGTTTTTTTCAACTTGCTGCTAATCCACTTTTCTGGTCAAAAAAACACAAAAAACCTCACACACACTAAACAGGGGCCCCAGGAGGACCCAAAAATGGCATAAAATGCCAGTGTTTGAGGGCGTCGATTTTTGACAAAAAACGTAAGGGGTTAGTATGGCGTTTTTTCAGTTTTTTTTCAACTTGCTGCTAATGCACTTTTCTGGTCAAAAACACAGTGGAAACTTCACACACACTCATTAGGGGCCCCAGAAGCACCCCAAAATGGCATAAAATGCCAGAGTTTGAGGGCGTCAATTTTTGACAAAAAACGTAAGGGGTTAGTATGTCGTTTTTTTTTCAGTTTTTTTTCAACTTGCTGCTAATGCACTTTTCTGGTCAAAAACACAGTGGAAACCTCACACACACGCATTAGGGGCCCCAGAAGCACCCCAAAATGGCATAAAATGCCAAAGTTTGAGGGCGTCATTTTTTGAAAAAAAACGTAAGGGGTTAGTATGGCGTTTTTTTTCAATATTTTCAACTTGCTGCTAATGCACTTTTCTGGTCAAAAACACAGTGGAAACCTCACACACACGCATTAGGGGCCCCAGAAGCACCCCAAAATGGCATAAAATGCCAAAGTTTGAGGGCGTCAATTTTTGACAAAAAACGTAAGGGGTTAGTATGTCGTTTTTTCAGTTTTTTTCAACTTGCTGCTAATGCACTTTTCTGGTCAAAAACACAGTGGAAGCCTCACACACATGCATTAGGGGCCCCAGAAGCACCCCAAAATGGCATAAAATGCCAGAGTTTGAGGGCGTCAATTTTTGACAAAAAACGTAAGGGGGTTAGTATGTCGTTTTTTCAGTTTTTTTCAACTTGCTGCTAATGCACTTTTCTGGTCAAAAACACAGTGGAAGCCTCACACACACGCATTAGGGAACCCAGGAGGACCCAAAAATGGCATAAAATGCCAGTGTTTGAATTTGATGATTTTTGACAAAAAACGTAAGGGGTTAGTATGGAGTTTTTTTCAGTTTTTTCAACTTGCTGCTAATGCACTTTTCTGGTCAAAAAAACACAAAAAACCTCACACACACTAAACAGGGGCCCCAGGAGGACCCAAAAATGGCATAAAATGCCAGTGTTTGAGGGCGTCGATTTTTGACAAAAAACGTAAGGGGTTAGTATGGCGTTTTTTTCAGTTTTTTTCAACTTGCTGCTAATGCACTTTTCTGGTCAAAAACACAGTGGAAGCCTCACACACATGCATTAGGGGCCCCAGAAGCACCCCAAAATGGCATAAAATGCCAAAGTTTGAGGGCGTCAATTTTTGACAAAAAACGTAAGGGGTTAGTATGGCGTTTTTTCAGTTATTTTCAACTTGCTGCTAATGCACTTTTCTGGTCAAAAACACAGTGGAAGCCTCACACACATGCATTAGGGGCCCCAGAAGCACCCCAAAATGGCATAAAATGCCAGAGTTTGAATTTGATTTTTTTTGACAAAAAACGTAAGGGGTTAGTATGGCGTTTTTTTTCAGTTTTTTCAACTTGCTGCTAATGCACTTTTCTGGTCAAAAAAACACAAAAAACCTCACACATACTCAACAGGGGCCCCAGGAAGACCCAAAAAGGGCATAAAATGTCAATGTTCGAGGGCAGTGATTTTTGACAAAAAACGTAAGGGGTTAGTATGTCGTTTTTTTTTCAGTTTTTTTCAACTTGCTGCTAATCCACTTTTCTGGTCAAAAAAACACAAAAAACCTCACACACACTAAACAGGGGCCCCAGGAGGACCCAAAAATGGCATAAAATGCCAGTGTTTGAGGGCGTCGATTTTTGACAAAAAACGTAAGGGGTTAGTATGGCGTTTTTTTCAGTTTTTTTTCAACTTGCTGCTAATGCACTTTTCTGGTCAAAAACACAGTGGAAACTTCACACACACTCATTAGGGGCCCCAGAAGCACCCCAAAATGGCATAAAATGCCAGAGTTTGAGGGCGTCAATTTTTGAAAAAAAACGTAAGGTTAGTAAGGCATTTTTTTCAATTTTTTCAACTTGCTGAAAATGCACTTTTCTGGTCAAAAAGACACCGGAAACCTCACACACACTCAACAGGGGGCCCAGAAGAGCCCAAAAATGGCATAAAATGCCAAAGTTTGAGGGTGTTGATTTTTGAAAAAAACGTAAGGGGTAAGTATGTCGTTTTTTTTCAATATTTTCAACTTGCTGAAAATGCACTTTTCTGGTCAAAAATACAGCGGAAACCTCACACACACTCAACAGGGGGCCCAGAAGCATCCAAAAATGGCATAAAATGCCAGAGTTTGAGGGCGTCAATTTTTGACAAAAAACGTAAGGGGTTAGTATGTCGTTTTTTTTTCAGTTTTTTTTCAACTTGCTGCTAATGCACTTTTCTGGTCAAAAACACAGTGGAAACCTCACACACACGCATTAGGGGCCCCAGAAGTACCCCAAAATGGCATAAAATGCCAAAGTTTGAGGGCGTCATTTTTTGAAAAAAAACGTAAGGGGTTAGTATGGCGTTTTTTTTCAATATTTTCAACTTGCTGCTAATGCACTTTTCTGGTCAAAAACACAGTGGAAACCTCACACACACGCATTAGGGGCCCCAGAAGCACCCCAAAATGGCATAAAATGCCAAAGTTTGAGGGCGTCATTTTTTGAAAAAAAACGTAAGGGGTTAGTATGTCGTTTTTTCAGTTTTTTTCAACTTGCTGCTAATGCACTTTTCTGGTCAAAAACACAGTGGAAGCCTCACACACATGCATTAGGGGCCCCAGAAGCACCCCAAAATGGCATAAAATGCCAGAGTTTGAATTTGATTTTTTTTGACAAAAAACGTAAGGGGTTAGTATGGCGTTTTTTTTCAGTTTTTTCAACTTGCTGCTAATGCACTTTTCTGGTCAAAAAAACACAAAAAACCTCACACATACTCAACAGGGGCCCCAGGAAGACCCAAAAATGGCATAAAATGTCAATGTTCGAGGGCAGTGATTTTTGACAAAAAACGTAAGGGGTTAGTATGGCGTTTTTTTTCAGTTTTTTTTTCAACTTGCTGCTAATGCACTTTTCTGGTCAAAAACACAGTGGAAACCTCACACACACGCATTAGGGGCCCCAGAAGCACCCCAAAATGGCATAAAATGCCAGAGTTTGAGGGCGTCAATTTTTGACAAAAAACGTAAGGGGTTAGTATGTCGTTTTTTTCAACTTGCTGCTAATGCACTTTTCTGGTCAATAAAACTGGCCTGAGAAGCATATATATATATATGTATATATATATATATATATGTATATATATATATATATAGCAGGGGTCAAGAGGAGGAGCTGTAAAAGAGAGAAATACCAACAAATGAGTTTGAAAGTTGGTCTTTAATAGCTGCACGTGACTGATTACAACGTCAAACCTTCGGCGGGAAAAAACCAAACCATGGAATAATCTTCAGTTAGCAGAAGCTACAAAAACAGGAAGGCACGGCCAAAGAGCCAAGCGTCCAGCCACTCCTCCTTGAAACATGGCCGACAGGCAATGAAAGAACGTTTAGGTTCCATTGTAATGTGCGACTTCTACTGTCAATACTGGAGCTCACGTGCGTCCACAGTTGCCATGGTGACGCGTCACGTGACACATACGGCTCACTCAGCGCCACGGACACAACCACAAACAGCGTTTAGGTGATCAAATATAAAGTGTAGAGTGTAAAAACAAAAATCCACCAGTTTTCCCTGAATGAAGTCGTTTAAAGTGCCCCCCCTCCCCCTCCCCCTCCCAAAACGCAAACATCTTTAGTTGATACAACTCATGTAAAGAGATACAAGAATAACAATAACATATTTCATACGCATTTCCATTGAGGTGGGGAGCACAGAAAGGGCAAAATGATGCCAATTTTATTTCATTTCATTTGGAGCATAAAAACCAATCATTTTCTGGAGAACCAACCGCCTTTTTATCCAATTTGGGAGAATGATAGACATTTCAGCAACGCCCCCTTTTGACCTTTCTATGCTTCCACGTAAAGCCAGTGTTTCATAGACAAATAAATCACTTTAAATAGAACTCTACTCGATATATGTAGCCTCTAAATCTCTAAATCCCCCCCCCCCAGGCAACACCGCTAAAATATCTTTGGTTACGAGAGAATAGGAATAATCCTAGAAAAATAAAGCCGTGGAGGAGCGTGGTTGCAGCTTTGTCCACCAGAGGGTGCTGTTTCCACACGGCATGTACCCGTGGAGGAGCTTTTCATTTGAATCCAGCAAATAATCCCAGAAGTCTCCTCCTTCCTTCCTTATCTCGCCTGGTCCTCTTTTCCAAGCCATCCGGCACAGGGGGGGCTGAGGGTGCCAGATAAGAGCACTTTCTATTTAAAAAAAAAAAAAAGGGCGCCGCTATCAGCGCTCGGCCCCTTCAACGTGTTTTCATTGTCTGCGACTCTGCCCCCGCTTCTATTCTACTTCCTGTATCGCCCTTTATCATCTACTTTCCCGATCCGCTTTACTCTAACCCAACCTTCGCTTCTTCTTCACGGCCCGCAATGCTGCTCTTCTTCCTCCTCCCTCCTTCAACGGGGAGCGTCATGTGATTGTGTCGCCGCCACAGTTCAACTCTTTGCAATAAAAAGCGTCACCCATATAAATTAAGTCAATGAAATTCTGTACACACTTGAGTCTCCATGCTTTGGCACGTCAGTCCTTTTCTGTCTTCGTTCGGACTGGTAGAATCCTCCCGAGGCCGCAAAGTTCCCTTCGGTGTTGCTGGCGAGCCGACATCTACGAGGGCCCTCGCAGGTCCCTCAACGCATCCTTCAGTCTCTGGCGGTAGACGCCGTAGCGGCGAATCACCGCCTCCTTCTGCTCCTCCTCCTCTTTGTCCAGGATACGCAGGAAGTTGCGCAGCTCCGGGACGGAGAAGGCGTCCCACTGAGGACGGACGGGAAGGAGGACACGTCACGTGACAAGACGTGGCAAAATAACCAACACGCGCTTCAATGATGGCACAGCTTTAGGGGCTGGCTGGTTCGTCCCGTACCTAATGGAGTGGCCACTGGACCCCACCCCCCTCCCCCCCCACCCCACACTCGTTTGTGCAATTCAAGTCAACATTTGTGCTGCCTTTGTTTATGAGTTTCATAGGGAAAGCAAAGTTCACCCCGTTAGCTGCTAATTACACCAAAATAGTCCCTTTCCGTTTGTGCTGCGTTTGTGCCGTTTGTGCAATATTAGTTCTTGAACTTATTGAACCTAAGCTCACTCCAAATGAAACCTAAATCAACCCAATCGTTTGTGCAATTGCAATGAACGTTTACGCTCCTTTTTTTGTAGCTATTAGATTCTTTTATAGGCCAATCACAGTTTTGTGCTGTTTTGTGAAATAAAAATTGACCCAATCATTTGTGCAATTGCAATGAACATTTACACAATTAGATTCTTTCATATGTCGATCAGTTTTTCCCTTCTTTGTTTGTGCTGTTTTGTGCAATAAAAATAGCAAATGATTAAAGATTTAAGGGTCCAGCAAAACGAACTACCAAACAAAAGCAGCACAAACGGTCATTTTATTTGCCTGAAACAGCACAAATAGGACAATTTGGGTTTGGGGGGGGTTTTTGCATGGGGGGGTGGGGGGGGGGGGGACTACGACTTACCATGACTTCTCCGGTCTGCTGCTCTCGCAGGACGAAGCCCAGTGTGTCGTTGTCGGGGCCCGCCACCAGACGAAGGAACAGCGGCTGCTCGCCATCGGCCAGCTTGCACACGTACACTGGAGGACACACACACGCACACACGCACACACACACACACACAGTACAAGTTACTCTAGACATGTTTTACTAATAGAAAGCCCCAAAACAGGTTGTAAAAGTTCAAACAAATCATAAAACTTAGTCAATAAATATCTTATTGGAACCCACGGCCGCAACAGCTGTGTGTTATTGGTGTGTGACGCCATCAACATTGCACACACACACACAGAGAAACAGGAAGTGCGTTACCTTGCTCCTCACGGCGGTAGCGTTTGTACAAGGCGTATTTGGCCGGGTTGTCTGCTACGGTGAACTTATTCAGCAGCGCCACGATGACCTACACACAACAAACGCAACCTCATGAATCGATCAATCATCATTTTACTGCCTTAACGCCTACGTCCGTGTTTCCCGTACATTAGTTATTGATTTGGATCATCCATAATGGGAATAATCTATCTGGGGCTACCTGGTCACCCTTGCTAATGCTAACCACAGTGAGTGTATTACAAGTATATATTACTACATGTACTTTATCATTTGTATTATTTCATCATTAAACATATGTACCTATGATGTATTTGAAATGATTATGTCTTGCTCATAAACAAACACATTATAACGGGACTGCCTGTGAATGTAGCTTAGCATTACCAGTATGCTTCCAAACTTTATTACTACAAAACATGTATTTTATATATGATAAACTTTGTTATTATTTCATCATTGAAACATTATATATTAAGTTTGATTTTCTTAGTGCTTTTGTGGCGAGCCGCCACTGGAAGATTTGCCGCTACATGTTTGTTAAACCCATTATATTGGAACTATAATATATTATTATTATTATTATTAAGATACTAATTTCCATATATTTATTATTTTCCCTGCGACCCTAGTGAGTTCAAGCAGCAGTGAAAAGTATTTTTACAGCGCCACCTGTTGGCACTGGCTGACACATCAACACATTATAATGGGACCTTGTGGTTCCAACTCCGTACAGCAGGTGGCATCCTAACTGTGCTTCCCAGCACACCTCCCACGCCCCTGGTCTGCCAGAGAGTAAGAAGAGGTAGCAGGAGACCAACACGGACCAATCACATCTCACGACACGATCGGGGGGGTGTGTGCACGCCACCTGTCTGACGGTGTTGTTGGAGCTTATGTGGAGCGTGTTGGTGACTCCTCGGGGCAGGTAGAAGGCCTCGCCCGCCGCGTCTCCGCCCGCTCCCCTCTGGCCCCCTCGCACCGTCACGGGCCTCCTCAGGTCCATTTGGACCTTAATAAAGCCGGTGTAGACGCCGGTGGAACCCTGGGAGACAAGACATGTTGGCGTTGTCAGGGACAGATGGCCTCAGACGTCCCGCAGCGTCTTAATCTCATCACTTTGTTGCTGGCTGGCTGTGCGTGTCGGATCAACAGGAAGCAAAGATAGGAGCAAAGGGAAGATGGAGCGATAGACGGGCAGAGGAGGACGCAGACGTGATGAGACACGTCATGGAGGACATATTACGACGAGGAACCAATTAACCACGGTGAACGAGGGATGTGTTTTTGACCAATCCCTGTCCACCAATCCTAGCTCCGCCCCTCTGAAGGGTGCCTAAAAGTGCTGGGGTAAGCAGGAAATGGTGGTTTAGGTATCTTTCAGCTAGAAAGTAGAGCGTGAAGTCAAACGCGGATACACGTGTGATGTGGAAACGTGTGCACGGTTCGAAGAAGGCGGGTCTGGAGTGTGCAGGACTCGGGACACCTTCCTCCCTGCGGAGCAGAACAATAGCAGGAGCGGTAAGATGCCTGGAATGTGGAGCAAACGTCAAGATGGAAGATGGAAGTTGAAGATCCCGGCGTGCTGACGTCACGCTGATGTCCCGCTGCCAAAACAAATGACTTCATGCACACACACGAGGAGCCTTGCTGGCCAGTGTGGACTCACCAGGGTCATTTTCAGGTGGTCTCTGGTCCTGGTGTTGTACTGCTCAATCTTCTGCCTGATTTCCTCCCTGCTGAACTCCGTGCGCAGCTTCCTGTCCTTCTCCACATCCTGACAGAACCAGAAGCACACCATGAGTCATGCATGGGTGAGGGTGGGGGGCGCCCTTACGCAAACACAGACCGCCTGCAGCCAGACCACAAGAGTCCAGATCCAATCATCGTATGTCAAAACACTTGCACATGGCTCCATCTTGTTTGTGACATTAAAAATGTTCATTTGTATTTTGGAATCACTTTTTTCCTCCAGTAAGGTTTTATTCCTATGCAAATTAGATGATGATGTCATTATGCCCCTCCCCCAATCCACTGCCGCCACAAATAGATTGCAGTCCTGGGGAGGCTACAAGCATTGTCATTCATGTACATGTGAGCACCATGCTGCTCTGCTCTATTAAACACACACACACACACACACACACTCAGCAGGAGGCTGCATGGAATGGCCTCCTTATAAGGAGAAGAAGCAGTTGGAGGAGACATGGAGGTGCTATCAGTCCGTCGTGTTTAAACACTCCACTCGTTATTGGTGCATTCTATCCTAGAAGCCACCAATGTCATATTTCTTTCTCATATTTGCTTCATTCATCCACGGTAACAGCTCGCGTCCACGTGCTCATGAACGCACCGTCTCTACCCTGACGTGACTTTCCACGCCAAGCGCTCGGCTTAGGAGCAGGAAGTGGCAGGTAAGGAGATTAGCGCCATCTCTGCGCCCTCAAGCCAGAAGGTATTGAGAAGAGTTGAGAAGGCGGGCATACGAGGGGGGGGTTCAAAGGAAGCGAGAAGATCCAAACAAACGTGAGAAGCCGAGCGGAGCGGCGTAGCAACACAATGAGGTCATGAGCCTGAAGGAGAGCGGCGGGTCCTCGCCGGGAGGCTGAAAGACCGACATGGAGCCTCGCACCACTAGCGCTCAAGACCAGGGCACCCGTGCCCGTGTGGATTTTAATCTTTGGCTTCCTTCTCAATGTGGGCCGTCCTCTTATCTCCGTCACGCACACCTGCAGCATTCCGCTCTTTATCTGCGTGTAAACACATGATGTCACTTAGCATGCTAAGCTAGACTCAACATGACACTGATGGAAGAAAGGCTTTCCCGTACATTCATTTCTTTGTGAGGACATTTGGACTGCCACAGATACATGTGGCGCTACTCGTCTGCCTTCGCATATAAACACTTTACGATGGGACTGTCCCGTACAGTAGATGGCACAATCGCTCTGCTTCTTTGCGCACCTGCTTTCCAGAGAACAAGAAGACGTAGCAGGAGGGCTTATGTATATTCAGCAGGTACGGTGGTTGAATACACAAATATGCATGTTTAAGCTAATGTTGGGAACTTAATGCTGTCTTGCTTGTGACTTTGAGAAAAACAGACAAAAAGAAGCAACAGCAGAAATGTTTTTGACACCCCCCCTCCCTCCACAAATAGGTTGCAGTCCTGTGGGACACCCTGCAATCCAACATAGGAAACCAGAAGTTAAAAGACCACGACCCAGTTCATCTTCCTAGGTAGTTATTTTGTTTCAGTGTGTCCATTTGCCCCCCCCCCTCCTCTACATGCTACTTCCTGTTGCGTCCACAGGGGGGAAGTTAAGATGGACCACACCTTTCCCACACTGCATTCCTGCATGCACTAATAGGTGAGCCAGTTCCTCTAACCGACCGACCCGTTGAGGGAAATGTCTAAAAAGGAAGAGAGACGTGTGAAGGAGACGTAAAAATGAGCTTCAGTCAGCACATAGAAGCCGAAGACGACGACGCCGCCGCCGCCGACTGGCGTGTGCGCCACAAAAGACAAACAGTCGGTGTGGTTGACTGTTTCAGACACAAACGGTCAGGCTTCAACTCCCAGCACAACCCACCAGAGTCTCCTGGAGGCCGGACCACCCAGAGAAGACAGCAGCGAGAGCAGAGACCTCGAGGCAGGAAGACCAAACCAGAGCTAAAACCTTCTAACGTGTTGTAGACCGGGGGAGGTGGTGTGGAAAGAAAACTCCTTCGGTCGCTTCTAGGCATGCCGATGTGTGCCTGGATAAGTTCTTTGTTCTTTCTTTGTTCTGTCGTTTTGGATGAAAGTTCAAAAGGAAGGGTTGGAAATGCACTTGTTGGACACAGACTAGTTTTCTTAATATTAGGCAAGACCAGAGCGCAGACTAAGCCCTCCATTGGATTGGATGCTCACCTGGAGGCCTAAGTTTAGACGCTAACCAGCAACGTGGTTAGTTTGGAGCTTGTTTTTGCCCCACAGGGAGGTGGACATTACGTCCATTATACTCGTTATGTCCTGTCCTCCAAACAATAATGAAGATCCCATATTGTCTAATGGCGGCATAGTAAGATCTGTGAAAAAAGAACATGAATCCATGTCTGTCATGCAAAGCAAGGCACGCTGCTATCTGGTGTGCTGCCGCTTATTTTGCGTGTGTTTCATTAATATTTAGCCTTTTCCTTCTTTGACACACGTCTGCATGGCGACCGTGTGATGAGTCAGTCGGATGAAGCAAGCCGTTAGTGTTAGTCATTTCCTAGTAACATCAGCGATGTGTCGGTAAAGCTACTTGTATTGTTACGCAATGGTAGCTAAAGTCGTGTATCATCTACGTGTCGTTGCAAGTCCACGCCGTGCTCGGCGGGGTCACACAGCGAGGGCGTCGGCGTGGTGCTGCTCTGTGATTGTTTATAATGACAGGTGTAAAGTAGGTCATCTCTGTTCGTAATGACAGGTGTAAAGTCGGTAACACAGGAACCAAAACACGCTGATGATAGTGACGCTGCAAGCCACCGCAAGCGCCATCACTCGGATGTCTGATGACACACGGCATGATGGGCCGTGTGTCACGCTACACGCAGGCAACACGCTGTGACGAGACGACACGATGGGGCTTGGTTTTACGGCACTAAACCAGGCCGGTCTGTCATACAGGGCTGCTATCTATTTGTGGTGGTACTGTGAGGGGACGCAATCATGTTGTCCTTCCAAAACCACTAAAATTAACTTTCTTCTGTCGCTTCTTTTCGTGTTTTTTGGGGGGGTGTAACAACCAAGACAGGCCCCCCCTATGGGTGCTTTTAGAACAGAAGGGGGGACTAAACAGCAAATATGGCTACAACTACAAGTCAACTTTCTTTTTGTGGCGACCCGCAATTTTGATCCAAAAGACCATTTTTGTTCACATGGCCAAAAGACACGCCCACTCTACCTGCTCTGAACCGCTAAGCCAAGCTAACGTGTCTCTTGTACACTTCCAGGCAACGTTAGCTCATATTCTCTGTGACGCAAGCCACCTTTTATATTCCTCTGCTACACGACCAAAGTACACTTTGTGTGTGTGTGTGTGTAGCCATAAAAGTGCATGGTTACTTTGGAGAGCCTTGTAAAAAAAAAAAATAAATAAATGCTTGTAAGAGTGGCCGTGGCTACAGCAGGAAGTGACATACAATAGACAAGGCGAGTGCTGGGATGGGGTGGGGGTGGGGGGGTGAGGATGGATGGACAGATGGAGGAAGGAAGTCTAGAGAGGAAAACATTTTCTAGAGAAGCATGGTATGTTTTTCCCCAAACAGATACCTATTAAACTCTGCTTTTTGACACCACCGTGGTACCCATAACTTTTTAATATCTTTTAAATGATATTTAAATGTAGTTTGTGCATGACTGGGCGGTGTGACTCAATGGAGGGCAAAAACTCACGTTTCAGGTGGCGTATTAGAGCCTCGTTGAAAAAAATACCCCATCTTCTGACTGCCTGGCCTCCATGTTGACCACTCGGCAAGTCAGAAATTTATGAATAAAAATCTTTGATATTATTTTAAACTGTCACTAACTTAAGAGAAAAAAGTCCTACATTTCTGAGAATAAAGTCATGAATTTACAAGAAGAAAAGTCGTAATATTATGACAATAGTCACAAGATTAAGAGGAAAATGTCGTAAATTTACCACAATAAAGTCAGAAATGTATTTAATAAAATAAAGTTGTACATTAATGAGGATAAAGTTGTAAATTTACAAAAATTAAATTAAATTTTTATTTACAAAATAAAGTTGTAAATTTGTATTAAAAAATGTATTCGCAAAAATAAAGTTGTAAATTTATGAGAAAAAAAGTCTTACATTTATGTAAATAAAGCCATACCTTTACAAAAAAAGAAGTTGTAATATTACATGGGAAAAAAGTCCTAAATTTAAGAGGGACAAATGTCAAATCTGTGAGAATAAAGTCAGACATGTATAAAAATAGTTGTAAACGTATGAGAATAAAGTGGTAAATGTATAACAAAACAATTCTTACAGTTATGAGAATAAAGTCTGAATAATGAAGCACTTTGGGGCGTGGCACTGCCGTTGTCATAATTCCTTCATATCTGCCGGTTTCCCATACATTCATTTATTTGACACTCTGATGTTTACTTCAGCTCGTGGGGGCAGCAAACGCAGTTGCTTCAAGATGTCAAAACATTTCAATCAAAGACAAAACTCTTAAGGATGGCCGATCAATAATACATGAAGCATGTCCACTGGATGCACACTGCACCAGACAAGAGGAGCCAACCTCACGTATGGAGCAACGAGGCGTCAGGTTGCAGGTAACTTAAGTCAGAGAGCGACAGGAGGAGATAAATTATGAAAGATGCCCTCATAGATGGTGTACAGATGGGACCTCCAGATCCTCTTTGGGCAAATCTCCCCCATCCAACCCTGTCTTCTACATCTCCCTCATGGACTCCTTCACTACATCCATAAACTTCCTCTTTGGTCTTCCTCTCATCCGGACATGTCCCAACCATCTCAGTCTGACTTTATCTCCAACGTCTCCATGAACATGATTGTGTGGTGGAACTTTTGTTCAATGTTGTGAAAGGCACAAAGAAGGCGCCACGCAGCACGGCTAACAACGCAGCCGCTAGCAAGACGGGACACAGCAGCGTGTGTCTGCGCGTCCTGGGGGCTTGGCGGGATTATCCTCTAGTATTTCTCCATGACACACAAACCGAGCTGTCGGTCAGCGTGGCATTTGCACACAGAGACGCCTTTGAGGCCGTGCGAAGGTGGAACGGAGGCGTTGAGAATGCGCTGCGCGGAGGCTTCCTTCCATCTGTTTCAAGTGGAAATGTGTTTGATGTCTTTATGACTAGATTCATATCTACAGCGCCTGGACTTTGAAGTCCCGTTGCACGTTTGGACGGTGTGTTTCTACACAGAACCCGTCCGTCAATGTCTCTTTGTGTGTCTTTGTGGACGCTCCCCTTTATTAAATGTCACTTTGGACGGCCCCGCAGCTTGACGCCTCCATGAGAAACTTGTGCAAATCGTCTCCCTGGGAGACGCTCTCATTAAAAACTGTGGATGGATGACACACTAACTGACATGTTGCTTATTCTCACACACACACACACACACACACACACACTTTCTATTCCAAATAAAAAGCAACCAAACAAACACAAGAAGCTTCTACTTTTCAGACACAGAACCAGTAATTTCATACACATGTTCCCCGGGGGTCACGCCCCCTCTGCGGCTGCAATTAGTGCTGGCATGCGGGGAGCCACCAAAGGACGGCGGGTGTCCCACTGAGGGCTTGAGGCCACATCTTAAGACCTCTATGGGCCGCATTGTGCATCTACACACACACACACACAGAAACTAATGTTATAGGGGGCACATGAACACACACAGCAACAAAATCCTCCCAGTGCACAACAAATCTGCATTGTCTGTCAACACTGCATGCTGGGAACGGCTTGTCGTGTGTTCAAGGGTGACATTTTAACATTTTTAACCAAAAACCCTCCACAGGGAAGCCCAAAAAGTCCTGGTGCAAAGCAGCAACATGGCTAGCTTGCAATCCCCAAATAGATGTAAATCTAATCACCACTTCATATGACGTATTAGGGTCAAGTCTTAACAACTCAAAACAACACAAGGCGGGAGGGGTGGGGGTGGGGTCATTTGTGGACTTTCAGGTTAAACAGCCGTGGTGTGGGGGGGGGGTTAAGCTTGAAACTGGTTGCTCAGCAAATACATGCGGCCGTGCATACCAACCAAACCGTATTGAAGAATCTGTCCAGTTAGCGTTAGCTTCCCCATTGCAGACATGTTACGCATGTTGGGAATAAAATACGTGTTGTGTGAAATTGTGGTGGGTCATTTGGACAATTCGTCATTAAACAAGTGAGGAAACGAGCTGGTTTGTGAGCTCATATTCCTCCATTCATGCTGATATGGTTGGGAGAAGAAGGGCAACAACAGGTGGACAAAAGCTCGGCTTGGTTTTGCCATGGTAGTCCTTTTTTAATTCGATACAAGCCCAACACAACTAAATCATTTTTTTAACTCAATGTTTCATTAACGTGTACATTTGTGAAGAAGTGAAATGGATTGAATTGGTAAAAAAGTCAATGTAGTTCTGAACGATAGCCCTTTAAACCAACAAGTGGTCACACGGTGGAAGGCCAAAATACAAGAAATACATTTTTACGAGTGTATTATTTCATGGATCTTTACCTTGTTCTCTGTGACTTTTCCCAAAGGTTTCTTAAAGAAAGAAGTCCTGGCCGTGAAAAAGTATTCCTCGGAGTCGTCCTCCAAGCTACTGTAGCCACTGCTCATGGTGCTATTCCACGTCATTGGAGGGAATAAACTTCTATTCTCCAACTCGGCTTCATCAAACACTCCACAAAAACGTAGATGTTCTTCAAAAAACAACCCAAAAAGTAAATCGGCGTGAAAAAAGTTCTCCTTCGGCGCTAGCTTGCTGTTTGTTAGCTAAGGGATCATTTCCGCCTTCCAAGTCTTCTTCTCTCCACCGGAGAGACTCATTTAACCGTCCCCATTTTTGAAAGACGCGTGTCTTTACACAAACAAATGCCGGCTGTGTTTAACTTGTGTCGACATTAAAATAAATACCATGGGGAAAAGTTTGTTTTCCAGCTCGCAAAGAACCCTACGTTTGTTACGCCGACTCGTTGCAAATGACGAAAGACACTACAGCGAGGATACAGTAAGACCACGCCCACCACGAGGACCAACCGCAGCCAACCAATCACCAGCGAGTGTTGCTGCCCCAACCGCTATGTGAATGCCAACCAATCAGCGCTCGTGTTGCTGGTATTCGTGTCACTCATACCGAAATAAGTAACCGAAATGTCATTGTTTTGATTTAAACAAAAGTGATTAACAAAAGAGTAACAAAAGTGGATGATCAGAAACAACACATACATAATAACATGTAGATCTAAGATTTGGTGCCATATTATCACCATTTAAAGGCTGCCATCTGGAAGATCACTGTCACTCAGCATAATCACAAGTAGGCTTTAAAAACACACACCACCGCAGGAAGGAATATGGTTAGCCACATTCCTAAAAATAAAAGGTCAGCAGCAGTGTGGGACAGAGATGCTGCACATTAACGTCAAGGTTAAGATGACTGGACACGCTTTTATTCAAAGACGGGTGGGACAAAAAGCACCACTTTGGCCAGTCGTACGGCACATGTGCACTAAATCACCCCGAACACCGCCACCCGGGGAGATGTTTACACTGACAAGCTCTCATCTGAAAGCTGCACAAGGCACCCAAAATAAACGTGGCACAAAAGGGGCAGCCAGGCCGCCATCCATCGTCTTGTCTTTTAAACAAATCCAACACGCACGCACGTACGCATACGAGATAAGCAGGCCTGGCTCGCCCTTTAGCTCGCCATGAAAGGGCTGGAATCACACAAACACGGTGGGCGTGGTCGGGCGCGTGAAATGAGTTGGACACGTGAAACCCATGCATCAATATGTAGGTGCTCACGTTGTAACAGGCTGTAATGTGCTGTAACACGCTGTAACACACTGTAACACGCTGTAACACATAACACATGGTAACATGCTGTAACACGCTGTAACATGCTGTAACATGTAACACATTGTAAACACACTAACATGCAACATGTTGTAACACATTGTAACATGTTGTAACACGTTGTAACACGTTGTAACACGTTGTAACACGTTATAACACATTGTAACATGCTGTAACATGCTGTAACATGCTGTAACATGCTGTAACATGCTGTAACATGCTGTAACATGCTGTAACATGCTGTAACATGCTGTAACATGCTGTAACATGCTGTAACATGCTGTAACATGCTGTAACATGTGACATGCTGTAACACGTTGTAACACGTAAACACGCTGTAACATGCGACATGTTGTAACACGTAACACAGTGCAACACGTTGTAACGCGTTGTAACATGTTGTAGCACATTGTAACATGCTGTAACACGCAACATGCTATAACACGCGACATGCTATAACACGTAACACATTGTAACATGTTGTCGCATGTTGTAACACGTAACATGTTGTAACACGTTGTAACACACTGTAACATGTTGTAACACGTTGTAACATGCTGTAACATGCTGTAACATGCTGTAACATGCTGTAACATGCTGTAACATGCTGTAACATGTGACATGTTGTAACACATTGTAACACGTAAACACGCTGTAACATGCGACATGTTGTAACACGTTGTAACACGTTGCAACACGTTGTAACATATTGTAGCACATTGTAACATGCTGTAACACGCAACATGCTATAACACGCGACATGCTATAACACGTAACACATTGTAACATGTGGTAGCATGTTGTAACACGTAACATGTTGTAACACGTTGTAACACACTGTAACATGTTGTAACACGTTGTAACATGTTGTAACACATTGTAACACGTTGTGTAACACATTCCACAAAATTCCACCATTTTCCGCAACAACGTTCATATTGGAAAAGTAATGGACAATTTCTATAAGGTCCACGTTTCTCAACCCATCCCAACATTAAAAACATTCCACTTATTCAAGCTATTGATTTTACACATTCCAAAAATTCCCAATTTCCAAAAATTCTTCATCGTCCAACACCAATTTTCCTTTGATTCTAAAAAAAAACACAAAACACAAAAAAACCCCACAAACTTTCACATTTCAATCGACTCCAACATCAACTCCCTCAGGACAACATGGCTATTTATTGACACATTCTCCAAAAATCTGCCATGTTCTGTAATTCCACATTTTCCATGCCAACATTCCCATGGAAAAGCAGCCCTCCCAGCAGCGATGGGACTACTTGGCGATGTGGACGTAAAGCTGAGCTTCTGGAGCGCCGCTATTTCATCCTGACAGACTAAATTGAGGGTGTCGTGTGATGAAAGCGCACAGGAATGTGGATGCTGAGCGGGATGGCGCTCCAAGACTTGGGAAAAAACAAACAAGTCCCAATTGACTTGCTGTGGCCGTCCTTCCAGTAAAAAGATGCACAAGCAAAAAGGAAGCAAAGCAGCGATGAAAAGACGCCAGCTTGCAAATCGTAACACAAATCCACGGCGACTTCTTTTTCCTTTTTTCACAGCGCTCCTGTCGCATAGAGGATCTCTGACTGGCATTTTTGCAATTGGTTGTTAAAAATAGTGGCCCTGTCTTATAGAGGATCTTTGAGTCACGTTTTTCCAGCAGAGCGCTCCTGTCACATAGAGGATCTTTGGCTAGTATTTTTGCAGTCAGTGCTTTGAAACCGCACAGCGCTCCTGTCACATAGAGGATCTTTGACTACCTTTTTTTGGTAATTAGTCATTAACAACAGCTGAGCGCTCTGATCACATAGAGGATCTTTGTTTAGCATTTTTTAAATTAATCATTAAAAACAGCACTCCTCCCTAATAGAGGATCTTTGATTACCTCTTTTTTTGTTGGTTTTCATTGGTCATTAAAAACAGCAAGGTGCTCCTGTCACTTGGAGGATCGGCCATTAAAAACAGCGGAGCACTCTGCTGTTATAGAGGATCTTTGATTTAGCTTTTTTTTTTTGGTTCCCATTGGTTATTAAAAACAGTTCTCCTGTCGCATAGAGGATCTTTGACGAGCGTTTTTGCAGCAGTCAACTAAAAACAGAAGAGTGCTTCTGTCACATAAAGGATCTTTGATGGTGGTTTTGCAGTCAGTGCTTTGGGCAGGGAGAGCGTCCAAGTTTCATAGAGGATCTTTGAGCAGCATTTTTGCAGTCGGTGTTTAAATACAGAAGCGTGCCGGTCCGTCCTAAAAATGTGACCCCCCCCACCCCCCCCCCACCAAAAAAAACAATTGACTTGAATAGCAGTACCTTTGTCTGCACACACACACACACACACACACACACACACACAGAGTATGAGAGTACGAGGTCCCACCCTGATACCGATCTGTGTTTTTCTTTCAAGTTCCCTCAAAGGAAGCGGCAGGAAAAACTTTTCCAGCCCAGAAACCGGTTGAAGCGGTGCTGACCTGGTGGGCTAATCCTGGAGGTCTGGAGGAGGGAGACCCGCCCCAGACCCTCAACATCATGACCCACATGTCAGAGAGTGGAAGTGGGAGCCAGCTGGCCCAGCCTGCACATCATCTGCCAGGAGATTACACAATGCCGGGATTAGCCAGCCGCCGACAGGCGTGGTCCTCCGCCATGAGACCACCCTGACCCCCCCATCACCCAGCCACCCAGCCAGCCAGCCGGGGGTCATGTGACCATGCTGTTGTGTTTCACAGAGGCACATACAGTATGGAGAACTTCTTCTTCCTCCTTCACTACATCCATAAAGCTCCTCTTTGGTCTTCCTCCACGCCTCCTTCCTGGCAGCATCCTTCTACCAATACATCGGACATGTCCCAACCATCTCAGTCTGGCCTAAAGGACTTTATCTCCAAGGTCTCTGACATGTAATGTACTCCTTCCTGATCCTATCCATCCTGGTCACTCCCATCCTCATCTCTGCTACCTCCAGTTCTGCTTCCTGTCTCCAGACCAAACAACATGGCTGGTCTCACCACAGTTTGTATCCCTTTCCTTCAACATCCATCTAGTACGTTTGTAGGACATCATCTATAGATCTATGACATGGACATGTGACATGGACATGTGACATGGCCGTGGAAGATATCACACTAAATGGAGGATGGACGTTGGATGGAGGCACACAGAAGCACGCCACGTCGGCCCCGCCCACTTAATCCCTGAAAGATTAGGCCCATAATTCATGTCCTACGCCCCGCCCCTCCCACGGAACAACACAGCCATTGTGGCAAGACACGCAACATAACATCAACACAACACACTGGACACACCTTCAATCTCAACTTTATTGAAACACTGCAGTGGACAAAATAAGAAGGATTAGAAAGGACAAATATGGAAGAGAAAATTAGGATGCTCTTTTTCTTTGTGTGTCTCTATGACACAGAAACGACTAGAAACCAACTAGAACCCTTCTAGGACCCAGCTAGAACCCTTCTAGAACCCGGCTAGAACCCTGCTAGAACCCTGCTAGGCCTCCTCCCCACACAGAAGGAACCCAGCAGATACGGCATCTCGATGCCATTCAAGCTGAGACAGGATGAACGTTCACCTTTTGGAAAGAAAACACCCTCAATGCTCTCCTGGTTTTGTTAGAAACTTGAGAGAAACATCCTTGAAACATTCCTGATCTGTGACACCACCCTCAACTTTCACCTTTGGACCTTTGGCTTTCGTTTGGACGCATTCCCAAAGCGTGACCAGACCGTTATATGTATGTTATACGTAATGTATGATGTTATACTGTACATGACGTTACACAATGTCATGTTATTCATAGATAAAGGTGGACATATTGTATCGCTCACTGCATTTCTGGACGGGAGGAGGACTTTATGATGAAAAGCTCCATACTCCTGTATTGTGTAACCGTTCAACGATAGAAACACAGTAACACAAAACAGAAGTACACACACACACAGACATCTTCCAGGAATCATTCTTGGACGGTGACGCACACAAAGTGGGGGGCCAATATTTAAAGCAGACCCTCCAGAAAAGGTAAATATTATAGGATTATAATTGTATGTATTATTTTTCATTTTAAAAATATTATGACTAATTGTTTTGAATTATTTTGAATTTTTTCATACTTTAAAGTTCCAATTAAAAATATTTTTACATCAATTATTGTGTCATGGCAAGCAAGGTACAGCAGCCAATGTGGATCTGGCGCCCTCACGTGGAAACAAGCCGTACTACATCAACGCGTACACATAAATGACCGATGTGATGGGATTTGATGTAGTACGGTTTGTCTCCACAGAAAGGCGCTATATCCCCACTAGTTGATGTAGATTACTATACAGTCCATTTTTATTTATAATATTAAAATAAATGTATAAAATAAAATAATATACAAATAATATAATGTATTAATAATAAATATATAAATAACTAATTATTATTCATAGTAATTTAGATGATATAATAATAAAATTAATGCAATAAAATAATAATAAAATATTACAAAATAATACATAAAAATAATGAATAAAATAATAATAATAAATAATAAATAAATAATAATGAATGTAATTGTAGTGCTTATGCATGGTCAAGTTTGGAGACACATCCCATGAGTAAACGTTTGATGGCTGCTGCATGTGAACAACAATACATGTTGACAAGTGAAAGATCTTCGACTCACGTGCGGCGGCGTGTTGCTGACGTTGTTGTTGTTGTTGAGCCGGTCCTGGCTGGCAGGCGACGCCGCCGGTTGACAGTCCAGCGACACTCGGTCTCGACAGGCGGCGTGACACGCGTACTTGCAACCTGCAAACGCCACACAGACCGGTCACAAGCCGCACGCCTCACCTCTGACCTCTGGGGGCGACGTGACGCTACCTGGCCTCATCACCTGCCTGCCATGCGGGAGACTGCACAAGGCCCCGCCCATCTCCCCACCTTCATCCATCTATCACATCCTCTTCCTCCCTTGTCAATTCGGATAAATGGGTCTCTCTCTCTCTCTACGCACACACACACACACACACACACACACGTGCACACACACACAGCCACTGTGCTGTAGTGCTGAGTCGTGTGTTTGCGGACGGACTGCTGAGTCATGCTTTCTGGCCCGGCTGACGTGTGGCGTTGGGACGGACGGTCTGCTGGATTTCCCGCCGTCATCCAGCATCTCCGCTCATCCTGACACGAAGCGACTTCCTGCGGCCATCCATACGTGAAGGTCATGGGAAGGAAAGGAAGTAGGCCGCCAACACTAACCAACCAGCCACTAAGTCTCTCACTTTAACATATGCGTATGAATATAATAATATGAATAATATATCAATAATCTATAAGTAATATGAAGGTTGAAGGCCATGAAGCAAGTTTTAGCAAACCATGATTATTATTATTCACTTTCACAAAAATAAAGAGATGCACTCTGCTGGGTTTCAGGACCTGGTCAAAGATCCTCTCTGCAACAGGAGTGCTCTGCTGTGTTTAAAGTTGACTGCAAAAAAAAAACAACCAAAAAACACATCAAAGATCCTCTATATGAAAGAAGTGCCCTGCTTATTGTAAGGACCTAGTCAAAGATCCTCTATATGATACGAGCGCTCTGCTAATTTTAAGGATGTGGTCAAAGATCCTCTATTTGACAGTAGTGCTCTGATGTTTTTAAGGACTGACTGCAAATATGCTAGTCAGAGATTCTCTATATGACAGGAGCACTATGCTGTTTTTAATGATGGGCTGAGAAAAAAAACTAGTCAAAGATCCTTTATGCGACAGACACACTCTGCTGATTTTAAGGACCTACTCAAAGATCCCCGATATGACAGGAGTGCTGTGCTGGTTTTAAGGACCAGATCCTCTATGTGACAGGGGCACTTTGCTGTTTTTAAGGATAGACTTTGTCAACGCTAGTCAAAGATCCTCTATGTGACAGATGCACTTCTGCATTTTAGTGACCTAATGTACAAACGCCAGCCAAAGATTTTCTATGTGCCATCATGAGTGCTCTGCTGTTTCTAATGAATGACTGCAAAACCCTTAGTCAAAGATCCTGTATTTGACAGGAGCCCTCTGCTGTTTTTAAGGACCAACTGCAAAAAGCGCAGTCAAAGATCTTCTATATGACACAAGAATGGACTGAAAAACCCTGCCTGTCAAAGATCCTCTATATGAAAGAAACACTCTGCTGATTTTCAGGACCAAGCCAAAGATCCTCTATGTGACGGGAGTGCTGTGCTGTTGTTAGGAATGTGCAATAAAGGACATTGTGTGGGTTTGTGTGTTTTTGCAGGAGGATGCTAATGGAGTTTTGTGTGTGTGGAGGTCAGAGGTCACAGGGAATGATGCTGTCAAATAGTCCGGGTGTTGTCATGGCAACCCAGCAGTTACAGTTCAAAAAATCTTGCACATTTCGGGTCTTTGTCATGTGACGTAAAGTACAAGTACACACTCGTGTACACAGATACGGAGTAGATGCAGTACTACTTTCTGACATGCGGTATTTCCCTCCTGAGTAATCTTCTCCACGTGGACTCACCCGAGTTCTTCCAGAGCAGGCTGACCTCCAGCCGCCCCGAGCGTCTCATCACGGCGGGAAAACGGTAGAAAAACCCCGAAATCCTCCGGAAAGTTCTGCCAAAGTTCTTCACGACGCCCATCGTCACGCCGCACGCACGGGACACCCGCACAGAGACTCCTCCGCTACACACGCGCTACACATGCTACACACACGCTACACACGCTACACACACCGCCATCCATCATACCGATGTGAGTGTGTGTGTGTGTGTGTGTGTGTGTGTGTGTCCGAGCGGACAGCAGCTCCTCCCTGATCAGGCCGACCCCCGTCTGTGTGGGTCAGCTGCTTCCTTCTTGTTTGTTCAGCCATTGTCACACTTGGGCTCCACAAAACACACACACAGACACACACACACACACACACACACACTAATCACCATTTGCCTGAGGAACCTGGGGAGGTCTGAAGGTTTATGGATTGCACCTGGTGACTGGTCCATGGAAGCTGATTCAGATCCTTGGAGAAACAAGGATACGAGGGTGCAGTAAGTCCTCAAAAACAGCGGTCAACAGAGTCAAAGATCCTCTCTGTGACAGAAGCACACGGCTGTTTTTATGGGCCAACTACAAAAACAGTCAAAGATCCTCTATTTGACAAGGGTACATGCATTTTGCTATTTTTGAGGACCTACTGCAATCAAAAATAGTCAAAAGACAAAAGCACTGTGTTGTTTTTAAGGGCCCACTGCAGAATCCCAAGTCAAAGATCCTCTATGGGACAACAGCATTCTGCTGTTTTTGAGGATGAATAAAAAATCCCAAGTCAAAGATCCTCTATGGGCGCTCTGCTGTTTTTGAGGATGAATAAAAAATCCCAAGTCAACAATCCACAACGGGACCACTGCACTCTGCTGTTTTTGAGGACAAATACAAAAACACAAGTCAAAGATCCTCTATAGATACAAGAGCCTCCTGCTGTTTTTGGAAACATACTGCACAACACCAGTCAAAGATCCTCTGCATGACAAGAGTACTCTGCTGTTTTTGAGGACCTCGTACAATTTAAAAAAAATGGTCAAAGATCCTGTATGGATACAAGAGCGCTGTGCTGTTTTTGAGAATGTTGTTATGAAACAGACGACTTTACGAGTTGCTGCTGTTTGACAGACTTGGTCCTCAGACCCGATCCGGTTGGCCCGCATGCCAACAGCATTCCAGGCGGCCAGCCCTGGGTCCTGGTGCCCTGGGTCCTAGTGCCCTGGGTCCTGGTGCCCTGGGTCCTAATGCCCTGGGTCCTAGTGCCAGCCCCGCCTCCAAGGTGTTGTTACTAATTAGGACATGATTCATGATTACACGAATAACGATGATGATGATGATGATGATGATGATAATAATGACGGCCTTTTTCAAAGGACGACATTATTGTGGGGATGGAGCCTACCCCAGCTACTGTACTGCTCACCTGTCAATCACAGGACTACCCTCACCTACGGATCATTCACTCCACGTCATTAGAATCCAGTCCTAGTTGACGATTACGTCATGGAAAGTGATTCAAAGTAAAAGTGAAAGTGACACTCACCTGCGCAGGTGAGACCCCCGCTGAAGATGTACTTGCAGCATACGTCACACCAGGTGCCCTCCCCTCCAGACCCGAAGCTGTGGCCCTCCCCGGACTCCTCCTTCACCCTGGGGTCCTTCTCCCCCGGCGTGAAGATGGTCCTCACGTCAGGGGGTCTGAACCCCTTCCTCCGGCTCCTATGCGGCCCCCCGGCGGGCCCCTCCTGGCCCGGTCTGTCCCCGGCCTCCGGCCGGCCCTTGCATCGGTCCGCGCTCCTCAAAGCCTCCCGTTGAGCTCTGCCGCTCCAAGCCGCCTCCAGGCTCTCCAGGCTGGGCGGCTGAGGAGACAGGTGCCGCCGCACCACCTTCACCATCCCCGCCTTGTTGGCCTTGGAGAGCCGCAGCCTGGCGCCCGACGGCCGCGACGCTTCCTCCGATGTCGGCGGCGCTTGGCTGACGCGGACGGCGGGCAGCGGAGGGTCAGCCGAGGCGACGTGCTTGCGACCCCCTTGGTGCACCTCCTTCATCCTCACAGCCGGGCGGAGGCGTCGTGAAGCAGGCAAAGCGCCATTGCGTGGAGGGGACACTCCGAGCCTTCCTGATCGGCGTCCAGGAGCAGGTTGAGGCAGTCGGCTCGGTCCGGAACGGGTTGGATCTCATTTCACAGACGGCAGCCGAGCGGGCGGACACTGTTCAAAGTATTCCCCTTTCAAGACAACCATCTGATGATACAAGGGCACGAAAACGTTGTGGACTCGTTTTTAAGATCAAACTTCATCAACGGAACTCGTCCTCACAATTCCGCGTGGATGACATCCACTTAGTGTCTCATTTAAACAATTACCATTTTAACTCATTCCCTGTTGCCGCATACTGCTGCAGTAGCCCAACGCAACCGCAGGGGGTGCTGTTTCCCGTCTCTAAATGACTTTAGCTTTTTAACTGACACAAAAAGGCCTCAATTCAGCTTAAAATGCTTTCACTGAAACTTTTATTTTTATACATGCTCATGGATTAGTATACATTTATTCGTACCGGTCACAATATCACAATAGGATATTTCATAAAAGTCACAATACTGTGACATACATGTGCTTATATGTTGTGTTTGCCTCCAGTGGAAGACAGAAGGTGTAAACAAACATGTAAACAAGCATCGGTAGCAGCGATGGCAAAGACGGCGGTCATCACTGGACATCATCATCTTCATCATCTTCACAGCTAAAGGCCGCCTCCTGCAACAGAAGAAGTCCGTAGCATAAAATCACACAAACTGTGTGTGTGAGTGTGGGGGGGACGTACATAACCGCCCTGCTGCTTGACCCAGGAGGAGAAGTGATTCTGCAGGTAGGTGGCGCCGTACCCCATCAGGCGGTTCATGGGTAGCGTGTCGGCAGCCGACAGGCGACTGGTGACCTGCGGAGAACAAGCAGATGAAGCAGACATCTTTACAGAAGGATGTTGTTCTTCTCACCTCGCAGGCCACAGCAATCTGAGTCTTGGGTGACGTTTGAGGACCAGGACCTTCAGGGTCAGGGTTGAAGAGGCCCATCCTCATCAGGAGCGTCTGGATCAACCTCTCAAAGAAGCTGTAGTTCCAGAAAAGATCTGTGGCCCTTAAAGCAACTCCCAGCTCCTGCAGGACAAGGAGGCTCACCTTGAAGGTGGATGCTGCCCCCTGGTGGGGACTACAGCGCTGACGTTCTCACTTACCCTGGCCTGCTGGTCCAAATTGTCTCCATACTCCCTCAGCAAGAGGCCAATCAGCTTCTCCACGTTGGCGTCCTCTGGTGAGTACAGACACACACACGCCGTGGTCAACCAACCGGCTTCCACGGCCTGGAAATCACCGCTCACCTTCCGGCGAATCCGGCTCCAACTCGGGCGGGGCGAAGGGGATGTCATCGGCGATGTCCGTCAGCCTGCTGACCACCATGTCCATCTCGTCCGGCCCCTCCTCGCCACCTGAGGGGACGTTAAAGTGCCCACATGTTGACCACAACCCACAGGGGGCACCATAATGTCATGTAGTCCTGGGACCAACCACATTGCGTACCTTCTGTAGGACCTAGGTCACGGTAGATGATGTCATCTCCTCTCTCGGGCGCTTTCGGAGCTTCGCCCGTGTCGGGCTTGATGCATTTCAAAATGGCCGGCAGACGCTTCCAACTCCTCTTCTTCTTCGTCTTTTTCTTGGCAGATGCCTTCTCTTCTCCGCTCCTGTCGCCCGAGTTCAAGGAGCCCATTTGGCCCTCCAGGGATCCAGGGATCCTCCAGGACGACTCGCCACCTGTTGTCCCTCGCCGCCTCTTTGCGTACGCCATCATGAGGCGGAACTCCACAATGTTCTGCAGGTTCTGCGCATCTGAGGTAGCTTCCTCGTTGCCGTTGGCGAAGGGGTCGTGGATCTCGATACGTCCGTTTGCCATGTTGACTTGCTGGTCGTTTTACAAGAATAAAATCAAAATATTGGAAAAAGATGTCATCCAATGAGAAAATGTCAGAATTTTACAGGAAAACCATAAAATGACCAGAAACCATGACATCATTTCAGTAGAATAAAGTAAAAACAAATAGGGGGGGGGGGGGGGTGTCACAGTTTTAAGAGAATAATATTATGTGGAAAAATAATGTCATTTTAGTAGCATATAGAGTTGAACAGTCTTATAACCGTTATGGTGATTTGTCTCCCCCTGGCGGCGGTTGGTAGAACACAGCAGCGCTAAATCGAAGGGCAATTCTTAAACCGCAGAAAAACAAAATCACCACCTGTGATGACTTTTATATCATCATACACGCACCGATACGCCAAAGTAAAAGCATATACCAGGTCTTTGTAAGAAAAAGAACTATAAAGTAGCACAATTCCCGTAAAGTTGGTTAAATTGATTGAGTAGATAGTGAATTTTGAGCCAAGATAAGCTATAAAAACAATAAAGGCTAATGTGTACATGGTAACAAGTTCAAAACGAACGTGACAAAAGCCATATTAGAGCCTTTGATCAAGTACGTGTCGTCCAAATTAACTGTTGTAAAAGATAAAAGCGTCACTACTTACAGAGAGAAGCCGAGAAAGAGCAAACTTGTTCCAAGAAACGTCCTGCTGAGTTTTTACTTCCGTTTTCAGGTGCCGTGTCTTCACGCATGCGCTTTACGTCGTATGCTGGCACCAGCACGTGCTCCTTCCTCCACGTGAGCATAACAGGAAGTCCGTTAAAAAAAAACAACAACAACTAAACGACAACGAGCACGATTTTTACAAATGTATTTTATTTGACTGGACTTGACGTTATTTAGGTTGAAACTTCAATTTCAATCCTAAAAAAAAGAGAACTTGATCGCGACAAATACTTTTGGGGAAGTCCAGCTGTGATTCATAGATTTGTGTGGGTGCTCATAACAAGTTATGAGGAAACAATAACAATATGAGGAAATTATCATGTCAAACCAATAAATACGATAACATTAAAATAGCTCAAATAACAAATATATATTTTTTAAACGCTCCAGTGAGGTGAAATTACCCGTACTGTGCAGGTGAGCGGATCAAGCGCTCCTTTCTTCCCCATGAGCACTAGCATTTTCCCCATGCACACCATGAAGGCGAAAAACAAAACATCCAGCAGCCAAAATCAGTATGCGGATCAAAAGATTTTTCCGAAATCAGGAAAAAGCCAAAACAAACAAACAAAACACAAAAAAACATATTAGCCATCTGAAACATGAACACCGCAGCATTTGAAAAGTTACTATAGGGGTGTTATGTCATGTTTAGTGGGCTCTAATTATGTTAAAAACCATATTTACAAGGTCATTAACATGCCTAATATTTCTTACTTTCTCTTATTATGTCTACTTTAAACTGTAATATTCGTGTAAAGGTGACTAGGGCTCCGATGTGAATATGAAATGATGTGAAGGTCATAAAAGATATTTCTTATTTTCTCCTATGTGTAATATATTAGGTAATAGGAGTGTAAAGGCGACTGTAGGGGTGTTATGTCATGTCTAGAGAGCTCTAACAATGTATAAAAAATGTATTTAGTAGGTTGTAAACAAGCTTTCTATGCCTAATAGTTCTTATTCTCTCTTATATGTAAGATATTGGGTAATATGAGTGTAAAGGTGGCTATAGGGCTGTTATTTCAGGTCTAGAGGGCTCTAGTTATGTTAAAAAATTGTTGGTAACAAGTTTTCCATGCCTAATACTTGTAAAACCTCAAAGTGTTGAGAAAAAAAGATAGCGTGCATCTCTTGCGACATGCATCCAAACAGAGAATAACAAAAAGAGCTCAGTGTCAAAACTTTGTTGCAATTTACAAAAAATAATAACAAAACACTTGAAAGATACCAAAAGAACAGCAGGAAAACCAGGCATAAAACATTCCAAACAATAATTTAATCGTTAAACAATATTAATAACGCATTTGTATGCAAATACTGCAAAGTAATCCGCGAAAACGTCATGCAGAGCTACTGAGACAAAAGTGAAGATGGGAAGTCTTGCTTCTCCTCAAACTGATGAAAAAAGGTGTCGATCAGAACAGGCCCCGCCCACAACCACACCCACTTTTTGGAACCGCCGCCCCCACATTATTACAGCAATACAAATCCAAGAAAAAATGGTCATGTTTGTGGCAAAGTACACTGCAAAGTTCAAACAGGAAACTGTACAAGAAGGCAAGTCATTTAAGAAAAGTCAGGAAATGATCAGAAATTCACCAAAGTTGAAGCGAATATTGACGCGTACTTTATACTTTAAACTGTTTTTGTTTGTTTTGAATGTTTATTAGTGGCCTTAGCCGGCTTGGGGTTAAATGTGAAATGTGAAAGCGGACCTCTACGATGACGAAGACGTATTTTTAGTCCGTGGCGAGGGACGACAAAATAGAAGAAGACAATCTCGAACCCGGCCTGCGCTGAAGCACCTCTGGCTAGCGCTTCGACTAGCTTAAAAACATTAATGTAATGTAAACCACCTCGTCTGTTCATATTGCATCGAATATGGCTCAGAGTGTTCTCTCGCACACACACACACACACAGTAAAACATTCCAGGATTTGTTGGATGGCAGCTGAAGAGTTAGCATCCACCGGCAACATTGGACACGGAATGGCCGATATGATGGATTCGTATTAAACCTCTCTGGGTCATATCTGTGATGTTTGATTGGGACCCCATCCACCCACTAAAAATATTCAAAACTGGTCCCGTTTGTTTCATCTGATGATCAAAATGTCGTTGATTGATCATCAGTCAATCAAGTAGAAACAGCGTAATTGTGTTTTGTTATACCAAAGTTCATATTCACATGACTTTATACAAAAACAAAAACTTGAAAACAGTTGTTTTGTCTTTTTTTCAGTAGACCGACCTCAAATTACACCCGCTATTTACGGAAATACTGCATGACCATTTCTTTATAGTGTGACGTCACTGCAGGTGGAAGAGGCGGGGTTTTATGCAAGCAGCCGCCAGGGGGCGACAAAGGCCGACTACACGCCTGTTAGCTTTCGAACCACAATCGTCCCTCACACCGCGGTAAGTGAATTAGAAAGGCTTCAGTATGAACCTCGTATTAATAAATATATTTTAGTAGTTATGGCATAGAAAGCTTGTTGACGATCGTATAGATACGTTTTTTTAACATAACACACATGTAGTCACCCTTACATTTGTGTTAACCAATATGGAAGATATAAGAAAATAAGATAGCAAAGACTCACACGTTAGCATTTCCTTGTTTTGTGAACAGCCTACTTCCGCCATTACATCATTGTATTGCAGTACATCGATTTCTTTACAATTGTATTACCCAATATAGTAGATATATTCAGAGAAAAGACATACTAGATATAAATGAGACTCACATGTGAGCACTTCCGGCGTACTTCCGGCATTATATTACATCCATTTATTACATCGATGTTTTGTAAAACATCAAATTATGTTTATGGCGGCTTTACATGTCTTACCGTAATACCCAAAACAGCAGACAAGCCATATAAGACGTAAATAAAACTCCTGCTGGAGCAGTGTCACAGTAAATGTGTTCCCCTGGGAACCCGAGTGACGAGTCGTCGTGATGTGCGGATCAATACGGAAATACATTAAAGGAGCCATGTGTAAATTGTGAATAAAGTTTTATTTTGTTTTTCTTTTTTAAATGATATTAAATTAAAGTTCAAAACATAATTTCCACATATTTCATATGGTTTTTAAATATTACATTATTTATGTAGAAATAATGTATTTGAGTTAACCATAACTAATGTATTTAAAGTAATATTTCCAATTAGTAACTTAATTAAGTATATTGTATTATTCATGCTATGATATGAAATATACTGCTTTTAAAAAGACACGTTGGGTGATATGCGCGAAGTATCGGTTTCAGTATCGACGATACCAGCCTGAAATAGGCGAAATCATTGGTATCGTACATGGCTGGATTCTGGTGCCTGTCTCGCTGAACAATGCCACCTAGTGGCCAGTGTAGAATACAGCAGTAGAATGCTGCTTCTCCTTCTTTTTGTATTATAGCTCATTTAGTCGGTTGATACCTGAGTTCGATTCCACCCTCCAAATTGTCCATAGGTATGAATGTGGGTGGGAATGGTTGTTTGTCTATATGTGCCCTGGGATTGGCTGGCCACCAGTCCAGGGTGGGATAGGCTCCAGCACGCCTGGAGCGGTAGTCGGTTGATTTAGCCATTTTATACTTGAAAATGAATAGGTATAATTAGCTTAAAAATGACATATAAAAATAATAAAAGGCAACTATTTCTTAAAAAGACGATCGAGTGAGGGACGACTGTAATTAGAATTTTTTCCTCCCTTCATCATTTCTGTTGGGGCTTTTAAAACGAGTGCAAGGTGAGAGACAGCATCAGGTAACGATACAAGCGTCTGTTATCCTCAAGAGCAACAGATCCGCAAGAACGTCTTTGGCACGAAAAGGTCTGATGGGGCTGAACATAAAGCGTGAACACATCCATCAGTTTCCATACTTCAGAGTCACAAAACGCACAGTCGGCCCGCCTTCCTTCGCCCGGCTGCTCAAAGTGCACTTTTCCTCCGACAATCAGCCGCTCGGCACAGCAGAACCGCTAATAAATACAATTAGGAATCAATAAATAGAAATAAATAGCTGAAGAAATGAAACATCGTCCACGGAGACATGTCCGTTCACTTTTTGATGCACAGTGCCACTGTGGAAGTGTGTGTTTGTGTGTGTGTGTGTGTGTGTGTCAGACTGCTGTTTCCAAGTCTTCATGGGGGGTAGACGATGTATTTTGGCTGCTCAGGTAGGAGATCAGCTCCGAGTCTCCATCTGCTTGGTCCACTGGCGTCTTCCCCTGCAGGGCCCAAAGGTCAAAAGTCAGCCTGGACTCACCTGTGTGCGCGTGCGTGTGTACCTGAAAGTTGGTCTTCTCCAGCGATGCTCCCGCCTCCACCAGCAGTCGACACACGGCATGCTGCTTCTCCAAGGCGGCTTTGTGCAAGGCCGTGTCCCCTCTACACACACACACACAATGATATCAAATTGTGTAGATGTGCTACTAGTATTTCAAATAAATGTTTACATACTTTTCTCTATCTGGTAAGTCAAGAAGCACTTTGGATCCTGAGGAGAGAAGACATAATTAGAAAATGATGACAAAATAACAACACATTCACTGAAATAACAAAAAGGGTTAGGTATCAGCGTTTAAACAGTGCCTGAACTGGTAGTTATAACATGAAAAACATACATATTTTGTATATAAACAATGCTATTCATGTTGTTTCGGTGTTCAAATACGTTTCGCGTCTTCCGCTTGATCTTATTGTGAAAGACAAACCGGAAGTTGTACTACTTCGTAGTGAAGCAGACACTAGCATATCGTTGAGTGTGCTAGCAGTGCTCAACCTGTACGTTTGATGTGTACAAAGTAATCGCTTAGTGGTTAAGATATAAATGTTTTATTAAGCTGTGGATCACCTTTATGGTGTCTGTTATGGGGAAAGTCGTTAAATGTGTGTAAAAGTGGCTAGCCCGCTAGTTCGAGCGTTAGCATTAGCATGCTAGCGAGTTCAAAGCGGGGCGTGGATACGAAAAAAAATGTACATACTTTGTCCATGTCCACGCGTAGCAGGGTATTTTTAAAAACGTATATTTCCGCGATTGGTTTACGAAAAAATGGTGTCAACACAACCTTGTATTTAAAAGAAAAAAACACGTAACCGTATGACTGCATTGGGAACCACAGCCATATGCATGCCAAACCTGTAGGTGGCAGTAGTTCCTAAAATTCTATGCAATCAGAATCATCATCACCATCCCGTCACTTAAATAAACATTAAAGTCAAATGGACAGACAAGGAGGCAGAGTGACATTTAAACATTGTTTTAGAATACAAAGTCAACAAGTAAATACTTAATAATATCAATAAAATGATGGCTAAGTCTTAAATTCAACAAATGTAAAACAAAATGTCAGTAGCAGTTGGCGCCGAAACAAACAAGGTATCAGATGGAGTGGAGAGAGGAGGTAGAATGTTGGTACCCTGCTGCAGGATGAACACGACCAGCTGCGCGTGTCCGTTCTGAGAGGCTTTATGCAACGCCGAGCAACCTCCAGAGTCTCGCACCAGCAGGCTGACGCCGCGATGCACACACTCTGACAACTTGATCAAAACAAGACAGCATGTTTCATCTGCTCACATTTCAGAGCGTGTGACGTGAGTGTTACCATAGACAGATCGCCCGAGCTGGCGGCCGCCAACAGCGCTGTCGACACACAAATAAAACCTCATTAACACGTACAACGTTCAAAAAACACTCTGAGTATGTGTGTGTGTGTGTGTGTGTGTGTTTGTGTGTGTGTACCTTGTTCCTCAGGCGTCAAAGGAGCGCTGGAAACATAAAAGACACCTGAGCTCGATTCAACGTGCACGGAAATGCCACTCATTTCTATCTGACCGCTAACAGTGGAGACCCACCCCGTGTTTGGCTCCACCAGGTCGGGCATTCCCGTGGACGGCACCTGGCCCACCGCAGGTCCCTCGTGGTCCAGGATAAACACCTCGTCCTGGCAAATCTCTGTGACAAAGTGCAGGTGCTCCTACATAAGCGCAGAAACCAGGCCTATCATTAGTCCAACAATATGCATATTAAAGCAAATTTGATGAATTATGAATTATCTATATTAATATCTTATTATGTCTACTATATTGGGTTATAGAAGCATAAAGATGACTAGAAAGCTCTAATAATGTTAAAAAACGCATTCAGAAAGTCATGAACAGGTTTTCCATGAATAATATTTCTTAATTTATTTCATGATGTCTACTATATTGGGAAATATGAGTGTAAATGTGACTATAGGGGTGCTATGTCATGTTGAGATGGCTCTAATGTTAGAGATCATATTTAGAAGGTCGTAAACAGGCTTTCTATGCCTAATATTTCCTATTTCCTCCCTATATTGGTCAATAGGAATGCAAAGGTGACTATAGGGGTGTTATTTCATGTCTACGGGGCTCTAATAATGTTAGAAACTTTTCTGAGAAGGTCATAAACAGGTTTTCTATGCCTAATATTTCCTATTTCCTCCCTATATTGGTCAATAGGAATGCAAAGGTGACTATAGGGGTGTTATTTCATGTCTACTGGGCTCTAATAATGTTAGAAACTTTTCTGAGAAGGTCGTAAACAGGTTTTCTATGCCTAATATTTCCTATTTTCTCCCTATATTGGTCAATAGGGGTGTAAAGGTGACTATAGGGGTGTTATTTCATGTCTACTGGGCTCTAATAATGTTAGAAACTGTACTGAGAAGGTCGTAAACAGGTTTTCTATGCCTCATACTGTATGTCCTATTTCCTCCCTATATTGGGCAAAAGGAGTGTAAAGGTGACTATAGGGGTGTTATTTCATGTCTAGGGGGCTCTAATAATGTTAGAAACTGTACTGAGAAGGTCATAAACAGGTTTTCTATGCCTAATATTTCCTATTTCCTCCCTATATTGGTCAATAGGAATGCAAAGGTGACTATAGGGGTGTTATTTCATGTCTACTGGGCTCTAATAATGTTAGAAACTTTTCTGAGAAGGTCGTAAACAGGTTTTCTATGCCTAATATTTCCCATTTTCTCCCTATATTGGTCAATAGGGGTGTAAAGGTGACTATAGGGGTGTTATTTAATGTCTAGGGGGCTCTAATAATGTTAGAAACTTTTCTGAGAAGGTCGTAAACAGGTTTTCTATGCCTCATACTGTATGTCCTATTTCCTCCCTATATTGGGCAAAAGGAGTGTAAAGGTGACTATAGGGGTGTTATTTCATGTCTAGGGGGCTCTAATAATGTTAGAAACTGTACTGAGAAGGTCATAAACAGGTTTTCTATGCCTAATATTTCCTATTTCCTCCCTATATTGGTCAATAGGAATGCAAAGGTGACTATAGGGGTGTTATTTCATGTCTACTGGGCTATAATGTTAGAAACTTTTCTGAGAAGGTCGTAAACAGGTTTTCTATGCCTAATATTTCATATTTTCTCCCTATATTGGTCAATAGGAGTATAAAGGTGACTATAGGGGTGTTATTTCATGTCTACTGGGCTCTAATAATGTTAGAAACTTTTCTGAGAAGGTCGTAAACAGGTTTTCTATGCCTAATATTTCCTATTTTCTCCCTATATTGGTCAATAGGAATGTAAAGGTGACTATAGGGGTGTTATTTCATGTCTAGGGGGCTCTAATAACATTATAAACTGTACTGAGAAGGTCGTAAACAGGTTTTCCATGCCTAATATTTCCTATTTCCTCCCTATATTGGTCAATAGGAGTGTAAAGATGACTATAGGGGTGTTATTTCATGTCTACGGGGCTCTAATAATGTTAGAAACTTTTCTGAGAAGGTCGTAAACAGGTTTTCTATGCCTAATATTTCCTATTTTCTCCCTATATTTGTCAATAGGAGTGTAAAGGTGACTATTTTTTTCCACTTCCTCCATAAACGTCCTGGTCTCGTTACGTGTGAGAGTCTCACCTGAGCCTTGTCAATGCGATAGAAGCGGTCGGCTGACGTTGCTGCGGACGGAGACCGACAACGAAGGTTAACGGGGAGGTCAAACGTCGGCACGTTTTTGCTGGACTCACAATCCAAGAAGCTCCAGTTTGAAGACAGTCTGCCAGCCGAGGTGCTCCTGGGGACGCTTCTGCTCTCATCCTGCACACAAGGGCCTTGGTGACGCGCCAACATGGACCAGAAGTTGAACAAGATGTAGAAGACTGACCTGGTAGTGCACTCTGTGGCCTGCAGAGGGCGCCTGATGCAAATCCTGGACAGCACGGAGATATAGTTTAGTGTCCTCGAGGCTGGCCACAACAAAAGGCCACTCCAACAAACACGCATGCACTCCGGTAGCTGACTGTATCGCAATCGCTCCTCCACAGCCACGTTTCATAACAGATGATGAAGATGAGGGTCTTGCCTCCTGCAGCCTGTCGATGTAGAGCCGACACGTCTCCAGGTCGCAGTCCCCCCTCACCACCACGATCCCCACTGGGGCGGCTGCGTTACAAACACACGCGCTTGTCTCTCTGACGTGTTGCAGACATTTCACGGCGCACACACTTACAGATGTCCCGCAGCCGCTCTTTGTCGTACTGCAGCCTGTCGTACTCCTGCAGGCTGATCCTGTTCACTCGCAGGCGCAGGCGATCCGGAACGGCGTGGGGACTGGGTGCCGTGAAAACACGCGTGCGTGGACGTGCACACCCACACGGTCATGCAAAGGCAAGTTCAGCGCAATGTACACAAATGGAAAGTGGAGATCTCTGCGTGCTTTTTATCAAAATATGCAATCCACTGCTGCACTGTGAGCTTTATTGGGATCATAGGATCATCATCATCATCTTCAGGTTGCAAGTTTGTGTTAAGGTGCCAAGCAGAAGCACACTGAGACAGGAAAGACTTTGACACGCTGCCAAGCTCTCACACACTTACAAAATAAAAGCATGGCTGGGTTTCAATTGGCGCACTTGCATAAGTGCATTCACACTGAGTGTAAGTCATTTGGGGGGAGGGGGGCGACAAGGGGAACATGTGCCCTGAACTTTTTCAAGAGGCAGCTTTTGTATTTTTACCGTCCAAAAACAACTTTACGCTAAATCTCGATTAGTAGGACCACGCGGGAAAAGCCTATTTTGCTTAGGCTTGCCCACAAGCGCATCGATTGGCCCAGCCGTATTTCTCCTAGCGTGTGATTGGCTGTCCCCGCTGTCACTCTTTGAGCAACTGTACGCCAGTGTTTTCGTTAGCTAGAAACTAAGCTAGCGTTCGCTAAGAAGTTAAGTTGTTAACATGTTGGCCGTTTGTTCTGCCTGGGTTACGTCAGCTAGACGGATTTGAATATAACTTATCATAACATGATACATCATCATAACCGGTTGACCCCCCGAAATCGTACGTAGGAAAGTTATACGCTGGGCTGTCATACCAGAATTTGCCACGAGATGTCACCCTTTCCCGCCTAAAAGGCTACAGCAGCGGCAACAACAGTGGCCACTTTGAGGCAGTATTGTATTCCAAAGCTGCTTTATCAAAGTATACTCAACAACGCGTGCAGAAAGCACATTTCTTGTACAGTAATGTACAGTAATGTACAGTATACACGCGCTACGGTTAGAAAGCCCACAATTTGTACATGTTTATGTCTTTATGCTTCACTGATAATGTTATTTCATCAAGCGTTGACATTTCGCATATTGCTCGGTAGTCCTTGAAAGCAACATTTGGCTATGACTTCAGCATTGATCAGGGGCGAGTATATTGAATAGGTTTTTTTTAATCAGGGCATATTTAGGGCTTAAATCTGTGTCACGAGGGAACCGTGGCAACTGAAGATGAAGATCTTATAAAATGTTGTATGTTATAAAATAAAATATTATTTATGGCCGTACGTAACCCCTGCAAAAACTGGGGATCTACTGTACGATGGATTTACGCACACACATACACGTACACGTACACGTGGACAAAGGGTGAGGTACTTACACAGAGAAGGAGTCGGGGGGAGCAGAGAGGCGGCGCAGATCAGCTGCACACACCTTCTGAATACTACGGCCGCACACACACACACACACACACAAGAGAAGAGGGAGGGATGACAAGATGTTGGAGAGGGGTCGGGGAAGCAAGGAAAAAAAAAAAGAGGCAAATAATTGGACAGACGCGTAGGGACGCAGGAGTAGGGACAGAGAGGAAGGGGACAAGGAAGGACACAAGGAGAGAGGATGGAGAGGTGGAGAAAAGAGGTAAGTGATAGCAGAGCATCGCATCACAAGTACATCAAGCGCAGACAAAAAAAGTTACTACAGCCGTTTCTACTGTTAGTCACCTTGCCCCCCCCCCCCCCCCACTCCCACACAAACACACACGGTTACACAGTTAAAAGACATGAAGAATATTAGTGCAGTGCAGGGGGTGGAGTGTTAGTCGCCACACACGTTGACATATCGACAGGAGTTAGCTCCCACTGTGCAGGTAGCATGACTAAGCATAAGGCGTGTGTGTGTGTGTGTGTGTGTGTGTGTGTGTGTGTGTGTGTGTGTGCGTGACTCACTCGTTGAGCAGGGGCACAGAGGTGCGTCTCTTGCTCTTCTGGACCATGTTGGCCTGGTTGCGGAGCGAGATGCGGAGAGTCGACGGAGCCAGACGACACGGCTCGCCGTCCACCTGCGAGGATACACAGACACTTTTACATTTTGTTGGGAAAAAATAATAATAATATATATATATATATATATATAAAATAATGATGCCTTGAATTAATTCTAATGAATAACATTTTAAATAAAATAAATACTTATTTAATTTGGGAAAAATCTGATTAAAATAAAAAAAACTATTTCATTAAATTATTTCATGAATTAAAATAAATATTTCAAATAAAATGCTATTTTTTAGGTTAAAAAAATATGAATAAAATAAAAATACAAGGTCATTAATAATTGAAACAAATACAATTTTTAAATATTTTTTTAAAAATGAAATGAATTAATTAAAATTAAAAAATTCAACAATTTTTAAGTATAAATTATTTCAAATGAACTAAATATGTTTTTTTTTGTTTTTGAAAAATATAATTAAAAAAATAAGGTCATTAATTAATTCAAACCCGCCTCTTGCCTGAAGACAGGTGGGATAGGCTCCAGCACTCCCCGCGACCCTCATGATTGAATGAATAATTAATTCTAATAAATACAATTTATAACAAAAGATATATTTAAATTTTTTTGAAAAATGGAAATAAAATAAAAAAAAATAACGAATGAATTAATTCAAATAAATAAAATGTTAAATTAAAGGTTTTTTATTTAAAAATATAAATATTTTTATAAATAAATCTACTTTTTACTTCACAAGCTCACCTGAACAGGCACGGTCTTGAAGGTGGTGAGGATCACCTCTCGGCACTGGTGCAGCCTCTCGCCGTGCCCTCCCACCTGCAGCGCCGCCTGCAGCACACATCACGTAAATCCCCAACTCGTCCGACACCATCTTTGTTGCGGCGTGTGTGTGTCTCACCAGCGAGGCCATGGTGAAGCCGATGACCTCGATGCAGCCGTCGTCGTGGCGCTGTGGCTCAAAGTCCCGGTGGTCGCCCGTGTTCCCCCAGGGCATGGTGCCCGCACAGTACCTGCACGCGACACGACGCCAAGGAAGCAGTTCTAAAGACTTCCTGTCAACAACAAAGTCGCCGTGACTGGTAACAGTACCTGGGAATGTTCAGAAACACAATGCACTGGAATTTCAGCTCCTGGATCTTCGGAGTCAGATCGGTGCCATCACACTGCAAGAGTCCGTCAAATAAAAACCAAGTAAGAAGGACTCGAAGATGGTGAAACGGTGCCTGGTGCAAATCCAGCACATCTGTCACATGTCACGGCAGCAGCGTGGCGGCGGTCGCTCGGCGGTGTTGTCGTGCTGCGCTCCGCGTGTAATCACAGATTCGCACTCACCACCACTCGGACGTGCTTGGACAAGTCCCTGGAGCTCCTCTGGAGGAAATCTGAGAAGGCGGCCTGCGTCCGCGCACACGCCAGCAGAGAGAAGAGTTGATTAGACATTTTTATGCCACTAATTTAGTGTTGCTGAATAAAGTTTATTTGTAAAAATTGCTCATTTTGTTGGAAAAAAAAAAAAAATATATATATATATATATATATATATAAAATAATGATGCCTTGAATTAATTCTAATGAATAACATTTTAAAATAAAATTAATAATTATTTAATTTGGAAAAAATCTGAATAAAATAAAAAAAAACAATTTCATGAATTAATTTAAATAAATACAATAAAATTACTTTTTAAAATTCATTCAAATGCACAATTAAAAATAATAATAATAAAAAAAATGAAATAACGTCATGAATTAATTAAAATAAATATTTCAAATAAAATACTATTTTTAGTTTATAATAATATGAATAAAATAAAAATACAAGGTCATTAATAATTGAAACAAATAACATTTTTTAATATTTTTTTTATTTAAAAAATGAAATGAATTAATTCAAATAAAAAAAATATTGTAATAATTTTCAAAGTTTTTAAGTATGAATTATTTCAAATTAACTAAATATGTTTTTTTTAATTGTTTATCGGTCAGGCAGCGGATATAAAGCCCCCGTCCCAACCCGCCGTACTTGCAGGTGTGGGCAAAATTTGGGGAGTACCGCCTCGGTGCGGATATGGGAGCATTAGGATAGCGATACTCTAATACTCTTGGCTGCATCTGGGCTTCAGAAGGCAGCGGATGCGGCTGGAGGGGCCCGGCAGAGGTAAAAATAAAACTAAAGCTGCTTTTCATTCAGGTTTTCAGTGATGTGAGAAGACTAGAAATAAATGTATTTAGATGCCAGCATGTTGTTTATCTTCTGGTAAAACAAGCAGAAGGAAATACCTTGGTGAGATATAGCCAGTACTACATGTGGTGTAGTACATGTGGTGTAGTACATGTGATCTTATTGGCCCATTATCGAGATCGGCATCGGCAGCATCCCTAATTCCAACACTTAAAGCGCTGCTGAGACACGTAATTTCATGGCCTCTTATGGCTTTCAACTACACTGTAAGTGTGTGTGTGTGTGTGTGTGTGTGTGTGTGTGTGTGCGGAAAGCGACACTCACTCCTGCATAGAACATCTTGTTGCGGAAGCGACTATTAAACTTTTCAGGGTTGGCCTCTGAAAATATGAGAAAGAGAGCTCATGAGATGATGATTCCAAACAAGCGGTGGAGTGGAGTGCGTGAAAAAACACTGAAACTGATTCCAGCGACCTCTGGACTCGTGGAACTCCAGGGTGACGTGAGCGTCGAAGCCGAGGCTGAAGTAGTTGTTGAACACGTTGAGAGGCAGCTGAGGACAACGCAGACTGTCAAGAGTCGGACACACACACACACGCCGGATACGTTACGTAACATTTATGCCGGGCTTCCGTGCCGACCTTCTGGGTGCCGTCCTCAGGCTGGGCGGCGCTCTTCTCCACTTGGAGGTTCCACCTGTCCAGCTGCACCACCGAGCCGTCCTCCACGTGACACAGGACCTTGGACACCGGCTCGTCCGTGTAGCCCTGCGGCACACACACAAGCGGGTGAGATGAATGCGCAGGATGCCGGCGCCGCATCCGCGTCAATCTCACTTCCTGTTCTCAACCCCTCGCCACGTCGAGTGTCCTCGCTGCGACACACACACACACACACACACACACTACACAAGATCATTGACACCCGCTGTGCACACAAAAGAACGGTCGCGATGACGCACAATCACAACTAACGTGCACGCTCTTGACACTCGTGAGCCGCACGAGTGGACAGGAAGCAGGCTCTCGCACGCTTCCTGGAATGCGGGCGAGGCGTTTTGCGGCTTGACACGTGCAGTCAAGTACGCAGAGACGCCAGCAGGAAGTGAAATAGGGACTTGCTAACGGACAGTTTAGCTAGCGTTTCAAGCTCCAATTAACACCTTTGGAACTCCTCCCACTGTAACCCCTCCCACTGTAACTCCTCCCACTGTAACTCCTCCCACTGTAACCCCTCCCACTGTAACTCCGCCCACAATAGCAAAATTACCAGTTCTGGTCAAAGAAGGAAAACATTAAGCATGAAGAATGCAACACGGGGTGTCCAAACTCTGGCCCCTGGGGGCCATTTCCGGCCTGTGGTTGTTTTTCTATTTTCAAAATAGAATTTAACAAGACAACAAAAAAAAAGAAGAAACAGCAGCCGCAGCAAAAATTGAAAATTTTCCAAGACGAAAATCAAAACATGAAGAGAAAAAGTCCTACTCTAATAGGAAAAAACACACATTTACAGAAATAAACTGAGGAAAAAATGATGTCATTTTATGAGCATAAAGTTGGAATAATAAATAAGGAAAGATATTGAAATTTTTTAAAAAGTCATAATATTATGATAAACAGAAAACAAGTTATAATTTCTTGAATATACGCTTGGGAAAAAAGTTAAAATGTGATGAAAAAAAGTCAAAATAGTGGAATAAAGACATAATTACCAGAAGGAAATGTACAAGTTAAAAAACAGCAGAAATGGAAAAAAACGATGTAATTTTATGGGAAAAAGTTAAAATACGAAGACATAAGAGTCTTATTCTAATGAGAGACAAAAGTCCCATAATATTATGAGGAAAAATAATATAATTTTAGTAGCACAGACTTGAAAAGCAACAAAGAATAACAACAAACAAATAATAATAATAATTAATTAATATTAAAAAATAATATTAATATTATGGGAATAAATTCCTAATATTATGAGAAGAACATTTACAAGACGAAAACTAAAAAAAAGTTGCTATAAATGTTCTTTCAGCTCCTGTTGAGATGTAGTATATATAAAATCGTATATAGTATATAGTATGTAGTATACATGAAATAGTATATAGTATGTAGTATATGTACAATAGAATGTCCATGTCTTGTATGTGTTTTTGGTGGTTGTCTATTCTTGTGTGTTGCAAGGAGCCAAGGTTAGGAACTCACCCCACCCCAGTTGAGCGTCCTGGCGAGGTCATTTCCTGTTCCCAGAGGAAGAACGGCCACCGGTGGCTGGGGGGTCATCTGCAGCTCGTCTAGCGTGGACAGGATCCATCCCACCTAGACACACACACACACGGAGCGTGAGCGGCAGGTAGTTAGCCATGGAGGAGGTTGCGTTGCGGGGAGGACTCTACCGTGCCGTCTCCTCCGCAGGCCAGGATCCTCAAATTTGGCACTTTCCGATACAACTCCAACCTGAGGGGTTGGAAAGGTGGAAAAAGCAGAGAGGCCTGGTTGAGGAGTAAGAGAGGAAGTGCTGAGTGGGTGTCGGTTGAAAACTGCTCATTCTGCGTGATGTTGAGTAAAAAAAAATCATAAGTGAGGGTCGGGGGTCAAGCATTTTGATGCGTGGCGACGATGATAGCGGTTAAGATAACGCGGTGAGGAGGCTGCCAGGGAGGCGTACTTACGCCTCTCGAAGGCCACCCTGAGACAGGTCAAAGACTTGCCGCGGGTTCAAGATCCACATGAACATCTGGAGCACCTTGGCGCCCTGCAAGGCAAACGATACCGATGACGTACTGTAACGTACTGTCATTGTCATCCATCATCCATCCATTCGCCACATAAGCACTCTTTTGACCAATATAGTAGACATAATAGGAGAAAATAACACATATTAAGACAAAATAAGACATGAAATAACATCCCTATAGTCACATTCACACTCTTACTGACTGATATGGTAGACATAATAAGAGAAAATAACACATATAAGGCATAGCAAACCTGTTTACGACATTCTAAACGCAGTTTTTAACACAATTAGAGCCCTCTACACATGGAATAACACCCCTATAGTCACATTCACACTCTTATTAACAATATGGTAGACATAATAAGAGAAAATAACACATATAAGGCATAGCAAACCTGTTTACGACCTTCTAAATACAGTTTTTAAGATGATTAAAGCCTTTTAGACATGAAATAACACCCCTATAGTCACATTCACACTCTTATTAACAATATGGTAGACATAATAAGAGGAAATAACACATATAAGGCATAGCAAACCGGTTTATGGCATTCTAAACACAGTTTTTTAACACAATTAGAGCCCTCGAGCCATGGAATAACACCCCTATAGTCACATTCACACTCTTATTGACAACATGGTAGACATAATAAGAGAAAATAACACCTATAAGGCATAGCAAACCTGCTTACAATCTTAGAAATACAGTTTTTAACATAATTAGAGCCTTTTAGATATGAAATAACATCCCTATAGTCACAGATACTCATATTGACTAATATCCTAGAAATAATAAGAGAAAAATAAGACATATTAAGCATGGAAAACCTGTTCACGACCATTCTAAATACAGTTTTTAAATGATTAGAGCCTTTTAGACATGAAATAACACCCCTATAGTCACCTTTACACTCCTATCACCCAATATAGTAGACATAATAAGAGAAAATAAGACATATAAGGCATAGAAATACCTTCTAAATGTCCTTTTCAACATGATCAGAGCCCCGTAGTAACGTTTAGTAACATTTAATAACGTTGAGTAACGTTGAGTAACGTTTACACTGCTATTACCCAACATAGTAGACATAACATCAGTAAATAAGACATAATATGGTGGGCTCCATTCATGATGAAAAAGATGATAATCTAGGCTGTGATGGCAAACAAAGAACATGGCTACGCCAGTGAGATGAGGATGAAAGCGGACGCAGACCTGGTTGCCTCCACTCTTGGGGTTGACAAAGACCAGGATGGGCTTCATGAGGGGCGAGGGGAGGGGCTTCAGCATGAAGGGCCGCCATTTGGACTCCTAGGAGGAAAGAGAAGACAGACGGGAGGACAAGTCGGCCTCGTCTTACGGGTGTCGTCTTGTCACTTACGTCCAGTCCCTTCTTGCTGGTCCTGCGCTTGAACGATGTCCGCTTTTTCCTCCTGGCCGAGTTCTTCAGGGAGTTCTACACACATACACACACACACACACACACACACACACACACACACACACACAATGACTGTAGTGGTTAGTTCACTGTCACTGTCACGCCTCGGTGATGCTAGGTTCTGGTTGTCCATGTTTGTGCACCTGTGGTTTCCGGACTTTGATGATCCACGACGGCGGTACGATGACGCCGGCGTGCGCCCCCAGTGAACACGGCTCCTCGATCTGGTGCAGCATGAAACACGTCACCTTGTTGTGGAACTGCAACACAGCAAACGCTCCAGTTGCTCATTTCAACAACAATGAGGATGAAAGTAATCCAGTAAAACCTAATAAATATGCTTTATAATATTATTAGAGGCCTCTAAACATGAAATAACACCCCTATAGTCTCCTTTACACTCATTTTAGCCAATATAGTAGACATAATGACAGAAAATAAGATATATAAGACATAGAAAACCTGTTTAGAACCTAATAAATATGTTTTTTAATATTATTAGAGGCCTCTAAACATGAAATAACACCCCTATAGTCTCCTTTACACTCGTTTTAACCAATATAGTAGACATAATAAGAGAGCAGCTGTTCACGACCTTCTCCAAATGGTATTTAACATTATTAGAGGCCTCTAAACATGAAACAACACCCCTATAGTCTCCTTTACACTGGTTTTAACTGATATAGTAGACATAATGACAGAAAATAATATATATAAGACATAGAAAACCTGTTTGAAACCTAATAAATATAATTTTTAATATTAGGAGGCCTCTAAACATGAAATAACACCCCTATGGTCTCCTTTACACTCGTTTTAACCAATATCGTAGTCACAATAAGAGAAAAGCTGTTTACCACCTTCTCCATATGGTTTTTAACACCATTAGAGGCCTCTAAACAGGAAATAACACCCCCATAGTCTTCTTTACACTCGTTTTAACCAATATAGTAGACATAATGACAGAAAATAAGACATATAAGACATAGAAAACCTGTTTGAAACCTAATAAATATGCTTTTTAACATTATTAGAGGCCTCTAAACATGAAATAACACCCCTATAGTCTCCTTTACACTAGTTTTAACCAATATAGTAGTCACAATGACAGAAAATAAGATATACGTATAAGGCAAAGAAAACCTGTTTACAACCTAATAAATGTGTTTTTTTTAACATTATTAGAGGCCTCTAAAAATGAAATAACACCCCTATAGTCTCCTTTACACTCATTTTAACCAATATAGTAGACATAATGACAGAAAATAAGATATATAAGACATAGAAAACCTGTTTGAAACCTAATAAATATGTTTGTTAACATTATTAGAGGGCTCTAAACATGATATAACACCCCTATAGTCTCCTTTACACTCATTGTCAACAATATAGTAGTCACAATAAGAGAACAGCTGTTTATGGCCTTCTCCATATGGTTTTTAACATTATTAGAGCCCCGTCAAACTGAAATAACACCCCTATAGTCTCCTTTACACTCGTTTTAACCAATTTATTGTCCACAATAACATTAAATAAGACATAAAAGACATAAAAAACCTGCTTATGAGCGTTTTAATGTGGTTTTTAACATGATTAGAGCCCTGTAGACATGGAATAACACCCCCATGGTCACCTTTACACCCTTATTGTCCAATACAATAGACATAATAAGAGTAAATAAAACATAAATAAGACATAATATGGACTCATTCATAGTATAAATGTGTGAAAAGTGTATTGTGTGCGACTTACAGCCTGTTTACACCAGGAACAGCTGATGGCGATGATTTCTTTACTGTGGAAAAACTTCTGTTGGAAGCTCTGCACAAGAAGGCCACAGTCGGCGTTGACCATACGTTCATGCAGTACACTCAGGAATAAGACGATGGCGCCACGGCAGCCATCGGGTACCAACCTTTCCGCACTGTTTGCACTTGCCCTCCTGGCGCCTCCTGTGCACCCAGTGGTGCCTCAGCACGTTCTGCTGTGGTGGGGCGGAGGGCAAACACTCAGTCTTCTGTCACACGTTGGCGTCGTGAATCCACACCCACTTACCTCTCGGAGGCAGCGTGACCCCCCCTCTCTGAACGTCGGCTTGCATCTGAAGTTGATCTGAATGGAGAAGAAGAAAGAAGAAGTCATTCCGTGGCGCTGACTCCTCTGTCACGGTCTGCGTTCCTGCGCTACCTTCTCCAGGTGTTCCATGCAGCCCGTGTGAACCACGATCTTGCAGGCGGCGCACTTCTTCCTGGGGGCCGACTTCTTCAAGCAGAAACACACAGGTTGCACAATTGTCTCCGGTTTTTGGTCAAAATCAGCTGTTTTTGTTAACATTGCTAATATGCTAGCATTAGCATAGCAGCATTTCTAGCCTTTTCATAGCGAAACACATACATATATTAACACTTAGCACCGTTATGCTAGGTGCTACCATGGTAGCATTAGCATGTTAACATTGCTAATGTGCTAGCATTAGCATAGCAGCATTTCCAGCCTTTTCATAGCGAAACACATATATTAACACTTAGCACCGTTATGCTAGGTGCTACCATGGTAGCATTAGCATGTTAACATTGCTAATGTGCTAGCTTTAGCATAGCAGCATTTCTAGCCTTTTCATAGCGAAACACATATATTAACACTTAGCACTGTTATGCTAGGTGCTATCATGGTAACATTAGCATGTTAACATTGCTAATGTGCTAGCATTAGCATAGCAGCATTTCTAGCCTTTTCATAGCGAAACACATATATTAACACTTAGCACTGTTATGCTAGGTGCTACCATGGTAGCATTAGCATGTTAACATTGCTAATGTGCTAGCTTTAGCATAGCAGCATTTCTAGCCTTTTCATAGCGAAACACATATATTAACACTTAGCACCGTTATGCTAGGTGCTACCATGGTAGCATTACCATGTTAACATTGCTAATGTGCTAGCATTAGCATAGCAGCATTTCCAGCCTTTTCATAGCGAAACACATATTAACACTTATCACCGTTATGCTAGGTGCTACCATGGTAGCATTAGCATGTTAACATTGCTAATGTGCTAGCTTTAGCATAGCAGCATTTCTAGCCTTTTCATAGCGAAACACATATATTAACACTTAGCACCAGGTGTTAGCATGCTAATGTTAGCATTGTGAGCATGCTAACATTAGCACAGTAGCATTTTTTTGTTTTCATAGGTAGACACTTACCACCATTATGCTAGGTGTTATCATGCTAATGTTAGCATGCTAACATTAGCTAACATTAGCACAGTAGCATTTTTATTTGTTTTTATATAAGCACTTACCACCATTATACTATGTGTTAGCATGCTAATGTTAGCATGTTAGCATTGTGAGCATGCTAACATTAGCACAGTAGCATTTTTATGTTTTCATAGGTAGACACTTACCACCATTATGCTAGGTGTTATCATGCTAATGTTAGCATGCTAACATTAGCTAACATTAGCACAGTAGCATTTTTATTTGTTTTTATATAAGCACTTACCACCATTATACTATGTGTTAGCATGCTAATGTTAGCATGTTAGCATTGTGAGCATGCTAACATTAGCACAGTAGCATTTTTATTAGTTTTTATATAAGCACTTCCCACCATTTCGCTAGGTGTTAGCATGCTAATGTTAGCATGTTAGCATTGTGAGCATGCTAACATTAGCACAGTAGCATTTTTATTAGTTTCTATATAAGCACTTACCACCATTTCGCTAGGTGTTAGCATGCTAATGTTAGCATGTTAACACTGCTATCATGCTAACATTAGCACAGTAGCATTTTTATTAGTTTCTATATAAGCACTTACCACCATTTCGCTAGGTGTTAGCATGCTAATGTTAGCATGTTAACACTGCTATCATGCTAACATTAGCGTAGTAAAATTGTTATCCATTTTCATAGGTAGAATATTTCAAGATTCCAAGAAGAAAACACGCATGTTTATCTCCAACGTGACAACACAAGGTTGCGGCGTCCTTTCAAGTGGCCAAGAAGTGCAGCTGGAATATTCATGTGATTACAGTCAGCGAGAGCACAGTCGGCATTTGTTTAGACAGGCTAACCTTCCTTAGCACCGCCGAGTCGTTAGAAGAATTAGACTCAAAGGGATTTATTGGATGGAGGCGGCGTCCGCGACTCACCGCGGCCTTCAGAAGGCAGGCGTCCTCTCCCAGGTAGCACAGCTCTCCCGAGCAGCTGGTCTCCATCCACAGGTGATCTCCGTTCATGGCGTTCTCCTGCAGAGGAGGGAACGTGAGGTTAGATGATGAGGAGGAGGGGGATGATATCATTCACGCCAAACGCCGGCCCACGTGGCGGTGGATAAGCGTGTCAAGCACGTAATTGCTGCTCTGGATCGGGAGGCCACCTTTGGTACAAACATACGACAGAGAGCATCCCTGATGTGTCGTTAGCCAGCCATGGCTACACTGATTAGATTGTCGTGCAGAGCGCTAAAGGCCAGCCGTGACGTGGAGGAAGATTCCCTGCGGTCAGAGCTGCGGGGTGGCTGGGTGGGTGGGTGGGTGGCTGGGTGATTGAGTGGCAGATGTGATCCCAATCAACCAATCATGCTACTTTTCACTGCATATCAAATGGTTTCGTCTGTGGCTTCATAAGGCTGAATGGCAGCTTTGTTTACTATTCAATATTTGCATTTTCATCTCCATGTCTAATGTTATTTACTTTTATGGACACGATATATCATATCGTTGAATGTACAGGTGACTATAGGGGTGTTACTGCATGTCTAGGGGTCTCTAAAAATGTTAAAAAGCATATTTAGAAGGTTGTAAACAGGTTTGCACTCCCTAATATGTAGTATTTTCTCTTATTATGTCTACTATACTGGGTAATCGGAGTGTAAAGGTGACTATAGGGGTGTTATTTCATGTCTAGGGGTCTCTAAAAATGTTAAAAAGCATATTTATAAGGTTGTAAACAGGTTTGCGCTCCCTCATATGTGGTATTTTCTCTTATTATGTCTACTATACTGGGTCATCGGAGTGTAAAGGTGACTATAGGGGTGTTATTTCATGTCTAGGGGTCTCTAATAATGTTAAAAAGCATATTTAGAAGGTTGTAAACAGGTTTGCTCTCCCTAATATGTAGTATTTTCTCTTGTTATGTCTACTATATTGGGTAATAGGAGTGTAAAGGTGACTATAGGGGTGTTATTTCATGTCTAGGGGTCTCTAATAATGTTAAAAAGCATATTTCAAAGGTTGTAAACAGGTTTGCGCTCCCTAATATGTGGTATTTTCTCTTATTATGTCTACTATACTGGGTAATCGGAGTGTAAAAGTGACTATAGGGGTGTTATTTCATGTCTAGGGGTCTCTAAAAATGTTAAAAAGCATATTTATAAGGTTGTAAACAGGTTTGCGCTCCCTCATATGTGGTATTTTCTCTTATTATGTCTACTATACTGGGTAATAGGAGTGTAAAGGTGACTATAGGGGTGTTATTTCATGTCAGGGGTCTCTAATAATGTTAGAAAGCATATTTAGAAGGTTGTAAACAGGTTTGCTCTCCCTAATATGTGGTATTTTCTCTTGTTATGTCTACTATATTGGGTAATAGGAGTGTAAAGGTGACTATAGGGGTGTTATTTCATGTCAGGGGTCTCTAATAATGTTAGAAAGCATATTTAGAAGGTTGTAAACAGGTTTGCTCTCCCTAATATGTGGTATTTTCTCTTGTTATGTCTACTATATTGGGTAATAGGAGTGTAAAGGTGACTATAGGGGTGTTATTTCATGTCTAGGGGTCTCTAATAATGTTGAAAAGCATATTTAGAAGGTTGTAAACAGGTTTGCGCTCCCTGATATGTGGTATTTTCTCTTATGTCTACTATAATGGGTAATAGGAGTGTAAAGGTGACTATAGGGGTGTTATTTCATGTCTAGGGGTCTCTAATAATGTTAAAAAGCATATTTCAAAGGTTGTAAACAGGTTTGCGCTCCCTAATATGTGGTATTTTCTCTTATTATGTCTACTATACTGGGTAATAGGAGTGTAAAGGTGACTATAGGGGTGTTATTTCATGTGTAGAGGGCTCTAATCACATTAAAATGTATATTTAGAAGGTAGTAAACAGGTTTTTTTATGTCTTATTTTCCTTTATGTCTACTATATTGGGTAATAGGAGTGTAAAGGTGACTATAGGGGTGTTATTTCATGTCTAGGGGTCTCTAATAATGTTAAAAAGCATATTTAGAAGGTTGTAAACAGGTTTCCTCTGCCTAATACATACGTTGTATTTTATCTTATTATGTCGACTATATTGGGTAATATGTGTAAAGGCGGTATTTCTTGTTTAGAGGGCTCTAATGTTAAGAATCATATTTAGAAAGTTGTAGCCACGTTTACTATGCCCAATATGCCTTATTTTCTGTAATGTTGACGATATGAAGTAATAAGAGTGTACTTATTTTGTCTTATTATGTTGGTAACAGCAGTGTAAATGTGACTATAGGGGTGTTGGTTCATGTCTAGAGGGCTCTATTAATGCTAAAAAACTGCTTGTAAACAGTTTAACTCTTCCTAATATGTCTTATTTCCTGTTATTATGTCTGTTGTTATTGCCTCTTAGCCTTACTGTACCAGTTTCATTTAATTTTTACCATAAAAATAATGAGATGTTGTTCGCCAATGACCCCCAGGCCGCACTTTGGACACCCCTGCACCGTACCACGGCGTAAAACACACCTCTACATCAGCCAAACATGACGGAGCCGCCTGGGGAGCGCGGCAAACGTCTGTTACGTCCCGATGGAAACCAAAAACGTTCTGCCGGATTCCCGGGAGTCTTTGTTCCCGTTCGGCCGGCCTGCTGCACTCCCAGTGTCAACTCTTCGTCTTCTGAAGATTCATCTGCGCTGTGACTGTATGCCGCAGTTGGCTAAAAATAGCAGCGTGCCTTTGTGACGTTCGAGCCACTGTAAAGAAGTTGGCAGCAGTTCGCCGCCGCCGTGGCGTAATCTGGTGATTACGGACACAAATGGCACCGCTGAGGGAGAAGACATTGTCATGCAGCTGACAAAGACTCCGGGCCAGCAAGCGGCGGGTGTTTTTATTCCAAAAGGGCCCAATGGGCTTGTTGAACGCTAGGATAAATGAACATCCGAGTGCTGGAGTGCTGGATGGCGGCGGCGTTAATCAGGGAGCTCATTTCGCCATCTCTGATGTGAGATGAGTCAGGAGCAGAACCCGCTCAAAGCCACAGGCTGCAAGTCTCCACGGCATGCAAATTCACTCAAATACTAGAAAAAAGACCAAAGAACCCAAAGCAGCGTACGTGTTGCTGACAGCAGTCTGCTAGCAAAGCTGGCGGCATGAAAATGCTAAATGTCATTTGGTGACTCAGCCCCGTTACATGACGCTGCATTGGTGGCCATGATTGTGCATTTAAAGACGGGGGTGTCCAAAGTGCCGCCGGGGGAGAATATAAAAATAATATATAAATATATATATATTTTTTGGAAAAGTCAGCAGTAATTTTACAATAATTCAAGTAATTTCTGGAAAATTACAATGGAGGAAAAATTATAATATTATGTCAATAAAGTCAAAATATTACAAAAAGTGTATTCATGAAGATTTGAAGAAGAAAGTTGGAAAAACTTAAAAACATAAAAAAAATTAAGTCAGAATATTAAGACAAAAAAGTTGTATTATAATTTGACAAGAGTTTAGGAGGGGAAATAATAATAATAATAATAAAAGTAATTAAAAAAAATAATTAAAAAAAGGCAGAATATTATGAGAAGCCAAAAGAAATAAAATTTTTGGAAAAAAGTTGTAATATTATGGAAATAAAGTGAGCAAAATTCACAAAAGGAAAGCTGAAATAGCATCCTTTCATTTGTCAACAATATGGCCATCAATGGAGGAAAAAGTAAGGACACCGCTGCTGTGTGTGCGTGTCTGACCGTCCAATCCACATAGGTCCTCAGCTCCTTGTTGGGCCCGTTGGAGGCGGGGGGCAGGGCGGGCTGGGGCGGGCCCAGGTGCTGCAGCCCGGAGCGAGAGATGGCCTTCCTGCAACCCAAGAAGACACACAAAAAAGGGCACAGTCATCTCCACAGCCTCCAATCACTGCAAGAATTTGATGGGGGGGGAATGTGCGTGAATTATTCACGCCGTGTCAGCACATTAGGGCGGTAGCGGCGGTGGAGGAAGGACGGGAACGGGGAACAGCTTGCAGGAGAGACCGCCAGCGGCACTTTGGGGTGAGACGTTCTGTCGGAGGATGACTCAGCAATCATCGCTCAGTCTGACTCTTCCTCTCTTCTTTCCCGCTAATGAATTGCTGTAATTCCAGCTCTGGCTTTCTAATCTCTGCTGATCACATTAGCGCCGCACAACACTTTGCGGCGAGAGGCCTGGCTCCGTGTTGCACGGACATGCGTCACTTGCTCGCTCGCTCAGGCAAAAGGAATACAAATTCTGTCACTTCTTTTTCTCCTTTTTTTCTTCAAAAACACTTTTTTTCTTGATTATTTTGTATTTTGTTATGCTACCAAAATGACATTATTTTGTCAGTTTTTCTCATAAAATTGCAATTTTTTTTCCTCATTAGAATATGATATTTTCTCTAAATATTTTGACTTTATTCTAATAAAATTTTCATTTCTGGAGAAAAAAAAATATTCTCACAATTTGGACTTTATTTTCACTTCATTTTTGTAAATTAAAAATTTCCTCCGCAATCTTATTTTCCAAAAATGACTTTTGACTTTTTTCCCTTTTTTTCCATTTTGTTTTCAAAATTATCCAACTAATTCAACATTTCAACTCCTTTTGTAAATGTTCTTTCATAATTATGACTTTATTCCCATGATATTTCACTTTATTCTCGTTACATTGTAACTTTTGATGCAACTTTACTTTACAAAAAGTCCTTGTGATGTTTGTTTATCATAAGATATATTTTTTAAACGCCACTTTTCATTAATTTTCACGTTTTTGCTGCAAAAACATCATTATGATAGCGACACATATACGTACTGTATATAATACATTATCATGTTAGAAGAACACAGGCTGATAATAAAAAAATGGCTGACACCATGAGGAAGTGTGGACGTATGAAAAACCCCTGGTTGAAAGTTTGAGTGGCAGCCTGTCTAGGATTGTCAAACGGGACAAAGAGGAGTCTGTTTACACACTCTGTAACCTGATGACACACACACACACACACACACACACCTCTTGGGATAAAAATAGTACTGCGTGGGTGACACCGGCAGAAATCCACGGATGTATGCTGGCTGGACGCCTGCCACGCTGGACACACACACTTGCATCCACAGCCTTTGTTTACAACATGACCTTCTGGCTGATGCCGTCTTTTAATATCAGACTTCATCTATGCAACACTTACCTTTAGAAGCACCTGAGTGTGTGTTTATTATTCATAACCTAACGGTCCTTCCCACTTCTCTTACTTTCATCGCTGCACAAACTCTCAACCCATCGCTACACAAGCTACAGTAGCTACTTGAAAAGTCCATTTTCTTATTCATATATGGAATATTTTTCTAGTTAGGTCATATTTACAATCTTTTAAATATGGTTCATGACGTTATTAGAGCCCTGGAGACGTGATATAACACCCCTATAGTCACCTTTATACTCCTATTACCCAATATAGTTAACTTAACAGAAAATAAGAGATTCGCTTTTTATCATTAGAGCCCTCTAGACATGAAATAACACCCCTATAGTCAACTTTACACTCCTATTGCCCAATATAGTAGACATAATGAGAACATAAGACATTCAAAACCTGTTTACAACCTTCAAAATACGCTTTTTAACATTATTAGAGCCCTCTAGACGTGATATAACACCCCTACAGTCACCTTTACACTCTGATTACCCAATATAGTTAACTTAACAGAAAATAAGAGATTCAAAACCTGTTTACAACCTTCTCCATACGCTTTTCAACATTATTAGAGCCCCTTAGACATAAAATAACACCCCTATAGTCACCGTTACACTCCTATTACCCAATATAGTAGACATAATGAGAACATAAGAGATTCAAAACCTGTTTACAACCTTGTCAATACACTTTTTAACATTATTAGAGCCCTCTAGACGTGATATAACACCCCTACAGTCACCTTTACACTCCTATTACCCAATATAGTAGACATAATGAGAACATAAGACATTCAAAACCTGTTTACAACCTTCAAAATACGCTTTTTAACATTATTAGAGCCCTCTAGACGTGATATAACACCCCTACAGTCACCTTTACACTCCGATTACCCAATATAGTTAACTTAACAGAAAATAAGAGATTCAAAACCTGTTTACAACCTTCTCGATACGCTTTTCAACATTATTAGAGCCCCTTAGACATAAAATAACACCCCTATAGTCACCTTTACACTCCTATTACCCAATATAGTAGAAATAATGAGAACATAAGACATTCAAAACCTGTTTACAACCTTGTCAATACACTTTTTAACATTATTAGAGCCCTCTAGACGTGATATAACACCCCTACAGTCACCTTTACACTCCTATTACCCAATATAGTAGACATAATGAGAACATAAGACATTCAAAACCTGTTTACAACCACGTCAATACACTTTTTAACATTATTAGAGCCCTCTAGACGTGATATAACACCCCTATAGTCACCTTTACACTCCTATTACCCAATATAGTAGACATAATGAGAACATAAGACATTCAAAACCTGTTTACAACCTTGTCAATACACTTTTTAACATTATTAGAGCCCTCTAGACGTGATATAACACCCCTATAGTCACCTTTACACTCCTATTACCCAATATAGTTGACATAATAACAGAAAATAAAAGATTCAAAACCTGTTTACAACCTTGTCAGTACGCTTTTCAACATTATTAGAGCCCTCTAGACATGAAAATAACACCCCTATAGTCACCGTTACACTCCTATTACCCAATATAGTAGACATAATGAGAACATAAGACATTCAAAACCTGTTTACAACCTTGTCAATACACTTTTTAGCATTATTAGAGCCCTCTACATGTGATATAACACCCCTACAGTCACCTTTACACTCCTATTACCCAATATAGTAGACATAATGAGAACATAAGACATTCAAAACCTGTTTACAACCTTGTCAATACACTTTTTAGCATTATTAGAGCCCTCTAGATGTGATATAACACCCCTACAGTCACCTTTACACTCCGATTACCCAATATAGTTAACTTAACAGAAAATAAGAGATTCAAAACCTGTTTACAACCTTCTCGATACGCTTTTCAACATTATTAGAGCCCCTTAGACATAAAATAACACCCCTATAGTCACCGTTACACTCCTATTACCCAATATAGTAGACATAATGAGAACATAAGACTTTCAAAACCTGTTTACAACCTTGTCAATACACTTTTTGACATTAGAGCCCTCTAGACGTGATATAACACCCCTACAGTCACCTTTACACTCCTATTACCCAATATAGTAGACATAATAACAGAAAATAAAAGATTCAAAACCTGTTTACAACATTGTCAGTATGCTTTTCAACATTATTAGAGCCCTCTAGACATGAAAATAACACCCCTATAGTCACCGTTACACTCCTATTACCCAATATAGTAGACATAATGAGAACATAAGACATTCAAAACCTGTTTACAACCTTGTCAATACACTTTTTAACATTAGAGCCCTCTAGACGTAATATAACACCCCTATAGTCACCTTTACACTCCTATTACCCAATATAGTTGACATAATAACAGAAAATAAAAGATTCAAAACCTGTTTACAACCTTGTCAGTACGCTTTTCAACATTATTAGAGCCCTCTAGACATGATATAACACCCCTACAGTCACCTTTACACTCCTATTACCCAATATAGTTGACATAATAACAGAAAATAAAAGATTCAAAACCTGTTTACAACCTTGTCAATACACCTTTTGACATTATTAGAGCCCTCTAGACATGAAATAACACCCCTACAGTCACCTTTACACTCCTATTACCCAATATAGTAGACATAATAAGAGAAAATAAGACATGTAAATACTGTACGTTGCAGTCCTGTGGGACACAGGAAGTGGAAGTGCGTTTGTTTTATGGCTAATAGGAAGGAGGGAAAGTCAGGGCTTAAGAGATGTGACCCAGAAATGACGCTTTACCTGCTCTCACACACACACACACAAACACACACACGCGTACACACACACAAACACACACAGTAACAGGGCATCATGGTCGGTCATCATGTTTGAGTGAGTCCTAATCTACTAAAAGCAGACGCCATCGTGGGAATTAAGGCTGGCTTCTAAAATCGACATAAAAAACGAGCGCGAAGCTGGCGTGTGTACACACACACACACACACACACACACACACACAGCTGAGAGATATTTGGAGTGCAGTCAAGTTCACGCGTCTAAAAATAGACCATGTTTAATGTGCAAATCATAACATCCCATATGATTCTTTTTTTACACTTTTCACACACAAAAAAACCCTAATCTCCTCTTTTCTCCTCTTCCTGCCCATCCTCCCCCTCGTGGCTTCCTCCGCCGCCCCGCAGAGGCGGGCTGCACCACGTTGCCACGGCAACGGCGCAGCGGCGGCGGCGGCAGCTCATCGGCTAATTATACTGGCGGAGGATCCGCTGTGTGTGCCTTTGAAATATTGAAATGAGCGTGCCAACGCGGCCTCAGAAGCCGGGCTTCCCACGTCGGCTAAGATGATGTCAGCCGTGAAAGTCTTCAAGGTTGCCAACTTTGGTGATGCATGACCGAGCGGCTGCAAGTGGGAGGAACTGAAGCCAACATCCTCTGGCTCGTGGAGCACACCGGGTGATTTCAGCACAATCATGGAGGAGGAGGAGAAAGAGGAGGAGGAGGAGGAGGAGCACCGGTGTGGGCTCACACAAATCCATTTTAGGCAGATCTGACCGGCGTTTGCGATGAGCGGTGCGGTTCCTGCCGTCAAAGGTGGCGGGCACCGCATGAACTTTCCTTCCACGCTTCCCACTGAAAGGTGCTGTGAAAAGGAGATCTGCGTGCCGGTTCAATTCCCCGGCAAGGCGGCCGCTGCTCGTCACTCACCTGCGGCCGAGAAGCCGATGGAAGACTCTGTTCACCCTCCCTCTCCGTCTGACGTTGATCATGGCGCTCCTGGATAAAAGGGGCCCAACTCACGTGTCCCCCTGTCAGCCGCCGTCTTTCACCCGCGACCACGCCGTCCTTCAGGTAAGCAATTGTCAAAGACACCGGAGAGCCGGCGGACACCCGAGCCGCGCGGCGCCGAGTGGCGTGTCAGGTAGCTGTGTTTAGAACGAGGGGCTGGCTTTGCGGCTTTGGGTGACGAGAACCTTCAACTTTCAATCCAATCTCACGGACGGGTCTAAGAATAACGCAACTCAACACGGGAGCACACTGCCGCCATCATGGCGACCTGCTGATGGGAAGACCACAAATATCAACACACACAAAACAAACACGGACTCATCACCGCCCCGAGCCGGGACTTTGTTTCCCCGAGGGAAGGTGATGGTTTTTGATAGTGGTCAGCGTTCAACGTTCAGTCTTAGAGTACCTGGATCCTTCCAGAGTCACACAATACACAGTACCATACCTGTGTACCTGTTGATGTGTCCTAAACAAATATCCTGACAATACTACTACCACTACTACTACTACAGCACTGCTGTCAGGAGAACCAGGGTGTAGAGGGGAGGGAGCTACCTACTGTGGCCCAGCAAGGTGCACTGTCTTCGGGCACACTCTCCGAGCAGCCGGTGTGACGCCACGGAGGTCTCCAGCAAACTTTTTGCTTTTGTGCTCAAATACCGTAGTGCTGGCATTTCAGGTGGCTGATACAATTTTTTATGTACGCCATTTTTTTTCTACAATGGCATAATAGGAACATGTTGGAAAAAAATTATAATTAGAAATTTCAAGAATAAAGTCAAAAATTTATGAAAAAAGTGATACATTTCAGGGGAAAAAAGTCATAAATTTACTAGAATAAAGTTGATATTACTGAAAATAAAGTACTAAATTTACAAGAATAGAGTTGTAAATTCATGAGGAAAAAAGTAGTCCATTCACAAGAATAAAATCACAAACTTACGAAAATAAAGTAGTAAATTTATGTGGGGAAAAAAAGGTGTGAATTTCCAAGAAAAAGTCGTAAATTTATGAGAAAAAATTCAAATAAAAAAATAAAGTTGTAAATTTACATGAATAAAGTCTATATTTTAGAAAATAAAGTCCTACATTTACAAAAACAAAGTTGTAAATTTATGAGAAAAAAGTAGTCCATTTACTAGAATAAAGTCACAAACTTACAAAATAACGTCGTAAATTTATGTGGGAAAAAAAGGTGAAAAATGTCTTACATTTGTGACAAAGTCGTAAATTTATGAGAAATAAATGTGCAAATAAAAAAAAAGTTGGTCATTACAAAACAAACAAACATTAGCATGTCCAGCCCACGTCTACCCCCCCCCCCCCCCACATGCCCAATGAGGCCAAAGGTCACATAGGTCCTCCCTTTTCATAGCTGTGTTTGTTTAAGTCGGACCGTCTTGAACAAATTAATTGGCTTAATTGGCTGGGAAAATTTGTTTTGGTTAGAGTCTGTTTTGGTTTGAGTACGTCCTTCTGGAACAGATTCATTGCATTTGCATTATTTTCTTTGGTTAGAGTCCATTTTGGTTTGGGTGGACTTGAAAGTTGCAACACATCGACTTCCTCGCACCTCTGGTTCCTTCTCACACCTTTGCAAAAAAAAGCTACCTTCCATGGTTGGCTCTACAGGGGTCAAGGGTCAAAGGGCCATGTTGTTGCCACGTGTGTAGTACATGCGTACTGCGCCATCACGGGACCCAAAGTCCACACAGGCCAATATCCACATTGTGACCGATCAATACGGCGCTTTTAATAATGAAAGGCCCACTCAATGAGTCCATCCATTTTGTTTTTGTACTGAAAAGCAATACTGGCTGTACATAGTACACTTCTATGTAGTACACACCGTTCTTCTAGCTTAGCTTCCCTTGACGTGGCGGTAAACAGGAAAGCCAACCGTAATCTTTACGTTATCCTACAATACAAAGATGCCTCACAACCCCCACCCCCCTGCCCCCCACTCCAACCGGCCAAAACAAAAACACACACAGGAACGCTCATTTCATAAATGACAATAGCAGGAAGACATCAACACACACACACACACACACACACACATACACACTGACGCTGCGGTGATCAGCTGTCATTTTTTGGTTGACTTTTGTCAACGACAGCATAATGAAATAAAACGACAACACAAACTACACAAATGTAGTTAGTGTTTGTGTAGAAGTACAAGTACATGTACGAGAACACGGGGCAGGGTGTCATGGTGACCCGCCTCACACTTCCTCTCCTGTATTGTGGAAGGATGCGACATTCCTTTCTGTCTGTCCGTCTTCCTCCCTCTTGGCCTGCGAGTGTGTGTGTGTGTGTGTGTGTGTGTGTGTGTGTGTGTCTGTTTTGAAGTGGAGCTCACCACCAACATCACCCGCCCGTCACCCTCCTGCTACGTGTTCTTATTCTGTGGCGGGTGCGTTAGAAGCCACACGGCTTCCTTGTTTAAAGACAAGCTACATCCCGCTACGTGTAATGAGTATAATATATTTAATTGCAGGGCAGAGCGTCCACGGCCAGTGTGTGTCTGACAGGGAGTGGGAGTGGGCGTGGGCGAGCAGCTGCAGTGGGGTTGCTATCAGCTCTGATTAGATCACCGCCTTCACACGCAAGCACAAACGTACGGGGGGCTCCCGGCCCGGGTGGGCAGGTGTACTTGGAAGGAGAGCAGATGCATGGGGGGGGCGGGGGGGGGGGGGGGGGGGGGGGGGGCACCACGGCAGCACACTGCCAGTGATGCAAACGGGAAAAGTGGAAGGTGTGGAACTTCCCTGGTTTGGAGCGTGTGGGGTTACGTACAGGAAGTCTGCCTCTTTCCTCTCCGGCCTTCCTCCCTCTATTTATAAGCCTCGTCTTTCCCATTCGTGGCATAGTCACATGATTGTACTTCTTATATATACTTATATATACTTATATATTACATCATGTGTTATTTATATAAGACATCATGTCAGGCATATCAAATGTGGCTGAAATAATAATAAAAATAATATGAAATAAGCTGAATTGGAATTATTATATTGACAACTGACTTCATGCACACCAGGGTTGAACTCCTCGCCAAGGACGTTCATGACGTTCATGTCCATCGCCGTGGTCGCTCACGTTAGCCGCGGGAAGACGCTACTTAATAAAACCTGCACGGAATTCCTAATCCCGCTGCGGAGAGGACATTGGGACGCTGCTCACGTCCTCATCCTTCGCTTCCAATCTGCTCCCGAGTCCGACACTTCTTCTCCTCGGAATTGTCCATCCTTTCAAGATGATGTGCACGTTTGGTTTGCCATTGTCCTTGCCAGGACCGCCTGCCTTTCCTTTCACTTCCCCACTGGCCTACATTCCTTTCCTCTGGGAGTGGATGAAGACGGAGGAAGAGGAGGTGGGGGTGGTAAGGAGCGGGAGATGAAAAAGTGGGAGGAGTAAAAAAAAAGAGAAAAAGAAGGGAAGATGGAAGTGAAGGAGAGATCATTGGTAGGCGGGCTTGGCTTTGCCCGAAGGCCTTGGCTCGTCTCCCACTCGTCCTCCTCTTCCTCCTCCTCCTCCTCCTCCTCCTCCTCCTCCTCATCCGTCCTTCACACTTCAACTCTCTCCTCTGTCTTGCTCCATCCTAATCTACCCCCCCCCCCTTCCTTTTTTCTCACCTCTCTCTTTTTGCACACTCAACTTGTGGGTCAAATTCAGATGAGATGATTTCCTCCCACTCGGACTCCAACAGCCCACCGCCTTCCTGTCGCAGTGGAGGAGAGGCATCGGGCTCCTCCAGCTCGTGGCGGCCCAGCATGAACGTGCTCCGACGCCGACACGACCACCTGGACGCTTTGGGAGAGGAAGGGGGACGCTTGGCCGCAAAAGTCACCAGACTTCTCATCATGGTGCCGCAGTGGTTCTCATACATATGTATTAGAGTAATATGTATTTAGAGTAGTGATTGAGGAACTAATGAGGAACTAATGACGAAGGCACATACATTTAGAGTAGTTACTGAGGAACTGACGAGGAACTAATACCTAAGGAACCTACATTTAGAGTAGTTATTGAGTAACTAATGAGGAACTTATTACAAAGGCACATACATTTAGAGTAGTTACTGAGGAACTGACAAGGAACTAATGCCTAGGGCACCTACATTTAGAGTAGTTATTGAGGAACTAATGAGGAACTAATGATGAAGGCACATACATTTAGAGTAGTTATTGAGGAACTAATGTCAAAGGCACATACATTTAGAGTAGTTACTGAGGAGCTAATGAGGAACTAATGACGAAGGCACCTACATTTAGAGTAGTTACTGAGGAACTAATGACGAAGGCACCTACATTTAGAGTAGTTACTGAGGAACTGACGAGGAACTAATGCCTAAGGCACCTACATTTGGAGTAGTTATTGAGGAACTAATGAGGAACTAATGACAAAGGCACATACATTTAGAGTAGTTACTGAGGAACTGACAAAGAACTAATGACGAAGGCACATACATTTAGAGTAGTTACTGAGGAACTGACAAGGAACTAATGACAAAGGCACATACATTTAGAGTAGTTACTGAGGAACTGACAAAGAACTAATGACGAAGGCACATACATTTAGAGTAGTTACTGAGGAACTGACAAGGAACTAATACCTAAGGAACCTACATTTAGAGTAGTTATTGAGGAACTAATGACAAAGGCACATACATTTAGAGTAGTTACTGAGGAACTGACGAAGAACTAATGACGAAGGCACATACATTTAGAGTAGTTACTGAGGAACTGACAAGGAACTAATACCTAAGGAACCTACATTTAGAGTAGTTATTGAGGAACTAATGAGTAACTAATGACAAAGGCACATGCATTTAGAGTAGTTACTGAGGAACTGACATGGAACTTATGACAAAGGCACATACATTTAGAGTAGTTACTGAGGAACTGACGAGGAACTAATGCCTAAGGCACCTACATTTAGAGTAGTTACTGAGGAACTGACAAGGAACTAATGACAAAGGCACATACATTTTGAGTAGTTACTGAGGAACTAATGAGGAACTAATGCCTAAGGCACCTACATTTAGAGTAGTTATTGAGGAACTAATGACAAAGGCACATACATTTAGAGTAGTTACTGAGGAACTGACGAAGAACTAATGACGAAGGCACATACATTTAGAGTAGTTACTGAGGAACTGATGAGGAACTTTTTAGAGTAGTTTAGAGTAGTTACTGAGGAGTTAGAAGTCATTTATGAATGATGAAAATGATAAAAAAAGTATTAGGTGCTAGCTGTTGGCGTTGCTCTAAATACATAACACTTTTAGATGAATTGCTCTGCCAGAGAACAAGAAGATGTAGCAGGAGGGATCAATGTTGCCAAGGGGGGGGGCGTGTAGGATTTTCCCATGATGTCTGCACACACCCTTGCAGTGGAGAAGTTGTCACGAATCTGAATTCAAGTCATGAGACACAAGCAGAAAATCAGAGATGTTCTCTCCACCCAGCCTCCTCCTAATGTGTGTGTGTGTGTGTGTGTGTGTGTGTAGGAGGCCTCATCTTCACACGGTGCATCTGTATGTGACCTCTCCTGCTTAGAATAGAAGCAGACAGCAGAGCAGCAGAGAAGATAGGATATAAAGACCATATGAAAGATATCCATACGCATGAAGAAAATAAGAGGCAAGCTTTGACGTGAGATAAGCTGCAGCGTTACAGATTAGAGGACAAGGGAGTCCAAATGTTTCCCCTCCAGGCTATAAAGCCATTTCGAAAGCTTTAGGACTCCAGCCAAACACAGTGAGAGCCATTATCCACAAATGACCAACACATGGACTGGTGGTAAAGGACAGCGCAGCCATGACTCTTTCAAGAGGTCACAAAAGACCCCACAACAACATCCAAAGAACCGCAGGCCTCACTTGCATCATAGCAAGAGTCAAATACGGTGGTGGTAGTGTGATGGTTTTGCTGCTTCAGGACCTGGAAGACCTGCTGTGATGAATGGAAGCATGACTTCTGCTGAAGGAGAACGTCCGACCATCTGTTGGTGACCTCTAGCTGAAGGTTTCTGCAGAAGGTCCATGGTCCAAAACGCAGCAGCAGGTCCACCAAAGCTGATGAGGACTTTGGAGTGGCCTGGTCCAAGCATGCTAGTGGGATGACGCACATTTTCTCGTCATCTCGTTTCTTCATTATCGTGAAACGGCAAGAAAAAATAATGTCATGTTTGTAGCACAGAGATGAAATATTAAAATGTCTTAATATTTCAACTTTATGCTACTAACATGACATTATTATATTATATTATATTATATATTTATTGTCATGTTTGTAGCACAGAGATGAAATATTAAAATGTCTTAATATTTCAATTTTATGCTACTAACATGACATTATTATATTATATTATATTATATTATATTATATTATATTATATTATATTATATTATATTATATTATATTATATTATATTATATTATATTATATTATATTTATTGTCATGTTTGTAGCACAGAGATGAAATATTAAAATGTCTTAATATTTCAACTTTATGCTACTAACATGACATTATTATATTATATTATATTATTTTACATTACATTATATTATATTTATTGTCATGTTTGTAGCACAGAGATGAAATATTAAAACGTCTTAATATTTCAACTTTATGCTACTAACATGACATTATTATATTATTATTATATTATATATAGTCATGTTTGTAGCACAGAGATGAAATATCAAAATGTAATAATATTTTAACTTTATGCTACTAACATGACATTATGTTCCTTAATTAAGTTTATGCTTGTAAAATGACATGTTACATATATAATTACATATTTTGACTTTTTTCTTTTTTTTTAAGTTTTCTTGTTCAATCCTATATTTTTTTATGTGCCAATAAATAAAAAATAAATAAAAAAAATAATAAAATAAAGTAAAAAAAATATTTTTTTTATATTAGGAAAGCAGGAAGTGAACAAATGTAACAGTTACTGATTGCAAAAGTACCAGATGGAGGGGTAGGATTTAATAAGCTTTGCTTCTTCCTACTCTTTTTGGACATGTGGAACTGGGAACTGATTATGGGATGTACTTGAAATCTGATGCATGTTCATATGAAATAAAACCATTACCATTACCATTACCTTTACCATTACCATTAACATTACCATTACCATTACCATTACCATTACCATTACCATTACCATTACCATTACTATGACCAATAAAAAGATGGTAAATCCTACCCGTGTCTCCATGACGCTACACACGCGGCGAGGGAGTTACAATTAGATCTCTCGGTGTTTTGGCTCTTTAACCTCTGCCTCAGCTGCTGAATAAAATCCATCATTTGCTAACGACACACACACACACACACACACACACACGGTGGGATAAAGGTGCTGCCTCACTAATTATGGTGTATCCCTGCACCAGGTTGCGTGCACGTACGTAGGTGTGTGTCTGGGGGATGGTTTGTGTGTGTGTGTGTGTGTGTGGCCATTTCATCTTTGCGAGTGCTGACTGCACCATACTTAATCCTGCTTTCATGGACGCACGCACACACACACGTGCACGCACACACACGTGCACGCATGTGGAAGGTTAATCCAGGCAGTGCATGCATGTTTGCAGCCAAGAGAGAGTGTGTGTGCAAACAAAGTTGCAGCGGAAGCTAGCGTTACAAACCTGTTGGCGATTGCGTCATTCTTCACATTTTTGTTTTGATTTGCATTTTTTTCACCATGATGTTATTACGGTAGACCACTGTCCCGCCACAGATAGATCCTAGTCCTGTGATTGTTAAAAAAAAAAAGGATTCTCGGATGTGAGCATGTTTAGCCACGAGGAAAGCTCATGCAGTGCGTGTGTGTGTGCGTGTGTGTGTGTGTGTGTTCCGTGTGTGATAAAGTGATTTTCCAGCGAGACAAAGTGAGGGAGCGTTGCAGTGATGGAGTCAGTGTCACCTCAGCGGGCGGCGCCGCAGGTTCATTATCAGCCCGGGCGAGACAGATGGGCTTGTTGGAAGGAAGGGTGAGATTTTTAAAAGCACAAATGAACAACAAGAACGGGAAGTAAACATGGCCGCCGGTCGCCGGCGGGACCACGGCGTGCATTTCCCATACATTCAGCTATTTGCGTCGGACCGCCACAAGAAAAAGCCACCGCAGCCACAAATAGACGGTCACGGTTGTGTCCTTTTTTGGGTACAGTAAAGGAACAAAATGCTAAACTGCTTTTGCTTTTGTGTAAACACCTTTCATGATTTTTACTTAAACATAAAAAAATGTGAGGGCTGCATGCTAACCGCTGTGAGGCCTGTGCGCTAACCACTCGGCCGCGTGCAGCCCACAAATATTTTATATATTACATATTTTATAGTCACCGTTACACACCCACTAGCCAATATAGTACACAAAATAAGAGAAAATAAGACATACTATGCATAGAAAATCACAACAACCTAAATACGAGCTCTCTAGACATGACATAACACCCCTATAGTCACATTTACACTCCTATTACCCAATATAGTTGGCATAATAAGAAACTATAAGGTATACTAGGCATAGAAAGACTGTTCACAAGCTATTAAAGAGCGTTTATAATGTTATTAGAGCCCTGTAGACATGACATAACACCCCTATAGTCTCCATTACACTCCTATTACCCAATATAGTTGACATAATAATGGAAAATAAGACATATTAAGCGTAGAAAACCCATTTACAACCTGCTAAATACAGTTTTTAGCATTATTAGAGCCCTGTAGACATGACCTAACACCCCTATAGTCTCCTTTACACTCTTATTACCCAATACAGTTGGCATAATAAGAGACTATAAGGTATATTAGGCATAGAAAGACTGTTTACAAGCTTTTAAAGAGCGTTTATAATGTTATTAGAGCCCTGTAGGAATGACATAACACCCCTATAGTCTCCTTTACACTCCTATTACCCAATATAGTTGACATAATAAGAGAAAGTAAGACATATTAAGCATACAAAATTTACAACCTGCTAAATACAGTTTTCATCATTATTAGAGCCCTCTAGACATGACATAACACCCCTATAGTCTCCATTACACTCCTATTACCCAATATAGTTGACATAATAAGAGAAAATAAGACATATTAAGCAAAGAAAACCCATTTACAACCTGCTAAATACAGTTTTTAGCATTATTAGAGCCCTGTAGACATGACCTAACACCCCTATAGTCATCTTTGCACTCCTATTACCGATTATATTTAATATTATAGCATAATATAATCAATATACTGCAATGATATATTAAAGGAATATATTACAAGATATTTTTATATAATCTATGAATTACAATAAATATATTTCATATTTCAAATAGAATATTTGACTATTGAAATATTTTCTAAAAGTGGACCGCCACAATTTGATTTGCTACCTGTGGATCAGCGCTCATAAAGACATGATAATGAGGCTGCCAGTGAACGCAGCTTGTCTTTTCAACCGCATACAGTAGATGGCATCGTACCTCTGAACGCCTCACGCACACACCTTTGAACGCACCTTGTGAATGTTAGCATTCCGCTGCCATGTCGTCTTTTTCCAAAAAGCGGTGTGATGAGAGCCTGAAACTTGGACGCATGATCGCTAATCACTTCCGTCACTTCCAGGGGCGGCATGGTCGATGTCCCCCAGTGTTTGGTGTGTCAAACACACACACACACACACACACACACACACACACAACTCCATCAACACACTCTACTTTTCCGTTTAGCCTTTTTCTTTTTTTAGCTTCTTTCCCAAAGCGGGCAAATCCTCTTCCAGCAGCCAGACGACTAATAAGGAGCGGGGCCCCCACGTCGGCCGATATCCCTTAACGCCTCGCCTCACTGAATTATGGGCAAAATAACACACACACTTCCAAGGACTCCTGAAAAGGCCAAGAAGGGAGCCAGGGATGAGCCAGAAATCCTATTAGTGTTCACGCAACTGCTGCTAATATTTCGCCACCTTATTTGGTCAGCTGGGATAGGCTCCAGCCCACCCGTGACCCCACTGAGGACACCCAGCCGGCTCTCATAAAAGATGACCCGATCAGCTAAGTTACCACGCAACAGCAACCGCCAAGCGGCGCCGTGATCTGCTTAACAATTCCCCAGCCGATCCCGGCGTTCCGCTGAATTGAACGTACGGGGAGGGGCTGCTTCATTATTGATGTCGTCCGTCGGAAGCACTTAAGCGGCGAAGGGCCGTCGTCTGTCATCATGTGTGACACGGCGATGACATCAGGCCGGATGCGAAGAGCGAGCGTGCTTAGCGTAGCCGCGTGCCGCCAGTCCACAGAGGCGGACTGGTTGACCTGCTTGACCTTGGAGTGTAATTTCCCCAGGGAAGCGCTGAGGTTATTGGTGACGCATCGCTGATACGACTGTGGCTCCTCTGTCGGGAAATCCTTCCTGGAGGCGGCCGCCGTGCTGCGGGTGACCCCGGCTCGTGGTTGCTATGAAAACAACGCTAGCATTAAAAGATTGAGGGGAAAAAAAAGCCTGGAGCGCAGATGACACACTAAATATATCAGAGCATCTCTTCCTGGACGTCACCGACAGGAAATGCAGGGCATCTTCTATTCTCCCTTACTTTACCCAAAACGACACAAATCATGACTTTAGAACCGAGGTAGCAGACCGTGATCAACCCCTGCTACGTTTTACAGGAAAAACCAAACTTAAATCTTCATGATATTCCTACTGGTTTTACAGTAATCTGGAGTTTCATCAAAGCAGGATTCTTATTTTGGTAGCTACAGCACAGAAAACCTATTTATGGCGTCCTAAGATCGTTTTCCAACATCATTAGAGCCCTCTAGACATGAACCAACACCCCTATAGTCACCTTTACCCAATATAGTCAACATAATCAGACACCATGAGACTTACTAGGCAAAAAAAAACAGTTTATGATGTTTTGTTTTCTTCCTTAGAGCCCTCAAGATTTGAAATAACACCCCTATAGTCACCTGTACACTCCTATTATCTAAGATAGCACACATAGTAACAAAAAATAAGATATTTGGCCTAGAAAATCTGTTTACACCCCTCTAAAAATGTATTCCAACATCATTAGAGACCTCTAGACATGGAATAACAGCCCTACAGTCAACTTTACACTGGTTTAACTGAATACGGTAAACATTATAAGGGCAAATAAGACATATTAAGCACAGAAAAACCCATTTGTGACCTTTAAAGTATAGTTTTTAACATTAAAAGAGCCTTCAAGACATGAAATAACACCCCTATAGTCGACCTTTATTACCCAATATAGTCGACATAATCAGAGACCATGAGACTTACTAGGCAAAGAAAACCTGTTTATGATGTTCGAAATACTTTTTTTTTACCTTAGAGCCCTCTAGACGTGAAATAACACCCCTATAGTCACCTGTACAATCCTATTATCTAAGATAGCACACATAATAACAAAAAATAGGATATTTGGCCTAGAAAATCTGTTTACGCCCCTCTAAAAATGTATTCTAACATCATTAGAGACCTCTAGACATGAAATAACAGCCCTACAGTCAACTTTACACTGGTTTAACTGAATACGGTAAACATTATAAGGGCACATAGTTTTTAACATTAAAAGAGCCTTCAAGACATGAAATAACACCCCTATAGTCACCTTTATTATCCAATATAGTCGACATAATCAGAGACCATGACCTACTAGGCAAAGAAAACCTGTTTATGATGTTCAAAATACTTTTTTTTTTACCTTAGAGCCCTCTAGACGTGAAATAACACCCCTACAGTTGCCTTTATTACTCAATATAGTCAACATAATCAGAGACCATGACTTACTAGGCAAAGAAAACCTGTTTATGATGTTCTAAATATTTTTTTTTTACCTTAGAGCCCTCTAGACGTGAAATAACACCCCTATAGTCACCTGTACAATCCTATTACCCAATATAGTCGAGACTATAAGACTATAAGACTTACTGAAAACCTGTTTATAATTTTCTAAATACTTTTTTTTACTTTAAAGCCCTCTAGACGTGAAATAACACCCCTATAGTCACCTTTATTACCCAATATAGTCAACATAATCAGAGACCATGAGACTTACTAGGCAAAGAAAACCTGTTTATGATGTTCTAAATACTTTTTTTTTAACCTTAGAGCCCTCTAGATGTGAAATAACACCCCTATAGTCACCTGTACAATCCTATTACCCAATATAGTCGAGACCATAAGACTATAAGACTTACTGAAAACCTGTTTATAATTTTCTAAATACTTTTTTTTACTTTAAAGCCCTCTAGACGTGAAATAACACCCCTATAGTCACCTTTATTACCCAATATAGTCAACATAATCAGAGACCATGAGACTTACTAGGCAAAGAAAACCAGTTTATGATGTTCTAAATGTTTTTTATTTTTACCTTAGAGCCCTCTAGACATGAAATAACACCCCTATAGTCACCTGTACAATCCTATTACCAAATATAGTAGACATAATAAGAGAAAATAAGACACAAATGACATAAAAAAACCCTGTTTAGGACCAGGTTTTATCTTCACAATGTCTTTGAATGCATCTTCTGAATGCCTTATACAGTATTTACATTTTACTTCATTTAGTAGGCAAGGAAGCCAGAATTGCTAATGCTAATAAAAGAACAAACAAAGAGAAAAAGCAGGCTTTTGGTCCATAGTGTGCATGTGGCCATCAGGTATTGCTAATAACGACTTGGCTAAGGCGAATGTCATCATTTCTTCTCGAAACTCTTCTGTGTCAAACATTTAGTTCCTCCCTCTCGGGACTGCTTTGTGGCGTGCGGTTTGCGGGGTGGCTGCTAATGTTACTACATCCTGTCCTGCGGCTGCGGCGCCGCAGCAGGCGGTGATGAAATGTAAGAGTGTGATGGCCTGCAGCGTCCAAATAACAAATTGTCTAAAACCTAAAGAGGCTTCTTACGCTAACGTAGTGTAACCCCCCCCCCCCCCCCCCCAGCGCTAACAGAGACAGGAAGTGCACTAACACACTGACCAGCTAAGTGGCTAATTGGTGGAATGTTTTACTGGCTGAATGTAACGCACACACAGAGACATCTGGAGGAGGGGTGGGGGGGGGCACGTCTAAGAATAGATAAAAGGCGGGACATTATTGTGATGAATGTCTGACAGATATTCTACATGTGCCTCACCGCCATAAACACGCACTGGCATAAGCCCCTCCCCCTTTCACACACACGCACATTTGCTGCTGGACAGCATCATTTCTCAGCTCCTTCACTTCGCCACATATGGTCACTGGCGTGTTGGCGGCGGACGCTTCAAACGACCTTCTTACGCCCCATCGCCGCTGACCAGCTAACGCCATTTCCTCCACATGGCCGCCTCGGAAAACACCACACACGCCGTTCTCGCGTCTCCATCCTCAGAGGACCTCTGTCGCTGCCGACGTCGTTGTTTATGGACTAACATGTGTGCTGTCAGTCATCTTTAATGGCGAGGAAACAGACGGACTTTAGTGGAATCCAACCACTGGTTCCCGTACATTCATCTATAAATAGATTTGGCCCTACCTGGGCTCATAAACACAACGCAACACACCTGGTCTGCCAGAGAATAAGAAGACGTAGCAGGAGGGATTCGTGTTGCCGACATTTAGCCAGTCAGTGTTGCTCTGGCTATTCTTCAAATAGGCTTCACAAATCAGGAACGGTATTTTGGAGAACTTTAAGAGTCTGGAGGTGAATCTAGTTTAGGTGAAGTGGTTTTCAAACTGATGGCGGTCTGGGGTGATCAAGATTATGAAAAAAAACACAGAAATGTGTCTTGATTGCAGTTTCACAAATCAGACTGTTCTTAGACTGTTCCAGGGTCTGTCAGTTAATCCAGGCCAGGTTTGAGAAGACTAAGTAAATTGTGGACCTGGTCTAAAGTGGTCTAGAGGCTAAAAAAAAAACAGACCAATGTGGATTTATGGCATTTTCACAAAAAGAATAAAGGTTTCACTAATCTCAAACTGGGCTATTGTGAACCTTGAGGGTCTGTTGATTAGTCCAGTCCAAGTGTGAGAAGTCTAGGTACAGTGGTTTTTGAACTGGACCTGGTCTAAGGTGGTTTGGAGGTTGGTTTTCACAAATAGAATAAAATTTTCACAAATCTCAGACTGTCTTATTATGAATCTTAGGGTCTGCTGATGAATCCAGTCCAGGTTTGAGGAGTCAAGGTAAAGGGGTTTTCAAACTGTACCTGGTCTAAGGTGGGCTAGATGACAGAAAAAAAAGACAGAATGTGCCTTTATTGCACGGTCACAGATCAGAAACTCTGCTATTAGGAGCCGACGGGGTCTGTGGTTTAATCCAGTCCAGGTTTGAGAAGTCTACGTATAGTGGTTTTCAAAGTGGACCTGGTCTAAGGTGGGCTAGATGATGAAAAACACACAGAATGTGCATTTATTGCACAGTCACAGATCAGAAACTCTGCTATTAGGAGCCGACGGGGTCTGTGGTTTAATCTAGTCCAGGTTTAAGAAGTCTAAGAAAAGTGTTTTTTGAACTGGACCTGGTCTAAAGTGGTCTGGAAGCTAAAAAAAAATGGCGCCATGTGCCTTTATTGCATTTTTACAAAGAGAATAAACGTCCCACCAATCAGAAACTTCGTTATTATGACCCATGAATGCAGTCCTGATTTGTAAAGTCTTGGTAAAGTGGTTTTCAAACTGGTCCGGGTTTCATGGACAAATCTAGGGAAGAGGCTTTTGGAGAGTCTGACATGAAGTGGTCTGCAATGATGAAAACACTAAATGAATACTAAGCACCCCAAATGGCGCCTTACGTAAGTAAACGTCTTGAGAGTTCCTATTTCCACCAACATCAGGATGCCCGAATTCAGCGGGAAAAAAACCGTATTTGGACAACTTGGTGATCCCGAGGTGACGTTAGATTACAATACATTGTCATTGTATTTCTGCATGGTTATGGGCCAGTACCGGACCACGACCCGGTGGTTGGGGGCCCCCGGATTAGCTGGTCTCCAGTTGATGGATAAATGCCACACATTCCTACAAAGTGACAACATAAACTGTTGTTTGTGTCGAATTTCCACGATCAACACGATGCTCACGCATGCACCGTGCACACAGTGTCCAAAAATCAATAGTATACCCCCCCCCCCCCCAACCACCCCCACCACCACAGGCTCCCACACACCAAGCTGTGGTCAACGCGAAGGGTTGAGACGGTGCAGCAAAGGAGAAGACGTTTAAAGCCAAGATGTCAAGGACCGGCATGGCGCTCCGGCCATAAATCACCGAATCATCCCGTCAGCTGTCACTCACCGATACGACGTCTGTTTTCTGAACGCCAGCCCCCTCAGCTTCTCCTCCAGGCTCTCCTGCTCCATGTCGGGCAGGCTGCTGAACGTGTCGCTGCAGCAGCCGACGGCAGCCTCCTCCGAGCCGGCTCCGGACTCCGACTCTCCGCCGTCGGCTCCGAGGGAGGCGAGCCGCCCCGCGCCCGAGCCCCCGGTCGCCGCGGGGCTGCTGCGCTCCTTGGCTCGGGGGTCCATGCTGGTCGCTCTCTCGCCCCGCGCCGGACCCCCCGCCGCCCCCGGTGCGCAGACGGCGAGGCCGCGGGAGGGGATGTCGAGGGAACGGGGACAGAGAGGGACACTCCGGGGACGATGTCCTCCAGCGTGTAGCCGCTAGCCTCCTCGAGAGCTAACTCAGATCAGGTCCGCCGCACGAGCTGCTCTCACGAGCTCTGAGCAGCTGCTGTCACGTGACGTCAACCCAGCGAAAGGGAGCGCGTTTGTCCTTCCAAAATAAAACCATATCGTCTACCGGAACGCTTTATTATGTAAACAAAAGCCCCGCTTGCCGACTTTTGTTACGTTCCGTGTTTAAATTATTAGCGATTGACGTCGTATAATGACTATCCCTGGTTTGTCCGTCCTGCTCTAAACATTCGATGGTCTTGTATTGATATTTACTGTCTCCTACCCTTACATTATTTATACTGCTTGTTCCGGTGAGGGGAACTGGTGCGATGGAGCCTATCCCAGCTAACTTTGACAAATGAATACAGTTCACGATAAATGGAAGATTTTGACAAAGGTACAAACGAATAGTTCGATAATAACGGAAATATTTATCATGCCGGACCTAACCGGAAGTGTCTTATTTTGTCGTGTTGAAATTGTGAGCGGCTTTCAAACAGAAGGCGGCGATCACGCCATTCTTCGGCCTCTGCAGCATCCATCCACGCAGGGACATGGAGCATGGCATTGTGGGATATTCCTCTCTTCCTCCTCCTCCTCCTCCTTCTTTGTGCAGCATCATCAGTCAGAAAGTAGGGCAGGGGGTGAGCTACAAACGAGCACACATATGCTGCGTTCAAGGACTGCAGCTGCTCCGCCTGTCATGTCCTTCTTCAATTGGACACTTCCATCCAGCGGTCAACCACGTGACACTGTGTGTGTGTGTGTGAAGACATATTTGGGGGATTCGCACTTCACAGATGAGCTGGTCTATTTCGGGACCTGAACGCCTCAAAAGGACAACCATGAGACTCCTTTCGGCCTAGAATGGAGTTCATTTCATTTCCAGCCAAGCTCGACACAAACCTCTGACCTCCCACTTCCTCCCCAAAGGAGGTGGCACCGTTGTGTTCAAGCCCTCAGGAGAGTAATGCAGCAATCTATGGCGTTCCTCAGGGCTCATGGCCCACACCACTGGTGTTCCATGGTCAAGCATTGTCCAGACTCAAAAGTATGCTTTCACTAAGGAAAATACTTTATTGCAAGCAAGGTGCAGAAGCACACAAGAACACGGAGAACGTTCTCCACCTGATAGGGTTCAGTCACTGCGGTTAATCGTTTCAAATGTCAGTGTTCCCGCATAAATCTTTCAATCTTTTGGAGATTCTTGAGGACGAGGCACCGAGATTTTAGACATTTTAGATGAATTCTATTTACAAAAATCTTTTTTTGTTTGTTTTTCTGCGAATGCTGCAAGTAAAAATAAAGCCGACAGTTTACACACGCTTAAACACTTTAAGGCGCCCCCTGGTGGCCGCCCATGCAGCGGTCAACCGCGGGCCACGCTCCAACTTGGCTGTGGTCAACCCCTAAGCTTGAAAGCGGCGCGGGGAATGCGATAAGGCACGTTAGGAACATACAAACAATATATTTATGAAAGGATAAGAAAATAAAAGCACGAGTATCAAAAGAAGGTAAGGGAATGGCGTAAAAACAACAGAACAATAGTCTTTGGAAACAAACGAGTCTATAAATACTGAAGTCAGTGCCCTGTAAAAAGCCTCCTCGTGTGCTTTGACGGCGCTGACGTTTAATCACAGGACGACGCTCATATTCAGTGCAGCTTTACTTCAACACGAGCGCCGCCATTTATACTCTTCTTACTTTTATTCTGCTGTGCTGTCACTACTTCCTGTCGGCTGATTGAGGAGCGACAGAATAGAAGAAAAAGCAGTGAGAAGTCAGGCGATTGTTCAAGGACACTGGGTCTTGCTCTTTGGGGAAGGCCGGGGAGGGCGACGGGGGGGGCTTTTGTTGGGTGGGGGTAGACCTCAGGAGGTCTCGTTGACGGTTCGCTCCAGCGCGAGCGTTTTACTTCGGCTCTCGTTCGTCCTCTGCTCCAGAGGCCTGGCGGAACAATACCAGCATTATTTGTTGTCATGGCAACAAACACACAAATACCCTGCACTGTGTACACCCCGGGACAGACGCAGCTTACCACCACCAGTGTGCGACTGTCCACCAATAACAGGCATTTACGTGTGGCGGTCCAAGATTTTGTGGCGGAATATGTGCTATCCAGACCCCGCTTTTCCAATACATTAATTTATTTGTGGCGGTCTATATTTTTTGTAGCGGGAACGATGTACACTCCAGACCCCGTGTTTATTTACATTTATTTGTGGCGGTCCACATTTTCTTGTGCCGGAATATGTGCTTGCCAGACCCCGCTTTTCCCATATATTCATTTATTTGTGGCGGTGCGCATTTTCTTGTGGCGGAATATGTGCTCGCCAGACCCCGCTTTTCCCATACATTCATTTATTTGTGGCGGTCTATATTTTTTGTAGCAGGAAAGATGTACACTCCAGACCCAGTGTTTATTTACATTTATTTGTGGCGGTCCACATTTTCTTGTGCCGGAATATGTGCTTGCCAGACCCCGCTTTTCCCATATATTCATTTATTTGTGGCGGTCTTTATTTTTTGTAGCGGGAACGATGTACACTCCAGACCCAGTGTTTATTTACATTTATTTGTGGCGGTGCGCATTTTCTTGTGGCGGAATATGTGCTCGCCAGACCCCACTTTTCCCATACATTCATTTATTTGTGGCATTCTATATTTTTTGTAGCGGGAAAGATGTACACTCCAGACTCAGTGTTTACTTACATTTATTTGTGGCGGTCCACATTTTCTTGTGGCGGAATATGTGCTCGCCAGACCCCGCTTTTCCCATACATTCATTTATTTGTGGTGGTCTTTATTTTTTGTAGCGGGAACGATGTACACTCCAGACCCAGTGTTTACTTACATTTATTTGTGGCGGTCCACATTTTCTTGTGGTGTAATATGTACTCTCCGAATGCAGTGTTTACTACAGTTGATTTATTTGTTTGCGGATTGGTGCTCTCCAGACCCAGTGTTTACTTACATTTATTTGTGGCGGTCCACATTATCTTGTGGTGTAATATGTGCTCTCCAGCCCCCGTTTTTCCAAGACATTCATTTATTTGTGGTGGTCTATATTTTTTGTGGCGGGAACGATGTACACTCCAGACCCAGTGTATATTTACATTTATTTGTGGCGGTCCACATTTTCTTGTGGCGGAATATGTGCTCACCAGACCCCACTTTTCCCATACATTCATTTATTTGTGGCATTCTATATTTTTTGTAGCGGGAAAGATGTACACTCCAGACTCAGTGTTTACTTACATTTATTTGTGGCGGTCCACATTTTCTTGTGGCGGAATATGTGCTCTCCGAATGCAGTGTTTACTACAGTTGATTTATTTGTGGTGGGATTGGTGCTCTCCAGACCCAGTGTTTACTTACATTTCTTTGTGGCGGTCCACATTTTCTTGTGCGGGAAAATGTGCTCGCCCGACCCCACTTTTCCTATACATTCATTTATTTGTGGCGGTCTATATTTTTTGTAGCGGGTAAGATGTACACTCCAGACCCAGTGTATATTTACATTTATTTGTGGCAGTCCACATTTTCTTGTGGCGGAATATGTGCTCACCAGACCCCACTTTTCCCATACATTCATTTATTTGTGGCGGCCCACATTTTCTTGTGGCGGAATATGTGCTCTCCGAATGCAGTGTTTACTACAGTTGATTTATTTGTGGCGGGATTGGTGCTCTCCGGTCCCAGTGCTTCCCATAATTATTCCCATATTTTATTTGTGGCGGTCCAAAGTCGTGGCAGATTAGGTGCGCTTGAGAACCAGTCTTTCCGAAACATGAATTACATGAAGTATTGCGATCGTGTAGAAGTTGCCAGTCCTTGACGATGAGCAGGTTTTAAAGCGACGCAGCGGTGAGTGGTGAGTTTGAGGTGCCTGGGAGTGTTTGTGCCGATTGGGTGGTGTCGGAGCGTGTCTGGTACCTGTGCAGGTTCTTTGGCGCGTGCGTGTCGTTGCTTTTACTCCTGAAAGGCGGGTGTGTCTCCGCCCGCCTCGGCTCCTGCGACACTCTTTGCTGCTCCGAGCGGCGCCATGCTGCCATGACGACAGCGGGCGTGTCCTCCCAGTGGTCGGGATACTCGCCGCCCAGGCCCAGGAGGTGCGGCGGCTCGTCCTCCAAGGTGGACAAGAGACTTCTGGACTTGACTGAGGGAATACAAATGTAAAGATCATGAATTTCTATTCTGTTTTTTTATTTGTGGTGGTCCAAATGTATCTGTGGCTGACCGATGGCCGAGTAGGACTCTTTGACGGCCATCTGTTTGGAGGCCGGGCCACTCTGGGCGAGGCCGGAGGACGGGGTGAGGCCGCTGGGGTAGAAGCTGCCCAGAAAGAGAGCGAAACACATCACCACCACCTGCCGGGGGGGGGGGAGAGAGCAAGGGAGAGAGTGGGCGGAGTCAGAGGAGGACATAAGAGCCGGTCGATAACCTCATCAATATCTCTCAGACTCGTACCATTAGGCAGGATGACGTCTGCGTGGTCGCCACTCTGCACGATTTGGGGAGTCTACCGGAGAGTGATGCTTGCAAGGACTGGAGCTGCTGCAGCAGAGACCTGAACGTGCACGCACACACACACACACACACACACACACACGTTAGCTTGCATCACGTGTGTCAAATTGTAACGCTCCTCTAAAGTGACGGTCGCCAGCGTATTGATGTTCCAGAGTGTTGTTTTCATTCGCTGAGAGTGCTGCTGTCATGTGACTGCCCACCAAGGTACACACACGCCGCCCCATTAAGCATTCGGACGGCGAGCACAAAAGCAGCTGTGCTGCAGCCTCGCAGTAAAAGCGTGTGTTTGCAGGGGCCAACCGCATGATTATGCACCACCGCCTTTTGTTTCTTCTGCTAGAAGCACTAAAGCGCCCTCTAGTGGTGACTGCAGGCATTTTGGCTTCCGTTTAAAGGAAGGTTTTAATTACCATTTACTAAAACTAATTAATAAATCATCATAAAACGGCATACACAAGTAATACACAAATTTAAGGCATTCAGAAGATGCATTCAAAGACATTGAGAAGATATGTAGTATTCTATACTGGTCACTAGGTGTCAGTAATGTTGCATGAACGAGACAATAGCCAACGCTGGAAGTACTGTACAGAGCAGAACGTTCTGAAACCACCAAGGAACTCTCCCAATGCTAACATGTGAAACTGTATTATGTCTGCCATTTATGGCCACCATATTGGGCAAGACGGGGGTAAAGGTGACTATGGGAGTGTTATTTCCTGTCTACTGGGTTCTAATGTTAAAACACTAGAAGGTTTAGAAGGTTGTTAATGGGTTTTCTATGTTTTACACGTCTTATTTTCAATACTTCTTCAATACGTCTTATTTTACATTGACTATATTGGGTAATAGGAGTGCAAAGGGAATTATAAAGATGTTCATTCATGTTTAGAGGGCTTTAACAATGTTAAAAAATGTATTTAGAAAATTGTACACAGGTTTTCTCTGCTTACTATGTATTACTATATTGGGAAATAAGAGTGTAAAGGTGACTATAGGGGTGTTATTTCATATCTAGAGGGCTCTAATAATGTAAAAAAAAACATTTAGAAGGTTGTAAACCGTGTTATTTTCTCTTATGTCTACTATTTGAGGGACAAACTAGTGTAATAATGAATATAGGGGTGTTATTTCATGTCAAGAGGGCTCTAATAATATTGAGAAGGTCATAAACAGGTTTACTGTGCTCCAAGTACCAAAATATGGCAGTAATAATGGTGGTGACCAGTGCGTACATAAAGAGACATACTGTGTATGACCGCATGGTTATGGCCAAAATAACAATGACTTCATCAATATTGAAATGATGTTCATCAATCACGAATGTGACAGCAGCTACTTCAATGTAAAAGGGCCAATTCCCTGGTGTGTTGTCATTTTAGAGTTAAAAGTTAAAATCCCATTTAATGACTTTTGGTTTCATTTCATATATATTTTACGTTCCTTGTAGTACTAGTAGTACTACTACAATATGTCTAGGTATGTGTAGTCAGTGTACCACTTACTTGTTGGTGCACTCCAGTGTCTCCACTTTTCTGCGCAGTTCACAGTTTTCGTTGGAGCATGTCTCCACCCTGTGGTCAGAGGGAAGTACTGCAGGTGAGTGATGCCCGGTTCAAAAGCATTCAACAATAAAAAGGATTTTAAAAACCCAACTAAAGCCTAATTAGAGCACAGTACAAGACTTTTTGTCAAGTTGATCATAAAAGGACGCACTTCTTCTCCAAGGTGTCCATGTATTCCTTCTTCTTCCTGCGACTCTCCTGGGCTGAAATCTGAGGGAAGATAATATGTTAAAATAAAGACTTAATAATAAAAACTAAATGCAGTTTTCCAAGAACTTCACCTTATTCTTGATCTTCCTGCGTATCTTCTTCAGCGCCTTCTCCTCCGCCTTGGTGAGCGGCAGCTTGGTGGGAACGGGATAACCCTCGGCGACCAGCGTGCGGCGCTCCTCTTCGGTCAGCATCAGTGGTCCGGAGCCCTGAAGCTTCTAAAACCAAAAACAGCAGAACTTCAAGCAGCTATGGCGGGCCACTTGATTAGGCACGCGTCATGCGTCACTCACGTGGGGGGCGGTGAGCAGAGGTGAGTTGGATAAGGAGGAGGAGGAGCTCCCGCGGGGGGACGCCTTCAGACTTGGCTGGGCGGGAGGCGGGCAGGCGGGCGAGGTGGGGCGGGACAGGCTCGGAGGGGCGTGCACGGGGCTCTGGCTGCCCTCCGAGTCGCTGCCGTGGGAGCTGGGAGGGGTGGGTGGCATCTGATCCAGACCTGAAGGGGGCGGGGGCAGACCCTTGTAAGGACTAAACATGGGGGCTATATGTGGAGGAGCTACAACTCACCTTTGGCGGACAGGTTGAGAAACTGGTCCACTTCGTGGGGTTCTAGTTTGATCTTTGGGAGGACGCTCTCCTCCTTCACCTGCCAGCGTAAAGATTATTACCGTGAAGATGACCACACGTGCACATTTAATCACCCACCTTGATGCTTTTGTCATGGGGGCCGCTGACGGGGCTCTGAGCCGGGCTGGTGGGGGTCACAGTGACGGCAATGATGGAGGCCTCGGGGGCTTCGGGCTCCTCAGCGGATCCCAGAGAAAGGGGGAAGGTGGGCAGGAGGGAGGAGGGGGCGTCGCCCAGGAGGCCCTCCATGGCCTCATCCTGGTCCATGGGCCACTCGGCCGAGTCACCATCAGATTCTTAAATAAAATAAAAACGTATTACGAGGAGCTGCTTTAAGAAGAAGATCCACAGGAGCGCCATCCTCACCTGCGTCGCTGCCGTGCTCCCCGGTCAGGTGCGACAGCGGCGACTGCGGCCTGCTGTCGCCGCACAGCGAGTAACTATGTTCGGCCGTGATGTGCGGTGGCAGCGGGGAGGACGGGGACAAGTCTCCCCCGTCCTCGCCCTCCATGGCGTCCGTGCCGACTCCTCGCACCCCGCCGGACAGGAAGGGGTCGCTTAGGAGCTGCCCGAGCAGAGCGTCCTGGGAGAGGTCGTCCAGGAGCTCAGAGAAATGCTGCACAAGACGAGAACAAGTAGGGATTGTAAACAATCACAGCCACCAGGGGGCGTACTTGCATGTGTGTTGTCTTTCATCAGTCCTCATTTACATGCTTTTATAAGCTAAAAGGCTCCCGTTCCAAAAAGGTGTCATAACAAGTGCCTTATTGTGCTACTACTTTTTCCAACAAAACCACCACATGGTGGCGCTGGTACTAACCCCACCACCAGCTCAAGGAGCTCCGCTTTGCTCAATTACATCGTATACTATCCTCATATGGAAGGGTGGTTGGCCTCCATTTTGTCCTAGCGGGCTTTCCGTAGTCAGGAAGTAGCCTCCTGCTATTAAGCCGTACAATGAGCCGATTCTTTTCTTATTGAGTCCGACAAAATGTTGCCTACAAATGTGTTATTTGTGTATTTTTTTGTGCATCATCTGCTAAAGTGGGATATTAAACGGGATGCAGATCGTTTTTGGAAGTGTTTCAAGTCGCCATAGAAGTGGCTAACCGCTAGCATGTATATGGTATTTGTAACGTAAGTTAGCACTGAGCTAGCGCTTATCTTTGAAAGCATTTCATTCATGTTCAATGTATCTTATGTAAATTGTATTTCTACATACTTTATGTCGTTGTATACAGTATCTTACAGTGCATCAAGGCTTTATTTGGAACCGTTACCTGTCAGCTGAGCTAGCAACAATGGCGGGAGAAGAACACTTGGACCAAACACAGCCCATCGGAAGTCATTGAACTACAGTGTGTGTGTGTGTGTGTGTGATGCTAGCAGCACACTGTGAGGCTATTTAAGAGGGAAGACAAATATTTACACACGGACCCACCAGTGGGACACCCACCATCTGGTCCACAACATCCAGCTCAGACACGTAAACAAATATCCAAGAGCTAACTTTCAGGCTTAGAAGTTATCGCCTTGGTAACTTGGTTGCCATGGTTACTGCCTCATCCGTCCATCCCTGGCCACTTAGCTCAGGAGGTTGAAGCAACAGTGTGGGGCGTTGTTGACCCGAGTGTGCTTAAAAATAACGTCTTTGTATAAGGACAGGAAAGGGGAGAGGTCCCACTCTGCCTGCTTAAAAACAGAACCAGGCCACAAACCACACAGGCACACCAGCTTCATACACTCCCTGTTATTTCTCCTGTGTGTGTGTGTGTGTGCGTGTGTGTGTGATGGGCTGTGGCCCGCTCCACTGCCCTACATCTCACACACACATACACACACACACACACAGTAGCGTCTTTGTGAGGCCAGCTCACACAGGCGTGCCATTTCAGGATCACTGTAACTCGACACCCCTCCCATCTGAACCCCCCCCCCACCTTCCCAGACGACCTCAGTAGCCCGAGTGGGAAAAGTGGGAGGCAGGAATCTGTGAGGAACAAAAAGGATGGTGTGAGTCAATCATCGGGAGGAAAATGAAGATGACTTAAAGGCGCCATAACAAACATTAGAACGGGGCGTCCTGTTGTTCCAGCACACCTCACACGCACCTGGTCTGTCGGGGAAGAAGAAGACGTAGCAGGAGGGATCTGTTGGTTAGAGCGGCGACTCTACGCAACAATGAGGCACCTTTGTTCCTCGTGACCAAAAAGCTTATTTGATGCCACATACTAACGTTGCTACTCTGCGTAGCCTCTCTCCAGAAAAAAAAACATCAGATGTCTGAAAGTCACCACGAGTGAGCAAAACCTGACAACACAGACGTCAAACTCTTGGTTTTTTTTTTTTAATGAGCGATTAGGTCTCCTCAATAAAAGGTGACCACCAGCTGTGCCGTGTCTGCTTGGAGCGCTAATGGAGGATAAGGGGGGGGGGGGTAGGAATGCTGCCTCCAAGTCTTTAATTCCTTTTGTATGGAAACCACTGAAGGAAGGCACTGTCATAATTAGCAGATGGAAAAAAATCTAAAATTTTGAGTTTGTAGCTTGTAATTTTGACTTTAAATTGATATTTTTTAAATCTTATCATTTTGAATTATTAGCTCACAATTATGACTTTCTATCATAATATCAACTTTATTTCATAGTTGAAAAAAAGTTGAATGACGCAACATCAGGAGTCAAAGAAGCAATCTTGGGAGGTGGGGGGGGGGGGGGGGGTGTGGAGGAAGAAATGTTTGCGCACGCGAGCACTTTAGCCCTGGACTGTGTCCTCGGCGCGATGACACGCTCCCACGCCAAGATAAAGGCCTCCCGACTCATCGTTAGCAGGGTTAGCGTTGTTAGCGTGAAGGAACGTCGACGACCACCAGGATATGCAGTATTTCTGCCTAGCAACAGTGTCAGGAAGCCAGCTAGAAATCTGAACGCTCTGACACGCTGGAGTGTACACAAGCGATGATAATGATCATCCAGTCATAACTAAACATTAGCGTGGCAAGCTGCTTGCAGATAGCGCCATCGTAATCAACCACAAAGGCCTGCTTTTCTCATGTGAGGAACCTTGGACAAAACCACAGGCTGCTTTTATCTCAGGAAGGCGAGGCCGTTTTGACTCGGAGCGTGGAGCGTTCACGTTTGAAGCCTCCCTCCCACCCCCCAGGGCTGCAATGATTATACCTCTGGTTGCATCTAGTGCTTTCCCTCCCCAGGCAGATAATGACACCTCATGAGAAAGCCCAATTAGTCGCCGCATGGAGACGTGGGCGCCGTCTGGCAGACGGGAAGAACAACGATAAAGCGTGACGGAGCGGGACAGGACATCAATGATTGTCGTTGAAAGTTAAGATGTCTTGCTTTCTCGTGAAAGCGAAAGCTCACGGTGTACAAATAACACGGCAGGTCAAAGGTCATGGCTTATCTGGGCCACTGTGACATGTTGGCGTGCATGGGTGTGTGTGTGTGTGTGTGTGTGAGAGAGAGAGGGAATTAAAGTGAAAATGCAGACATGGAAAAGTGTGGATCCTAAATGATACCCCCCTCCCTCCCTGCAGGCCTGCTGAGGCCTCACCAAAAGTTCCACATTGTTCCTCCACGCAAACACACACACACACACACACACACACACACACACACACACCAAACAGCATCCAGACGTCAGTGGATGACTTCACCACAGGCAGACCGGGAAGAACCTTCACAATCCTATTTTCAATCAGAGTTTGATAGCGAGTACATTTTATCACGCTAGCATGTTATTGTTATGGGTCAAATATGAATTCACGTCACGCGTGGAATATTTTCTTGAGCTTTAAGCGAGAAAGCCGTCCTGAGCACGACTTCCTGGCTGAACTTCTGAAACGTTCCGCCGTGGCCGTTTCGGGGCTTTCGAGAAGTGAAAATGTTGGAACTTTCTGTCAGCTGGGGAGAGACTGGGTTGTTAGAATTGGGTCAGCTCACGCAGGTTTTTTCCATGTCGTCATGGCGACCAGCCAGCCGGGTTTAGTCATAGCCTCCGCTCAGCAAAAACAAAGTTAAGTCTACAAGACGGACCATTTTATTATTTTATATCACCTAACGTTATAGTTCATGACTTTTTTAGTTACATTTTCATTCATTTTCTACCGCTTATCCTCACGACGGTCGCAGGCGTGCTGGAGCCTATCCCAGCTGTCCTGGGGCGAGTTTCTACGTCAACTTGTTAAGCAGCTTTCTAAGAAGTTAGCTTGCAGACTTTCTTGGCGGCCATCTTGCTAGCACCGTTTTCAACGTGGGTCACACAAGTAAAGACTGAAAGCGGGTCAGTGAATGCCTCTGCTAAGACTTTTCATGTCTCCACAAGACTAAAACAAACTCGCCCGGACTCGTCCGCCATGGTCACACGTCTGCCTAGCAACAGAAAATGAAGCAGCTTGCGGACGTTTTTACTGGACTTTTCCTGCTGAGTTGGGCAAGAACCGACTCGATCAACTTGCAGGGACGATGGCCAAAGGCGGGGTGAAAGGTTAACGAGACCGCATGATTGGGAGCAGACGGAGACAGGAAGTGAGGCGGCACGCCCATAAAAGGTGTCCTGCTGCTGCCTAGAGAGATTTTGATGCTTCAGCACCGCCGAGCTGCTTGACGCTGGATGATGATGATGATGATGAAGCCACTTTAGGTCGAAAAAGTCTTCTACACGATGCTCCTTTTGGGATTAGATACTTCGAGCTAACCACACACACAAAGGCGTGGCGGAGAAGACAAATGAAGGAGAGACAAATTTAGCTTCTCCTCAGAAGACCATAATCATCATCTCTCGCTGCATGATTACCACCTTCCTTCTCCGCAAACTCAAAAGCTCCACTTCTCCCGGCCAGAAGGGGGGAGGAGACGTTGCATCAGACTGGGAATACGCACACACACACATGCACACGCACACGCTTCCATGTGGACGCCATGTGTGAGCCTGCGGGCTTCACGGAGGGAGCAGCAGGACAACCAACAAACCCCCCGATGGCGTCTTTGCAACTTTCTCAACAGGATGCCCTGCCCCGCGGAGAACAGGCGTGTGACTGTCACGCCGTTGTTTACTCTGCGACTGTTTGCCAACACGCCGCCGAAGAAGTAGTGTAGGAGAGTGTGTTACGTAAGAGCACGCATTCTTGGAAAGGAGCGCAGCAAACCTCCTCACTGCCAGACGGGTGCATGGAGTGCACTCAGAGCACATACAGTAACCGTGGTGCGTTCAAGGACCGCCAAATAAAGTGGGAACTCTAAACACTCCAGCATCTCAAAGCGCTCACAGGCGGCTCCGTCTTGTTTGTGGCTTTTAGAGAAAATTTTGTTGGAGTTCTGAACATATCGGCTGTCTGGACCCCCCCCATGGCTCCCCCATCACTCCCAGTGCATAGCTTTGATTACATGGCTGCTTTATCGGTAGTTTTCAATGTATGCTAACTGGAAGCTAATACTTCTCCGACAGCGTCAATCACTGCTATGATGAATGCTACTCTCACTTTAAGCTAACAGTAAGACGCATGTTTACTGACAAATGGCCCAAAGGGGTTCCCATCATGACAGCGCGTCTTCTGAGTGGAGATGATGTCACTTCCTGTTTTGCGAACCAGCGGAACCTGATCCGCGATGCAGGGAGCGGATGGATTTATGCCGTGAAGGCTTTGCATTGTCGTCAGGAATCTGGCGTCAACACACCCTGCACCGGGAGAGGAGGGCAAACAAACCCGCCGGTCTCTTTGTGGAACACTACGCTCCATTTTACCTTCATGCACGCCCTGCTCACGCTTGGCTGCTGGGGCCAACGTGCGCACCGGCTGCGCCGCTTCTCATTGGACAAACGCTGGAGGAAGCGTAGCCTCGGGACCGCCAGTCAAGTCTGGACCCGTCAGGAGCAGCAGGTCTAATGTGAGTGGGTTCCGGAGGCTTCTATACGGGGCAAGGATCAGACGTTTCCTTTTGCCGGCCCAAAGTGGCTCCTTGGCGCTCGCACTTACATAACAGATGGACAATACCTCCTTGGATTCCTTGGATATTTCCTTGGATCCTTAGAGATGCATTTAGCAGATGTCCAGCAGCTTTAGGCTGCTTTTTACTTTTAGGCTGCCTTAGCTCACATAAAAGTCCTGAAAGCTCTTTAAAAGGATATTTTACAAGCTTTTAATGAAAAATAAGCTAAGTCCTCAAAAGCTCTTTCAGAGTATATTTTACTAGCTTTTGGTGAAATATAAGTTGGGAAAAAGAACCTGCGTCCTCCAAGCAGTAGACGGCATTTTGGTTTACAATATTTGTGGTACGTCCCGTAATAAGTCCTTGAAACTCTTTAAAATGATATTTTACTAGCTTTTACTGAAATATAAGATGGTGGTTATAGTGCAATATGAAAATAAACTGCATATTCAAATCACCAGATGGTGTTTTGTCTTATAAAATTATATTTTACATGCAGTTGGTGATAATATAATAAGCATGAAAGCTCTTTAAAAGTATATTTGGCAAGCTTTTGGTGGAATCTAAGCACGTTAGGCCGCATAATAAGCCGTGAAAGCTCTTTTAAAGTATATTAGGCAAGCTTTTGGTGGAATCTAAGCACATGTTTGGCCGCATAATAAGCATGAAAGCTCTTTAAAAGTATATTTGACAAGCTTTTGGTGAAATCTAAGCATGTTAGGCCGCATAATAAGCACCAAAGCTCTTTACAAGTATATTTGGCAAGCTTTTGGTGGAATCTAAGCACGTTAGGCCGCATAATAAGCCGTGAAAGCTCTTTAAAAGTATATTTGACAAGCTTTTGGTGAAATCTAAACACAAGTTAGGCCGCATAATAAGCATGAAAGCTCTTTTAAAGTATATTAGGCAAGCTTTTGGTGGAATCTAAGCACATGCTTGGCCGCATAATAAGCATGAAAGCTCTTTAAAAGTATATTTGACAAGCTTTTGGTGAAATCTAAGCATGTTAGGCTGCATAATAAGCACCAAAGCTCTTTAAAAGTATATTTGGCAAGCTTTTGGTGGAATCTAAGCACGTTAGGCCGCATAATAAGCCGTGAAAGCTCTTTAAAAGTATATTTGACAAGCTTTTGGTGAAATCTAAACACAAGTTAGGCCGCATAATAAGCATGAAAGCTCTTTAAAAGTATATTTGACAAGCTTTTGGTGAAATCTAAGCATGTTAGGCCACATAATAAGCACCAATACTCTTTAAAAGTATATTTGGCAAGCTTTTGGTGGAATCGAAGCACGTTAGGCCACATAATAAGCCATGAAAGCTCTTCAAAAGTATATTTGACAAGCTTTTGGTGGAATCTAAACACAAGTTAGGCCACATAATAAGCATGAAAGCTCTTTAAAAGTATATTAGGCAAGCTTTTGGTGGAATCTAAGCATGTTAGGCCGCATAATAAGCACCAAAGCTGTTTAAAAGTATATTTGGCAAGCTTTTGGTGGAATCTAAGCATGTTAGGCTGCATAATAAGCACCAGAGCTCTTTAAAAGTATATTTGGCAAGCTTTTGGTGAAATCCAAACACAAGTTAGGCTGCGTAATAAGCATGCAAGCTCTTTAAAAGTATATTTGAAAAGCTTTTGGTGAAATCTAAGCACATTAGGCCACATAATAAGCATGAAAGTATATTAGGTAAGCTTTTGTTGGAATCTAATCAGGTAAATACAACAGAACATAAAAATATCCTGCATATTCTACACAGTAGACATCATTCTGGCTCGCAGTGTTTCATCCCCATCTTCTAATAAGTCCTGAAAGTTCTTTAAAAGTATATTTGACAAGCAGCTGGTGAAATCTAAGATGGTAATAAAAATAAATGATGTTTTCAACCCTGCAGATGTCATTTTGCTTTGGAATAACTGAGTTGGGTCAGTAATATGCCATGAAAGCCGCCCAATCAAATACATTTAACAACGATAACCATGCTCACTTTTGATTGACACTGTCAGAGAGGTATTCGGTGAGCAGTGTACTCATTAGTTTACTCCTTTTGTTCCTCAACAATGAGCACAAACATGCCCTAAAAGGAAATAAGAGAGGATGACTATTGCCAAATGCATCTGAACAAAATGACAGGAGATGGTGCTTGTTCTGATTATTTACAAAATATTTTCACTTAAGTAAACAAACCTAAAAAAAGGGGGGGGGGGGTGCAGTTGGGTGGTACTTGTACCCTGGACCTCAAGGCTCGACTAGTGCATGGAGAGCAGGGCACACACACACACACACACACACACACACACACACAGAGTCAAATCATGCTACTCCAGTAAGGACTTACATTAGTGTAGAGAGCACAGTCCATGTCCGCAGCCTCGGACAGCTCACTGAGGTTCCGGTCCCAGTGCAGGAAGGCTTCAGTGGAGTCCAGGATCTCCATGGTCCTCTGTCCCCGCTGTGTCCTCCTCCGGCACGACAGCAAACAAGAAAAGTTCGCAGTAGCTTTTTGTGTGTGTGTGTGTGTTTTTAACAGGAATTCGTCACCAGAAAGTGAGTTAAAGATGCGTCAACGTCCGAATGTTTTTTGTTGATTATCCCCTCTTGCCGTCTTCGACATCAACACAGTTGGCGGCTGTCTCACCTTCCTTTTCTCTCCTCCTCCTCCTCCTTCTTCCTCGCCCACCAGACTGACTGGAATGTGTGGGCGGAGTCAGACGCCAAGCGAGAAAGTGCAAAAATAACAACCATCAAACTGTTAAAACGTATGTTGTCAAGGTTTGCGTTGAAAGTACGACTTCCGATTTAATTTACAATGAATGTATTCGCAGTTTTGTGACTTCCAAGTGTTTGTTCAACTCTCAAATCCAAATATTTCAACCACTTCCGGTTTCAATGTAAAGTCTTCTCCAAAGCCTCCGCGTCGACGACTGAGTTAATGACACAAAAGATGGGGGCCTCAACTTCATCTTTAGGTTATAAAAAAGTTAAAGCTTTCTGCTTTAAATAATAGATGAGAACTAAACACGATTTAAATCTTAACTCGCTATTTGAAACTTTATTCATTCAAGTTCCGGTCTGGCGAAGCGCACGCGCATTTATCGTCCAATCAGGTCACACAAAAAAAGCAAGACTTTCGACGGGCAGAGAAACTGGCCAACCAGGAGAGCGTTTAACGTTTCCTTCAGGCCAATGAGGGGAGGCCAAGAATACTAGCGACGATGGCCCGCCTTCAAAAATAATCTTTCTCTAAACGACAACTTTCCAATCGTATCGTGAATAAACTGTTTTACCATTTAACAGGTGTGTGGCTTTGCTCAGTGCTATATTGTGAATAAATTGAAATGACTTGTACATTTCTGACAACCCTCAACAGATAAGTGCCTAAATGTTAGTAAAGTAGCATTCTTTGGGAAAATGTATCTTTGTGACATTTTGCACACTAACCCCAAAAGCTGAATGAAAATACTACACACATGTACATTGCAAAGGGAAAGTACTACACAAATGTACTAGGAGACATCATGACTTTTTTCCACCAGTTGAAGGTGCCACAGTCTAACAACGCTTGTGTGCAGCTTCAAAGCCTTGGCAAACTGTCTCTGTGGTGTCCCGTCCTCAGTCTCTTTTATTATACAAACACAAGAAGGTAGAAAAATAACGTTTGTTGGAAAGAAGAAGCGTTCAGGTTCTGTCACGAATGTTGTCACTCAGGAAGATGATGTTGTCTGAGAAAACAAGGAGCGGGGGCGGCTTTTTAGCTTTGTCGGCGTAAACCTGAATGTGCAGAGTTTTTCTACAAACCTGCAATGATGGTGGTGGCCTGGCGTCTCACTTGGTTCTTGTCCACGTACTCGCCGTAGTCCAGCTTGCCTTCCACCAGGATCCTGGCCCTGCGAGACGCATGGTTGAATGGGGTGCGATGGGGCGCGTTAGCACTTCCGGGGGCATTACATACCCTTTCTTGACGTACTGGTAGGCCACGTCCCTCAAACCGGGCTTAAATATGGACACGCGGTGCCAAGTGGTCTTCTGGCTGATGTCACCTGGAGGTGAAAAACACAACAAAACAAATACTAGTGTGCTTTTCAGCTCTTTTGACCATAGCTGAAGCTTTGTGTCCTGAACAGGTTGAGTAACAGCCTCCTCTAGTGGTGAGAATTAGAACTACAACTACAACGACCACTTTGATATTTAGTAAAGCAACACATGTGGATGTTGTTTGAACACATGTAGCTCACATTAAACCTTCCAAAACTGTGAGATTTCTAATGAATAGTTAAGAGTATTGTAATAAAATATATTTACTGTAATACAATGATGAATTTCTATGCATTTTAATGTGTTTTAAAAGAGAATTAAGAAATGATAGAAGTACGACATCTCTACTAGGGTGTTGCTAGTAGCTACCTGATGAGCTCATCTCATTCTCTCCAGTGCGCCACATTTCGTTGGTGGCCATGGAGAAGATGGTGACAGGGTTGCGACCCTCCACTTGTCTCATCACTGGGTCCTGACCCACTCGGCCCAGCAGCTGCACACGGTTTATTGCTGCAAGGACGACACCATGTTGGATTGGAGCTTTTACTTCCTATATGTTCACATAAATAGCACTCGTTCCACTTACATCTCTCCAGGATGAGGCTGGAGTCGGTGGTGTTGTTCCTCACCAGTTGTCTGAAGACCTGCAAGAGTCATGACTAAGTATGGCCATGTTGATACTTTCAACGTAAACACTACATTCCTATTGTGGATGAATCCAAAGAAGGTTGCAACCCACCTGTGCTGAAGCCCTTCTCAGCATTTTCTCAATACTTTGCAGACAGCTTGGACGAGAAACAACTCCCACCCCCCGGTTCGTACTTGGAATATCTGCAGACAGGAAGCTCGTTCTTAACATTCTATGGGTCAAAAGAAGCGATGCTTCGTGTCCAAACGACACTAAATGATCTCCAAGCACATCGGGGTGACATATTTATGTTTCAGCCCCATCATGCAAAGTGAAAGTCGTGCTCTCGCAATTTCCCGCCACGGCCTAAAACACGCAAAAGTCAACTCAAATGGACGTTTTTCGTATTCGGTTGTCACACCGGATTGACATCGGCGACCGTATAACATGATAACAAACATCGGCGACTACTGCCAGAAGTAAATAAGTTCTAAACTTACCGAAAAGCTGCACGTCAGGTCGTGTAACCTAGCACTACTTCCGGTCCGTGTGTAACTAAAGCCCCCACCAGCAACCGCGACGAAGACAACTAGAGTTCCGCTTGTTTTTAAAAACTATGCCAGTATTTCCCGCCGTGTGAAGATGATATTTAGCGTGTATAATTTTAAATATACAGTGGAACATTGGTAAGCATCATTCATTTCTTCCAGAATAAAATAAATGTTAACCAAATCAGTTCAAGAAAGCCAAAAAATGTTTGGAACTCGACTGGATGGTTTAAGAATTCATTGTTTTACAAACGTTTCTTAAGATCGCTGATTTCCGCTTCATTTAGCCATTTAGTTTAGCTAGCTAATAGGAGGCTAACAAGGAAGGCCGTTTTGTGATGGGACAAAAAAACATTAAAAACACAGGCAAAATGCAATTATTATGATAGTTATTTAGTATTATACGCTAAGAGGGTGAATGGACGCAAAAATTGAGGCTAAATTGTGTTAACTGAAAAACACGCAAACCGGGACGGTTCTCCATACAGTATTTATACTCGATATACTGCATCTATAATTGTCTTATTTACTTCATTGTCTGTGAGACAATTAATTACAATCAGAATAATTCACAATAATACAATATCATCTATAATAGCAAATATAATGTCTCTTTTTGACACAAAGTTGTGATGAACAAAGTTGGAAATGTCATCACTATTTAATGTATTAATGATTAATAATAAAAAAAATCTGTGAATATGTGGGTTGCGAATGCTGATACACTGCATTCCATATTATTTCCAAGTGATGTAACGCTGCCTATTTATTAGTTGACTATATTCTGTGTTATGTTTTTTTATCCATTCCAAAAGTAGACAATTATTTCTGTAAGTCATTGCTTGTTGCCGTTTCAAAGTGTGTTTTTTCAATTAAGTGCAATCTGACCAGCAGGGGGCGTGCCCCGCTGAGGTCTGGGAGGAGCCGCTGTTGGGATGAGGCTGACTCTTCCCAGGAAAACTCCCACCGCCTCTTTGACTTTCCCACAGGAGCTCACAGGGAGTCATCAACACTCTTCCACGGGCTGTCAGAGCTCCGACATGTCGCTCCTCATTCACTTCTGGACCGCTTTAGGTGAGTTTGGGATGTTTTCTGTCCCAACTATGAAGTGCTCTTTGATGGGAACGTCATCTCGTGTGCCAAAAAAGGCAACAGCAACAACAACACGGCTCCTAATGGAAGCCAGATGCAGGCTGTTAGTCAGAAGTGATCTTCCTTCCCGGTCATCTGTGTGATGTGACCTCGAGTGTGGTTCTCCATGCTGTTGTCTTCCTTAGCGGTGCTGTGGTGTCCCGCTGGGACGCTGGTGCCCGAGATGGCAGACGTGTGCACGGAGGGGAGCTGCTACCCGGCCACGGGGGACCTGCTCATCGGCCGGGCCCACAAACTCATCGCCTCGTCCACCTGCGGCCTGCAGGAACCCGAGACCTTCTGCATTGTGGGACACCTGGAGGTAAGAGGAAGTTGATTCATTCGTGTTTCGCCGGCCAGTCCCTTTAGTTCGAGACCATAAAAGTCCACACAATGTCTCCTCGTCTGTCACGTCGAGTGGGAGTACAGAAATTCCCCTCCACAATAAAAGCGCTGTGCACAGGCCCCCGGCCGCTGAAAGGGCGTCCTTATGGACGCTCGCAGACGGTGGGGATGAGTGCAGAGTTGAAGAATGCGCCACAAATGAGGAGGAGGAAGGATTCTTCTCACGTTTCAGCACATTTGGAAGTGTTACGTTTCCACTGACATGATGTAGTGCACGTTCATTGATGCGACTCCTCAGGAGCCGCTTGAACGCCGAGGCCCCCGAGTGCATCACAATGGACGGACTGATAAAGAAAAAAACAATGGAGGAATGTAAATATAAACAAAACAGTGCAAAATGGTGTGCGCTCACAGACTACATGAATGCGACCGTTCGATACGATTGGCAACAAGAAACTTCTGCGTTGAGCTAATGTGGCTCACGCAGGCAGGCTCTACTTGAGTACCATCTAGTGGTTAAAATGGGATTTACATCTCTCATAACAATGACGAAGTAAAAAATGTTCTCCGAAAATGTTGACGATAATTTGTACCACAATTATCAACCAGCAAACGTGTTACCGCCGTGACTATGAGACAGTTGTGCCTTTCCAACATGGCCGCCACATGCCGTATCGTCTTCACGGGTTATTTTCTTCGCCCCCAGGAGGAAACCAAGTGCTTCCAGTGCGACTCCAGGGACGCCTACGACCAGGACGTCAACCCCCTCAGCCACGGCATCGAGAACGTGGTCACCACCTTCGCCCCCAATCGTCTCAAGACCTGGTGGCAGTCCGACAACGGTGAGAAAACACGTTGAGGGTGCGGGGAGGGAGGGGGAGGCGGGAGGGCAGAGTGCGTTCCTGTGAGAAGCTCGCTAATGAGAAGACTGCAGACCACAAGTGGGCGGGGCCATTGTTTTGCAGGTGAGAAACAGGTGTGTGTGTGTGATCACCTGACCGGCCTTCAAAGGGCGCCTGGTCTAATGACGCGATGTCCCGTGTGTATCAAAGGCCAGACAGGAAGTTGCATGAATTCAATTCCAGCAAATAAACACGGCTCGTAAAAAAGCAGCTGTTCCCGTGCGGCGGAGCAGCAAGGTGCAAAGGGCTCAATCCCTTTCCGATTCCTTTTCTGGCGCATGGGAACCGTCGTTCCATCGGCAGCATGGCCGAAGCTTCTGGATTTTTTTTAAGGGGAGGGAGGGAGTGGTGGGAATGTGTCGGAGAATCGGTGGCCAGCAGAGCAGATGACTGGGAAGCGGCAGGAAGCCGTACTTTAGTTTGGGATTTCCTGATTCCCTCACAGGATCCCGTCCCACACTGCTAGCGTGTCCGTGTCCGCTTCACAACATGACTACTTTTTCTTGGTAGACGTGACTTTGTATGGCCTAATAGTCACTTTTGCATAATTCCTCATGGATATTATTATTATTATTACTTTTGGTGTATAAAATGCCAACCTGATGACTGCAGTCATTGCGGTTCTTGGTAGAATGTTGGTGGAATGGCGTCATGGTGAACCTATGGTGTATACCGTAGGAGTTTGTGCATGAAATCCTCTTCTCCTTGCCAGTGGTCGTTAATCACGCTTGTGTGTTTAGCGCCCGAGCTGTAAATATTTAAAACATGGCAACTGCGTGTGAACGCGTCTGACAGGAAGTGTCACCCTTCGTTTCCTGTGTGCAGGTGTGGAGAACGTGACCATCCAGCTGGACCTGGAGGCCGAGTTCCACTTCACACACCTCATCATGACCTTCAAGGTGCCCCTCCTCCACACACACACAAAAGTGTACGGTGGTCCCATGAGATAAATACGGCAGCTGTGTGGGAGGAATGTGGAAGAGCGGTGGGAAGCGAGGAAGGAGTAAAACCAGAATGAGCTGTGTTGGTTTGAGAGCATCCAGCTGGAATGACATCACCGTACATCCCAAATGCTGTTTTTATGAAGTCGTGTCCCCCCCCCCCTTCCACACGCAGACATTCCGCCCCGCCGCCATGATAATCGAGCGTTCCATGGACTTCGGGAAGACGTGGCAGGTGTACCGATACTTCGCCTACGACTGCCAGGCCGCCTTCCCCGGCGTGTCTCCGGGGCCGATGGTCAAGGTGGATGACATCATCTGCGACTCGCGCTACTCTGACATCGAACCTTCCACCGAGGGAGAGGTCAGTTTGTCTCACGGGGTGAAAAATGGAAGAAAAGGAAGCAGGAGCCCTCACCTTATTTCTCTCCCAGGTGATCTTCCGGGTTCTGGATCCTGCCTTTGAGATCGAGGACCCCTACAGCTTGAGGATCCAAAGTAAGACCTTCCTGAAACTAATCTATGACTTTTGGCCTGGTTGTGATTAGGGTTTAGGGGCTACTGATTAGGGTTAGGCTTAGAAGATAGGATTAGGTGATAGGGTTAGGGCACGGGGTTGGGGTTAGGACATAAAGTTAGGGTTAAAGGTTAGGGAAATGTTAGGATGGTACAAGTTAGGGAATAGGTTTAGGGCCAGGACCTCGAGTTAGGGTTATGGGATAGGGGTAGGGTTAGGGCATATAGTTAGGTTTAGGGTATATGATTAGGATGAGGTCATAGGGTTAGGGTTGGAGGATAGGGTTAGCGTATTAGGGTTGGGGTCTGGGACCGTGGGGCACGTCCTCCTGCAGGAAGTGATGCGACAGTGCAGCTGAGTCCACTGAATGCAGTCTGGCAAACGCTGTCAGACAGGAAGTACGCTGAAAGGAATTTCACACGTGGAAGCGGATATGTCCGTGTACACAAAGCCCCCCCCCCACTCTCAGTAAGAAAGTCCAGACTTCCTGGTGTCAAAGGTTACACAGACGACACGGTACCTTAGTGTTTGCCTAGGGAGACCCTACCAGGAGCATACAGCATACGTATATGACTCAGGCATTCCGACCCCTCCACCGTGAGAAGGTGGTGGTACCTGGAGGACACCTGAGACACCAACCATACGCAAACGCCTGAAAGCCGTTAGTAGCTTTGGGCAAACAAGATGGCATCTAAGCGTTGTGTCGTGGCAGACATGCTGAAGATAACCAACCTGCGGGTCAACTTCCTGAAGCTCCACACCCTGGGTGACAACCTTTTGGACTCACGCAAGGAGGTGACGGAGAAGTACTACTACGGGCTCTACGACATGGTCGTCCGCGGCAACTGCTTCTGCTACGGCCACGCCTCTGAGTGCGCCCCCATCGACGGCGCGCCTACGGGGGCGGAGGGAATGGTGGGCGGAACACGTGCTTGCTCAACAACAATTGAGTTGTGGCGTGTGCTTTAACGAGTTTGTCGTGAAGGTCCACGGCCGCTGCGTGTGCAACCACAACACAGAGGGTCTGAACTGCGAGCGGTGTCGGGACTTCCACCACGACCACCCCTGGAGGCCCGCCGAGGGCCGCAACACGCACGCTTGCACGAGTGAGACTTGTTGAGATCTCTAGAGACCTTCTCCGTGTTGGCACAAGAGACCACAAACCTGGACCCGCCCCCTCTCTCCCATCAGGGTGCGAGTGTAACCAGCACTCCTCTTCCTGTCACTTCGACATGGCCGTCTACATGACCACGGGGAATGTGAGCGGGGGCGTGTGCGACGACTGCCAGCACAACACGGTGGGCCGCCAGTGCGAGCAGTGCGCACCTTTCTTCTACCAGCACCCCAATCGGGACCTGAGGGACCCCAACGTCTGCCAGCGTAAGTCCTTTCCCAGATGGAACCCCGAATTGCCTCCTTGACTTCCCGTCTCATCCGACTTTCTCAACAGCGTGTAACTGCGACCCGACCGGCTCCCTGCAGGGGGGGCTTTGCGACTCCAGGACCGACGTGGCCTCCGGCCTCATCTCAGGCCAGTGTCGCTGCAAGGCCAACGTGGAGGGCGAGCGCTGTGACCACTGTCGACACGGCCACTACGGGTTGGGACAGGGCCCGGCAGGGTGCCTGGGTACGCACACAGGTCGAAACACGCCAGGACAAACTGGCCATACGCAAAGTGGGGAACACCAACACGGGTACAATTGTCCAAAACTGAAGACGATAGTCCGGGGGTAACCAAAGTGTGGCATTCTAAAAATATCAAAAAAAACATTAAAAAAAAAAAAAAAAAAACAATAGAAAAAATTGACAAATCTGCTGTTACAAGAATAAAGTCCAAATATTAAAAGAAAAAAGTTAATATGATGAAAAATAAAACAATAAATAAAGTGAAAATATTATGGGAATAAATTCCAATTACCAGAAGAAAATGTATTTACAAATTTTGTAAATACATTTTCTGTAACAAAAATAAAACAGCAAAAATAAAAAGCAATGAATAATTTTCTAAAGTCAAAATATTAATAGAAAAAAAGTTATATTCTGATATGAAAAAGTGGCATATTTGTAATGTTAGGAGGAAATGTCATTTAGTAGCATAGAGTTAAAATATTAAAAACTATATATAAACTATATATATATATTATATAGGGAATTTTTGGAAAATTAGGTGGGTGAAAAATCATAATATTATGGGAATAAAGTCATAATTACCATTTCCCCCCTTGCGCATTAATCCCACGAGAGTGCGATAATCCCACATACACACCAACTATGTTTGGCGTTCCGGCAGCTTGTACCTGCAGCCCGCTGGGAACTTTGCCAGGAAGCAACTCCTGCGATGCCGAGTCAGGACGTTGCTTCTGCAAGCGGCTCGTCGGCGGACATAACTGCGACCAGTGTCTGGTAGGCGGGGTCACCCGTGCGTAACTTCCCACTGCTGTGTGTTTCTCCGACCAACACGAGTGTTTTTCCTGCAGCCGCAGCACTGGGGTCTGTCCAATGACATGGATGGATGCAGACCATGTGACTGCGACCAGGGCGGTGCGCTCAACAATAAGTATGTTCTGTGAAGCTACCTCTTAGTCGGTGGAGTAAAAATGAAGAAGTCCTGATGTTCCGCCTTCGCAGCTGCGACCCGCAGTCCGGGCAATGCGTGTGCAGGGAGCACATGTTCGGACGGCGCTGCGACCAGCTGCAGTCCGGCTTCTACTTCATCGCTCTGGACCACTACACCTACGAGGCCGAGGACGCCAACCACGGGCCCGTGAGCGCGCCAACATGCATCCAACGTCTTTGAAAGAACATCATACTAAACGCTCCTTTGTCAGGGCGTGACGGTGGTCCAAAGACCTTATCCTCTGGATCGCAGCCCCACGTGGACCGGGATGGGTTTTGTTAACGTACCAGAGGGAGCCTACTTGGAGTTCTACATCAACAACATCCCAGAGTCCATGGACTATGATGTCCTGATCCGCTACGAGCCTCAGGTATCGTCCACTTACATTTGACTGTTTGTCCGCAGTTCTTGAAGAAGTAGCGCATGTTCTGCTGGATGGTAGCTTCCAGCACAATGGGAGCAGGTCAACGTCCGAGTGCAGCGACCAGTCTTCAACCCCCCCGACTATTCCGGGCACTGCAGCGGTTCCGTCGGCGGAGGAGACGAGCAGTATGTCTCTCTGCCGCCCGGCTCGAGGTAACAACCAGCTGAGTGTCCGACTCTAATGTCACTTCCATCGTCGTCATGGTCTTCACACACTTCCTGCTTCCTGCAGACATGTGCTGCTGCCCAGGCCCGTGTGCTTGGAGAAGGGGCACAACTACACGGTGCACCTCGGCCTGCCGCTCTACTCCACTTACAGCGACATGCAGAGCCCGTACACGCTCATCGACTCCGTAAGTTCAACTTTCCCGACTTTCCCTGGTATCTTCTCAGCCGTGGTGGTTCCTCCTCCCGTGCAGCTGGTGCTGATGCCCCGGGTCAGGGAGCTGGACATGTTCCACGGGGCAGACGGCGACGGCGCGTGGGACACCTTCCAGCGCTACCGCTGCCTGGAGAGCAGCCAGAGCGTGGTCAAGAGCCCCATGACGGACATCTGCAACGACTACATCTTCAGCGTCTCGGCGCTGCTGCACAAAGGAGCCATGCGTACGTTCGTCCTCAAACATTTCATGCTGGGAAAAGCTCTCTAAGCAGAAGATACATGCCGTTTCCAGCGTGCCAGTGTGATCCCCAAGGTTCCATCAGCACCGTGTGCGAGCCCAGCGGTGGCCAGTGTCGCTGTCGGCCCAACGTGGTGGGCAGGAACTGCGAGCACTGCGCCCCCGCCACCTTCCTCTTCAGCCCTGCTGGGTGCAGGCGTAAGTATCAGGCTGGACTTTAGAGGTTCTGCCACTTGAAGTCTGGAAACCATTCGGAATGTCCCGCCCGCAGCCTGCGACTGTGACCCCCGGGGGTCAGTGAGCGCCCTCTGCCATGAAGCAACGGGGCAGTGCGCCTGTGTGCCCGGGGCCACGGGACGCCAGTGTTCTCACTGCCTGCCGGGATTCTGGGGGTTCCCTCACTGCCGCCCGTGCCAGTGCAACGGCCACAGCGAGGTCTGCCACCCCGTGACCGGAGAGTGTCACGGATGCCGGGACTTGACCACCGGACACTACTGTGAGAGGTACGAGAGGAGGGAAGCGTTTTGGGCCCATTCCCTCAGTATGATCTACTCTGACCTCACAGGTGTTTGGATGGTTACCATGGTGACCCAGAGCTGGGGTCGGGCGGACACTGTCGCCCCTGTCTGTGCCCCGACGGCCCACGCGGTGCACGGCAGTTTGCAGACAGCTGCTACATGGCGGACTCCACCAACCAGCTGGTGTGTGTGTGCAGTCCTGGCTACAAAGGTAACACGTGACAACAACTACCATCATTGACATCCATTTTCATCACATTACACGTGTTTTGCCATTTCTGCTATTTTCTTGTACTATTATGACTCGATTCTAATATTTTGTTTTCCCCACACCTAATTTGGTTTTGTTTTGTTTCTCTTATTAGTTTAAACATGTGTTTGAACGCTATGCTACCAAAATAACATCATTTTTCTCATTTTCTTGTTAGAATACGACTTCTTTCATATTTCATATTTCATATCTTTCATATTTTGACTTTATTCTCACAATATGACTGCTACAAGTATTTTTTCTTGTAATATATGGCTTTAGTTAATAATAATATTTGGAGTTTTTCCCCAACCTAGTTTTGCAAAAAAATACAACTATTTTGTTTTCTTTTCTCATATTATGTATTTTTTCCTTTAAGTGCTACCAAAATATTATTTTTCTTCATAATATTACATTATTCTCATAACGAGTTTTTCTCGTTAGATTGAAACTTTATTGCTAAAACTACTGCTGAATTTTCCATTAGTTATTCTATTTACTTTTCTTGTTAAATGATATTTTTTGAATGTGCCTAAAAAAAACAACAACAACAAACAATGGCCCCTGGGCCGCCCTTTGGACACCCCCGTGTTAGCCGTCACTTCCTTTCAGGGGCCAGGTGTGACGAGTGCGCCCCGGGCCACTTCGGGAACCCGCTGTCGCCCGGCGGACGCTGCCTGGCGTGCCAGTGCAACGGCAACATCGACATGCAGAACCCGGGCTCCTGCGACACTCGGACGGGGGCGTGCCTCAGGTGCCTGCACCACACCGACGGCTACGCCTGCCAGGACTGCAAGCTGGGTTACTACGGCAACGCTGCCGCTCAAAGCTGCAGGAGTGAGTGCCGTCGCGGTAAACACGTCAACACCAAATAGGGGCTCTTGTAATGCACTCCGTGTCCGGCAGAGTGCATGTGCCGCCCGGAGGGAACGGCACGACACGCCTGCTCCGCAGCGGCCGAGTGCCAGTGTGACCAGCGCAGCGGGCAGTGCCCCTGCCTGCCCAACGTGGTGGGGCAGAACTGCGAGCGCTGCGCCGAGGACACGTGGAACATGGCGAGCGGGGAGGGCTGCCAGCGCTGCGACTGCGACCCGGTCCACTCCTTCAGCTCCTCTTGCCATGAGGTGAGTTGGTGGCTGGGCGGAGGGGGCGGGTGGCTGGAAACATGCACACACGTTCTGGTATGACAGGAAGGAAGTCCCCCGGATACGCATGTTCTTCTACAAAGGCTCCATTGTGGCGAGGACACAACAACCTGTTTTTTCTAAATGTGTCTCTGTCGCCATTTCTCTGGGTTCCAGGTCACGGGGCGCTGCTCCTGTAAACCGGGTTTCGGCGGCAGGACGTGCCGGGAATGCAGGGAGCTCTTCTGGGGGGATCCGGAAGTCAAATGCCACGGTAGGACAAGTGGAATATATGATGAATGTGATTGGATGAGCTGCGTCATAATCAATGCTGTCAAAGGTTGCACCCCCTAGTGGGGCCACTAAAGCTGAAGGGGGGCATTAGACCAGGGGGTGTCCCAACCAATGTTCTTGAAATATTATGACTATCTTTAATATTTCAACTTTGTGCAACTAAAATGACTAAATGCTTTCCAACTGTTTCAACTTTCTTCTTTTAATATTTTGACTTTATTCAAATAATATTGTACCTTATAATATTAATATTGTAACTTTTTGGAAAACTATTTTTCCAAAAATTACAACTTTCTTTTGTTTCACATAATATTATGACTTTCCAAATTTTCTTTGATATTTAAACACTACGCTGCTAGAATATTATTTTTCATCACAATATTACAAGTTTATTCTCATAAATTTGCTTAACTTTTTGTTAAAAAAAATAAATTTCTCTGAATATTTTAAATTTATTCTAATGTCAATTTTTGCTGTCTTTTATTTGCCAAAATATTTAAACTTAAATAATCTTTACAAAGGTTCTTCTAGTAATATGACTTTTTCCCCATACAAATTTTCCCAAAAATATAATTTTATTTTTTACTTAGTTTTTTTCAACTTTCTTCTGTCTTTATGCCCATAATATTTGGCCTTTAATAACTTGTTTTTTCCAACTATTTCAACTTTCTTCTGACTTTATGCCCATAATATTTTTGTGATCTAATGTTGCATTTTTATTGTGAAATTGTGACTTTTTCTAGTTAGATTACAACATTTCCCTCTTCCTACTTTGACTTTATTATTACGTAATAACTGCTGCCTTTGGACACCCCCATTCCTTGTTTGGCGCTCGGTGTGCCCCCCCGGAGGAGCAGAGCGGTAGCGTGGGATGAGGTTCCGGCTGCGGTGGGAGAATGACCTCGTGTTCCCTTCATGAGAAGCAGATGTTCTCAGGAACTCCCGGGGTTGTCTTGTTTTCCCAGCCAGCCCAAGAAGGACGCGCCCATGCCCACGCCATGAATATGCTGAGGGGGGTGGGGGGGCACACTGGTCCTGACGGTTGTAGGTTCCAGCGCTAGCTGAACTCTGGCCTTTTAGTGCAGTGATTGAAGAGGAGCCCCCCGCACGGTGAAGCGCAATAAATCAGCCAAATAAGCGCCTGCATTCTTTAGCTCTGACGCCTCGTCTTGTGGGAGGGCGGGGGCGGGTACGTCAAGGAGGGGGGGTCAACATGTGTGTGTTGTCCTTTGTCAGCGTGCGACTGCGACCCGCGGGGCATCTCCAGCGGCCAGTGCCATCGCTCCAGCGGCCACTGCGCCTGCGTGGAGGGCGTGTCGGGCCCGCGCTGCGACACGTGCGCCAGAGGCTACCAGGGCAACTTCCCCGACTGCCAGCCTTGCCACGAGTGCTTCGCCACGTGGGACAGGGCGGTGGGCGAGCTGAGCAACCAAACGCGGCGTCTGGAGGCCAAGGTGACGGAGCTGAAGACCAGCGGCGTGACGGCGCCCTACAAGGACTTGGTGGGCAGCCTGGAGACCAACGCCAAGGCGGTCAGGGACATCGTGGAGAACAATCCCGCCGCCGTCAGGCTGGAAGAGATCCAGGACCTGACGCAGCAGATGATGTAGGTCGGCACACGTTCGTGCGTGTGTGCGTGTCATTCGCGGCTACAATCCTCACTTCCTGTCTTCAGCGGCCTCATGTCCTACCTGAGCGGGAGACTCAACACCACTGAGGAGGCCTTGAGTGATCTCCAGAACCAGGCCAACGCCACAGATGCCAACGTGGATGAGGTCACGGAGGAGGTGAAGCGGCTGGAGCGCCGCGTGCAGGAGCTGAGGCAGCAGGTCTACGACGCCAAAAACGCCAACTTCCAGGGTGATCGTCCTGCTTCCTCGAACACGCCAGCACCGCATCAGCGTCACGGCTTCACGTGTTCCTGTTCCGGTGTTCCTCAGGTGCCATGGACACCATCATCGAGGCCAACGAGGAGTCGCTGCTGGCGGAAATCCGCGTCAACGCCTCCACCGCGGATCCCGGCAACACGGCGGAGCGCTCGGCGGCGCTTCGCAAGGTGACGGAAGACAAGCTGAGCGGCAGCCGGAAGGACTTGGACCGCAGGCACCACAGAAACGCACAGAAGATGGACAAGCTCCACAAGGAGCTGGAGACCTTTGACCTTTCACCTCTCAGCCAAAAGGTAAGAGCAACAGCAGACCACCTCTCCGAGACCAGTCGCTCATTCCCGACCCGCTCCGTAGACGTGCGGCGGTGCGGCTGAAGGCGACGAGTGCCCCGGCTCTCCGTGTGGCGGCTTGGGATGCCGTGATGAAGGCGGAGCATCCTGGTGCGGCAGGAAAGGATGCCAAGGAGTCGTGGCGGCCTCGCAGACAGCTCTCAAGTCAGCCGAGGACCTCGATAAGGAAATCCTGGACGCCATGCAGGAAGTGGACAAGCTCTCCAGGATGGTGAGAGGATGCCAGCTTTATCTCAGGGGGGTCCGGGTTTTAGGTTATGGGACTAAAATACTAATAATATGGGAATACGGTCTAAATATAATGGCAAATAAATTCAGAATAATATGGGAATAAAATCTGAATATTATGGGACTAAAATCCTATTATGGGAATAAAACCCTAATATTATGGGAATAAAATCAGAATAATATGGGAATAAAGTGCTGATGTTATGGAAATAAAGTCAGACTATTATGGGAATAATGTCCTAATATTATGGGAATAAAGTGCTAATATTATGGGAATAATGTCCTAATATTATGGTAATAATGTCCTGATATTATGGGAATAAAGTCCTGATATTATGGGAATAATGTCCTAATATTATGGGAATAATGTCCTAATATTATGGGAATAAAATCAGAATAATATGGGAATAAAGTGCTGATGTTATGGAAATAAAGTCAGACTATTATGGTAATAATGTCCTGATATTATGGTAATAAAGTGCTGATATTATGGTAATAATGTCCTAATATTATGGGAATAAAGTGCTGATATTATGTGAATAAAGTCAGAATATTATGGTAATAATGTCCTAATATTATGGCAATAATGTCCTGATATTATGGGAATAATGTCCTAATATGGGAATAAAGTGCTGATATTATGGGAATAAAGTCAGAATATTATGGGAATAAAGTCCTGATATTATGTGAATAAAGTCAGAATATTATGGTAATAATGTCCTGATATTATGGGAATAAAGTCCCGATATTATGGCAATAAAGTGCCGATATTATGGGAATAAAGTGCTGATATTATGTGAATAAAGTCAGAATATTATGGTAATAATAATATGTAATAATATAATGGTAATAAAGTCTTCTACGCAGGCCCACGTTTGGCTAAGAAGGACTTGATCCATTGACTGTTTTTGTTGGAGTGCAGGTTTGGGAGGCCAGCAACCGAGCGAGGGAGGCCAAAGCCAACGCCGAGGAGGTGCTGATGAAATCCAACCGGAGCAAGGAGCGAGTGGAGCAGAGCAACCAGCAACTGCGCAGCCTCATCAAGGACATCCGAGACCTCCTCACCAGTGAGTCCTCACCTCCTCTGTTTCTCGCCAAAGCCGAGCGTCTCTTAGCCGCCATCTTGCAGACGACAGGGCCAACGTGTCGGTGATCGAGGCGGTGGCCAATCAGGTGTTGGCCCTGGAGATGCCCACATCCACGGAGAAGCTGCAGGAGCTGACCATGGACATCAGGGAGAAGGTGGGCACTCTCACCAACGTGGAGACCATCCTCAGTCAGAGCGCCCGAGACATCCGAGCGGCAGAGGAGCTGCTGAGGCGGGCCGAGGCCGCCAGGTGAGAACAGGAGGACGGCATCTTCCCAATCAGAGACGTGAGCGTGTTTGTCCTCCAGTAAGGAGGCGTCCAGCCTGAAGGAGACATCGGACGCGCTACGGACAGCCCTGAATGAGACGGAGCGTGCTCAGAGCGTCGCCATGGACGCCATCCAGCTGGCCCGGAACAACACAAAGGGAACCCTGGACCTGCTGCTTTCGGTGAGTTTGCTGCGGCGTGTGGCGTAGACGTCGCTGACACGGCGCTGACACGGCGCTGGCACGACGGCGTGTGTCAGGTGGAGGCGGAGACGGCGGAGTCGGAGCTGCGGCTGGGCAACTCGACCGACCGGCTGCTCCGGCTGGAGCGCGAGGTGGGCCTGCTGCGGCAGAACGAGCTGGAGGTCAACAGCCTGGCGGAGACGGCCGACTGGATCAGCCAGCGGGCCAAGACGGACGCCGCCGAGGCCCAGCAGGTCGCCGCAAACACACCGCATTCCCTTGTAGGGTAGGATGCTGACTTTGTGTGCGCAGGAGTTTGAGACGGAGGTGAAGGACAAACTGGAGGAGGTGGAGGACCTGGTGGAGGACAAAGGCGAGTCGGTGCTGCAGGCCAGGAAACGAGCGGACGAGCTGCAGCAGGAGGCCAAGGAGCTCCTGGCTCAGAGCAGCAGCAAGCTGCAGAGGCTACAAGGTGGGGATGATGTTGTAGTCTTATTTGCATCCATTTGGGGCGCCTCCAATTTATTTGTGGTGGGCTGACCGCCACAAATAAATGGATCAGGGGTGTCCAAAGTGCAGAGCAGGGGCCAGTTGCAGCCCACTGATGTTTTTTTTTACTGGCACGACAAATGTTATTACACAAACAAATTTAGAAAAAATTCATCTAATGCTACAAACGTATTCACCTACTTACTAAAGTACCAAGAAAGGGGAAAAACAGCAGTACTACTAACTTTATGAACAGTACAATTACAGTACACCATTTAAAATACATTGTAATGTAAGTTCAAATATTCTAGAAAAAAAGCTTCTAACGCCATGATATGAGAAATCAGGCGTCAGGAATGTTGTCTGTCCCAGCTGTCTTGGGGGGAGAGGCGGGGTCCACCCTGGACTGGTGGCCAGCCAATCACAGGGCACATATAGACAAACAACCATTCACACTCACATTCATACCTTTTTTTGGAATGTGGGAGGAAACTGGAGTAGCCGGAGAAAACCCCAACCATGCACGTGGAGAACATGAAAACTCCACACAGAGATGGCCAAGGGTGGAATCGAACTCAGGTCTCGTCCAACATAGAAGCTAATTGCTAAAGCTAATTTTGCCTTATGCTTTTTGGGTGTTGAAAATAAATGTGGAGAACATGCAAATTGCACACAGGGATGCTTGGGGTGGAATCAAACTCAGGTCTCCTAGCTGTGTGACCTGGGCACTACCCACTAGTCCACCATGCAGCCTTGTCAGGGAAGTTATGTGATGAAAAGAAAGTGAAACAAGGTCCGAGCATGACCAGGAAAAGAACATGGAGATGTTCTTGTTTCCTCAACTATGTTTTTGTTGGTGCTGCCAGAGCTGGAGACGTCCTACCAGACCAACCAGGGCGTCCTGGAGGCCAAAGCGGCGGAGCTGGCCGAGCTGGAGGAGATGGCCCGCCGCATCCTGGAGGAGATCAGCTACAAGGTGACGCTGTACAGCACCTGCTTGTAGGGCGCTGCTGTCAATAAAGTTGGGGGCTTTGAATCGGGGGCGTCGTCACGGGAACCAGACAGACCTCGCTGCCACAAAAGAAACCATAGAGTTGACTTCCCTTAATATTGAGTGGATGGAGCTAAAGGCGCCGTGCTAACACAGGAAATGCGACACTATTTACAAGACATACGTTGTCTATCATGTCGCTTTGTGAGAATATGACTTTTGTTTTTAATGACTGTGACCACACAATAAAGGCATGGAAGCATGTTTGGCTGTTGTGGTTTATTTATGTTAAAATACATCGGACATAAAACTCATGTAGCAGCATCACGTGTGGAATTCATCTCAAGATGTTCCGTGCTGGTGTCTTGAGAAGAGCGTTTAAAGTTTGTGCCCCCCCCCCCCTCCTACTTGCGGTTGCCCGGCCAGCGAGGGGGCGGCGCTCCCTCCACCGGCGCCGAGCTGGGCACGGCCAGCAGCTGGCCGCCGTGCATGCGCTCGTTGGCGCGCAGCTGGCAGCCATCCTGCAGCATGCGCAGCGCGATGCGAGCGATGTTGCGCGAGTCGTCCAGGCCCGAGTGAGGGCGGCCTTCGTACTGCAAGCCCAGCTTGTCCAGCATGGTGCTCAACTTCGTCTGAGTGCGCGGGACCTTGGGCGAGGGACAGAGCACGTTACCGGTGAGCGGCGGGGGAGGGGGCTCGAGCCATGACCGTGTACGCACATTTACTCGGGCTGGGCCATGCGTCCCATGCTTGGGCCCACTTTACGCCTCAACTGTCAAGGCACACGTCACAGAGCGGCTGTCAATGCTGCGATTGACAGCTGACGCAGTTCATAATGTTCATAAGTTTATGGTAGTAATAGAAATAATCACAAGGTCAGGGAAACTGCTGCAATACAGCACAATAGAAGACGTGTGGGTCGGTTGAAGTGCAACTAAGTAGCAGGGTTCCCCTACAATGTCGCCCTCTGCTGGCCGTTAGATGAACTACAGGTTCGGATTGACAATAAATGCAGGCTATGCCTATTAAGAGAGAAATTGATCTTTTTCCAAAAGGATACGAAATCCAAAATACAAAGATTTCTGAACAAAAATCATTGATTTCAAATAATAAGAAATGAAAATTGTGTTAAAAAATTATGCAAATTTTGTTTTTGTTTACAAATTAAAAGAAATATTCTCATGAAACGATGCTTTTTTTTCCAACTTCAGTTAAATAAAACTTGGAAATTCACACAAAATCTACCATTTCATTTCACATTTTTTAAGCGCTAGCATGTAGCATAGTAGCATTTTTTGGCCATTTTTGTGAATATTAAAATACAAAAGGCACCTTGCACTATAATGCTAGGTTTATCATGCTAACATTAGCATAGGAGCACTTTTTTTACATTGTCATAATAACACTTAGCTCTATCATGCTGGATGTTGCATGCTAACATGCTAATGTTAGCAGAGTAGCATTTTAGCCTTTTTCATAAGTATCTAAAGACTGTGCTATCGTGCTAAGTATAATTCATATATCTGTTTTAAATGTTGGTGTCATCTCTCATTTGCTTCATCGACACTTGGGCATTTCCTGCTTATTTTTGTCACCCCCCCCCCCCCCCCCCCCCTTATTATTGTTGTTGATCGGAGGACAACGTGAAGGGTTTTGCGCGTTGCTTTTTATGAGCATCCCAATTCCCGGCATTTTTTGTATCAATATCAAATGTCAGACAGATTTCAAACCTTGTAGAAGTTGCCGTAGGACTTGCGGATGTTGATCCACTTCTTGGCAAACAGCGGATATCGGATCTGGCTGATGCGACACTGGATGTTGAGGAACTTGCTCATGTCCCACGCTCTGCACCGCAACACTTGGTGTCAAAGGTCATCAGGACAAGACACACACGCAAAAATGAGTAAAAAAAAAAAAGTAGGAACTGACCCGTCAGTGAGGAGAGCGTATTTATATTTGGTGCCCAGCTCCTTCTCCTGCAGCCATGCCACCACATGCTGAAGAACCACAGGGAAGGTGTGGGCTGCATCCACCATGTCCTGTGCGGAGCAGTGTTAGGTATCTAACACCAGAGGCACGGACAGCGAGGAGAAAAAACGCACCTGTGTTATTCCTGTGAGCTTGACACAGAAGTCCGACAGCGTGGGGTTCAGCTCAGGTTTGACGTACTCCTGGAAGGTCTCCACCTGAGGAGCAGAGAGGTGAGCGGAAGCTCGCTGGGCTTTGAAACAAGAAAAAAAAAAGTCCTCTCACGATCTCCAGGGTGTGCGTGCTGATGAGAACCACGGGGAACTCGATGATCTCGTGCAGGAAGTCGGCAGGGTTGTCCTCCTCGCACGTGGCCTCAAAGTCCACCACGCAGATGTAGTCGTAGTAGGCGTCCGCCGCATCCTCCTCGGCGGCCGACTGCGTCAGCTTCTGCTTCTTGTAGTAGCTCTTCAGCCTCTTCTTCATCACGTCCTTCACGCCTCTGCCGACACAGGACGTCCGACGAATGAAGATGACGACACTGCATCCTTCTCGGGGTCGGTCCTACCTGGTGTCCAGCTTCAGCTCGGCCAACTTGGTGCGGAGCTCGTCCCTGGTCATGCGGTTGATGTGGCCGTTGGCCAAAGCGATCTCTTTGTAGACGGGGTGGCTGAAGTCGCTGTTGGACTGGCTCGCCTCTGAGGCATCGCCTCCTGCGGGACGTATCGCCTGACGGAAGAGGACACAGGTGCACATTCGGGTGACTATTGTTATCATGATGTCCGTTTAAATAAGGGGTATCAAAGGCACACACGATGATCAAACCTTATCATCTTCTCCGCTGGACATCTTCACATTGGTGTCCTGGCCGTGGATGTTCTCCTTGAGTTCGTCCATTTAAGATTCATCCACAAAAACGGGGGGTGAAAGGCCAAACGAGCAGTTACAGCCGAGCTAGCTAACGTCGGCTAACAACATGGCTAACGGCTAAGATTGGCGCGCTCGCACCTCCCGAATTAGGCTGAATCCACTCGAGCCGGTCACCTGTTGTTGTTGTTGTTAAATTAATACGTAATTAAATCGTGTTACCGTTGTAAAATAGTGTCACTTTGGTGAGGAAGCAGCCATTCTCGGTTAAGACCGCACAAATTTGCATTCAACTTTTGCAGTTGAGTCGACTTCCGGTATTGGTGGCGTCGCAAACTGCAGCCATACTGCCCCCTGGTGTTGTGGAGGACACACAGTGTTTACATCGCGGGCATTACATTTGTGTATATTCTGACATTATTCACTTTGGACGCCTTCCTTTCGAAAATAGGAGCTGTTATTTTTCATGTCAGTCGTGTCTGTACACTTTTATTCATAAACAAAAAACAAACCATTATAACGGCGCTTGCTAACAACATGGCTAATGGGCAAGATTGGCGCCTTCGCACCTCCCGAATTAGGCTGAATCCACTAGAGCTAGTCGCCTGTTGTTGTTGTTAAATTAATACGCAATTAAATCGTGTTACCGTTGTAAAATAGTGTCACTTTGGTGAGGAAGCAGCCATTCTCGGTTAAGACCGCACAAATTTGCATTCAACTTTTGCAGTTGGGTCGACTTCCGGTATTCGTGGCGTTCAAACTGCAGCCATACTGCCCCCTGGTGTTGTGGAGGACACACAGTGTTTACATCGCGGGCAGTACATTTGTGTATATTCTTACATTATTCACTTTGGACGCCTTCCTTTCGAAAATAGGAGCTGTTATTTTGTATTTCAGTCGTGTCTGTACACTTTTATTCATAAACAAAAAACAAACTGGCAAAATAACCACCATTACAACGGCGCTTGCTAACAACATGGCTAACGGGCAAGATTGGCGCACTTGCGTTTCATGGATGGATCCTGTCTAGCTAGTCGCCTCTGGTGAGTGAACCGCCTTCTAGTTTTTGTGGATGAAACACACACGTTTACCTTTTGAAGCTACTGTATGTTTTATCACATTATCCCTTTTGTTATCTTTCTTAAAAATATCTGTGTTGGTTATTGTTTTTTTTTTAATGACTCGCAGTTCAGTGTTCTGACCACCAGGAGGCAGTCGTGCCTGTACGCTTTTATTATGTGGCGTTAGAAGTGATAGAAGTCAATGGATGAAAGCTGGCAGGAAGACAGCAGAACAGTGTGAATAATGAATGTCGAGTGAGATAAAAGATGGATGATGCACCACAACTATTTGTTCTCATGGTCATTTACTGAGCAGCGAGTCTGACATGATCAAATGACACTTTAAGGGGTGTAGTTGTCATTTAATTCAAATTCCAGATGCATGCACAGCAGTCTGTGTAATAAAAACATACATTAAGAGTATTAAGAAAACAAGCATTTATTTTCTCCTTAAAAAAAGCATGCTTACATGCAGACACGAGACAACTGTTACAAACGTTACAGTGAAAGTAATTGTAGTGTTACGTATAGGAGGGCTAAAGTGCCTTTGGAATTGATATTTGGCTTATAGAAGGGACAAAAAAAAAAAAAAGAGAAGCTGCATTGGAGAAGGTCAGTCGTCACAGTGATGCCTGGTTAGAGCGCTACAGTCCCCTTCTGTCCATCCAGCCATGCTGCTTTCAGGTCGCATGGGGAAAACAGGCGCCACTCAAGCGGTGAAGGCCACTAAAACAAATCTTCATCCCGCCAGCCGCGAAAATGACTTTCTTCAAGTCAAGAGTGCAAAGACGGCTCGGAGGAATAGTTGGGAATTAAATATATAAACCTCCACAGCTGGGAATGCTTTCAACCATCAGACTATGCCGTTGTTCCTACTGCGCTGGAACGCAGCACCGCATCCGTTCAAGAAAAGGCAGTTCAGGAGGATTCTCTAAAAACTAAACACTCAAAGATCTTAACAGCAAACCATAAAACGTTCCCTAAAACACTGAAAAAGTGTCAAATTAGTACAACAGTACACAAACTTTCATGTACAAAGAGCATTTTGAGTATTTGGGAAACACACCTTGACTTTAAATGCCATTCTTCCGCAGTTAGCGGCTTACGGTACTCGAAGACTTGACTTTACAGACTCAAAGTACTAAATGGGTACTCGACGAATATTGGAGTTTCACACCTCACAAGTACTCAAAGACACAAGTTTCAATGACTCACGAGTGGTCATCAAAGATTCACGGGTACTCCATAACTCAAGTTTCACGTGTACTCGACGAAGACTGAATTGTACTGAATCACCAGCACTTGATAAAGAAGGACATTTTACCGACTCACAGGTCCTCCAAGACCCGAGTTTTAATGACTCACGGGTACCGGACAAAGAAGGACATTTTACCGACTCACAGGTACTCCAAGACCCGAGTTTTAATCACTCACGGGTACCGGACAAAGAAGGACATTTTACCGACTCACAGGTACTCCAAGACCCGAGTTTTAATGACTCACGGGTACCGGACAAAGAAGGACATTTTACCGACTCATAGGTACTCAACAAAGACTTGAATTTCACCGACTCACAAGAACTCAACGAGGAAGGTACTCAATGATGACTTGAATTTTACTGACTCACGGGTACTCACCCAAGACTCGAATTTCACCGACTCACGGGTGCTCGACAAAGACTCAAGCTTTACTGACTCATGGAACCTGGCCTAAGAGGATTTACTGACTCACAAGTACTCGACAAGACCTGGAATTTGTGTGACTCATTGGTACTCAACGACTGGAGTTTCACTGATTCACGAGTACTCAATGAGTACTTACTTGAGTCTCGGATGCTCGCTTTAAGACTGGAGTTTTACTGACTCACAGGTACTCGAACAAGACTGGCGTTTTACTGACTCACAGGTGCTCCATGAAGACTCGGGTTTTACAGACTCACAGGTATTCAAGTACTCGACAAAGACTGGAGTTTCACTGACTCATGGGTGTGAGTGACTCGAGATTCACTAGAGTGAGTGACTCGTACCAAGAGTGAGTTTCCACCAGGAGCGTAGAAGAAGCGCCTCCATCGCTGTAATCAACGGTCACATAAAATATGTTTCCCAAAATGTCAAAATAAATCTTCCGAGTCGTCGACAAGCAGGCGGACGGTGGACGCACGTGAGAAGAGCAGAGAAACATCAGGACGTAAAACTCATGGAGTCGTGTGTTCAGCAGCGGCGCGGCAAGCCTTACAGGACAGGAAATAAGCTCTCCAAAATAAAAGACAATAAAAAAAAAAAAACATGTCGCCATGTTGTCTTTGCCCATGCACCCCGAAGGCAGCGTCGTGGTCTTCAGCTTTGTTGGAGGTTCTTCCTGGGATGCAAGCGACAAGTGCTGGTGTAAGGCTACGTGTAAACCCCCCGCTGACCCTGGTGCCCCCCCCCCAGTCAGACAGTCAGTCAGTGCGGGAGCAGCATCCGCTCCAGGCTGCACTGCAAGTGTTCCCAGTTCTTCCACAGCAGCGCCAGGAAGGACACGCCCACACAGGTGAGGGCCAGGTGGAGGCGGCTACGCAGCAGCGGGGCGGCGAACTTGGCGGCCGTGGACACGCACACCAGGATGACGGTGGCGATGGCCAGCATGATGTTGATGGACTTCCCCAGGAGGACCTTGGCGTCGGCGTTCTCCAGCTGGACCGTTTGCTGCTGCTGCTGCTGCTGGAGCTCCAGCTTGGACACCCGGGTCTGACACGACTCCAGGACCTCCTGAACGGAAGCCGTGTGAGTGGGACGCTCACGTCTCGTGTGCGTGTTGAAGACCTCACCTGGATGTCCCGGGCCCTCTCGTAGGCCTGGTAGGCCACCTTCTCCTCGATGCTGGCCAGCTCCTGCTTCAGGTTGCTGGTCTCATGCTGGTGGAGCTCCGTCAGGTCGTTCAACTGGTCCTCGAGTCGCTCATACCTGACGCAACCCGGAGAGAAACCAGTAAGACGCCGCATCCGTCGTCGCCTGCCCCCCGGTTGCCATAGCAACGCTCACCTGTATCTCTCCTCCTGCATCACCTGAGAGAAGTACCCGTAGTCTCGTTTGAACTGCGCATTCAAGGTCTCGATGTCCTCCGCCAGCTGGGCCTGAGCGTCTCGGACCTCACGCACCATCTCCAGAACCTCCCCCAGTCGCCCATTGGCGTCCGAGCGGGCGGCGCCGCCCGAGCCTGCCGCCGAGCCCCCGGCCGGGTTACCGTTGGAGTCGGCGGAGGCCGACGTCCCGGTGGAGCACTCGTCGTCGCTGTGGTACTTGCCGGCCTTGGCGACGGTGGTGGCGCTGCCGCTCAGGCCCCGGGCCCCGCCCTCCGCCTGCAGCCCCGACCCCGCCTCCATGCTCTTGAGGTGAGCGATGTTGTCGGCGCTGCCGTACTTGTTCCGGATGAGGTTGGCGAAGCCGCGGGACTTGTTGAAGAAGAACGGCGGGGAGAGCGAGACGCCCGGCCCGATGGTCTTGACTTTGTCCAGTGCCGGGTGTCGGCCCGAGGAGCTGACGTCCTTCAGGCTGCCCTCCTTGCTGTGGCCCCCGGACTCCTTGGCGGCGTCCTTGTGGTGGGCGTGCTTGCCGTTGGCCTCGCCGTCTTTCATGCGGCGGTGGTACTGCTCCAGCTTCCTCTGCAGCCGGGCGATGGAGTGGGCCGACTTTTGGTTCTTCTTCTCGAACACCTGGCGGATCCGCGCCACCTGCTGCTTGTCGGCGTTGTTCACCAGCTTCAGGTACTCGGCCACGTTCTCGTCACGAGCCGTCTGCTCCACCTTGATCTGCTCCGTCACCTGGAACGCCACAAGGAAAGCTTCCATGGCAACCGGGATACGGGACACCAGATGTCAACGGCTGCGTGTGGAACAAACGTCCGCCAAGCGCCGTACTTCCCCTCGTATTTTCCTTCACATTTATTTTATCTCCATATTTAGATTCCTTCAGCATAAAAACATACCATGGAGGGGTTTGAATGCTAACAATGCTAACACCGTACTGAAAATGCTACAAATGTTAATTAGGTTTGCATGCTAACACCTAGCATGATAGTGTTTTTGTGTGTCTAACCGTGACAATAACAAAACAAAATGATAGTAAGCTAATGTTAGCATGCTAACAATGGCATGATAGCATAATGTACCGGGAAGGCTATACGCTGTAAGTTTGTTATTTTTTTCCTTCAGCTAATAAGCTAACCTAGCATGATGTTAAAACGCAAGCGTGATGTTAGCGCTTTAGCATCAAATAGCTACGCTAGCGCCGCTAACGTTTGCGTCCCCCTCTCCCACTCCTCGATCTCACTTCACCCGACCTTGAGGATCTTCTGCTGCAGGCTGTCGATGCCCAGCGCCCCCTTGCTGAAGTCCAGGCCCACGCCGACGTGTCCCGCACCGTCCACCACGTCCAGGTTGGACTCGGAGCCGCCGCGCCGCATGGGCACGGGGATGCTGAGGACATCGCAGCCGCTGCGCTCCGCCTGCGGGGACCACACAGGAATAATAGGAGTATGAAATATGCAAATATCAGCTAATAATATTAGCCATGTACGTAGTATATATTAGGCATGTACGTATAGCCCGCAGCTGGAATCAATTCCGCTGCCAAGCGAAGTAAATGTCGGCATGAAAGTGACGACCCCCCCGCTGTGGTAATGACACATTCAGGGAAAGGAGCTGGGCTGTTAACACGCTGGAGTAAGTGGTCGCCTCATTAATCAGAGAGGGAAAACATTTGAGAGACCCATGAAGAAGAAGCCGTTTTCGTAAATGAGTACTTTTAGGAAAAAAGGCTGACATTTCAATTCAAAGCACGTAGAGTTGGAAAACTCAGACTTAACCACCAACACCTGAAGTCTCACGGCTTATGGTCGTTGGTGCGTACTACAGTAAACCCTCATTCGGTATATACACGACATATTTTTACAGTTACAGCACAGAAATCCTCTTTATGATGCAGTTTAACATTATTAGAGCCCTCTAGATATGAAATAGCACCCCTATAGTCACCTTTACACTCCTAAAGCCAATCTAGTAGATGTTTCCAACCTTTTAAATACACTTGTTACCATTATTAGAGCCTTTTAGACGTGAAATAGCACCCCTATATTTATCTTCACACTCCTCCCAGCCAATATAGTAAACAAAAAGGAAAATAAGCATCCAACTACTACTATGATTACTACAATTACTATTATGACAACTATTACTCCAACTATTACTACACAATTACTACTACTACTGCAACTGCTAGTAGTACCATGACTGCTACTACTACTATGACAATTACTACTATTACAACAACGAATATGACGACTACTACTACTACAACTATGACCAATACTACTATGACTACTACTAGTATTACAATTGCTAGTACTAATATGATGACTACTACTACTACAACTATGACTAATACTACTATGACTACTACTACTACTATTACAATTGCTAGTACTACTATGATGATTAGTATTGCTACAAGTACTACGGCTAGTAAGATTCCTAGTACTATGACTGTGTTGTGGGCTGAAGAGGTTAATTAGGGAAAAGAGGAAAGGTCACATTAAGGTGAAATAATGAGTCAGACCCCCCCCAGGTGGAATCGCAGGGACGCATGCCCCCCCCCCCCAGTCCCTTAGTCTAAAAGGGGATACTGTAGATGGTATGGACACTTGCCATAAATGGTAGTAATGGTAGTAAAAAGTACCCCAAGTAGATAGTTGATGAATGAATAATTAGCGTTTAGTAATCATTGAACGGATGAATGGAAAGTTGGACACGTCTGGCAACACGTTCTTTCTACTTGACACGCCTGAACGCACCTTTAAGAGAACACAGTAATAGTGATGAAAAACGCTGTAACCCCCCCCCCCCTTTTCCCCCCTTCTCTCCTTGGAATCTGACAGTTTCATCTCTCAAAGATACCCAGCAGGCCTCACTTCCCACCCTTCCCAAAGAGGAGCCGGGAACGCTGAGAAGGCGAGGATGTGAGTTGGGGGACGGGGGGGTGGGGGTCTCAAAAATGTAAACAGGAACACACTCCTACTACTTCCTGTTAGTGTGATTATGTAGGACTAAAACGTGAATACATGTTATGAAAAAAATGTCTAAAACTTTTTAAATACATATTTGAGGGGGAAATGTATATTTCTCTATTTAGTAGTAATATTCAATCTATATCCAATATTAGATGTTTTTATTTTCAATATTATGTTCATTGTCATTAGTTCATTATATTAATAATAATAATAATTCATAATAATTGAAAAATAAACTTACTATAATATAAATGAAAAAAATGCCAAAATTGGAAGTTATTTCTCAGGAGTTTTATTGTGTTTTTGCACAAAAATATTCTTGTTACCCGTGCACAAAAAATGATGTATTATATGCAACTCTTTATTTTTCTTAATTATTAATAAATACTATAAAAATATGTTGTGGTTTGCCATTACAAAATGTAGTAGAATTTTGCACCGAAAAGTACAGTTTATCTGTAATAAAAATAAAAAATGTAAAAAAATAAAATTTTTATTATTTAAAAATTCTATTTTCAAAATTAAGATGTTTAAATGGTTATTCTTTATTATCTATGTTTCTACTTTGAATGAAATTATTAATGTAAATACAATATTTAGTGGTGATTTTAAAAGAAAGCTGACATACTCGGTGGCATCTCTGTGACTTATGAATAAGATGAAAAATAATATGGTGAAGCTCCAAAAGGCAGCTGATTCTGCACAAAATGTTATGCAGAAATATTGCAAAAAATTAGTAGGATTTTGCACAGACTTGCCATTTATTGCGAGAAAAACCCACCCCATCAATAAATGTTGTAAAAGGGAATACGTCCTCTCCTCCAACCACAAAGCTTGTCAGGAAGATATGTTGACGTTTATGAGTGCAAAAGTGACATATTGCGTGGAAAGAATATTATTATGACTAGCAGTACTGCATCATAAGAGTGAGGATGGTGCAGCACTAACCGTGGAGTGGGTACTTCACCCAAAACACAACTGCATCTAGGAGGGATGCGCCAATCACATGGCGTGCTTCTCGGTCACATGACTGCGCCCAAAATGAAATAGTGGCGTTTGCATTTGGAGACAAAAGCTGCTGCCTGACAACACGTGCTTGACACGGTGGAACACTGGCCCTGAATCAGCTAACGTGTGCGTGTGCGAATTTATGGCTGACTTAATCCACACCGTGTTACTCACACCCCCTCTACTGGTGTGTGTGTGTGTGTGTCGACTCACGCCACGCTAACCCGCTAATCCACACCAGGCCAGGGGGGGGCATCGAACCTGCGCAACCGTCCTACGTGTAACACTGCAGCAGCCCCCCCCACACCACCAAGAAAATCAAGTTTGAGTGTCACATGTTCACGCGGGGTGTCGGTGTAATGAACACATTGCGCTGGTTGCCTTGGCAACGCAGATGAATGAAAAAAAAGCCCCAAGCAGTCCTGTATCCAACACCATCAGTCAGGACCATCGCAACACATTTGGGTCCCAAACCGTGTGTGTGTGTGTGTGTGTGTGTGTGTGTCATGACACATGCCTTTTAAGGAGCTTTAAACACACACACGCTATCAAGTGTCTCCCGGCAACAACAAATAAAGCGGCTTTCACACATTTCGTTGACGTCCTACGTAATCAAGGATTATGTGTTTATTACATTTATTTTCTATACTGCTGATTCTCACAAGGGTTAATAATGAAAATCATTCTAATCAATACACACTTGTAATCATTTTACATTTGTAATAAAATAAACAGTTTATATATATATATATAATATATATATATAATAATATAATATATTATTAATATACATTTTTATACATCGTCATGAGAGGTGTCATTGACATTTGAGCCACTGGATGGCAGCCAAGTATCCTGTACCTGTGTGAGCCACCTTAGCTTGACGCGGAGGTTGCCTGTACGCGAGTGCAAAGCCGCCGACGGCAAAATACGTTGGCGATCAACCGCGGAAACATCACCATTATATGGCAATAAAGTACCGAATGGTTGCATTTGTTTTGCAACGTAGCGAGCGACGCCGCCTGTGAGCACGCACCGTTTGGTTTTTTGCCGATCGAAGGCCTCGGCGGACTCGGTTGGGATGAAGGCTCATCATGAAACATGAAAGGGGATGCTCGAACCAATCAATAATATTCATACGCTGATATTTTTTTGCAAGTCTATTCCAGGAAATATCTCCAAACGAGGAACTGAATCAGGCACAAAAGTGCAAAAACCCAACAAAATCCAGCAAGGAAAGCTTTTGTACGATGACATAGTAGAATTATAATGATCCATGTTTAGTGGGAAGGAATACAAAGTAGCTGGAGGCAAAATCGGAAGCCCAAACTGGCACCACACACACACACACACACACACACACACACACACACACACGGCCGGGGATTATGTAAACACACACGAGCAAACAAACGTTTAAAAGAGCTTCAATATTGACGTCCTGATAAGAAGCCACGAGCAAATCCATTTCCGTCCGAGCGAACACACACAGAGGGCCGCACGGCCGCCATCACGTCCGCTAATGAGCGTAATTGCTTCAAATGTCAGGCAGGACCTCTGGCTTCCAAAATGTAATCAAGTATTCGGCCGGGGCAATGTCCCGTCTCCAGGATTTTACAGAGACACACTTCCTGGCCCCCCCCCAGCGAGCACAAGCTGCATGGCGAAGACGCTGCGTCTGCACAGTCAGCACCGGAGCGCTCCTCACATCACGTCAACAAGAAGCAGCAACAATCTGACACACCAGATGCAAAGGGTGCAATACTTCAAGACCACATCTTTGCACTATTCTTTTTACCTTTAAAAAGGCCTACACCGCCAAAGATCCTCTATTTGACAGGAGTGCTCTTCACTTTCTAAGGATCTGCTGCAAAAACAACATGGGACAAACCTCTGTGTGACAGGAGCGATGTGGTATCAGGACCAGTTTCAGGAAAATATGTACACAAACAACATCCATACGTATGACGTTTAGAGTCATCACCTGACTGGACCAACCGGTTCTCGCCACTGCTTTGCCTGCATGCTCGCTCGCGGCACAAACATCACATAAACGTTTATCTGGTATTTGAAGTTATAACACACACAAGAGTCAAGGTAAGGAAATAAGGAAACTCAAGGAATCTCCACCAAACTTCACTTAAAAAACTAAGTATTTTGAAGCCCCCAAAAAGGTGACCAACATGGACCCCCCCAAGCGGAAGAGAGCATGTAGGATATATTTGAGTGGAATTGAAAGATTCCGGCATGAAGCAGGTAGGATGAGAAGCACCGTACAAATGTTTCCTGGCTCGACCGGAGCCGATTTGCGACAGTTCGGCACAGTCCAAGAAAGAGTGCTTTTCTTGTCGGAGTCTGGCATGGCGGCATGTAGCCAGATGTTTGTGGTAACACAAAGTGTTGCCTAGCACAGCCGGGATGGATTCGACTTCTTTAATAGCCTTCTGATGGCCGTGCACGTCACGTGACGATACGTTTACCTGACAACGTGTCATATTATTGGAACACTGATCACATGGTTCACATTTAACGTGTATTTTTATCTCGCGGAATGAACGACGGTGCCTTGCATTAGCCAATTAGCCATTCATAACAGTAAACGTGGTTACCATGTTAACGCCGATGGTGTGAATGTAGCCCGACTTGTGGTAAACTTTTGGCCGCAGCAGCGCCGCCAGATCCCGGCATAGTATCGGCTCTCCGGGCGGCTCCCAGGTATCCTCGCCTCAGCTTAAAACTTGTCCGTGAAGTGCTACAAAAAACGTCACCAGAGTCGAAAACAACAACAAAAACAAAAGGCACACTGACACCAGCGGAGATGGAAGGGCTCGTCGACCCGACCGGTCCGCCGCGATCGTCTGCTGAAACCACCGCGGCGCTTCTCGAGCTGCTGGAACTCTGTGGAAGACTAAGCACCGCCCTCTCCGTGTCATAAGCAGAGAGGCGTGGCTGAGAATATCAAATACACCCCCTCCCGTGCTATAGCAGTCTATTCAAATGAGCCTATTTATGACATCACAACGTCCTGAGAGTTGGGTTCTGAACTTGGGAGTGACAAACATTTTTGAAGCACATTCCTACAAACACGAAAGGATCTTTGACCGCTGTTTTTGCAGTTGCTCCTTAAAAACAGCAGAGCTCTTGTCATATATAAACGATCTTTGACTCGCATTTTTACAGCAGGTCCCACAGCACTGGAAGATTAATCTTTGACTGTTAGGTAAATCTGCAGAGCATTGTTTTTGCAGTATGTCCTTAAAAACAGTCCTATAGAGCATTGCTGCAGTAGCTTTACAAATACCGCAAAACATATAAATGATCTCTAACTACTTATGCAATATTTCCTCCTGTTATAGAGAATCTTTGACTGACTAGTAGTTTTTTGTTTTTGCAGTATGTCCTTAACCTGTCATATAGATGATCTTTTCCAAAATACAGTATAGGGTGTATTTGGTGATAAGGTGAAAGTAAGCATCGTCATTATGTGCAAAATAAGGGCATCAGTGAATCTTTTTCAATTTGAAAAAACAATTTAGTTGAAGAATCTTCTTCAAGAGGAAGATTTGAAGCTGTACATGCATCCATATGAAGTAATGCCAAGTTCCACTAAAGCTTGTCAAGTGCAATAGTGTGGGGGTTGGGCGGTGGGGGCGTGTCCAGTGAATGGAGGTTTTGTGTCATGAATGATTTACCGTGCAAGGCAATAATAAAAAACAATTAGTGTGCTAAATGCCACTGTAAATCATTCATGTTGTCCAAAGGTATTGGTGTCAAGTGTTAGAAAACGCTGACATGGACCCCAGTGACATGGACCCCAGTGACATGGACCCCAGTGACATGGACCCCAGCTGCTGCACTCGTACGTGAGCAGGGTCAGACAATGATTACAATGCGGTAGCTTCTAGCAGGTTATTAACGGTAACCCAACCATTTCACGGTAGGCATCAAGTAGAAGGGCTGAAAGTCACGGAAAAAGCCGCAGCGGCCGGTGTGAGCTGAGCACACCCTTAATCCCGCATGTGCCGAGCGCTGACAGGCGAGACCCCCACGCGGCCTTTGACTTGATCAGGTCTTGAGCCGTGATTAAAGTGGAACTCCCTCCCGAGCAGCCTGATGAAAGAGTGTTATTCCGTTGGCTGTGATCAATACTTCTAATAACCTCACACACTTCCACTCCATTTCATTTCAGCCACGTATCGATTCCTAGCATCCGTACTCCTCCACATACACAGTTAAATGTGACTTAATTAGGGCGGCTGGATCGGTGCAAATGAACACGCAAAGCGAGAGTGTACAGGCCTTTTCCCCCTCAGGGCCGCATTAAAACATGTGGTGTATCCAATGTCGTTTAGGGATGAAACCCCAGACAGTAATCCCTCCGTTATCAAAGTTAATTGCTTCCAGACCCGACTCCAATAAGCCAATTTCCACCAAGTAGGATTCCTTATTCATATATGGAACATTTTGAAAGAGCATTGGAAACCTGTTTAAGAACTTCCGCATAGTCACTTTTACACTCCTATCACCCAATATAGTAGACGTAGAAAACCTGATTACCACTTCCTAAATATGGCTTTTAACATTAGAGCCCTCACCATATGAAATAACACCCCTACAGTCACCTTTACACTCCTATCCATAATCATGAAAAATAAGACTTGACATAGAAAGCCTGTTTACCACCTTCTAAATAGAGTTTTTTTTTAACATTAGAGCCCTCTAGATATGAAATAACACCCCTACAGTCACCTTTACACTCCTATCCATCATAATCATGAAAAATAAGACTTGATATAGAAAGCCTGTTTACCACCTTCTAAATAGAGTTTTTTAACATTAGAGCCCTCTAGATATGAAATAACACCCCTACAGTCACCTTTACACTCCGATCCATAACGGAAAATAAGACATGAGACACGAAAAGCCTACTTACCACCTTCTAAATAGAGTTTTTAACATTATTAGAGCCCTCTAAACATGAAATAACACCCCTATAGTCATCTTTACACTCCTATTACTCCTATTAGTAGACACCACAGGAAAATAGGATATAATATAGACTGTAATATAGGCCTATAATACAATGTAGACTTTCGAATGCCTTATATTTGTACTTTACTTCATTGACACATTTTTATGCTTTAAAATATTAAATTTGTTTAAATATGCATATTTAGACTAATAATAGACCATATTCAACCATGACCGAGAGATGATTTTTTTTTTAGCCATTTGCAAATATCAGGGCCAGTTACCAAATTGTCATCCCGGTGCCACAGATAGATTGCAGTCCTGTGGGAAACAGGACACCCTGATTTGATTTATTTACAGTGGAAGTGTAAAATTGATAACCGTGATCATTATTCATCACTTTGGTATCATTTCATCTCCAACACAGCACATCTTTAAAAAAATAATAAAAAAAGTTGTGTGCCACAAAAGAGACGGTGGTGCACCAGGATCCACATGTCTGATTCCCCACAAGACACCATTGTTCTCCTCAGTGTTTGTCTCCTGTACGCACTTCCTGCCTCACTTCCTGTCTCCATCTGAGATCCTGCGGGTCCGACACGTTAAAAAGGTGATTGACACGGGATGCAATGTTGAATCGGGCGGGGGGGGTTATGGAAGTGTCCTAGAACGTTTAAGGGAGGATCTGGAATGTTCAACAGGAGTGGGATGTCAATCCCAATTAACAATCTGAATGACCTCCTCCAGGGAAGATATGCTATCATGGCGCTTGATTTCTCAGCAAATGATGTTAGCATCATTTCCCCTTGCTGGAGGTCTACCGCCATCACAATATTCCGATTCCCAGCCTCTCGGGAGTCCAAGACAGGAGGAAATGAAACTTTGCTAGTGCTGCTGATGCAGGTGAAAGTCTTTTGTTTACCGAGACCATCGCTCATGTTGCTCAGTGACGGTGGAAATAACCAGCCTTTAAAATATGCATGAGCGCCCGCTGAGCCGCCAGCTAATCTAATCGTCTACAAACAGGAAGCCGCGACGGCACATGTGATATGTGCTCCCCTTGAAGCTACGTTAAGATAGCTAACGTTAGCACAAGCCAGCTCATGCTGGCTATTAAGCATGCTAACAATGACGTGTAAAATGTGTGGGGCAAACATTAAGACGATTCATGAAAAAAAAAAAACAACAACAACACAGACGGCATCTTGCTGTGCTCCCTTAAGCTAGCTAAAGTTAGCACCTTGGCTATTAAGCATGCTAACATGAAAGGCCATCAGATGCAGACATAAGTTGGCAAAAAGAAAACTCTCAATTGTTTCTATTTGTGCTTTTTTAATGTTAGCACAAGCATGCTAACATTAAAACAAACATAGTAGCGTTTAAGCCGTTACAAGCTAACATGAAGTTGACGCTTTCAAGCACAAAAAGGAAGAGGAAGTAAAAGATCCATCTAGCTGTGCTTTAGAGGCCTCTTAGATAGTACCGTTATGCTAGCTATAGTTGTTGGTTATTTTGCATGCTAATATTAAAACCATCGTAGAGTTAAAAAACACAAAATGCATTTATCAGTGCTTTTGAGGTCTCTTTAGAGCTACCTTTAGCTGGCTAATTTTAGCATGTTAGCATGATCCAGGCATAAGTGGACGAACTGAGCTATCGGAGTTCTGTGTATTTATGAAGCCCCTTTGGAGCTACGCTAAGCCAGCTATTGTTATCACAAGCATGCTAATGTTGGCGATTATGCATGCTAACATCGGCTAAAGTGGTGGCCAAAACTAAGACATTAAGTGGATGTTTTAAACACAGACAAAGCAAGAAAACTGTGCTTTGGAGGCCTCTTTCAAGCTACGTAAGGTAGCCAAGTTAGCACAATTAGCTTGTCTATTGATCTACTGTATGTTTGCAGCTGTCGAGCTAACTTGTATTTCCCTTAGCATTTATTCAGTGTAAAATTCTCCCCCAATACCCAAATTCAAATTAAGACAAAAGAAGTGTGGCTCCTCCCCCTCGAGTTTATTACTCCCCCCCACCCAGTGCTGATAATAGGATGTCCTCAAGCAGCACCGCCTCTTTTGTTGCGGCCTGGCAGAGGAACTCAATCAATGGAGCGCTTGAATGGACGCGCCAAGGTTTTGTTAGCTTCTCCGGCGGTAAATTTAAGATGACTGGGAGGTGAAACTTTACGCCGACCAGATGCAGCGCTGTCATTTATGGAGCAGATGAATCAGAGTTACAGCCTTATTGAGTCCTATTCAAGGTTAAAACTAGCTAGAGTTAGCATAGTGGATGTTATGGTATAGCTGGTAGATATTAGCTAATCTCGAAGCTGATATGACACAGATACAAACTGACCTTTTTAAACACAAAAAGGAGAACTGAAGCAACCTATTTGTGCTTTTGAGTCCTGTTCAAAGGTACATAGAACTAACTAGTGATAGCATGTTGGATATTAAGTATGCTAACATCAAAGTTCATACGATGCAGACATAATCTGAGGTTTTATCACGAACAAAAACAGAACCTGAGATTTGTGCTATGAAGTCCCAATCGGCTCTACGTTAAGCTCGCATGAAAAAGTTAGCATGCAGTTTAAAGCAAAAGACAAAGAAAACATGCTGGCTAGTTGTGCTTTTGAGTCATACTTGAAGCTAAGTTAACATAGCTAAAGTTAGCATGCAGGATATTAATCATCAAAAGGTCAAATGATGCAGATTTAAATATGACTCAAGCTCTCTATTTGTGCTTTTGAGCTCCATTCGAAGCTACGTTAAGCTAGTAACAGTTAACACAAGCGCCCCCATGTTTAATGCTAAGCATGCTAACATTAAACAGTGTGCTACCGAACAAGAAAAATCTCAAAAGATGTCACAAGATTGACAGTAGTTACACACCTCCGACAAAGAAAGAAAATGGTTATTCATGGCATCATTTTGCACCTTTATCCAGATCTGCACCACAATGCAAGACAAGCAACCGTCCTAAAATGTCCCCAAGAGGCCGTTTGGGATAAATAATTCAGCTGTTCGTGTTTTAAAAGCCTGTGTGGGCGTCTTTTGTGTGTCGTCTAGCCACACAAACGCGGCGCTGGTGACATTTCAGGGCCTTTGTTTTCCTCCGAGTGGTTTGAAGTCTCATCTGAGGCTTCACTTGGTGTCTTTTTAGGGCTAAAGGACAACGGCGGGGATGCGTGGGCATGCAAGGACGAGGCCGCCAGCGAGCTCTACCGTCACAAACATATCTCACCCACGTAGCAGCCGCCGGCTCAAAATCCGCTTGCATGGGCCCAGTTCATGTGTCTGGGAAATATGCTAATGAGCCACTGGAGGTCAACTTGTGGACTTAGTCGGACGAACAGTACACCGCTGTTAGCGTGTTAGCTTAGCCTCATAATTAGATTTTTTGTCCTGTCTGGTTTCCACGGTGATAAATTGAGCGCGGCGTGCGTAATGAAGACGAGCGTGGGCAATTACAGGCTGGAGTGTGCGGAAGAAACTCCAGCCAAATTGATTTTGTGACTATTTGGGGTTATCATCATCATCAAGGTCATTTATTAGGCGTGTGGGCGGGGCTAATCAGTAGTACTCAACCTTGGCGGGGTGTTTGTTGCCGGCTCGATTAGCGCTGATGACGAACGTTGTTGCACGGTGGAGAGGTTTGCATAATGAGCAACCAATTAGCTTTCTACTGTTGCTTCATGGCAAACAAGATGGAGCCACCTGTTGCTGCTTTGAGATGTAGGCGGGGCCACAGGAGCACTCGCTGCTCGTTGATAACTGCGATTTCATTTGTCAAGTCATTTTTTGAGGATGAAATATCTAAAAAGGTAGAGGAGTGTCAGCATTTTAGTTGTTTCAATAGGAATAAACATTTAGCACTATCATACCAAGGGCTAGCATGCTAATATTTAGCATATTAGCATTTTAGCAATGTTAACAAGGTATATAGGTGTAAAGCTAGCAGGTTAACGTTCGGTTTTTAGCCATTTTGAAAGGTAGAAACGTACGTATATACGCAGGGCTAGCATGTTAAAAGTTAGCATATTAACATTTTAGCCATTTTGACAGGAATAAACCATGCTAGGAGCTAGCACATTACTATTGTTAGCTTTTTAGCTTTCTCACAGGGTATAAACTTACATAATTGCTATCACGTGCTAGCATGCTAACAGTTAACATGTTATTTTAGTAGGACCAACTTACGACACTTTGTGCTATCATTCTTGGCGCTAGCATTCTAACAATTAACATTATAGCATTTTAGCCATTTCAAAAAGGTAAAAACTTCCATAGACACTTCGCACTATCATGCTAGGTGCTAGCATGCTACCAGTTACCATATTAACATTTTAGCCATTTTGGGAGGAATTAACTTCCATAGACAGTGCTAACAGCTAGAATGTTAACAATGCCAGCATCTTAACGTTAGCATTTTATCCATTGTAAAAAAGGTAAGAATTTTCGTAGCTAATAGCCATTTTAGTAGGAACAAAATTACATAAACACTACATAATGTGTTAAGTTGCGACAAAGCCGCCAATTTGGCAACACTGAGCCCTTCTGGCTATGAGCTAGGGTGAACAGGTAGCGCAGAATCTATTTGTGGCGGTCCAAGTTTACCGGTGGCGGTCCGCGTATGAATGTATGAGGAAACTGTTGGCATCAAGCTCATGTTGAAATGACAAGAAAAAGAAACATTAGTGTCTACGTTTCCTTGTTGGTGGGGGCCGGGGTCTCCACAGGAAAACAGGAAGTGGGCCATTAAAGCAGAGGAGTTACAAAACAATAATGTAGTTTATGTGTGCTGGTGCGCCCACATGATGACCCGCGTGGTCATGTGGTTTTGAAAGCTCCAAAGTGCATCCGAGAAGCTGGACAGATAGCGAGACAAGCTAACAAGCAGTAAGGTGCGCCCGACTGCGCTTGCACATTCTTGCAGCGTTACACAAGCAACAAAAGAGGTCAGCTGTGAGCACGGCACAAACGTGGTGAAACTTGCCCGACGCAACTTGTTTCAACACAAGAGGGGTAACCACACCTCAAAAACACCCGTTTTTGCAGCACACAGCTCTTTGCAGCCTCTGGCGAAAAGGTGAAAGGTCACGACAACAAGTGAGGTCATGTGACTTTTACAGGCGGCACCGTGACAGCCAAACGTGGCAAAGACAATAAAACACGACTACCTCGGTGACGTAGATGAGCGGCAACGTGCTGAAGTTCTTCCTCATCCAGAGGCCCGTCGCTGCTGTGCGACGCTCTTATTGTGAAATACGCAGCTTCCTGTGGCAGCACCTGCACGCGCTCACTTCAGTGAGTGAGTGAGTGGCGCTCCGGCTGACGTGCGCACCAGTCTTTCTTTACAGCCGCACCGCCTTATAAGGCACCGGGCAGAATCTTTCTGTTGCCCGTCGGCCACACTCCACTGGCCCGGCAACAACACATCGCCACGGCAACCGCTGCTCCGGACCAAGGATGGATATGTGTGTGTGTGTGTGTGTGTCTCTGTAAGGGTGCTTGGAATTCTTGAAAACTTCACATTAATCACAAAAAAAAATTATAAATAATAATACAAATAAATAATAATTAATATGCTATCTCCCTGAAATAATGTAATTTTTTAAGAATTTGTAAAAATAATAAAAAAATGTATCACATAATAAATAGAGATAGGTTCTAATAATAAAAGGTAATCCAAAATTGACCTTTACATGAGCAGCGCTGTGCTCTCCATTTAAATGTCCTTCCAAGTGCGTGTGACGGGGGACGGCGGTGGGGGGGGGGGACAGAACTGGGGCATGGTATATATTTTTACAGCGCAGTGCTCAGGGTTGGAGGGCAGGCCCATAAAAAACAAACCAAAAAACGAGAAATAAAACACAGACCCACTGCAAAGGACTACGACCCATTAAAGCGAGTCAACGTGTTACCTTTAAAAGCTCAAACTGCGGCGTAGAACCCGACACCAGCGCTGCCTGACAGTGAAGCTGAGGGGAAGCGATGGAGGACAAGGCGACGCACTTAAAATGAGAGATGACAGTTGGCAGGAGTGTGTAGGAGGACGATGACGACGAGGCCTGGACGCCCCATCACACATTTTATGAGATGCACTATTTTTTTTTTTTTTGCAAAGGATGAATCAGCTAATGACATTAGCACAAATGCAATAAATATATTATTGGGAGATGCAGAGATGTTTAAAAATCAAGAGCATCCTGTAGCCTAGTAATAAGACGCTGACTCAGCAGCTGTCAGAAGTTGTTCCCGTCCCTTGCCAAATATGAAGGTGAGGAAACAGCACCCTCTGTTGGTCAGGAATCGTAATTACACTCACACTCAGGCGTCTTCGAGCTGCCTCCTTCTCTTCTTCCTCCTCCCAACCGTCCCCTCCGGGACACAGTGACGTCAAAGTGAGCCTCCTCATCAGTCAGCTATGAACACAAAACCAATGAGAAAAGTCAAAGAATATCTTAATGTTTAAAAACTGTCACATTTTCAGTTGAGCATGTGGCAGATATAGTGATGTAAAAAAATACATAAACATAAAAATAAATTATGATAAATACGTATTTACGTAATTACTACCATTATGTTTAATTATATCTGTGAATCAGGTTAGGAGCCTTCACTGCATAAAGACAGCTCATTGCATTTGAATACAGCAACCATGAGTATTATTTCAGTTGTTTGGTGATGAAAATTCTTAAAATTGACCTTAAAATGCTTTAAAAAGAATTACATTTTGAAACCATGGTGCTAAAATGTTTGCTTTTTTTGTTCTGTGCTCATTTTATTAACACGCATTTTCACAAGATGAGCACGTGGCACAAAAATAACAGTAAAAAAATACATCAAATAAATATTTTATAAACAGTATAATAAAAATACAAAATCTCATAGAACTTGAGAACAGCAACCATCACTGGTGTGAATATCTAGTTTAGATTTGTGATGAAAAAGCTTTCGACTGACTGAAATTAAGACAAAAGGGCAAACCTTTGCGTTCGACGAGACCCTCGGCGCTCCGCTTCCTGTCCGCTCAGCCCGCAGCAGGGAAGCTTTAACGGCACGAAATGCCACACGCTGCAACTTTACCCTGGATAATCCTGCAGTGATTAACACGCATCACATTCAGGCACCTCAGATAAGGTCAGCAAAATATTACAAGCTCACCTGTTTGTTGGTTTGTCCTCATGCACTGACATCCAAATAAAGTCACGGTTGCCTCCATTGTAAATGTACATACACGTTTTATTGAGCAACACAGGACATAAGTTACAGCGGCTCACTGAGCTCCGGCTTTGGGCGGCACCCACTCGTGGATCTTCTTGCGGGTGGTGGGGTAGGGCACGTACTGGTGGGGGCTGCCGCTCACGTTGAACTGGTGGACCTCGGCCAGAAACTTCTTGGGCTCTGGAGGGTGAGTGGTGGGGGGGTCGTCCGTCATGGAGTGGAGCCAGCGATGCCTGGGGGGGGCAGGGGGTTAGAAAATGACGCACAGATGATATTTGACTGAAAGATTAATGGTTTCAACAACGACCAAGCTTAAGGTCGAGGGGATACAAACCATTCTGCGGGCACCATGCTGCCGTCCACCTCCCATAAAGTGTTCTTTCCGTTCATCTCTGTGGTGTAGATCACCCAGCGATGTCGTCCTGGATTCAGTTTAATCATACACACAAACACAGAGACAACAGGCAATGTATTAAATAATACATATATAATAAATAGAACATCTTCTTGCCTGTTTAAATGTAAACATCCGAACGTCAGTGCAAACAATCACAGTAACAACAAGCTAGACTCACCAAAGAAATAGTGCTTCTTGTCCTCGTAGTATTTGTTTCCATATTTATCCACGCCAATCAGCGCTCCCGTCTTCACATCGTTTACTCTGTCGAATAACGTTCAAAGTTAGCTTTCATTTTGTCGAAACAGAAAAAACAAACAATTCGTCCCCTAAACGTCGACACACAAGTTTACTGGTAGCTGTCAACATGCTAGCTTAGCAACGTTAATAAATCCGGTGGCCATTTCAGTTGTTCTGCCTTTCATTGCCTTAGTTTCACTACAAACCTCTCAAAATGACGTTAAACATTTTACCTAAAAAGCTGAAGAAGAAACCCTCTAACGCCACTGTGACCTCCTAGTTGTCCAAAAGCCCTTCGGACAATATTAACGTACTCCGCCATCTTTAGGCGGAACTATTATGGGGTCGGAAGATGTTTCCTCATAACGTGTCCGGGTGACACCAAGCACGATATTATGGTTCCACGTACGAGCCCCGTCGAAGGTAGCGTAATCAGAAGCGTTGAAGTCAAAATAACCACAGGATGCCAATATATAATGATATATTTTATTAAAAACTGTTGCCTGACAGTTAAGAATAAACGTTTGTGGGAGACTCTACCTCCACGCTGTTGATATTATAAAATAGTCACTGCTAATGTACAATCATGTGTAAACACATACTTCCCAGCAAGCTGGTGCAGATTTTGAGACAGTGTGATGAATGTCAAACAACCTGCAGAATTAATGTTACGATATGATTGTTGGCTTCACGAGCAAAAAAGGCACAATAACATACAAAAAAACAGGTATCATTTCTTTGGAGGTGGGGACAAAATACATCCATGAGTAGTGCAACCAAAAAAAACAAGTTTTTTTTCCACATAAAAAAAAAAAAACACAAAAAGGTGTGATTGAAAGTCAAACAAACCCTGACTACCAAGATGTGACAGCTTGTACTGCCTCTTCATACATTATAAATATCATAGAAAAAGGTCAATGTCGCTCTGTCATATACACAAAAATACCTACACGCCACTTCTGATGCGGCTTGACATTCTGACGAGTATGAAAAATAGATCCAAATGATTCCTTCCAGTTTCCTCCAGGATGCTCTAAGACCCAAAATGTACGTCAGTAACTTGATATCTTTGCTTTGGAGCACATCAAGCTGAGGGCAGAAAACAAACTTCCTGTTTCTTTGTCCAAGCCTGATTTTCACAGTAAAATGCTGCTTGGAATTCATTCAAAAAGGAGGATAAGTAATACTTCAATTTGCTTCAATGTTGTCCCTCCCGGGGCGTCGGACTTCCTGCATTTCACCGAAACGGTCCCGGCGCGCGTTCGCTCTCACTTCCACAACCGCGACCTGCACCGACCTCGCCTGGCGTCGCTGAGCTTTGGAAGGCGAAGATATACACGTCTGGGAATAACTCGTTTCAAAAGGCGTCTGGTGTCCCATCTCGTTTTAGTCCTTCCTGACCTGGTGACCCTTGACCCCTGGGCCTCATGCAGGTGGTTACTGTTCAAGGATCATGGCCTCCTGAAATGCTTCGATCCATCTACAGACATGAAAAAAGAATTAGCATAAGGGTAAGAGTTAGGGGTATGGGTAGGGTTACAGTACTGGACAGGGTAATGGTCAGGGTAATGGGTACGGTTAGGGTTAGCGTTAGCGTCAGGGCGTGCGGCGTGAGGCACCTCTGGGCGGTGGGGATGTCGTCAGCTTTAAAGATGTAAAAAAGCGTGTTTTTATGGTACAGCTTGAACTGCATCTTCTGGGCCGGCCCGTTCTTCTCCTCCCGGAGGAAGAAGCCCAGCAAGGGCTGACTCTCTAGCGCCGCCACGTCCTAAATGGGGGAGGGGGGGGGAGAAGTGACGGTAAATCAAGCGCACCCCGGCAGAGATAAAGAACCACAGAAGCTTGCGTGCGGGAGAACCTCGCTGGCGGCGTAGGTGTACAACACTTTATTCTTGATGACGAACCACAGCCGCTTCCACTGCTTCTTGTTGCCCTTTGACCTGTTCAGGTAGCCGCTCATAGACGAGTTTTCCGTGTTGGCCGACACCTGCCGAGGACAGCCCGGTCACATGACTGCTCGGACACCATTCTGTTGTGACGCTCACCTCTTTTAGCGCTGCCGGGATCTTCTTCTGTTTTCTGGTGAAGGAGAAGGCTCCGGATTTGATGGGCGACACCGACGACGAGGCGCGGCGGTCACCTAAACGACATCGGCACGTATGACAACGCTTGGGCATGTTGAGTATGTTCTACCAAGTGGTGGAAATAGCTGAAGCAGTTTGGTTGACGGGGCAGGAAACGGTTCCACACTAATATACATCAACCCATCCATTCTCTATGTGGTTTTTCCTCACTAGGGTCACGGAAAGTCCAATTCCATACAACGGTATAACCTGCCAAGCCATGTGGTACACGCCCAAACGTACTGTTCTCCTGCAGTTTGGCAAAGCAGTGGTTGCACACCCGCGCCGGCTGGTTCTTCAGGTACTCCAGGTAGTACTTGTTGGCCGAGCAGGCCTGACACACCACCTGCCGGGGGCGAAGGCGGGAATTAACAAATCGGTGAGAAGAGGAACGGGGAGGCACGCAGGAAGCCGAGCGCCGCCCACCTTGCCGCAGGCCCGACAGTGATGGCGCCTCCAGGTGAGGGTGAACTCGCAGGTGCAGATCATGCACATGGTGGCCCTGAGGTCCGGGATCCAGATGGGAGCCTTGGAACCCAGAGGAGCGCCGCTGTCAAGCACGCCGTCGGCCTGGGTGGGGGACAGACACAGTGAGCCAGATGGACGGCGGGCTGGCGTGAACCCGTGCGGACGTCACGTCACCTCCTCCTGGCTGCGACTGGATATGAAGGTTATTTTCTTCTTGGTGTGGTCGTCGATGGCTCTGGCGATGGCCTCCAGCCACTCGTCTCTCTCTGTCGCCGAGCTGAAGGCGGGGAAAGAAGATGTGAGCTTCTGCACGTACCGTGGCGGACGACCGTGGAGGTCTTCTCACCTGGCCGACAGGATGAAGGAGCGCTCCACGCTCTCGATGTTCAGCTCGTTCTGGTACGCCTCCTGGCTGGGCTTGCTCACCTGGCAAGGAAGCGGACGTTCGCCGTCATCGCTCGGACCAAGGACCAGCACGTTGAGCCACCCGTGTCCTACTCACCTTCATCCCGGCCAAGGAGAGCACGCAGTTGAGTTTGTACTGGGCAGACTGGACCGGCGTGGTGTACATGAGGGCGTCGTTGAACTGCGGACACAAATGCGGCCGTTAGGACCATACGGGGGAGGGAGGGGGGACGTGGAGCGGTCGGGGACGGTTCCTCACCAGGAAGAACACCCGGGGCTGCATGACCTTCCGTGACAGCTTCATGAGCGTGCCCTCCTTCAGGAACACCTGCACACGTTTGACACAGCGACCTTCAGCGTGACCCGAGGTGACCTTGAATGTCATTTCAGTCTGCCGACTAGGCTCACCCTGCCCGGCTGGACTATCTCGTGGTGGCCGTTCAGGCTGTACTGAATCTGCATCAGTTTCTGAAAGTTGTCCTGCCAACGAGGCCCCAGGAGAAAAAAACAGCGGGAGAAATACGAGGAGTTAGGAGATCGATGCTAGCAATCAGAAAAGAAACGGAGCGTCCCTCACCCCTTGTTTCATGATGTCGTTGGCGTGGTTGGCAACTTCCTTCACGATGCCGAGGGCCGCTGCACGGACGACATTTATGAAGGACATCAGAAGAGCCCCCAGTGCGCTCGATAAGCACGTATTGTGTATGTGTGCTCTTTTCTTATTCTTAATTTTTATTAGGGATATCAAATTATTACAAATTTTAATCAGGTTATGTTTTATTTTGTGTTGAAAATAACCTGAAAAGTTCTGCATGGATTTGGATTAAAAGGTTCCGGAATTGTCAAAAATGGGACACAATAACATTTTGGGGGCGATCCAAAATGTAAAATTCAAAGTTTTCCCACTTTTCTGTGAAGCTGCTGCATAAACACTTAGCAATGTCGTGCTAGGTGTTAGCATGCTAATGTGAGAGTTGCTAGCATTACCATACTTGCATATTTAGCTATTTACAGGTACAGAAACGTAGCATGATCATGTTAGCTGCAACAAGGTGGTACCAAGCATGATAAATACACTATGTCTTGTTTTCCGCTATCATGTCTACGATGGGCTGCACGGTGGACGAGTGGGTAGCATGCAGGCCTCACAGCTAGGAGTTCCGTTCCACCCTCGGGCATCTCTGTGTGGAGTTTGCATGTTCTCCCATAATAACAACCCAAATAATAATAATGATAATAATGATAATAATGATAATAATGATAATAATGATAATAAGAGGTTGACCTATCAGAGTCGGTTCGGGCGTGCAACCAATTAACCGTGATTAAATGAGGGCGTGGTCACGGTGTCCCACCTTGCGTGTCCTTGTAGTCCTCGGAGTCCTGCTGCAGATTCTTTAGGTAGTCTGGGACAAGAAGAAGAACAAAGAGTTTGGACTTGTTTTGAGGTTTCCGGTCCACTAGGTGTCAGTGTAGAGTAAGGGAATGACTCACCTGTGAGCAGCAGCTGGTACTGAGGGATCCTCTGGACCGGCTTCAGCAGGTAGTGTTTCAGAGCCAGACTGGCACAGCGAGGACTTATCTGGACCGAGACAAGCTCTGGGTTAGGAACCACAAAAAATCCTGACGGAAAGGCCTTGTGTGTGGACTTTATAGTGTATAAAGTAAGGACACAAATTGTCTGGCAGTCCCTGAACACACCATAGTCATGTGCGGTCACATCATTGCTCATTTGTGGCGAGTGGATATACATTTTAACGTGTGCGGCATATTAATAATTACAAGAACGTCAAGCTAGGGGGCGGTTCTACCTCAAAGTCCTTGACGACGGCGGCAAAGGGGGGGTTTTTCCTGCACTGCTCGTCCAAAAGTGCCACGTTGTTGTCAAACTGGCGGATGTAGGTGGAGTACATCTTCAGGTACGGGCCCTTCTGGACGAAGATGTCTGACAGGCGCTGGTGCTGGCCCCTGCGTGTACACACACACACACACACACATTGAGGATGCGGGGCGTTCCTCCGGGATAAAACGGAAGCTCGCCCCCCCCAAGCGTACCAGTGCGCCACCCTCTCCTCCAGCTCCCTCAGCAGGTCCTTGTTGAGCTGGTAGAGCTGAGGCAGGTAGTACAGGATCTGGCTGAGGACCCGCTCGTCCACCACCGGCTTCCCGTTCTGCCGCGTCGCCTTGGCGACCGCATCCCGAAAGTCCTGGGGAGAGAGTCAAGTGAGGCCGTGGTGCGAGAACACAGTGTGTGTTTCAGTGGAGTCAGCGCTCTGGACTCTGCCATGTGCCAACACACACATCCACCTGGAAGGAAGCAGGGAGGCCGCACGCACGCACGCACGCACACGCACACACTTAACACATCGCCTTCTTCAGCATGTTCATTTGTGCGTTTATGTCCTATGAAATAGATAATTATTATGATTATAATATGCTATATACAAGCACTGTTGTAAACGCATCACCCGGACAGCTCGCCACAAGTATGCACACACTCCATTGCAGTGTGTGTGTGTGTGTGTGTGTGTGTGTGTGTGTGTGTGTGTGCGCGCGCTCAGAGGTCAGCTCTGTGGCAGCAGGAAGCAGCTGCCGCCTCCGCGGGCAGAAAAGAATGCGAGCTGACCCGATTTCGTGGACAGAACCGGGCCACCTTTCGGGACGCTGCTTTCTACTGAGCTTGCGGCGGCCATGGCCGACGACCCCCCTGACCTTTGGCCAGGTCACCCCCATGCTTCACACGGCATGACACTTACTATGTGCAGAAGCTTGAGGACGTCCACAAACCTGAGGAGAGAGAGAGAGAGAGAGCGCAGAGTCAGCGACGGTGCTGCTGGGTAATTGCCGGCTCATTGCCACTCACACTTTCTCCGAGCTCATGATCTCCTGGGCGATGTGCACCACCTTCCTCCTCTTGGTCTCGTCCTCCAGCTGCGGGTGTGAGATTGTTAATGGCAGCCAAATGCGCCCCCCCCTCCGGGTGGTGGGGTCTGGTGGGCTAACAAGTGCTAACATTACACTAGCACGTCAACAGCTACGAAGGAAACCATCACGTCGGTAGCTGACTGACAGCTCGTTGGCAAGACTGCATTTTAAGATGTGCAGCGAAGCCTGCTTTAAGCCGTTGTGTTAAACTGGCCTCGGCGGTCTGAGCCACCATCACGAAAAACAACTCTACAAACAAATTTGAAGATGTTGCTAGCTTGACCGTAAACACAGTTGCTAATGTCAAACACCGATGAGGTAAAATTTCCGACAAAATTTTGGGAGCCGTATGCTCCCAAGGTCGATCGTGGCTACGAATCCACTATCAGGAAGGAAGCCAAAGGTTAGCGGCTAGCTACGAGTGCTAGGGTGCTAACGCTACGCCGACACTTTCACAGTGAAGTCATGCTAGGTTAGCCTAGCAGCTGGAGGAAAAACAACATGCAGCTGACTGAGGTTACCGTAGGGGGGTCACTTTAAGATGTGTAGCGAAGCCTTCTTTATTTGAGTCATGCTACTACAGTATGTACGACATAACTAAATCCACGGCCAGCATAATAAGACTGACCTGTCTGTCGGCCTCGTCCACGTGCTCCTTGCTGGAGGAGGAGCTGTTGTCCTCCTCATCCGAACTGTGGGCCTCCTCCTCCTCAGAGTGGACGTCCCTCCTCGGCCAGTCACTGCTCGACAAAAGGCAATGGAGTCAAGACTGCTTCAGCAGCCGCCAATGTTTACACCACGCGGGCCGTGGTGCTAAAACATGCACGGGCGACGGAGTGCAAGCGCAAACGTGTCGGCCTCTGATGTTTTGATCGGGTTCTGTCGTTGGGAGATGAATTATCTCCACTGGGGGGGGGGGTCTTAAGAAGAAAACATACAGTGTACTGAGGGTCTCTCTTCCCCTAAAAGACCCGTGGGTCCGCGTGGCGTGGAGCGTCGGGTACAAAGCGCCACTTTGTTTACAGCTTCTCACATGAAGTCAATGAAGTCATGAAGTCAAAAGATGCCTGGCAGGCGGCGCGGTGGCTATCTGGCACGCAAATGCGCTCTCGACGCTCGGCGCAATTGACAAGCGGGCTGGTTGGACGGCTGCTTTGACCGAACTCGACGCGTCCGCTAAAGTCTGTTCACGCCGTGGATGCTTGAGCAAAAACGCTTTGGCGCAACAATTAAATGTGGACCGCCACAAACGAAAAGGCGGCACTGTCTTGTTTGGTTGTGACGGTCCAGGAGCGTTACATGCACCACTTCTGCAAATTAGCGTTGCCACAAATAGCTTGTCTTCTACATGAAACATTTGGTAGGATGTCAACAAAAGAGCTGGTATTCTCTGAAGGTCTGGGAGGAGGTCTGAGAGGAGGTCTGAGAGGAGGTCTGAGGTTAAGTACTGAGGTTAAGCAAAGGCTAAACACAGAGCGAGGAGGGCCAGGCCGAGGCTGGCGGTCGCCGCACATTTATTTTCCCAGTCCTGGAGCGCCGTGCGGCGTTAGCAAGATGCTCAGACATTTCCTGCCCGGCACGCTGAAAATAACCCAGAGGAAGACGACGGGCCGACCTGTGGCACGTCCGAGCTCCGCTTGGATTCCGCGCTGCTGACTGGCGCTGATGTCACCTGAGAGGCCCGGGGTCGGGACCAGGATTCAGACACGCTGGCCGTGTTTAACGACCCAACGGTGCCGTGCGGTTTCTCGTACATGTATTTATTCATGGTGGCCCGCCACAGACCAGATTTGGTGCTACCTAGCTGCCTTCGGTCGTATATAAAGGGAGTGAATGTAACGCACCTGGTCTTTTAGGAAAGACAGGAAGTGCATTTACTTCCTACGAAAGCCACGCCTTTGTTCCGGGCACGCACGGCACCTCTACAAGCCCCGGGGTGTGGGCAGTGCTACCAGATTGTAGTCCTGTGGGAAACGCTGAACACATACCTGTCGTCCTCCTGGAACCTCTGGTAAGGGTCCTGCGCCTCGTAGATGTCCGAGTCGGCGCCGTCGGGGTCATGTGACCAGCCCGGCCTGCCGCTGTGAAAGGGCAGGTTCATGTACTCCGGGATCTCCTCGTAGAGCGGAACGTTCTCGTATTCCACGTCATCGCAGTCCCCGCTGAGGTCCACCTCCCCAATGCAGCTGCTAGGCCGCTCTGGGCCTTTGCGGCCGCCCCGCTTGGAGTCCGCGTTGGTACAGTCCAGGGAGTGCCCTCCCTTGGCCAGCAGCTTTGGAAGCATCTTCACGGACACGCGAAGTTCCAGCAACTTCCGGAAAGAGAGGCTCCTCTTCTGGGGGTCGAGGCCTGCGGGGGTCGCCAGGTCAGCAGCAGAGAAGGACTGCGCCCGCTGTTTGCCCCCGAGCGCCGGGGGGGCTCGGCTCTTGGGAGGCACACTGCTCCTGCTGGGCACCTGGCGGCTGAAGAAGGTGACGCACGGTCGGGTGAAACGCCACGCCGTCTTCTCCTGGGGAGGGGCGGGTAGTTCTCTCATGGGGCCGTGAGGAGGGGCCGGGGGGCAGACGGAGGGAGGCGGTGGGGCGGGCAGGCTGTGTCGCTGAGGTTTTCGGGGCGGCGGCCTCACCGACTGCGGGTCGTCAGCGGAGAGGGCCTTCCTGGCGTGAAGCGGGGGAGGGGGGCAACCCAGCTTGATCTGCTTGGGGAGGCTGTGAGTGACGGGGTAGCGCTTAAAGTCGCCGTAGCCGTCCTCCTCCTCGCACTCCGCCTCGCGTTGCCCCTCACCGTCAAGGCCGCTCAGCAGCTCCGGCTGGGAGAGCAGGCTGAGGGAGTGGGAGGTGTTTTTGTTCAGTGTCGTGGACAAGTGGAGCATTCTGTGGAGGCGAGGTGACAGGGAGGTCTGTCGGGGAGGGGGGACAGGTGCGCTCGGCTCTGCCTCACCGGGGCTTAAGCCTTCCTGGGAAGGAGAACCACTGGAGTCCTGTTTCAGCTCCTTGGGATTCTCCACCTCTTGAGGGTCCTGGACTCCTCCCTCCACACCGTCCTGCCTCACTAGGGTGGGCTTCTTAAACCGCCGAGGTTGGGGGACAGGGAGAGGCTTACTTGGGGGGGCGGGGACGGTCAAATCAGGGTGTGCACAGGTGATGCTTCCTTCCTGGGGGTGCTCCGCCGCAGGAGTGGAGATGATGATGCTGCCTGCAACATCACAGATGACATCTGCTGACCCTGGATCAGCGCCGTCCTTGTCCTCACGTGGCTCTTTGACCAGCCGGTCCAAGTGCCTCTGTCTCTGAGGCTTGTCCCGGGGAATTTTGTTGACCCCCTCGCTCCTCTGGGGGCACACGCACTCCTCTTCGTGAATCCCGTTCTTTGGTTCATATGTTTTGTGCACGCCGTTTTCCAGTTGCCGGCACTGGGAGCAGTCCCGCTCCGCGCAAGAGCAGGTGGGAATGATGTAGTCCGATTCCCGCTCGACAGCCTCGGATAGAATCCCATTTTTGGCGTTGAGAAGCGAGAGGCCATCCTCGAGCGCCGCCTCCTGGTCCTGAGATAAGATAAGGTGGCCGCCGGGTTGGGGTGGCGGCGGGGGCAAAGCTGTGGGGGCGGGTTTGGGGATGCAGGGCTTGGGGGCAACAGCCGGCTTGGTCCTCTTGAGGGTGGCAGGGGACGGCTGGGAAACGACGAGGGGCTGGGTGAGCACACCCGGTTTGGGGGCGATGGGTGGGGGGGAGGGCTTGGCGACAGAGGGAAGTTTAGGCTTGGGCGCTAATGGAGGCTTCTTCACACCTGCGTGGAGAAAATAAAGAATTCAAACGTGCTTTCATCAGAGACAGCTGCGAGCCGAAGTGGCGGCCGGGGTCAAACGGTCACCCTTGGGGTCGGGGGGGGGAGCAACTGCGGGGTGAGTAATGTGTACAATAAACCACACGTCACAGTTTTGGATGGAAGATGGGAGTACAGTGGAGTACAGTCTGACTCACTTATCTGAGAATTTACGAATCACGAATCCCTCGACCCTGCTGGGTTCTAGGGGCACTGCTTGATGAACGATTCACCGGTCTAAGAATTTGAGAATTACTTTGTATTCAGCTCAAGTAGTCAACAGTAACATCTCATTTGTCCGCAGTAATAAAGTTGTCCCTGTGACGTCACCCAGCAGTCTTTCCTAAAGGTACAGGCGCCATGTCCCACCGGACACCAAACTGCGTTAAGAATATAGCAAATTCTAACAAAATAGCCTTGTAAACACGTTGTGGATGACTAAATTAGGACAAAACTCATAACTAAATGTGCAATGACGACCGCCTTTTATTTCGGCAAACATATTAACATGATAGAAGGCGCGATTTTTGAAATAAACAATAAAGTATGAATTGAAGGAGCCTTTAACCCGAGGCCGAGATCCACACATGACGACGATGCCGTCAAAGCCCCTCATGTAGTTTCAAAGACAACATCCCAGCAAGGAAGACTTATTTACATGACTGATCCGCGGAGTTTGGCTTCTTACGCGCCAGGTAACGCGAGCTAAGCGGACAAAAGCCCCCCCAAAAGCAACGTTACATGACCATTGAAGCGGAAACGAAACCTTGGCTGAGGCTTATTTAGGATTTTCGACAAGTTGCAGCAACATCAGGACAGATGTTACAAACAAAGGATTTGACTCCATCCAGCTGCAAATGTGCCTCCTCTGCGGAAAGGGACTTTTATAGTGGTTCTTGTGAAGAGCTCCCAAAATGAGGTTTAGTCCATCCTATTGTGCGCTTTTGGCAGCTATTTTCAGGAAAAGGCTGTAATTAAGTGCGGCCGTGTAACAGCAGTGGATGCTATCTTTGAGCAACACTCAAGTTGTTGTTTTTCTCCTCCGCGCACAACCTGAGGGTGCGTACCGAGAACTTAAAAAGTGCCATCGTGTTGGTTTTTAAGCTCGAAACAAACCTGTGGTGCTCATGACTCCAGACTTGCTCCTTCCTCCATGAGTAACGCAAAAGTACTTTCAATGGAAGAGCCAGAAGGTCTTCGTTCTTTGCTCCCTCGGCAACATTGTCACTTGGAAATCCGCTTTAGGGGGAGCAAACACTCCGCTCCGTCGCTGATGTTCCCTATGTCGCTCGCACATCCACCGTTAGAGACGTTATCTTTGCTGCTTTTCCCATTTTTCCAACGTTTTTCGGCTTCGGCAACTTCGTCGTTGGTGTCAAGTGGGAAATGACAACACTGGGCAACTTCCTGTCGTCGTAACAACAAAAAAAAATGTACTCTCTAAGTGACGAATTTTTAGCGACAGCTTCAACAGAATTTAGAATGTAAACATTACAACTGGTATTAAATGTATATTCGAATTCTATTTTACGGTTATTACCCCGCGTTCGTCGTTTTATTTTGAAGAAATTGTCTTCATTTTCCGGCTCGATATTGTCACTGTACGGTTCATTTCCTCGCCTGCCTCCTCTAACGGTTTCCAGTGGCCACAAGGGGCGCTGTGACCGCAAGCGTCGGGTCTCACGAAATAAACACACAAAGGCCTCATGGGAGTTGTAGTTTTTTTAAGTTTTTAACGAAACCGGCTAAACTGCCAACTTCTTCGCCTCTCTCTGCCCAGATTCCTGTCGCCGCCGGCGCTCAGAATGCACCGCGAGCTTCGCGCAGATGGAGGAGCGCAATGACGGAGGAGTTTGATGAAGATGTTGTGTTTGAGGTTTGTGTTTACGACGGCGCTGTTAGCCGATTGCTTTGTCATGCTGTCTGGCGTGGATGTCAAACTAGACGTTGAGCGGCGGCTAGCCGGTTAGCTTGCTAGCCAGTTAGGATAACGTAAACAAACACGGCTACAGTAAACACGCTGACAGGGCGCGCATAATCCCAAGTTAGCTGCTTTGCTAGCTATGCTAAAGTTTGTTGTTATTGGCGCTACAGCGTCACACTACTTTGAGGTGGGGCGGGGATGACCAGACAGACAGAACCAATGCGTCGGTTCTGAAACACACACACACACACACACACACACACACACATATATATGCATCTGGACTGCGACATGAGCTCCCACTCTGTGTGACCATGGAAGTGAGTAACGCCGACATCATGTGTACTAATAGTGAGTAGATGGTAATCCAATGAGATGCTCCCATGATGCTGCTGTACCCCCCAGCTTTTGGTGAGGTAGACATCTTGCAAGGAGGACCATGACGTCCATTTATTGTGTTTCTCTTTGGGGAATTCTCGGGCACGATCCCGGCTACTGTTGCTGCCGATGCACCCATCCCTCCCACAGCCGCTTTCATTATTTAAGAATCTGTGTCTCCACTTTGCAGAACTCGCCTCTTTTCCAGTACCTGCACGATCTAGGCCACACCGACTTTGAGGCATGTCCGACAGCATCGCAGGAAGAGGAGGAGGAGGGCGGACAGGACGGCGATCCCGCCTCCGAGCAGGAAGGCCCACAAAGAGTGAGCATATTTCCTCATCTTTACGTGTTTACTTCATAGACTGTTTATAGTCGTCCTCCACAGAGATGTTGCAGTTGTCTGGGCGGGGGTACATTGTGGTCGTCTACGACTATATGCACACGTTCGACGCCAACCTGGCTCCTCTTGCTGACATATTTAGTTTGGACTGCACCGATGACACGCTCGCTGTCACAGAGCATGCCCTGGAACTTTCCACATGTGTCACGCTTCCTCTCCGAGGAGAGGACGGGAGGCTCTTGACAAGACAGGAAATGTGGCCCCTGAGCCGTTTCCTGGAGGCGGAGCTTCCCGGGAATGTCGTTCCTGCAAAAGCTGCGAGTCAGCGAGCGCTCCAGCGGTCCACTAAGGAGATAACGTCTCCTCAGAAGCATGCTTGTTGTTTCATGTCACACATCAGTAATCAATCCGACTAATAACACCCCCCCTCACCCCTCTGGAAATGGGTCAACCCCGGGGGGCGAATTGATTTGCGCTCTGCTTCTGCTGCACCGCCCGAAGTGTGCGGTGCGAATCGAGGTCCTCAGTATCCGAAATGTTGCCTTTTGGGACATTTTCTATGATTGTGGCGGCCTGTCACAAATACATTTTGGACCGCCACAAGTACATTTTGTTCCTCTCTCCTATCATCCTGTGTGTGTTGGTGCAGGGGGGCCTCCTGCGGACCCTGGCTGAAGCCTTGTGGAGATGGAGCCCAGTCCGGCAGGCGTCCTCGTCTCACAAGCTGGAGCAGCAGCTGGTCGGTAGAACGTGGCGCAGAACACGGCGCCGCCCGGAAAGCGGACGGCACGCTGATCCCGCCTCCTCCCTTGCAGGACGCCATGTTGGGCCAGTACTCTGTGAAGTGCATTCTGGACCAGGACGTCCTGCTCCAGGAGGACGTGGAGCTCATCGAGCTGCTGGACCCCAGCCTGCTCACGCTGGGCTCGTCACCCGCCCGAGGCGGCGCCCCGCCCCGACCCGGTTTCTTTGCCACGCCCTCATCCTGGTACTAAAAAGTAAAAAAAAATCCGTCTGATGAATTTCTACATTTTCACATTTTTGTACTCTTGGTCCGTTCGTAGGGATGTGGCAGGTCTTGTGGGTCTGGCCGCAGTCCTGCTGGGTCTGGGCTCAGCATCCGGGGACCTGTGGTGGCTGGCCGTCGCCCCTTTGGGGCTGGCTCTCCTGGGCTGGGTGGGGCTGAGGGCGGCGGGCCTGTGGAGGCGGGGTCGAGCGCAGCGGGCCGTCCACGCCAGAGTGTCACAGCTTCACACGCTGGTCCACAACAGCAAGACCCTGACGGGTTTGTCCCGGAAAGCCCTGCGTCTGGTCCAGGAGACGGAGGTCATCTCCAGAGGGTTCACCCTGTAAGGTTGCTCTTCCATCTTCATCCGTGTTGGAATCGTCATGTCCGCCGCATGCCGCATGCTCCACTTTCTTTTGTCCTGTCTCGTGATTGGTTGGTGTCCGCCTGCGTCTGGTGCTCGGTGTCACGTGTTTGTGTGTGTGATTCCCCTCTTGCCAATTCGGGACGTCTCCACAGTTGTATCACATTTCACTTGTCAAGTTTGCTCGACAGGGTGAGTGCAGCCGGCACCTTTAGCAGGGCGGGGCCGGGGGCGGTACCGCGGGGACAGCAGCTGATCGGCCTGAGGAAGGCCCTGTACCGGGCCCTCCGCTCCGCCTTCAGAGCCTCCAGGAGAGCCACGTGTCACATGCTCAAGGCATATCCTTTACCGGGGAGGGTGACGGGGTGCATCTTGCTGCATTTTCTTCTTCCCCCTTAACTCCTCCCAACGTTCCCCCTGAGCTCAGAGATCGACAACGTGACCAACTACGTGTCGGCGGTGCCCCTGAAGGAGCTGGGTCTCGGCCTGGGGGTGGAGCATCTGGGTGACGAGCAGGCCCAGGAGCTGACCGACGACTACAGTCTCCCCGCCCTCAAGGTGGGGACGAGCTCGGCCGCACGCCGCTTGTTGAATGCTGACGCGTCCTGCTTTGACCTGTGCAGGTATTGTACCAGCTGTGGGTGGGGCAAAGCTCGGAGTGCTTCCGCAGATTGGCCCTTCTCTTGTCGCCCCGGCGACTGGACGAGGAGCCAAAGGAAGCGGGCGGACCCACGGAGGAGCCCTCCCGGCCTGCCTTGCATCGCTCCATCGCCACGGTGACCGAGCCTCTCCACCACGCTCTGACCGCCTGTCTCGGGGAGGTGCAGCGCAGCTACGACTTCCACCGTCACTTCCAGACGCAGGAGCGGACGCTGGGCTCAGACCGCAACGGCCGGGTCCGGGAGAAATGCCGCGAGATCAACACTCTTCACACGTCCATCCGGAGCCTGCAGCTGCACCTCAAAGCCCTGCTCAGCGAGTGAGGCGCACGCGCTCCCGCTGCCGCTGCCGGCGCCATCCCCGATCCCAACGCTGACGTCCCGTCTGCATCCTCCCCAGGATGATCATCCTGGAGGACGACCTGGAGAAGCTGATGGTGTCCAAGGAGCCGACGGAGCTGACTCTGGAGGGCTACCGGGACCTGAGCGAGCGGCTGCACCAGCTGGAGCCGCACATGCAGGCCAGCGCCGGCTGCTGGGACGATACCGTGGGCCAGGTGGAGCGCATGCTGAGGCGGGCCGGCGCATGTCCAGGTGAGGGGAGTCGGACAGTAGTCCCTCGTTTGTGGCCCGTAATCGGTTCCGGTGATGAGTGACTTTCCATGATTCTTGATTTCTAAAGGGAATATTCATATTAGTCAGTATAACTTGTTTCCAAGTTTGAGTTTCAGGTTTCTGGAATCAGTTTTTTGACCAGTGTAGAATACTACATATCACAACCTTGAAGTACTTTTAGTTCTTGTATTTGACTTCATTTTGCCTATTTTTTACTAATCATCATCCATATTCAACCATGACGCGGTATGATTACTTAATGACTACGGAGGGATGGGCGTGTTTATCCTCCATCATGTCTGCAGGGACTGCTGAGGCTCCAGACCAGTGTGGCACTCCCGAGTCTGAGCTCCCCACCCCTCCTCCGTCTTATCCCTTGATCCTGGACCGCGATCCGGTTCCTGAGGAGCTGGTGAGACGAGCCAACACGCTGAGAGCCTCCAAGGTTAAAGCTAAAGGACTTCACACTTGGTGTCCTTGCCGCAGGAGTGGGAGGCCTACGTGTCGGATTCAGACTCTGACGGAGGCGGGAAGGAGTCCTGGTGCGACATGTTGTCTCCGGAGGAACGGGAACGTCAGCGGCGAGAGCGGGAGGAGTCCCGTCGCGTCCTGTCGGAGCTCAAAGCGGTGCTGGGCTTTCGCGCGTCGGAGGGAGAGAGGATGAAGAGGAAGCAGATGCTCTTCAGCGACCAAGGTCTGCTTTGGTGTGCATGGCTGTGCCAATCATGAAGAATGTCCGAGCCGGGGAGGGTTGTTGGCTTTTTGGGTTGACTATTTCCTGTCCGGCCTTGCAGCTGCGGTGACGCCTTCAACTTGCGGTGCGAGCTCCGACATGGCAGACGGCGGTGACAAAGGAGGAAACGGCCAAACAGAGTCCACGGCAGGAAGCCAGGAGGAAGGAAGGGACCAGCCGGTGAGGCCTGACCCCTCCGACGAGCCGGTGACGGAGTTCAGCTGCGGTTCGGAGGCGGCGGGAGCGTCGGTGTTGGCCGGAGGAGGCGGCGTAGCTTCTGAGCTGCATCAGTACGACGGCGTCCCGGAGGAGGAGGAACTGGAGGAGCAGAACGGTATGGACTGGCCCCTGAAACCCAAAGTTCCTGCTTTCTCCGTGATGGACAGGCTGACGGAGATCCACGGCTCGGACGCGCTCAGCTTCAGCTCCGCCCTCGCCGCCCAGGTGGCGAAGCATTCGCAGTCGCTCGTCAAACTGGAGGAGCAAACGTTTGGAGATGAGGAGGACGAGGAGGAGGAGGCAGAAGAGGAGCACTGAGCAAAGATTGAGATTGTCCTGATGAAGCAGCGCTTGTGTTAGCCTGCAGAGCTACGTAGTCCACATCGTTCTCCATCCATCTTCCTTTACCGCTCTCTTGCTGTCCAAACTCAGGTACCAGAACCACTGAAACCACCTCTGACCTCATGTGTGAAGATTCTACTCGCTGTTCTTGAACCCAAATGGAACGGGACTTGTCTGGGCTTCTGGAAGCATGAGGTGCAAACATCCTGAAGGAAATAAAAGCAGCGGTGGCTTTGAAGAGATCCATGTGGAACGCCACTCATGTCAATTAGTTGTATTTGTTCAGAACATGTAGCATTGCGGTCAGAAAACCATAACTGTTGAGGAGGAAGTGGGATGCTCTTTTTATTGTCAGGGTCTTCTACATGTGGCTGTGCATATTTGGAAGTATTTTAAGACTTGTGACATCACCCACAAGTAGTGTTCCGTGAGTATTTGCTTGTTATTTCTGTCATGTGAGGGACAATCACTGCTCTCTCTTTTCAAAGACGTCACCATAGAAGCGGGGACAACCTTTCCTGGTCTACGCCCTGCCTTGTAGGGGAGGTTTATGTCACTCGTGCGTTTTTCCAACGTGAAATAAAATACCATTCAACAGCGTTTGGTGTATCTTAATGTCTTTTTTTAAGCTGTTAGCTGCTCATGTTTCACAGACTGAAATGGCTGGGGGGTTAATAAACAGGTTGGCCGGGTTACTTGATATGTTTTGGAGGAATCTGCATTTGTCTGGCCCACAACAGCTGGGGTGCCCCCGGTAAGCATCCACCGCCTTTTTGTTAGTGCCAGAAACCTGATGAATGGGCTTGACGTAAAGATGGCGTCATATTTAAACAGTAAACTGGGTAATTATTTATCAGCACAAAGTAAATCTGCAATCTACTAACTAACTAACAGGCTGTTATGACTGCATTCAACCTATACTGCCTCGTGCAAAAAACCGGAAGAAAAATATTTAGCCTCAAAACGTTCACACATAGCGTCATAAACAAAACAAAAACGTCATGAATGCGTCTACGTATTCGCAACATTCCATCCAGGCATCGCCACCTGGTGGTCTTTTGTTGTCAAAGCGTTACCAACATTACGGAGCACCCTGAAGGCATCGGCACGCTGACGCGAGCACTTCCTATTTCCCACAACCCTTTGCGCTTACCTTCCCAGCAGCGGCTGTCATCATGGCGGCGGTGCTAACTGAGACATTAGCGGAGCCAAAACAGGCCCATGAACTGGAGATGAACGGCGAGGCCGGCGAACGAGAAGACGCCGTGGACGCAGTGGAGGAGGCGGCGAAAAAGAAGAAGAAAAAGAAGAAGAAGAACAAGTCAGCCGCGAGCGGTAAGACTTGTCAGTTTCATGCTAGCAGGCTAGCAGAGGCTACCTGTTGGTGCTGCGGCAGAGTAGCCATATTTATCACCGATCCGGAAACGGACCTCCTGCAAAATAAAACATTGTGTGTTAGTCCTGGTTGAAGTGTTTAATCCCCAAGCTGTACTTCTATGCAAACTATTAACTACTTTGAGTCAGTCGTGTAGTAATGGTCATTTCTAAATTGACGTCATAGTAATGAGACCAGCGCGTGTCGATGCGTCTTATTTTTAGTCGTCCCGGAAGTGCTGTGGCAAAGCACGTTAAACCTGACGGTGATCCTCGTTAGCCATGCGGGTCGGGACCAGTTAAAGATCTCATGTCAGGCCTTCGGAAATACGCCGAGGTCTGCCTCCAGAGACCGTGACAACTCACTGGCTCGACAAACAAGGCCACAAGGGTCCCGAAATTAAACAACTCCGTTTTCCGCTTTTCAATTGAAGGTATCCGGTTTCGTAACGGTCGTTATGTAAGCTGGCACGGCCTGACGGATGAGTTCCTGGAAGCTCGATTAACTCCAGATCCAAAGAGATCACTTGGTGTCAGGTGTTCGGGTGGCCTCATGTCTGTTCTCGGCAGCAGGTCCAGATGGGGACGCCGTGGCCGAGGTGACGAAGGAGCTGGAGAAGCAGGTGATCGAGGACAAAGAGAAGGAGGATGACTGCGAGGAAGGTGGGCATCACCCACAAGTTTGTTTTTAATGAAATTGTCGTGTGTTAAAGCGAGTGAAGTCTCATTCCACGGTCCACACAGATGGGGATGATGGGGAAAACTCGGCAGGGAAGAAGAAGAAGAAGAAAAAGAAGAAGAAAGGATGTGAGTTTCATCAGAGCGGTCTTTGCCAAGCAAGGGCGGCGTGGGAAATTGAGGTTTTTGTATTTTCAGCCAAAGGTCAGACTGATCCTCCGTCTATTCCCATCTGTGAGTTGTATCCAAGTGGAGCCTTCCCCGTGGGACAGGAGTGCGAATACCCCGCCTCGCAGGACGGGTAAGCGCTACTTGGTCCACGCGTTGCCTTCGTGTGTGAAAGTGAACGCTTGTCCTCGAAGGCGGAGCGCGGCGTGGCGGAGCAGCAACGAGGAGAAGCGAGTGCTGGATAAAGCCAACGAGGAGGTGTGGAACGACTTCCGGCAGGCGGCCGAGGCGCACAGACAGGTCCGGCAGCACGTCCGCAGCTTCCTGAAACCCGGCATGACCATGATTGAAATCTGGTGAGGCTTCGATGGCGTCCGCTTGTTTTTAAACCGTTCTCGATATCACCCTGACGTCCTTCTTATTCAAGCGAGCGTTTGGAGGACTGTTCCCGGAAGCTCATCAAGGAGAACAAGCTGAGCGCCGGCCTGGCTTTCCCCACCGGCTGCTCCCTCAACCACTGCGCCGCTCACTACACTCCCAACGCCGGCGACGCCACCGTGCTGCAGTACGACGACGTCTGCAAGATAGATTTCGGCACGCACATAAACGGTAGCCATCACGGCCGGCGGCGCCGACACCGGCAGACGGACACGCCCACCAACACGTCTTTTTGTCCTCAGGGCGAATCATCGACTGTGCCTTCACCGTCACCTTCAACCCAAAGTACGACAAGCTCCTGGAGGCCGTGAAGGACGCCACCAACACCGGCATCAGGGTGGGCTTTTGTTGTTCAGCAGGACGGCCATCAACCTGGTGGCGCCAAATCTGAGTGTTTTTTTTAAATGCATCTGCCTCCTTGTTGCAGAACGCCGGCATTGACGTGCGCCTGTGTGACGTCGGGGAGGCCATCCAGGAAGTGATGGAGTCCTATGAGGTGGAGCTGGATGGCAAAACGTACCAAGGTTCGTTCCAGGGCGAGTTAGAACAGGAAGGAGGAAAAAGGAGCGCTTGATTTGGTGATCTGGACTCATTGTTTTTAAATTAACAGTTACCTGGGCTATTTTTTATTATCGGACTCATCGGTCTGTCATAATTCCCTCCTATCATATATACTACATAACATGGTGCACCCCCCCCCCCCCATATTGAACCTGAGCTTTCTTGTTTTGGATGCAGTCAAACCAATCAGAAACCTGAACGGTCACTCCATCGGCCAGTACAGGATACACGCCGGAAAAACTGTGCCTATCGTCAAAGGAGGGGAAGCGACGAGAATGGAGGTACGTCTGAAAGCGTGCCCCCCCCCCCTCCCTGAATGTGATTACATAAGCTGTCATGTTGGTCTGCAGGAGGGCGAGGTCTACGCCATCGAGACGTTTGGCAGCACAGGCAAAGGTGTGGTCCACGACGACATGGAGTGCTCCCACTACATGAAGAACTTTGACGTGGGTCACGTCCCCATCAGGTCTGCCCTCCTTCCCCATGTGGACCCGACTTTAGCACAAGAAGACTCCCTTGGCGCTTACTCAATTTTTTTTTGCAGGCTTCCGCGTGCAAAACACCTGCTCAACGTGATCAACGAGAACTTCGGCACTCTGGCCTTCTGCCGCCGCTGGCTGGACCGTCTGGGTGAGAGCAAGTACTTGATGGCCCTGAAGAACCTGTGCGACCTGGGCATCGTGGACCCCTACCCGCCCCTGTGCGACACCAAGGGCTGCTACACGGCTCAATTTGAGCACACCATCCTGCTCAGGCCCACCTGCAAGGAGGTGGTGAGCCGAGGAGACGACTACTGAAGCCACGCCCCTCAACCACACCCCCAATCTGGAAGCGGCCCACTCAGAGCAGCATGAGGTGCTTCCTGACTTTTCTTCTCCCCTCGGTTCAACCCAGCGTTTTGGAAAGTGAACTACTTAAGATGACGGTTATAGCTCCTCCCCCTTAACATCCGACGCCGCCCGGCCCGTCGCTCTCGGGTCAGATTAATCAAAACAGCCAATGGCGTTGTTCGGGCTGAGCTTGGCGGCTGCTGTTCTACCGTGCGTTTGGCTTCTGTCGCTCCAGGAGGGAACACCGCCGCGTTCCTAATGCATTGCCTCGTTTTGAGCAGCCTGGGAATGTTTTTGTAAGAAAAGATTAAAAAGTAAATATGCGCATCTGTGAGATGGTCCAGTCTCTTTTCTTGAAAGCAACAAAGAATGGCTGACAGGTTTTATAGAAAAATGGAAAAATATTTGCATTTATTGAGGTCATGTTCTCTAGAAAAAGTGAGGTAACACTTTGCATAGAATAACGTCCGTACGCCCACCCAGGAGGAAGTGATGGACAACTGTGCTTCCAAAGCAACCATGGCTGGGTCTTAGTTCTCTGTACAAGGTCCTCCAGTATGGAGGTAAATCTCACTCAGACGTGGGTCTAATTTCTCTTCTTTAAATACAATCACCAGCCGTGGCGTCTGAGGTCACCAAGGACGAGAAAATGGCCACAGTATAAAAATAGATGTTCTCCATAGAAAAAAGGCCACTTGATTGACTCAACAGTTTACCTGCAGGCATCCCAGGTGTTAGCGGAAAGGCGGGGGGTCTTCTTTGAATGCAGACCTGGTCCAAACTGAATGTGACAGCAGGACCGGACCCGGTCACGGGGACGGGGACTCCGCCTGGTCTTTGTACAACCCCCGCTACGTAAACGACGCTAGTCACAAAAACAGCCGGTCTTTGTCCTGAGTAACTGTCTGCGTGTAGAAGAGGATGTAGGCCTGGGCTCGGCACACCTCGTCCACGGAACACACGTTCATCTTGGAGTCGTTGCAGTGAACCCAGAAACCTGCGGGGGAGGGGGGGGAAGCCATGACAGTCAGTGACTCAGCCCGCTCGTCACGCCACGCCGCTTTGCTCTCACCTCCTGCGCTGTTGTAGCAGTAGGCCGTGTAGTGGCCCGACCCGAAGCCTTTCCCATGATGCATCACCACGGCAGACAGCTCGTACAGGAAGTGCTTGGCACGCGGGGACCCTGGCGCGGAGCCCTGGGGGCTGACTCCTTTGTGGGCGGGCTCTCTACGGCAGTAAGGCTCCATGTTGAGAAGCTGGTCAAAGCTGACGTGGACGCCGATCTTCTCCCGATGGTTCCGCCCGGACCACCTAAGGGGCGGAATGTCGGTCAGGTCCTGGCGGTACGGGGAGCATGAGGACTGGTCTTACCTGAAACGTTTGAGGTGGAGCCGCAGCACCTGAGGCAGCTTGTGGACCATCAGCTGTTTCCGGGCTTCGGTGAGGAGGACCGCTTTGGACGACGACCGCCTTCGTGCAGCTGCGGACAAGAAGAACCTGCGTTAGTCTTCCCGGATCCAGCAAATTCCAGTGTTTCCCAAACATTTGTGTATTTGTGACAGCGCGCCAAATCGATTGGGCGCTACCTGTCGGCCCTGGCACATGAAGACATGAGGATGCGTCTGTGGAGGTTGTTGGTACAACCACAAATGAGAAAACGACCATGGAGCAAAGCTCCACCACCACAGATGGATAGGAGTCCTGTGGGAAAGTGATGGACTACCGAGTCTCGCGTCCTACTCACAGTTGCACTGGTCGCAGGCGTAGATGTTTCCCTCCAGAGCTTCGGTCTCGGTGAACTTGGCCAGCATTTCCGTCAGGTGACAGGAGCCCTGCGAGGCCGACTCCCGGCTGTTGCTGTGGTAGCGCTCGGGGAACTCCAGGGACAGATCCCAGAACGGCTCCACGGTGTTGGAGCGATGGTCGCAGGCCAGACACGTCACCTGCGAGACGCCGCAAACGTGAGTAGTGCGGCCACATGGACGTTCTGGAAGGAAGGTGCGGCGTGGCGGCGTACCTGGCTGAGGAGCTGTCCGTGGAAGATGGTGTTGACCACACTGAGGACCTGCTTGATGAGACGTTTCTGCGTGTGGGGGACGTCGGCGCTGGGCGTGTGCTTCCCCGTGCTCTCCAGCTCCTGCTGCACCTTGTCCAGGAGCTCGCACAGGAACTCCTGAGCGTCCTGCTGAGCGTAGCCTCGGAACGCCGGGATGAGCTGCCACACCGAGTGCAGCATGGCGAACGGCGACACCAGCGCCCACTTGCCGGACCACATGACCTGGAACAAGGTGTGCAGCTCGTGGCAGAGGGAGATGTGCTTGGAGCTGGGCTCCTTGGGTTGGATCAGCTCCATGCTGCGGCCCCGCGAGGCCCCGCCGCTGAGCCCGGCCCCGGACCCCGAGCTGGCCGGGTATCCCTTCCTGTGGCTCAGGGGCGAGTGGGGCGAGGCCTTGCCCGCCAGCTGGCCGTGAACGGCGGACGCCAGCAGCTCCAGCGCCTGGGTGAGGTCCAGGCGCAGGAAGCACTCCCTGAAGACGTGCAGATGGCTCAGCACTTGCAGGATGGAGTTCATGTAACACGTGTTGCCCAGGTTCCTCAGGCCCGTCACGCCTGGCGTGACCGTGGGGCGCCGCTTGAAGGGCGAGCCGCCCTCTTTGCTGCTCTGCTTGCGGCGGGGGGCGGCGGCCAAGGACCTGGGTTTGGATTTGGCGCTGGAAGAAGAGCGACTCTTGGGCTCGAGTGTCGCCCGGACCTTTTCGACACGTGCGCTTTTCTTGAGGGCGGGGGCGGCAGGCGTTCGAGTCCTTGGCCTACGGGCGAGAGGGGAGGGCGCAGACGCTTTGGTCTTTTTGGGTGCGGGGCGCGAGTGCGGCTTTTTCACCGCAACATCGGAAACCCGCCGACTCCTTCGACGCAAGCGCCGACTCTTCCTCTGCGGCGCATTCTCCAGCTCCTCCTGCAGCTGCCTTTTAAGGGCGCGCCTCCTCTCCCTCGCCTCCCTTTTCTGCTCCTCCTCCTCCTCCCGCTGCCTCTCCTCCTCCTGCCTCGCCTTCCCGCAGTCCGTCAGGCCGAACCAGAAGCGGAACACACGGCCCATGAGGGCGCGGCGGCGGTGCCAGAGGGCGGTAAACATGCGGTCCTCGTCCCTGAGCTGCAGCTCCCGAGCGCCGCAGGGCATCGGGGCGTCGGGGGCGGCGCTGGCGGAGCGGAGCGTGCGCCCGCTGCGAGTGGTGACCTCGTAGCGCTGGCTCTGGATGGCACTGAGCGTGCTCCGCAGCAGCTTGAGGTCTCCCGTGGCGTTGTCGTTGAGGACGTAGTCGTCGCACAGGTAACAAAAGACGTACAGTTCGTTGACCTCCATGGCCAGCGGGTGGTGCTGCTGCTTGAAGTGCTGCAGGGCGTGCTCCTCGATGTAGCGCCCGCACGCCACGTGGGCGCAGCCCAGGCAGGCCCAGATGGACTCGGTGGTGTTGCAGTCCACGCAGTGCCACTTCTGCGGGTTGAGGATGGAGTGGTCGGCGGCCAGCCGCAGCCGCCCCACATGCTTGCACCTGTCCATCACACCGGCCCGCCCGCTGAGGTGGCCGGCCGGTGTGTGTGTGCGTGTCCAATGCTCGCTGACCCTCAGTCGCTGTGTCAGACTGGCTTCATGGCGGCCGTGGTGCGAGGGGAAAGGGGACCCTCCCGAGGCATGGCGATGTCTACGCACACAAACAGTCAACGTGGAGTTTTTTGAACAGGGGAAACCATTATAACAACTCCTATTTTAAGGGCGGGCACTTCCGGGAGTTCAAATCAACCTTCTTATCTTTTCAGGTGCGGTTTAGCAACACTATTCAGTAACCACTCATAGGGTGCGCTGACTGGATGGTGTAAAAAGCACATTTAAGAAACAAATCCAAACAAAAACACGACTCCTCCTCGTCAGGATCCTGAGGAGTCATTTGATCTTTCAGAACGATGCAGCCTGACGAGTGTGGGGAAAAGTACTGCAAACTTTTCGCAAGTTAAACATCAACAAGTTTTCGCCCGGCGACTCGCTTCGTTCCTCCTTGAGGCTCACGGATCTTTCTAACTAACCTGCTTAAATGTGCAATAACTCCCACTCTCACACACAAACAGACGCGGGACACGACAGCCATAACAACAAGACTTGAGGCTAAAGCCGCTTTTAGCACACTTTGCTAGCAGGCTAAAGGTGCAGTTGGCACACTTATTAGCAAACACGCTAGACAACCAGAGAATGGGCAAAATATTGGAATAATCTCCACAAATATATCAAACGAGAGGATGCTAGTCACTATAAAAACACACATGATTATATGCAAATCCACATTGTGTAAATTAGTCAACCATGTCTGGTTGCTAGCAAGGTGCTAGCATGCTAGGCTAACCCCTGCCGGGCGCTGCTCCCAACAAGTTATGACGTTCGCGGGGGGAGCAGCCGCCGGAGCTCCGGTTGGGCTTCGGGGGCGCTCCGCCACAAAACGCGGATTAAAGCGTCGCGAAAGTGGGGAAAGGCACATACCGAGGCTCTCCTTCACGGTGGTCAGTGCTGTGCTCTCACAGGGGCCGCCATCTTGTCGCGTGGTTTGGAGGCTCGTGCGCGTCCACGAGACGTGACGTCGTCGCTGTCGTTGTTGTTTTTGTTGACGTGGAAAGAAATTGAATAATTAAATAAAGTACGTGTAGGTTACTGAAAAAAAAACATCCTATGTGTTTGTTTTCCGTCTACTCGACTGATTACTTTTAATTAATTATTTTAATTAAAAATAAATAAAATCTCTATAAATGTATGATTTAAGCAATAATTCACACATTTATAAATGAAATATGATTGTTTTCCTTTGAACAAACTTTTTAGCTGCATCACCGCTGAGAAACAAAACAAAAAATGCTGAGCGTCGAGAAGAATTAGACGCAATGTCATATATGAACACTAGAGGGCAGTGTGGCGCTTCAGTCACTGTGCCTGCCAAGAAAAAAGATAAATATCACGCAAACCATTCAAATGAAAGCTTTCATCGTCATTGTTTTTTATAAACAAGTTTATGGATGTGACAGTGATGAAGATGTGTATAAATTACAAACAGCACCAGTTAAAAAGTGAGGCGGCATGTATATATGTACATATTTACATATGTTACTGCATAGCCAATATTTTCCCAAAGGTTTGTTGACCATATCTCACGTTATTGAAAGAGAAAGCGTCTTTAAACTTTTGACTGGTACTGAATGTTCATACAGTATACGATTAATATATGCCAGTGGCATCCAAAATGTGGCCTGTGGGCCATTTGCGGCTGTCTTTTTTATAGCTCGAGGCACATTGTAGAAATGTAATTTTATAAAAGTTCAATTCGGGGTGCGCCATACAGTAATTATCAGACCGATGAGGGAGAAAAGAATTATCCAATTAGCGTAAGTGGGGGGGATGCTGTAATTTCCAGAGAATGAAGTCAAAATATTACATGAAAACAGTAACAATTTTATGAGAATAAACCAACAATATTATGAGGAAAAATTATGGAAAAATGGGAAAAAACAAGAATAGTCAAAATATGATGATAATTTGATGAGAATACATTCCTAATATTGTGAGAAAACACTTTCATTTTAGTTCTGGAAAAAAGTTGTAATATTATGAGAAAAAAATAAAACAATGAAGCTTAATTTTTTTAAATTATTCTGGGGAAAAGTTAGAATATTATGAAAGAGATTCTAAATTGTATGTGAATAAATTCATAAACATGACAAGAAAATGTACAAAGATTATTTAAGAAGAAAGTTGAAATATGCTAATGCTTTTTGAGCTACCATCAGTACACACACTTGGGTCGGGTGTACGCGGGTGGATGCAGGGTGGATGCAGGGTGGATGCAGGGTGGATGCAGGTCTGGCAGCTCATGCGGGTCAATGAGGGCTGCTGGCTCAGCAGATCATATCAGCCTGGAAGATAAAGTTGCTGCAAAACAACTTTTTGGAAGCACAATAAGGGCTTGATATGTCAATCTGTGCCTTTTTTGAGTGTGTGTGTGTGTCGGGGGGGCGGGTGGATGTGTCACCTGAATGGAGTTTTATTTCAACACAGGTGTGTGACTCATAGGTATGCGTTGATGTGCCACGGCGATGCCTGTGAATCACATCTTCTAATGTTTTTCTCGCTGCGTGTCTCCAGGGCCTTCATGTCTGCGCACGCCAACGCCTCCTCCTCCTCCTTCTTCTCCTCACAAACACACATTTTTGTGTTGCTGCATGACCAGCCAGGTGTCGGCGTAGTTTTGAATTGGGACCTTTCACCTCTCGGAGCACATGTTGCTGTTGTAGGACAAGAATTTGGGACAGGTTTGTCATAAACTAAGTCAACTCACAGGCACGGCCTGTCCAACGTAGAAATGGCGCCCCCACTGGTATCAAATAAACATGCATTCATTGGCACAAAACACTCCAATTGGCTTGTCCATGGATAAAAACACAATTTGGAGTGCAGGAGCTCTACCTAGTGGTCAATATGGTGAATTACAGTTGAGGATGGATGCATTTTACAACGTAACATTAAGGATGCTAACACGCTCACCATACATTTTACCAGCAACGTCATGCTAGCTTGGCCTCCAGAAGAAAACGATCCACATTTACAGATCCCGAGTCTGCGGCTGACCGATTGAGCTGCATTTTAAGACGTTCAGCGAAGCCTGCTGCCTTGCCAAAGCGTCCTTTTGTCCATTCGTTCATCCGCGCCTGGATGCTAATAAGAACACTAATAATCAGCGGCGCTTGTGTCAACACCGCCCTCCGTGTTGTGGCTTGCTGTGGCGCTACGCACACATTCCTGATGCGCGTGTGCATGCATGCGTGTTTTCTAGCCTAATGAACTTCCTGGAGGCGCAGTGTGACCGGGGTGTTTTTACGCGAACCCATGGGATCCAGTAGCGCACGTCGCCGGAGGAATCCCCTTTCTCTCGCCACTCCCTTCCTGTCAATATTTGCAGTTGGAAACTGCACCAGCGTCCTCGTACCGCACATTTACAGGGAAAAAAGGGGCAATATATGACAGCTCCTCAAGGAAAGTACACGAGATGCAGTAGTACACTTCCTGGGAGAAATCCCCCTTCTGTCGCCATTCCCGACCTGTCAACATTTGCATTTGGAAATAAGGCCCATTTTCCCGAAATGAGAAGATGAGACCGCCCACTGCAGCAGCAGCTTCCCAGGTGAAAATGGGAGGTTTGTCTGTATACACTTGGAATTTGGTGGCACAGTTCCTGGGAGAAATCCCCCTTCTGTCGCCATTCCCGACCTGTCAACATTTGCATTTGGAAATAAGGCCCATTTTCCCAAAATGAGAAGATGAGACCGCCCACTGCAGCAGCAGCTTCCCAGGTGAAAATGGGAGGTTTGTCTGTATACACTTGGAATTTGGTGGCACAGTTCCTGGGAGAAATCCCCCTTCTGTCGCCATTCCCGACCTGTCAACATTTGCATTTGGAAATAAGGCCCATTTTCCCGAAATGAGAAGATGAGACCGCCCACTACACCGGCAGCTTCCCAGGTGAAAATGGGAGGTTTGTCTGTTTACACTTGGTATTTGGTGGGACAGTTCCTGGGAGAAATCCCCCTTCTGTCGCCATTCCCGACCTGTCAACATTTGCATTTGGAAATAAGGCCCATTTTCCCGAAATGAGAAGATGAGACCGCCCACTACACCGGCAGCTTCCCAGGTGAAAATGGGAGGTTTGTCTGTATACACTTGGGATTCGGTGGGACAGTTCCTGGGAGAAATCCCAATTGCCACACCCTACCTGTCTTCATTTGCATATCAAAAATTTCCAAATCATTCTCAAGGCAAGACCGGACCGCCCACTTCACCACTGTCCTGGCAGATTGCTGTGGATCAAACGTGGGTGTTTTTCATCACGAATATCACCTGCAATAAAAAAAATGAAAGTTAAAATAAAGGAAATGACAGGAAACTCCCCAAAGCAGAGAAGAAGACACTTCCTGCAAGTCAAATGAGAGGGTTGACTGTTCCCACATGAGATCCAGTATACATTTCCTGGGAGAAATCCCGCTTCTGTCACCACACTGTTACTTCATCTGTCTCGGGATGACAGGTCCTCCTTGCCGTGGCGAGGAGGAGGAGGAAGAGGAGGGAGGAAGGTTTATTGTCCCGCAGGGAGCTTCCGTGGGGCCAATGGCGGCGGAAGAATGCTGGCGGGACAAAGGCCATAACTCCATTCTATAGCAACACAAGCAGGCCATTGTGCTCACGCACGCACACATGCATGGACGCAGCGGCTATACGCTAGCCATGCATGCCGGACGCTTTCCCACACCGTGTGACACCCCCCCCCCCCCCCCCCCCCCCCCGCGGGACATCTCCATCACTAGATGAGCAGTCCACGCGGGAGGGGGCAGAGGGAAGTGTTTGTTGCGTCTTCTCTGCAAGGACGCTTCCCAGCATGTGGACAAAAACACCGTCTGGCTTATTAGCATCAACGTACAGTAGCCGCATTCCTGAGTCTGCACTCGTTAGCCCCTGCCCCCCCCCCCTCCTCCTCACCCCCCCTTGCTTGGAATCATCCTGACAGGATGGAGGCGGGGCGGCGCAACCTTTCTGCCACAAATCTGCGAATGCTCCGTGGCCGTCAGACAGGTGAGCAACCTCCGGCTGGACGCGCCAGGAATGTGTCGGCACCTCCGGGACAAGTGCGCAGGGAACGTCGGGAAACCCAAACAGTCCACGCGCTCTCTGTTTTGGTGGGCATTCTGCCGCCCGGGGGCTGTTTGGGAAGCCGAGGGCATGACGTCACAAGGCGCGAGGCGATAAGGATATTTTTGTCAAATCCATGTGAAGAATTTCAAGGCCTGGGCGCCAATAGACTGAAAAACGACATTACGTCCACTAAGGGCGACGACACAATTTTGGTATCCAACAACAACAACGTAAATGAAACCAACCTCGAGTCATCTACCACAAAATAAAGCAAGCACATTCAGGAGTATTATATGAGTATTAATGCTAAAGTCAGCCAAGTAGCTTCATTTATTTAGCTAACTAGCCTTAAGTTAGCCAGCAGCTAGCCAAGAAACGTAGCATTTAGCGCTAGCCAGTTAGCTTGCCCAGTTCATTGAGAACAGTATACTGGATTAAAGTTAGCCAAATAGCTTCATATTGCGCCGTATTTTAAGAAAATTCCAGTAAGTCAGCTAGCTTGTATATTTGGAGTTTTGAAGTAAGGGTTTACCAGGCAGCCTCATTTATTTAGCTAACGATGCTCCATGTTAGCCAAATAGCTTTCATTAGCGAGTGCCTTCGGCATAATATTAGCCAAATATATTCCGTAAATGTAGCCTAGAGACTTAGCATTTCCAGTTAGCCAGTTAGCTTCCGGTAGCCCGATGCTTCAAATTAGAAAATAAGCATCAAGATTTTTGAGCTTATTGACGTGACGTCACGTAGCTTCAATGTGTGTAGCTAACCCTGAAGTAGCTGCAGTTCATTTATGAACACATTCAGCAAAATAATTTAATTTTTGTTAATATATTGTAGTAAAGGAGCCAAATAACTTACCTGAATGAAGTTTGTCATGGTAGCATGTAACAAAGTTGTTGTGTTTGTTGTCTATGTTGCTAAAGAATGATAAAACAATAAAGTCAATCCCAAGTTATGGTGCAAGGATAATTGTATTATCACTGCTTGGGCCGGAAAGAGAAAGTGAAAGCTAGAGACGTGTCCTGGTGGAACCTACCTGCAGGTAAAAGCTACATGAATGTGGAAAACAGAGATGTCCAAAGAACACTGCACAGGAAGTAGCGGTGGAACTGTCGGCCATGCTGGCTCGCTAAAGAGGAGTCTGTGCTAATTGTGTCCTCGTGCACACAAATACATTCATCTTGCACACCTGCAGCGTCTTATGGCTTCCTGTGTGTCAGGTGAGGGCGTGTACGCCGTCCACACCGTGGCTTCCGTCGTGCCAAAGCCGTCCTCTCTTTGTGCGTCCGTATTCCATCGTGGTAAAGTGCTGCAGAGAGGAAGTCAGCGCCCGGCACGTTTCAGTCTGTGCCGTTTCATCCAAATAATATTAATAATAATAAAATAATAATAATAATCCACGTGTGGACGCGTCCTCTGAGTCCCGTGTCCGTCTACCAGTTGCAGTCCTTCCTGAGCAGCGTGAGGACTTTGCGTCCCAAGCTGGCCTTCCAAGGCTTGACGAAGCTCTTCATGTTGACCAGGAGGTGACCCTGCTTCCTGTCCGCGTGGCCCGCCACCAGGTACTCCACGCCTGGCGCACCCGGGACACGAAGACAAGGAAAAAGTCGTTAGCATTCACGTCACCGCACACACCCAAAATCACTTCCTTGCTCCTGTCAAATTCAAGATCTTTGACTCATGTTTTTGCAGTAGATTCCAGAATACAGCAGAATGTTCTACTGTCATATAGAGGATCTTTGACTAGCATTTTGTGCAGTTGATTCCTAAAAACAGCTTATTGCCCCTTTTATATAGAGGATCTTTGACTAGCATGTTTTGGAGTAGATTCCTAAAAACAGCAGACTGCACCTGTCATATAGAGGATCTTTGACTAGCATGTTTTGGAGTAAATTCCTAAAAACAGCAGACTGCGCCTGTCATATAGAGGATCTTTGACTAGCATGTTTTGGCGTAAATTCCTAAAAACAGCAGACAGCGCCTGTCATATAGAGGATCTTTGACTAGCATGTTTTGGAGTAGATTCCTAAAAACAGCAGACTGCACCTGTCATATAGAGGATCTTTGACTAGCATGTTTTGGAGTAAATTCCTAAAAACAGCAGACTGCACCTGTCATATAGAGGATCTTTGACTAGCATGTTTTGGAGTAGATTCCTAAAAACAGCAGACTGCACCTGTCATATAGAGGATCTTTGACTAGCATGTTTTGGAGTAAAATCCTAAAAACAGCAGACTGCACCTGTCTTATAGAGGATCTTTGACTAGCATGTTTTGGCGTAAATTCCTAAAAACAGCAGACTGTGCCTGTCATATAGAGGATCTTTGACTAGCATGTTTTGGAGTAAATTCCTAAAAACAGCAGACTGCGCCTGTCACACAAGGAGGCTTGACTAGCGTTTTTTGCTCCTCTCATAGAGGATCTTTGACGAGCAGAATGTGTTGCTTTCATATAAAGGATCTTGCGGTGACTAGCATTGTTTGCCGTAGATTCCGAAAAACAGCAGTGTGTGTTCCTGTCATATAGAGGATCTTTGACAAGCATTTTATTTGGAGTTGATTCCTAAAAACAGCAGATTGCGCTTGTCACACAGAGGACCATTGAGTAGCATTTTTACAGTTGATTTCCCAAATCAGCAGAGAGCTCCTGTCGCATAGGGGATCTTTGCCGAGCATCCCTAAACAACAGCTAAGTGTCCCTGTCATATGGAGAATATTTGACTAGCACTTTCTGCAGTTGATTCCTAAAAAGAGCTGAGTGCACGTCAGGTCTATTCCAGCCTTTTCCTCCGGGGACTTTCTTCAGGTGCGTGATTGGCTAAAAGGTTTGAGAGTTTACCCGTGGCTTTGGTGCGCACTCGCCGGCCTGCAAACATGTTTGTTGTTTTTCTGGGGTTGGCCTTGATAAGGAGCTGGTGACCTCATTACTCATGCGCTGCCTTATTAATAATCAACCAATCAAACGCAGGGGGGCAGGGTTCACTTCTACGGGAGCCCCGATAAGGCCTTCCTCACCTGGGTTGAGGATGGGGCAGGTGCACCCCCGCGCCGTCCACGACTCGGGGTAAAGCGTGACCACCCCCCGCTGGATCTTCACCTTCTGGCTGAGCACCTTCTGAACTTTGACCTCCACCTCGGCATGGGAGCCCTTGTCATGTGCCGACAGCACCTTCACCTTCAGCACTGAGGAAGAGGAGGAGGAGGATGACTTGCCAAAGGATAATAGGATAGGACGAGCACGAGTGCTACACGCATCTGGTCCCTTAATAAGAACAAAGTGAGATGTCTTACCGTAGGCGTAGTTCATGGTGCAGAAAAGTTTGCTGTTGGTCAGCGGCTGCTCTTTGCACTCACACTTCTCTGCAGGGGACACACGTCCATTAATGTGTGTGTGTTCTGTGAGGAATGCGCGTATGAAAGCTGCCGGTGGGGTCTGAGTCACGGGACACCGGTCACTGGGCGGCGGAGGAGGAGAAAAACAAGAGCCCACCTGAGTAGTGCAGGGCGGAGAAGAGCTCGTCCACTCGGAAGATCCTGATTGGTTCGCTGGAGTTGCCCTCCAAATTGTGCAGATCCGAACTGCAACCACACACAGACACACGCACACACGTTATATATGATCTTTGAGTGCTCCTGTCAAATTGAGGATCTTTGACAAGCATTTCTGTTGTTGGTCCTTAAAAACAATAAAGCACTCTTGTCATGGAGAGGATCTTTGACTAACATTTTTGCAGTCAGTCATAAAAAACACAGTAGCGCTCCTCTAATATACAGGATCTTTGACTAGCATAAGTTGTCCTCTCTAATAGAGGATCTTTGACTGGAGTTTTTTCCATCCGGTCCTTAAAAACAATAAAGCACTCGTCACATAGAGGATCTTTGACTAACATTTTTGCAGTCAGTCATCAAAAACACTGTAGCGCTCCTCTAATATACAGGATCTTTGACTAGCATAAGTTGTCCTCTCTAATAGAGGATCTTTGACTGGAGTTTTTTCCATCCGGTCCTTAAAAACAATAAAGCTCTCGTCACATAGAGGATCTTTGACTAACATTTTTGCAGTCAGTCATCAAAAACACTGTAGCGCTCCTCTAATATACAGGATCTTTGACTAGCATAAGTTGTCCTCTCTAATAGAGGATCTTTGACTGGAGTTTTTTTCCATCCGGTCCTTAAAAACAATAAAGCACTCGTCACATAGAGGATCTTTGACTAACATTTTTGCAGTCAGTCATCAAAAACACTGTAGCGCTCCTCTAATATACAGGATCTTTGACTAACATAAGTTGTCCTCTCTAATAGAGGATCTTTGACTGGAGTTTTTTCCAAATAGAAGATGAGGCGTTTTTGCAGTGGGAAAATGTAGCGCTGTTCTCGGATACTTTTGTGTTTACAACTCACCTGAGAACGCAATCGCCCGTGAAGGGTTCGCAGTCTCCGGCGCAGTCGCACGGGCGGCAGCCGTACTCGTGGAAGCCCCAGTACCCCACCATGCACCTGTCGCAGTAAGCCCCGCCCACTCCAGGCTTGCAGACGCAGTTGCCGTTGGCGGGGTCGCAGAGCGCGTCGCCGGCCGCGTGGAAGGCCATGGAGCCCAGAGGGTGACATCTGCACGCTGGCGGAGAAAGAAGTCAGGTTGAGGTTGTGATTTATTGACTGTGAAAAGAAGAGACGTCTCACTCAGACACGTTTATCACACACACATCATTAGATAAGATAAAGTGCAACAGCAATAACGTCGTAAAGATAGCCCCTCCAGGGACTTTACGGGCTTGCGTGCGTTTTCGCATGCTTATCTGACGCCGTGTGTCAGCTCCACGCACGCCAACGCTAATGCTAACGTTAATGCTGCATCACTGTTTCACTCCTTGGGAATAATACCTCTGGAGGATAAGAAACGACCTCCTGTGTCTTTCTGCGGCGCATGACAAGACTGTTGTCTTTCTGGCAGGCCCCCTCGCAGCCTGGTATGATAAAAATGTTCCTCACGACGCAGGGAAATTCCTACATTGTCAGCCAGAAAGGATTTCACAACCTGGCCCCTCACAGACAGGGGGATGGCACGGACGCGCCTTTTTTCTAATATTTAGCTTACTTTAGCACCGGGGGCCACGTATGGAAACTCTAACATGGTGGTGGCATTTTCATATTTTGATGTCAAAGAGAGCCAACAGTAGCGGACAAAAGTTTGGAGACACGTTGTCATTCAATAGCATGAGACATGGTCTCCAAACTTTTGTCTGGGATTGCATGTACCTGTATGTACTGTACAGTTGATTTGTGGACTTTGTTCGCTATGCTAATGGTTGAGAACATGTCCAATGCCAGTCAAATGTCTACAGTCAGTTTTCCATGCAATTGAATGAGGAAGTGTCTCCAATCTTTTGGCAGGCATGGCATGGCACTGTGTACTGATGAAGTACCGGTCAAAAGTTTAAAGACAGTTTGCCATGCTAATGAGTGAGAACATGTCTCCAAACTTTTGACCGCTACTGTATAATAATGAAGTACCGGTCAAAAGTTTAAAGACAGTTTGCCATGCTAATGAATGAGAACATGTCTCCAAACTTTTGACCGCTACTGTATACTGATGATGAAGTACCGGTCAAAAGTTTAAAGACAGTTTGCCATGCTAATGAATGAGAACATGTCTCCAAACTTTTGACCGCTACTGTATAATAATGAAGTACCGGTCAAAAGTTTAAAGACAGTTTGCCATGCTAATGAATGAGAACATGTCTCCAAACTTTTGACCGCTACTGTATAATAATGAAGTACCGGTCAAAAGTTTAAAGACAGTTTGCCATGCTAATGAATGAGAACATGTCTCCAAACTTTTGACTGCTACTGTATAATAATGAAGTACCGGTCAAAAGTTTAAAGACAGTTTGCCATGCTAATGAATGAGAACATGTCTCCAAACTTTTGACCGCTACTGTATAATAATGAAGTACCGGTCAAAAGTTTAAAGACAGTTTGCCATGCTAATGAATGAGAACATGTCTCCAAACTTTTGACTGCTACTGTATACTGATGATGAAGTACCAGTCAAAAGTTTAAAGACAGTTTGCCATGCTAATGATTGAGAACATGTCTCCAAACTTTTGACTGCTCCCATAAATATGTTATAAATATAAATATAGCTGTAATGTTCAATAACAGCTAGTCTAGACTAGTTTTCATATGACACTGTGATGTATATTTCATATGTATTTGTGTGACTGGGGCCATCCTGTGGGCTCCCTAGTCGCCATAGTAATTATTAAACAAGCAGAGAAATGGGAAATGTTTTTGGACGGTCTGGTGCATTTTGACAGTTGTTTTGGACACAACACACACGCGCACGCACACCCACGCACAGCAGCACACCCACAGCATTGAGCTCAGAGGGTCACATCTGATAGATAATCAGGAGGAGAATGTAACCAGCGCTCTGTGTTTATAGATGACTATCTGGTGTTTACTTAGGACTCATCTCATCAGCGGAGGGCAGCACGCCGCTCGGCTCGGCTCGGCGCGGCCAAACACACACACACACACACACACACTGTGACTCAGCCATCCAAAACACCAAAACAAGCATAGACGGACAAACATTGTCGTATGTGTCAGGTCTGAGTCAAAGCGAAGGTATGCCGTAATCTGATGATTAACTTATGGCGTAAACCTTGGACACAGCATGGGCTGCCTGACATCTAACACACACACACACACACACACACACACACACACACAGGGCCAGGTGCCCCATCGGTGATATCCAGCACGTCCCTGCTTGCACTCTTCCTCATTCCTGGTGAGAATGAAGCGCGGTGGCGGCGTGCTGAGGGATCTTACTGTACGATTCACACCGGCACACATAATCAATGATACTGAGCGGAATGTCTAATTATATATTTCATCAGTACACAAAAGTTTATCAATGAGCCTGACATGCCAGGCGCTAGGCTGCTACAAACAACTCAACCAGGGGGGCCAAATGTTTATCCAGTGACGGCCACGCAGTGAAAAACCAAAAGGATGGAGCTTTGTCACTTTGACATTTTGTAAAGCGACATATGGAGATATGCTAAGAAATTATATATCTATCCATCCATCATATATGCCGCTTGTCCTCACTTGGGTGGTGCTGGAGCCTATCCCAGCTGTCTTGGGGCAAGAGGCGGGGTACACCCTACATTTCTAAATCCATGTCAGCTTTTTGGAAAATTTCCTCTGGTAATATTATGACATTATTTCCATAATATTTAGACTTTATTCCCATAACTTTCCCCCAATCTAAATTTTCAAAAATGACAACTTTGTTTTGTTTTGATTGTTTCTTATAATATTGCAACTTTAAACAACAAAAACATCTTTTTTTTTAATATTGAAAGCCTGGGCTACTAAAATGAGATTGTTTTTCCTCATAATATTGTGTGTTTATTCTCATAAAACTCAATATGAAACTCAATATTCTCATTTATTCTAATAACATTTCTGCTGTTTGTTTCAAAAACATTCAACTTTTATTATTTTTGTTTGTTTTTAATGTTCTTAGTGTTCTTGTTAAAATATACTATTACAATGGACCGCGTGCCACACTTTGGACACCCCTGAACTCCAGTATAATGACCAACTGATCATAGCCGTATGCCCCCTAGTGGCTGTAAAAGGCATAGGAGTGAGGGAAGGATTGTCTTCCGGGTCCAGCATTGACACAAAGGGATGAAATAGAACCAAAAAAATCAAACGGTGTGTGTGTGTCTTTGTGTGTGTGTGTGTCTTACGTTGGCATGAGTCGGGGGCGGTGTGCGCTCGCCGGGGTTCCCTGTAGAAGCCAGGCTTGCAGCTCTCACACTGGCGCCCCTCGGTGTTGTGCAGACAGTCGCACACGCCGCCGCTGCGCTGGCCAGACTCGCGCCACGCCGCCCAATCGAAGTGGCAGCTGTGAGCGTGCCCGTTGCACTTGCACCCTGAGACGCCACCGCAACAACGAGGAGGGGGGAAGGGGTTAGGTACGGCAAAATGAAGTGTGAAACTCATGCGTGTTCCACTTTAGCATACGTAGCATATTTAGCTCATAATGATATGCTGATTAATGCCGGTAGTGCAGGTTAGCTTCTTACTGCTACTACCGTCGCTGCTGTGTTGTGCAATATACAACTCCACTTCGACTTATTCAACCTCCACTCTACAGTAAATGGTGTTTTCAAAATGCTCCTACATTTAATAGATGTCCAATTTTTAGCTGCATTTGGAATATCATGCATGGTCACATTTGCCTACCTCTACATGCGCATTAAAATGTTCCTACAAACTGCAGTTGTTTCGAAGCTTACATTTTGCCGTAGTGTTTTTTTTGTTTTTTTTTACAAAAAGCTGTTCAATGCTATTAATTCTGGCATTGCCGTCTAGCATCTTAGCACTACTACAACATTGGTTCTGTTGCTGCTGTGTTGTTCAACAACCTCCATTTTACTTAAAAAATGCACATACTTTCAATAGACGGTCACTTAAAAAAGTTTTGCAGTGTCATGGTTGGTCTAGCTTTATCTAGCTCTGCATGCGCTTTAAAATGTTCCTAACTTACTGTAGCTGTGGGTGTGAAGCTTACACTTGTGGCATACCGTTGTTTATAGTTGTTGATGTATGAAATTGTCAGCAGTATTAATGCTGGCAGGGGACTTTAGCATCTTACTTGTATTACAACATTGGTTCTCTCGCTGCTGTGCTGTGCAACATGCAGTTCCACTCAATGACGCGTTCAAAAGGCTTTCAATGGATGGGCATGAATGGCAGCAGTTGCATTTGGAGTATCATCTTTATCTAACTCTACATGCGCTTTAAAATGTGAAACTTACACTTCCGCCATACTGTTGTTTACAAAAAAACTCATGCACGCTATGAATGCTGACCAAGCAGCAAAAGACAACATGGCAGCACGGAGAGGTTGCACGTGTGTGGTGAGGATATTGGACAAATGCGAGGAGGCCCCGTGTCGCGGTCCAGCTGGACCGGTGCGGTCTGGTTTAGGTCTGCACGTTACATAACAGCATGCACACTCACTGCGGCACTCGTGCGGCGCCCCCGTTAGGCCGTCGGCGGGCTGCCAGGGTCGGTCGTTGTAGAGAGGAGTGCAGCGCTCACAGTGCTCGCCGGCCGTGTTGTGTCTGCACACGCACTTCCCGTGGACCTGCCAAACATCAGACGCCGTTAGCGACGCCCTCGGACGAGTCTCCCTTGCCTCGTGGTGCTCTTTAGGGAACTATCCTGTGCCCTCCACTCACATTAGGGAACGGACGCTTGATTGTTTGGCTTCATCGCCGCAAACAATACCAGGGACTCTGAAAGGCCCGTGTGTGTGTGTGTGTGTGTGTGTGTGTGTGTGTATGTGTGTGTGTGTGTGTGTGTGTGTGTGTGTGAGAAGTATGCAGCACTGAGAGCACAATAACAATCTCCTTGTCATTCCTGAGTGCTGGAATGCCATGTATGCTGGATAATGATTGAATGGGGGGAGAAGAGAAAGGGGGGGGGGGACAAGGCATCTGAGGAAGCTCTTTATTTGTTTGCGTTACAGCGTGATATGTGGGACACAGTTACACAACACACACACATACACACACACACACTGTAGATGGACGCTACATGTGAACAAAAAGTATGTTTGCTAAACTCCAACATTGTTTCCCACGGCGTGTGTGTGTGTCTGTGACGTGTCTCCGCCTTGATCCAAACACGTGATCCAACGTGTCCTCTGTCTGAACTGACCCCAGATCAGCACAAAAACACACACACACACACACACATGCAGAAAGCAAGTTTGCTCTCATACACTTCTTGTAATTTCCTCACTATGAAGGCAGTATTTTCCCTTGAAAACAGTCCAAAACGTTAGCATGCTAACACCTACAATGATAGTGCTAAGTGTTTACATAAAAATACCAATAAAAACAGCTAAAAATGCTACTATGATAATGTTTGCATGCTAGCTAATGCCACCATTAGCATGCTAACACCTCACATAATATTGCTATGTATTTAAACAGTATATGCAGTATACAGTATATGCACAAGAAATGCTATTTTAATGTCGGCATAATAGCAATGCTAACATGTTAACATGCTAACACCTCACCTAATAGTAGTATGTGTTTATAGAAGTGTCCATCTATGAAAATGGCTAAAAATGCTACTACACTAATGTTACCATGCTAGCAATGCTACCATGGTAACATTAGCATGCTAACACAGTGTTTATATGTGTGCTAGAAATGCTGTTATTTAATGTCTGCGTACTAGCAATGTTAACATGTTAACATTGGCATGCTAACATCTAGTATAATAGTGGTAGGTTGTCATACACGTGTCTACCTATGGAAATGGATAAAAATGCTACTATGCTAATGTTAACATGCTTGCAGTGCTAACATGGTGGCTAACAAGATGTATTAAAAAGTATTTATTTCACATTATAATTTTAATATATTCCCTAAAAAAATGTTTACATTAAAATTGGAGTATATTCCCTAAAAACATATTTCACAATAAAATTGAGGTGATTTCTTAAAAAAAATTAAACATTTATTATGCATCACAGTTTGAGAAAAATAGAAAAATAAATGTGTTTGTTTTGCATTACAATTTCAGGATATTCGCCACCAAAAAATGCTTAATTTCTCTAAGAGTTTCCATTTGTATATTCCCTACAAAGTACATGTACGTTGCTCAAACTGTGTTTGTCATGAGCAATTAGTTGTGTCTGTGTGTGTTAACGCTCCAGTGGCTGTCTAGGGACGTCATTATGATGTGTGTGTTAGCTTTGTGGCTAACTAACAGACAGTGTAATCACTCGCAAACCGCAAGAAACAAGAAACACTACTGTGTGGGCGAGTGGGGGTGGGGGTGGCACGACAGGAGTCTGGACTGTAATGACTCCACGGCATGCGCGCACACACACACACACACACACACACTGTGTATATGAAGACAACTAGTGCCAAATCCATGCCAAGCCAAGAGGCCAAGAGTGGAGCGTGGAAGGTGCGCACGCCACACAGGATATGACTTTGTGTTCTCTTCATTTCCTGCGACTTAGCCGCGTCTTAGCGGTAAAGCTGACCCTGACCCCCGACCCCTGACCCTTAGCTTCCAGTTGAAACCTGCTACAGTATGCACCGTTCGTAGCCTACCTTACAAGCGCGTGTTGCCCAGTCTGAGTTTATACGCCATCCAGCACCCAGCAGTTACATAACCGGCGGGTGTTTGCCCTCCCCAGGTGCTGCTGTCGGGACACTCCACAGGGATTTACTGTTCAAACCTCCGCAGCTCTGCAAATATTTGCAGTCTATATTATTGTTCCAAGGAATCTTATGGAATGTTGTGCTTGAAGCGGCGAGCAGCAATAAAAGGTCCCGGTGCTGTTATTATGCTTATTTTTATTCTTTTTAATGCTTTTGTTCCGCTTGACGTGCCGATCAAATCGTCCCACACGATCAGACTGGATTGTATCGTCTTTGCCCCCCCCCCTGTTGGATTGCAAACTATATTGCAGGATAATATCATTTTTTTGGCGTCCTACTGTTGAGTTACCAACCTTTTGAGGGATCCAAACTAACTAATTGGATTGTGTAGCTATATTTGCCGCCATTCTGTTGGGTTAACGAGCTATTTTGCAGGGTTCCAAACTCACCAATTTGGATTGTACCACTTTTGGAAGCCTTCTGTGGGATTACCAACAATTTCACAGGGTTCCAAACTAACCAACCTGGATTATACCATTTCTTGACACCCTTGTTGGGTTATCAAACTATTTTTGAAAAGTTCCAAACTCACAAATCTGGATTATGCATATTTTGTTGGGCTACCAGCTATTTTTAAGAGTTCCAAATGACCTGTCAGGTAACTATTTTGGAGGGTACCAAACTACTAAGTCTGGATTGCAACGATTTTGCAGGGTTTCAAATGAACCAATCCGGATTATACAATGTTTTTAGCACTACTACCAGCCACTTTGAATGGTACAAATATAAGCATCTACCATTTTTGCAACCCTACTATGGAGTTAGCTAGCATGTTGTAGGGTAACAAAAACTGTACCCAACACACTTTGGTACTTTTTTGTTGGGGTACAAATAATTACAAGGGTACAAAACCCCCCAATCTGTATTGTAGCACTTTCGGCACCCTGCTGTTGAGTTACCAACCGTTTTTTTTTTAGCGCACCCTTCTGTTGGGGCACCCACTCTCGGGACCACAATCAGTCCTGCCAGATTTGCATTTTTTTTCCCCCATTTGATCCACAGCAAAAATGTACTGTTTTTCTTCCTGAAGCGGCAGCCCCGCCCTCCACAAAGTCTCGTGGAAGTCAGCTAAGTCGTTTAGAAGAAGTCGTGCCAGCTAAACAAAACAAACAAACGGCAACGCAAACATTGGCAGCAGTAGAAAGTGAAAAATCCTAATTAAGATAAAAGTCTTTGCTTCCTGCTGGTGATTGTGGAGTGTGTGTGTGTGTGTGTGTGCGTGTGTGTGTGTCCACGTTCACACCTTCATCAACGCCGTCATTAGCACGCCTATGCATCAATATCTCCATCCTGAAGCTAGCAGGAAGCTGCTTATCAGAGCGGGCGGGGTGGAAAGATCAAAGACAGGTGACTGCCCCCCCCCCCATGAATTATTAAGACGAGTGACTGGCTGCATGAAGCATTTACTCCTAAATGACTCCTAATCCCGTTTGCATCTCCACTTCCTTAACAAACATGGCCGCCGGCATGGCATGAGCGATGAACAAGTCAAAACAAAACTTTGTCTGAGGTGTTGCTCGTTGGCTTACCACATGGCTGGTGCGGTCCCGGATGGGCTGGTACCCCGGCGCAGGGACGCACTGCTCGGCGTGGCCGTTGCAGAAGCAGCTTCCCTTCACGATCAGGTCGTAGATGGCAAAGTGCCGAGTGGGCGGGGCGTCCCGGCTGTCGGGGGCGGGTTCTTTGGCCTGGCAGGGGCACGGCTGGAGCTTCAGGAGCCGGATCCGGATGTTGGTCACCCTCAGCTGCTGCTGGCCCTCCGGACCAAAGGGGTCCAAGGATTCCCACTTGGGGAGGGTCCGGTAGATCACCTGAGGAGCACAAGAAACAAGTTTTCACAATAAAAGCATGAATGAAAGGTGCGGTGGGCAATTACAGGCCAATACTGAACACAGAGGTTTGGGGCTCTGAAGCACCGACCCAGACCACTTGACGGAACCAAAATAGCTGATGTGAGTCGTGTCCCTTCTGGCACCCCCTGTTGAGATGCCAACCATTTTTGAGGGTGCCAAAATAACTCATCAGTATCGTACCACATTTTCATCCTGTTTTGTTCCACCTTCTGGGTACCATGTGGGCTGTTCCTCTTTTGGGCACCCCTATATTGCCAACCATTTTAAAGGGTACCAGAATTAACCATCAGTAGTGTCGCACATTTTTCACTCCATTTTGACACTCTTCTGTTTGAGTCCCAATGGGCGAGGAAACCGGAGTACCCGGAGAAAACCCAGACATGCACGTGGAGAACGTGCAAACTCCGCACAGAGATGGCCGAGGGTGGAATTGAACTCGGGTCTCCTAGCTGTGAGGCCTGCGCGCTAACCACTCATTATTAAGATTATTAATATTAAATATGGAGGTTTGTTTTGCCGCTGTAAAGTCGTGTCGCAACCCGTCGTCACTGACAACATCATCATGTGACCACGAGGGTCTTGTAAAATTTAAGATCCCCTTTTATGGTTGACTATCACCATGGTAACCGCTGCTGCGGTGTGTGTGTGTCATCAAAGTGTGTTGGCGCCCCCTCATTGGCCGGCTCCAAGATGTGTGATGGGAGGAGCGCTATTAATTTCCTGGTTGTTGCAAAAGGTCGCTGGGTCCCCGGCATTGTGGCGAGTAACGGGACAAATGTGGGGGGGGGGGTGCCGGTCCGCGGGAGAGCACGGAGAGCCCGGCCCAGACAAAGACGGGGTACAGCGACGCGGCCTGACATAACTCAGGGCGCCACAAAGGGCTTGCGACAGGCACGGCCATTCCACGGCAACAACACATTCCTCGACAAACAAGAAAATTCCACAAGTTTCTATCTATGTGTTTACAATGGAGGCCCGTCACGTGTGTTGTGTGTGTGTGGGTGTGTATACGTACGTGCGTGCGTGTCACCAACACAACCTTTGCACCGTCTTAGCATATCAATCATTAGCACCCGGGGTGAGAAAAGCGTCCATGTTTCACTTCTGTCTGGCCTAAAAGAGGCCGCAGGCGAGCAGATTCAACGCTCGTAATCTCAAAAGCTCGAGTTCCGGCCCGCGGAATCGAGTCAAAGTCTTTACGGGGGCTAATTCCATCAAAGCACACTGTACTGTAACCTGGTAAACAGCACAATGGGCACTGATGGAGGGTGGGGGCGGTGGGGGTGGTGGGGACGTCTGGCCCATTACACTTCCTTCCCAGCAGACGCATGGAAAGCTGATGGAAGTGTTTTTATGGGCCTGCCTTCCCTAAGGAGGTCAATGCTCGCATTCTTCCATCATGGCTGACCTCATAAATAACACACACACGCACACACACACACATTACAGGTGAAGCCTCCAGCGTCGTCATGCTTTCATGTTCGAAAGTTGAGACTAGCTCCTCCTCCTCCGTCCATCCATCACATCTTCAAGACCCCAGAAGGCTCAGACGCCCGCCAACACGCTTTGATGCACGGCGAGCGGCGCGCACGTGAGCGCGGCCTCTGTGAACTCTTGGCATATTACATTACCATCATTCACATCCGCCATGTCAGAAAGACGCCTTATATCAACCGTGTCACCACAGCTATGATATCAGTCATCGTGCGTATGGTCGGACAACACCGCCGCCGGATCTCCAGACTGGGAACGGAATCCTCCACTAGCGGATGCGGGGTGTGCCATAAAACACACGACATGAAATATTTGGCGGATTAAAGCAAAACATGCGCGGCTGACAAAGCGCCACTTGACTTCTTTGACCTCACGAGCGGAGAGGTCAGAGTGCAAGGGTCACAGCAGTGCAGGCACAGGTGGCTGCCTTGTTTCCACGCCGCGCCGTCTCCTTTTCTGACTCCAGCTCCTAGGAATCGTTCAGTGAAGCGAATCACTGGACTCACCCGAGTCACCCGTCACAGAAACGGCTCACGTGCAATTTGTGAATCGGTTCTTGCCCTAAGAGTCTGCTGTGCAGAACGGCCGTGACCCTGATGGTAGAAAATGGATGGGGGGGGGGGGGGGGGGGTATAAGTGCACACACACACACACACACACAGCAGGGGGTCCGACGCAACACATTTCCTCGCTGCTTCCATTAAACATCAATGGAGTGCAGGGAGCGCTCTCTCCTGCTGCTTTCAAGCACGCCTGTTAAACACTCACTCATGCACATGCATTGTGACCCCCCCAGCCCTCACACCCCCCCCGACCCCCACCCACACACAGTGTAGTATGACCCTGGCATGTTGCGTGACCGGCTGCAAAGATTTGTTCCACTACAAACGATAGCAAGCGTTGACTCATTCATGATTTATGGAGCATTTCATGACACAACTTTGGTTAGACCCCCGCCTACCCCCCCCCCCCCAAAAAAGGCGTTGATTGCGTGCACTTTATACCGTAGCATGCTAAAGTCCTCAATAATTGATGCTAGCTTGAAACCAATGGCATCTTTTTGCTGTTTTTGTTTGTTTGCTAGCAGGATTGTAGGAAAAGCTAAAGGTGCATTTCTTACGCTAACATGACCCGACGTGGCTAACAGTGCTAACCACCAGGGACACTCACCTCTCCCCGGGTGCACGGGTACGCCTTGGAGTATTTGGACGTGCACATGGCTCCGTCCCGCCCCGAGCCCGCCTTGCCCTCCGGGAGCCCAAAGGCGGCGCTGCAGTTGGCGGCGTAGTACTGCAGCAAGCGCCACGTCCGGCCAAAGTCCTGCGAGCGCTCCAGCGTCATGGCGGCGGGTCGGGGGGAGCGGAACACCACAATGAGGTGCGTGAAGTAGAACTCAGCCTCCAGGTCCAGCTGAACCGTCTCCGCCTCCACGCCCTCGGCCGACTGCCACCAGGTGTCGGGGTGCCGGAAGGAGGAGTCAGACATGGCGGCGGCCAGGTGGGACAGGTGGGGGAGGGCCGCGTTGCACTTGGCGCACTTGGCGGCGCCGCACGCCAGGCCCGGGTCGGTGTGGGCGCAGTAGGGCTCGGTGCCGTTGTTGCCGCACACCGTTTGGGTCAGGACACGGCGGCCCAGAGCCAGGTTGCCCATGCGAGGGTTGCAGGCCCGGCTCTCGCAGCGGGGGGCCACGCCCACACGGAACACTTCTGTTGATGCGCCTGAAGGACACAAATGAGTAAATTAGAACTTTTGGAAGGCAGTGTCGTCCTCTCTGCTCAGATCCAAGTTTTGCCATGAGAAGGATGCTAGCTGGCTAGCATCCTGAAAGCAACCAAAGACATTTTAAAGGAGGAGTGGACAAGCCGAGTCCGAAGAACTGGCGCCGCCTCAGTGCGAGTGTGTACACAAGTCAAGAGATTTACCTCGATCGGAAGCGTTATGCAAAAGGGATAATGGCGCCATTGTGCACCTGCCGGCCTCAGACTGTGACACAGATCAAGTTTGGCAGCTCGGCCGGGACGAGCAGCGTTCAGACGCCTTCCAGATGCCTCGCAAAGCCCCTCAGGCTCGCCGCCTCGTCCTCACAGTGTGGATTTATTACTAGCTGCTCTCCTTTTGTGTGTGTGTGTGTGTGTGTGTGTGTGTGTGTGTGTGTGTGTGTGTGTGTGTGTGTGTGTGTGTGTGTGTGTGTGTGTGTGTGTGTGTGTGTGTGTGTGTGTGTGTGTCAGACACCAAACACAGTGGCTCATATTAAAAATAATAGGCTCAACTGAGGGGGCGGAGGGATAGGGGGGTGAGTTCCTTTTGTGTCTTAGGGGCATGTTTCTCGCTAAACAGGAGCTGGTGTGGAATTATATAACTGTCTGCAGGTGGGGAGGTTGCAGGGGGAACACACTGTGCTCACCAGCGGGTGGTAAATTCAATGTTGTCACTTTTTAATGACGAACTTCAATCCAAATCAGAGGAAGTTAACAACAGTGAAACTCTTGCTCGCTCACTCTTGTTGTGTTCAATCATGAGGTTGAGATTACACGCCGAAGGGCAGAGATGTTGCATATCCATGCAGAATAAATGTGCAACATTGAATACAAATGTCTGAGTGTGTGAGAATGATGTCGCGTCTCTTCAGATGGTGAAAAGTTCAAATTGACAAATACTTCAAGGGAGTTTTGACTGGATGTGAAGAAGCGGAGCCATAATAAAAACCACGGACTGACCTGCACCTGACAACACCACCACGCTCGTCACCAGCACCAGCAGCATGTTGCCTTCGGCGCAGTCCGCACACAGGAGCAAGGAGGCGCGCGCAGGCAGGTGGAGATGCTGTGCAAAGAAGGGTGCGCGGGTTCAAATCCGGTGTGGGCTTTCTCTGTCACTCAGCTGAGATCCACTGAGGCAAAGGTGTGCGGAGGAGTGAGGCGGGAGGAAGCATGACCCCGCGCGGCTTCTGAGGAAGAGCGGTGAGGAGGAGGAGGAGGAGGAGGAGGAAGTGGAGGAGTGAAAGTCCAGCTCGTGTGCCGCCGATCCGAGACCTGCAGAGTCTTTCATTTCCACGCAGTGCTTTGCAAGTCCCACTGAGGAGTACACACACACACACACACACACACACACACACGCAAAGTGAGGGAGTGTGAGGAAGCTCCGCCTCCATCTTTTCCACTTTGCACTTCCCACTCACTTAAAGGAATATTCCAGGCTGGGATGGATCGTCACACCAGTGTCCATCAGGAAGTTGACTATGCAAACATCTTCATGAAAATAACACGAAAATGTAGCACATCAATACAGTAATACAATATTTCTACTGTTTAAGAAACACTACAAATATGTAGTAACAATATCGCGGCTTGATTATAGCTCCCTCTCTATATCGCGTTTTCCCCCGGAAATTAATAAATGATGGCTGTTTGGTGGTAGAAGATGGCCTATTGTTAGTCAAACGTATTAAAATACGAATAATATACAGTATTGTGGTCACTAGGCGGTGGTAATGACACAAAATATTGAAAAAATACCTCAACACTGCATGAAGTCAGCCGTGAAAAGAAGTTGTCCTGCCATTCCGCTAGCTAGCTCGTTAGCTTGCTAGCCTGTTAGCACGCCGGTAAGCTAGCAGCTATCTGGAGTCCCTGCAGCACAACAGTGGCAAAGTCGTGAAAAACAATGAATAATTGGAGTACAAGGTGACTACTGGTGTGTTATTTCATGTCCACGGGGTTCTAATAATAGTTTTGAAACCGCATTAAAAAGTCTTAACTACGACAATATTCCATTTATTGACATCGAGTCTTACACAGCAGTTGGTCGGGTCTGAAACCAATTAACCCCTAAAGAGGGACGTTTCCAATGTATCATGGAAATCAATTTATTTTTTATATACAGTATATTATTTATATGTTATTAATCATGTTTTTCAATATTTTTGAAAATATTCTACATTACATTATTTTTACTCAGTCAGTTATTGCTCTTATATTTATTCCTTTCATCACTGAATAGTCTATCAATCACAAATCACTCAATTACAAATAATTTAAAAACATAAGTAGATAATTATTTTAAAGAAATAATGACAACGTAGTTGCACTGCATCATACTGAGAACCTAATGAAGTGTCCCGTGATTCTGCGCAGTCAAGACAGGTGACATTGCGCCCCCTGGTGTCCAGCTAGGGTACAAAAAGTATGTCGCTAAGGCCCATTTGAGCCAAGCTCCGGCGGACCCAGCATGTGTTTGGCTAGTGTGCCCTCCTTTCTGCGTCTTTGACCCGCATCCATGGTGGCCAGTGACGCCAATCTCACCTTTTTTGGTTCGTTTAACTTCTGCTTGAATGGACATGAAGGTCCCAGGTCGTGGTGTTTGTGTGGGCTGTAGAGGTTAATACAGCGACAGGAGCCCCGCCCTCTCCAAAACACACACACACAAATGCCAGAAGTACATGGCTGGTGATGGACAAGCTGGTTATTAAGGAGAGGGTGATGTCAGAGCAGCACTATTTCAAACATGCGTGAAAGCAATTAATGACATAACAAGTGCAGCTTAACCCCCTTTCACACCCCACAAAAATCAGGTTCAAACTTGCCACCTGCCTCCATGCGGAAAAATGAATGTAAATCTTTAGACGTTTAGGACCCAGAGAGAAAAGGACGACCCAGATATGACAATCACTTCTCTTTTCGCCCCAATTCTCTGTCCAGGGTCGTGTAGATGTCAGATATTTGATACACAATCGAGTATGCGCATCAAAAGTATTTTTTTGTCAGCGGTGGTCATTTGTTTAATCACAATTGCTGCAGTGTGACCGCCAGGCCGCTTGGTGGCGCCACAGAAGAAAGCAGGACCATCCCCTGAACGCCAACTTTATTGGCAGTGTCACACATATCAAACATTAACAAGCAAAGAAGCTTAAATCCTGTCTTGAACACAAAATGTCACCCTTATCGTAAAAAAATGTATTTCATTCAAACTAAAACCTGTTCTTACATAGCAGCAAAGTAAAAACAGCAAGTTTGGCAATGTTTACGTTCCAAATAATACCACAAACAACAAGCACCTCAACTTCGGCTAATGCTAAGGACGTTAACATTGGGGGTGTAATATTTGAGTTGGCCACCAGAGGTAGACAAAGCCAAAACAGCAGTGTTGATTAAAATAGAATTGGTAACTGTGACAGTCGTGAAACAAAATGAAACAAAACACAGTCTAGCATGCTCAGTGTATCAAATGTTTTTAGAATATGTAACCCGGTTGGTACCTGATGTTCAGCCAACGTGTACAGTAATTGAATTAAAAAGCACACATTAAAAGAGAGAAAGAAGCATAAAAAATACAATACGTATATCCCTTTTAAAATTAGTGGTCGATTTAACTATATAAGCAGTGATAGTGTTCGAGTCATGAACGAGTCCTTCAAAACTCGCGGGTGTTTTACTGGATCGGGTTACGGGTACCGGCGTATGGCCCACCCCAGCTCCCGCTTCCGCTTCCGATTTCTTGGTAGTTTACCGATTCACAAATTTGAGTAAATGTGAGTTTTCTGTAAACTGGTCACTTTAGTTGACTCTAAAGGAGTATCCAATCGACTTCAGTGAATCACTCGTCAAAGAAATCGAGTTTTCCCATCACTAATCGGAACGCGTTTGACGAATGCAACCGGATGTGACGTTGCACGTGACCCCGAAATGTACTTCCGGTTGGGAGGGCGGGCAGAGCGTGTTGCGTGTGCTTGCTAACGCTATTGTGACGACAAGCAAATAATCATCATAACACTTCCACGGTCACACGCGTGTTAAGAGGGAATGGTGAGTGCGGTCTTATCAAGTTTCATGTCCGCTTTATCTTCGTGGAGAAGTTTCGCCATCGCCGCTTTGTTAATGTATCAATTTTGAGCCAGTTAGCATTAGCCGTGTTAGCATATCCATACTGAATGAATGAGCGCCTCGCATCAGCTTACTTTTGGAAAATATAGCATTAATTTTTTTCCGTTATGAAACAAATGAATCACCTAACGCCAAATATAAACTTAAGTTAACAATCTGAGTTAGTATTGATGGTAATAAGCTGCGTTTATGGTTTGACGTTCATACTTCCTGGCTTGATATAGCGGTCTGTGTCATTTTTGTTCCCAGAGTTTACCACTGAACCCAAAGCCATTCTTGAATGGCCTGACGGGCAAGCCGGTGATGGTGAAGCTCAAGTGGGGGATGGAGTACAAAGGCTACCTGGTGTCTGTGGATGGTTACATGAACATGCAGGTAAGACCTTGTGAGTGAAGTCTTCCAAAGCGTGCAAACATACCCTTTTCACCTTCCTCTCTCATGTTTACTGCAGCTGGCCAACACAGAAGAGTACGTGGATGGCGCTTTAGCAGGCCATCTGGGTGAAGTCCTCATCAGGTATGTTCCTGCCCGATAGCAGCCTAACATAACAGGAAAAAAGATAGATTGTATGATGGTTACATAATGAGGAAAAATCACAGTAACATATGACTTTATAAATGATCATAATATGAGAAAACAAGTTGCAGTTTTACAAGAATAAATTTGAAGCTAAGTTGATGAAGATCTGTGCTGCAGTGCTACCCAAAAAGCAAAGGGTGGCTCCTCTGAGGAATGGAATATGCAGTATAAGTAATATTTAGTTATTCTTGTTACAGTAGGTGTGTAATGCCACGTGTTCATCGTTTTTGATAACCTACAATGTAAAAAGGCACTGAATGAGAAGGTGTGTCCAAACCTTTGGCCTGTACCCTACATCCAACATTTCTTGTCATCCCGACAGGTGCAATAACGTCTTGTACATCCGAGGCGTAGAAGAAGAGGAGGAGGACGGGGAAATGAGAGAATAATTCCAGAGAGTTGAAAGTGTGCTTTAGTTTTCACCATGTGAAAATGAAACCACATGAATGTTGTTTTTGTTTTGTTTTTTGTACTTTTTCTTTGTTGTGATACAGACACAATAAAATCATTGTACTCTTTCTTAAACGGGACTACTAGTGTTTCTTTTCAAAGCAGTTACCCCCCCCAGTCTGTGTGAGCTAGTAAGAGACCAAAACGTCCCACAATGGAATCTCACAGGCTTACCTTTTTTGGACTTGTGGCTCCGCCCCTTGTGCACTTCACCCTCTGCTCCCCTGCACAAATATTTGTCCAAAAGGACATCCAGGCTGCCGCAGTGAAGCGTTAACCCACCAAAGATGTCGGCCGGCTACAGACTGTGGGTGAAAAACGCCCAGCAGGTGGTTGTGGTCTGCAACAACGGAGAGCAATACCTGACCTTGAGCGGGATGCAGAAGCTCCACGTCATCCACAACGCCAGCGTGGTGGTCGGCAGGTTGGTGACATTTCACAGACTCGGGTCCTTTACAAACTAATTCCCGCATGTCTTCATCAGCGATGGTCTGATTGAAGCGGTGGGGGCCGCGCCCCTGATAGAGGCCGAGTATTCGGGGGCGTCTTTTGAGCGTGTGATTGACGCGACGGGAATGTGCGTGCTGCCTGGTGAGTGACGGCCGTCTCACCTCCGGCCTGTCGATAAGATGCCATCCATTATTCATCTTTTCATGCAGGCTTGGTTGACGCCCACACTCACCCGGTCTGGGCTGGAGACCGCGTGCACGAGTTTGCAATGAAGGTACGTGATGGACCCCCAAACATCTTCATTTTGTAAAGCAACATGTTAATATGCCAACAGGTTATTATTTATTAAGGGGTTCAATTATATGTTTAGAATTAGAGCACCAGATGCCCCCGACCCGCACTTTAAACACCCCGGGTCTTACCTCTTGCAGCTGGCGGGCGCCACCTACATGGACGTGCACCAGGCAGGGGGAGGGATCCACTTCACTGTGGAGCACACCCGGGCGGCCTCGGCGTCCGGCCTGCTGGCCTCGCTGAGCAACCGGCTGGAGCGGATGCGGCGGGCCGGCACCACTCTGGTGGAGGTGAAGAGCGGCTACGGCCTGGAGCTGCACACGGAGCTGAAGATGCTGGAGGTGATAGAGGAAGCCCGGCGGACGGTGCCCATCAACATCTCCTCCACCTACTGTGGTGCTCACGCCGTGCCCAAGTGGGTGTCGCCCTCGCTGATGATGATGACGACGCTTGACCGTGACCTTCACCTTGCGTCTGCTCCTCAGAGGGAAGAGCGTTGAGGAAGCCACCGAGGACATCCTGAAGGTTCAGCTCCCAAAACTGAAAGAGCGAATGTCGGCCGGGACGCTGTGTGTGGACAACATCGACGTTTTCTGCGAAAAAGGCGTCTTCGACCTCGGCGCCACCCACTCCATCCTGCAGGCCGGCAAGGACATGGGCCTCAACATCAACTTCCACGGAGACGAGCTCCATCCCATGAACGCCGCTCAGGTAGCCTCTCAACATTTCCTCTCTGTGGGAGCATGTTGCCAGCTGCGTCTCCATGTTGGCAGCTGGGGGCGGAGCTTGGCGCGTTGGCCATCAGCCACCTGGAGGAGGTGACGGATGAGGGCATCGCCGCCATGGCCAAGGCGGGGACGGCGGCGGTCCTGCTGCCGACCACGGCTTACATCCTACGGTAAAACACACGCTGAGGCGCCGAGTGAAACCTTGGCTCACTGCTTTTACCAAACGATAGCGCCGCAGACTGTTGTTTGTTCTTTTCCACAAATTCACATTCAGACCAAAGTCCAAATTCCCAACACACCCGGGACATTTAGCCTTCCCGGGTATATCGCCCTATCATGCTAGGTTTTAGCATGCTAACATTAACACACTGGCATTTTTAGCTATTTTCATGGGTGGACTTGTATATCAACACGTTGTATTATGGTGTTAGCATGCTAACATTAACACATTAGCATTTACAGCCATTTTCATAGCAAACACAAACCACTATTTTGGTAGGTGTTAGCATTGCTAGCTAGCTAACATTAGCATTGCATAGAAAAATAGACTTAGCAAAACATAGAAACAACACTTTATGCTAGGTTTTAGCATGTTAAAAGACTTTGCACTGTCATGCTAGGAGTTAGCGTGCTAACATTAACAGTGGCATTTGAAGCTATTTTCATGGGTGGACTTGTATATCAAAACGTTGTACTATAGTGTTAGCATGCTAACATTAACACATTAGCATTTACAGCCATTTTCATAGCAAACACAAACCACTATTTTGGTAGGTGTTAGCATTGCTAGCTAGCTAACATTAGCATTGCATAGAAAAATAGACTTAGCAAAACATAGAAACAACACTTTATGCTAGGTTTTAGCATGTTAAAAGACTTTGCACTGTCATGCTAGGAGTTAGCGTGCTAACATTAACAGTGGCATTTTAAGCTATTTTCATGGGTGGACTTGTATATCAAAACGTTGTATTATGGTGTTAGCATGCTAACATTAACACATTAGCATTTACAGCCATTTTCATAGCAAACACAAACCACTATTTTGGTAGGTGTTAGCATTGCTAGCTAGCTAACATTAGCATTGCATAAAAAAATAGAACGTTAGCAAAACATAGAAACACTTTATGCTAGGTTTTAGCATGCTAAATAACTTTGCACTGTCATGCTCGGAGTTAGCTAACATAGTAGCATTTTTAACCATTTTCATAACTAAGCACATTTGCATGATAACATTAGCATAGTAGCATCTACAAAGTTGAAACAGCAAATTTTGTAAGATTCAGCTCGTAATATTGTGAGGAAAAATAATGTTTTGGTAGCATAGGGATATATTGGTATATTCAACTTAGCATACCGACATGTGTTGCTTTGAGTTGGTGCCAGTTTACGGCAATGCAATTTGCTGAGGCGCCTAGTGTCGCCAATAAGGTGCCTAGTGGCGTGCAGTGGCTCAAACTGCCTGCCAACTGGCTCGTGGTGGCCCTCCGCTGGCTGTGGCGTAGCATAGCCGCAACATCCTTGTCGGAATGTTCCTTCTGACGTGTTTGAGGCGTCCTCTAACCTGCGTCCGTGCCCAGGCTGCCCCAACCGCGCGCACGAGCCATGCTGGATGCCGGCGTCATCGTCGCCCTCGGCAGCGATTTCAACCCCAACGCCTACTGTTGCTCCATGGTGAGGGAACCACGCCACGGTTTAACGTGTCCCGGCACGAAGCCTTCTATCTATCCGTCTGTCTGTCTTCCAGCCCATCGTTATGCACCTGGCCTGCGTCAACATGAGGATGTCCATGTCGGAGGCCTTGGCGGCGGCCACCATCAACGCCGCCTACGCCCTCGGCCGCTCGCGCTCGCACGGCTCCCTGGAGGCGGGCAAAGACGGAGACCTTCTGGTCCTCAACGCCCCGCGGTACCAACACGCCCATTTCCCTCTACTGGGAAGAAGCTGTGGTTGACGTGATACTTTTTGGCTCCAGGTGGGAGCATCTCATCTACCAGCTGGGCGGACATCAGGAGCTGATTCGCTATGTCGTCGTCAAAGGCAACGTCGTCTACGACAACCAAAAGACGCTGGATTTGTGAAGAATAGAAAAACTGTCCTGTTTGGACGCATCTTATCCTTAAAGGCACGGATGGGCTTTAATTGAACATATCAGGACACCAAGTGTAGAGTATTTGGTATAAAACATCTACCAGCTAGAGGAATAAATGCATGTAGTATTACTGCAAATAAAATACATATTTTTAAACATGAGTATGTGTATATGTTGAATGTACCAGCTTTTTAAGTGTTTGAAAGTTGCTCAGGCTTCGTACTTCTTCCCCGCCTGGTGGATCTGCTGGTAGAGCGTCATGGAGAACGCCATCCCCAGGAGCTGAACGAGACACGGGCGGTCAGACGCTGCGGTGGCGCCGATGCTTCGTTGCCAGGCGTCGCTTACCTGAATGACCAGCACACACATGGCGATGGTTCCCAGCAGGTGCTTGTTGTCGTCCAGCCACTCCTCCACCTTCTCGTAGCAGCCCTGACAAACAACGCCAACCACACCCGTCACTCGCTTTGACGTCTTCACCACACGCTTATCTTTTTTAGGATCTACACCGAGGTGGAGAGACACCAGCAGTGCATCTGACAAAATGTGTCCGACAATGAGTCCTCCTCCTCGGGTAGGCGAGGTTGGAGGAGCACCAGCGGTGCCTACTCTTTGAGTTCATCCACACCAAGTCAGGGGTCTCAACTCTTCTACCCACTCTATGAGAGAGTGGGGTTCCTTCATAGTTAGGAAGCACTTTGGGAGTGTGACCAATCAGAGCGGAGTGGGCGGGCCATTGGTGGAATAAACTAAAACAGACCGTCCAAGGAAATACAGCGAGAATAGGTGCAGATTCTTGAAGATCTAGAAAGTTTTCTGTGCAGGTTATTGTGTGTAGCGGCTCTACAGGAGTCCACAACTCCTATAGAGCATAACAGGAGCAGGTTGCTGTACTTTTACAATCTACAGTCAAAGATCCTCTATATTGTGGGAGCATGCTGCTGTTTTTGAGGAGCTACTGCAAAAACACTAGTCAAAGATCCTCTATTATGACAGGAGTGCCGTGGTGTTTTCAGCATTCTTCTGAGAAAACGGGAACCTGGGGGTTGGTCTGACGCCAATCACGGCTCAGATGCGTCGATCAGGCGACTGTGCGTGAGCTCACCCGTGTCCAGAAGACGTTGGAAGCGTTGCGTCCACATCCCGAGTGGACGACCTGGCAGCAGCTGTCAGGAACCGCGTTCACCTGCAGGGCCGAGTGCCAGTCGCTGGAGCTCATCACCCCACAGCAGCGCCACTGTGAACACACCAGCAGCTGACCTTTAGCCCACTTTACTCCTTCCTTTGGCCTCACCCGTCCACACGGACTCCTACCTCCCCCTGGATGGCGTTCCAGGCGTCCCTCAGCCCGGCATTGTCTTCCGTGTTGTACAGAACCAGCCCGTCCTTCAGGTCCCGCCTGGCCGTGTCACTCACCTGCAAGGACGTGTGTGACAGTCAGGTTTGGGGTGCGTTCAAGCTCAGTCTGTAACACAGGCGCTCGCTACCTTGTCGGTGTAGACGAAGAAGAGGATGAGGAGGATGAGCTCCGCCAGGAGGATGATCAACAGGACGATGAAGAACTGAAACGTTTAAGGGAATATTGAAGGTTTTTGTGCCAAAATGAATAAAAAAATGTAAAAAAGTAAGAAAAGATGATCAATTATGCAAATCAGACAATGATGTCATCAACACCCACCACACATAGATCACAGTCCTGTGGATACACTGTACTCTACACTCCCAACCACACCTTGTCTTGCCTGCAGCAATGCATGCTGGGTAAAGTGGCAGACTCACACTCAGCAGCAGGCACTTGTTCTCCTTGATGGCGCCCAGGCACCCCAGGAAGCCCGTCACCATGACCACGGTGCCCAGGGTGACGATGAGGTTGGCGGCGGAGAGCGACGGGAAGGATGGCGACAGCGTGGCGAAGCTGCCCTGGGACACCGACAGCCACACGCCCACGCCCAGCAGGCCGCACCCGCACAGCTGGAACACACACATATACACACCTGTCGCTTCCTGCCGGGGTGAATTGGTTCGATTCCCAGTGAGCATGCCTCGTGTTATATTACCCAAAAGAGCAGGTTGAAGAGGAAGAGCATGTACTTGACGCAGCAGACGCAGCCGCGAGCCATGGCGGCGACCTCGGAGACCTGAAGGAATACTCATGAATAATAATAATAATAATAACAACAACAACGCAACAAACTTACCACTTGAAGACAACAACAAAGCTGGAGTGTTCCACCTGGAAAACACAGTATAAGCTGCTAGCTTGTGCAATCATAAGTTCCTAGGTATTACTGCTTCAAATGATAACTGTACAAAAAGGCCATTTTGGTGTACTATAGTACTATAGTACTGCGTTTGGACTGGGCTAGTTGTCATGCTAGCAAGGATGTGCTTCTACTGTATTTGTTGACACAAACGCCACTGAATTAGCAGTGAAAATGCTCATCATAGCATCCTAACGGGCCCTGTTTCACATTTCTGTGTGTATTTTGTAACGTTATTATTATTATTATTAAAATGTTGTCGCAATGATTAGCCGCCATTCTTACGGTTTACTTCACCGAAAACAAACTCTCATCCAGTGACGTCACAGACAGTCAAGCCTGTTGTTTGAAGAGTTTGTGCTTCAAAAATGTACAATACAAACATTTGCTGCTTTGACAAAAACACCACATTGGCTTGTTAGAAGATGTAAAAGACAAATAGCAGCTTTTAAGGACCACGCTGGAGCATTTTGTCGACCGCCATGGCTTGATTTTGTGCCTTAGAAATCACTACGAGGGGGACGGGAAGTGAAAAATGGGGGTTATTTACTTACCGAGCTATGAAGTGAAAGTCATCATTCGGTAGATTGCTTTATTTTCACATGCTGTGTCGCGCGGAGAAGTTAATTTGAAACACAAATGTGACGTTGAAGAAGACAAAGGGTCTTCCAAAGTTTCACAGATGGCCGCAGCACAACCCCAAGCGGAGGAGGAGGCGCTATGTGCAGTGGGCGGAGGGATCCGGCGGAGGGAGACGCCGCAATGGGTTCCCGCTGTACATGTGACGACAAAGTTTTTTTTTCTATTTTGTTTTTACTCTTGAGCATTTAAAATTAAAAGCGAACCAACGACAGCACAATTCTGTTTCTTTCTGTGATTGGTTTTTAAATCTGATTCGTATTTTCACTTCCCGCTTGAGGTGCTAGCTGTTGTGTTGTTTGTAAAATACTGCCACTTTAATATGGTGGCCAGACAAGGTACTGCAGCATAAAATGTGTCACTCAAAGACTTTAAAAACAACCCGGAAGGTCTAAAGACATATAGGACTTTAATAAACAACATTGATATAAATACAGGACCCCCAACAGAAAGCCCCAAATAAAACTGTACAAAAGCAATGTATTTGTAAAGAGATCTGGTCCAGTGTTTTGTCATCTGAGGCGTGATGACATCAGCAAAGGCCTAGCCCAGGACCCAGCGGTCTGACTGGGAGCTGTTCAGCTGCACGGACTCGCTGCCGTCTCCTCCTTCATGCTGAAAGACATCATTTGGGCATTCTTATCGGAACGTGCACCGCCGTAGAACCAGAAGTACACCTACTGTACGCATCCAGACCTTGCTGGCAATGGCGCGGAGCTTCCTCAGCAGGGACGGCTTTCGGGTGTAAACGGCGTCATCATCAGGCTCCTCCCCCTCATCCAGGGCGCAGCTGTCTGCCGCGGGAAGCTCACACTCCTTGTTGGCCGACATCACCAGACGCGAGTATTTGTACTCCAGCCTGTAGGACACCCGGCAGGTCACATGACCGCAGGAGCGTACGAGGACGCTTCCTTCGTGGGTCGCGCTCACCTCCTGTTCTTCTTCCAGAAGTAGCAGGTGAGGGAGACGAGCAGCACCGCCAAGAAGGCGCCGCCGCCCACCCCAAACTTCAGCCACATGGCGATGGCCTCGCAGGGGGCGGAGCTTCTGGGAGGCAGCGAGACGCCCCCTGTGCACAGCTTGGGCTCGTTCCACAAATAAAAAGTCTCCTGCGGCGGACGAGGAGAAGGAGAATGGAACGCGTCCACGGCAGGGATGGGAAGGTAAACGGATGTACCTGGACGCCGCCTTTGCACGCTCCGTCCAGCTGGTGGTAGTCGTCCTGCGTGCAGCGGGGACAGGCGCTGGCGCTCTCCCACAGGAAGTGGAAGGTGCAGCCGTCGCACGTTCCTGCGGGACAGGAGCTGCAGAGACCGACTTTAGTACGGTGGACGTCGTTACCGAGCGCGGCGGCTCACCTGGGCACTGAGACATCGCCACGTTCTGATTTCCGGGCGTTGCAGCGAACCGTGACGACTGAACTACGACCCTGCTCACAGGAAGCTGTCACCTGCGTGGACCTGGGGGGGAGGGGGCGGGACTCAGCATTAAAGGGCGTGTCATAAAAAAAGAGGCTGTTACGGGACTACCTGAAGAAGAAGTTGATGTCTGGGATGTTGTTTGCGTTTTCCGGGAAAAGATGGAGTTCGGCGCTGACGCCATCCAGGGCCGTGTCCACCGTGGCGCCTGCGGGAACGGCCAAACCGTGACTGACAGCCCACCAAAGCACAGCCGCGACATTAAGACGCACCGAGGAACGTGTCCGCCAGGCCGATGGACTGGGAGGAAATGGGCATCCTGAAGCCCCGCCCATCCGCGGGGATGATGGTGGACTGACAGACGAAGCTGTCCACCGCGTTGGCGAGCTGGGCCGCCTCGCCGCGGTCGTCTTTGTTGAAGACGCCGCTGAAGTCGGTGAGGTTGTTCCGGCAGACGGCGGCTCTCGTGCCCTGCGGGGGTTGGGTCGCCATGGTTACAGGACATCGCGGCAAGGTGAGGCGTGCGGACGACGGCGTTACCTCGTGGCCGCACAAGCTGATGTTGAAGAGGTGGAGGTACTTGGTGCCCTTGGTGGTGAAGCTGGGCTCGAGGGTGAGCGAGGCCACGTCGCTCAGAGCGCTGAGGTCGTAGGTGAACGTGCGGTTGCGTTCGGCGTAGGAGAAGGAGCAGTCGCTGTAGCAACGGGAGTGCTCCTGAAAGACAAGGCGGTACAATGGGTTGGCGGGCCGCGTCGGACGCCTTTGAGCTCCGCCCACCTTGTTGCTGATGCTTCCCGGCCCGCACGGGACGCACGCCTCCTGGCCGTAGGTGTGGCGCCTCGCCAGGTGGGTGTTGGGGGGGCACTCCTTGCAGCGGTTGGTTTCGCCGTGGATGTAAAACCCCGGCGGGCAGGGCACGCAGGACGAGCCGGCACGCTGCGAGTTCTCGGGCACCAGGGCGCACGCCCGGCACCCGGACGCCACGCCGTCCAGGACGTTGGTGACGTGGATGGAGAAGACCTTCACGCTGTCGCTGACGTAACGACGCACCTGGACAAAGGCCATGGTCACACGATATACTCATCATAAAAATACATAAAAAATATCCAAATAATATTTCAATTTATGAATTCATTCCAAATAAACATAATGCATAGTATATAAGTAAAATAACATCATAAAATGATATACATAAATAATTAATTGTATACTAGTTAGATAGCTACATTGAATAAAACAATAAATTATATATCATAATAAATAAATAATCAGTTAATTTGTCTAATATTTAGATTTATTACACATATCAAGTTTTGATAAATAATATATCAAGTAACATAATTAAATGTATTTTTAATTTAGCTTTATTATTTTTTATTAATGTACAAAATAATGATTTGAACAAAGTAAATAATATATAAAATAATGCAAATTAAAACATAATTAGTCTAATATTAATCTATATGATCTGATTAAAGCTGATCATCAAATAAAACAATTTAATGTAAATTTAATGAATTTTCATTTTTACAAATATTGTATTCAAATGTACTAAATCATTTCTTAGTCTAATATTTTGATTCATGAATTAATAAAAATATAAATAATATCTATAATAATGAATTTCATAGAAAGGAATGAATCAAATATTTTGAATGTTTTTTTTTAATAATTTCAATATTACTTATAATTTATATTTCCAGAATGCCCATGTGAAAATGAGAGCTGTTTCTGATATTGTGATTTATGAATGAACTGATCTAATAAAAATAATATATAAAAAAAAAATTCTTACTCATTACTTACTTATATTTATGAATGAATGAATCTAACAAAATGACACATTTAATGAAAAAAGTCCATGTCCTATTTTCACGTACTGTATAGATTTTATGATGATGTTATGTATTGATGAGATGAACTTACGTCCAGGGTGTGACTGGTCCTCTGGAAGGCCCACGTGAAAGTGACGGAGTTATTCTGGGTGATGCTGTGCGAGTACGACTGCCTCTGCTTGCTGCCTTCCCACGACTCCACCACGGTGGTGCCCTTGCTGTGCACGTCCTGCGGGGGGCGCCAGAGCGGTAGGGTGGTCAACAAATGCCAAATCACTTGTCAGCTTCCCCAGACGCACCATCATGAAGTAGAGCTCGCAGTCGGCGGTGCACACGGTCTCAAACTCGAAGGTGATCTGAGCCACCTCGCCGCCGCTCATCCCCGACAGCGAGGCCGGGACCCTGCCCCCCAAAACCAGGACGGTACACGTTTATATTAGCATATATTAGAACTGTTTCCTTCAAGCACCCTTACTTAAAACCAGGCAGGTGGAGGCTGAGGATGAGGTAGTCGTTGTCCGACGAGCCGGCTCCGCTTCGGACGTAGTCGCCCGCGACCTCCCAACCTGAATGTCAACACCGTTTGACATATTGGAAAAAGCATACAAATACTATACCAATAAAAATTTATGTGTATTATTTAAATTTGTCAAAAATATTTAGATTAAATTCATTATCAATGCCATTTAAAATATATATGCATAGTTACAAAAATATATTTTTTCACATATATTCAATATCATTTATTTTATTTATACTGTACAATATTAAATAAAACAAATGTATAATTAATTTTATAAAAAATATTCTATACTATAATTTACAGTTATATTTAAAATATTTGTACTAAATAAAAATGTAAATATGTAAAGAAATTAAAGAGAAAAAATAATGAAAAAGCAGAAATTATTTACTGTATTTAATTATAATATATACATATATATTAAATAACAATGTATGTGTATTATTTAAATTCATCCAAAATATTAAATATATTAAATTCATTATAAATGACATTGAAAATAAATATGCATAGTTACAAATATATTTTTTCACATATATACGTAAATAACATTTATTTTATTTATACTGTACAATATTAAATAAAACAAATGTATATTTAATTTAATTAAAAAAATATTCTATGCTATAGTTTACAGTTTAAATTTCAAATATTTGTATTAAATTAATAATATTTGTACTAAAAAAATTAAATATGTAAAGAAATTAAAGAGGAAAAAAACTAATGAAAACGATTTACTTTATTTAATTATAACAATTAATTATAATATATATATATATATATAATATGTTCTATGAATTTTTATGACAAGAAATTAAAAATATATATATATATTTGGAGCATACATGGTGCACTCACCGTTCATGCCGTCACATTTGGAGTTTCCCACGTTGAAGCAGGATGTCTTCATGTTGGAGGGAAGCACGTTCCACCATCTGTACTCATAGCCCAGAACTGGCTCGGTACCTGCAGGGCAAGGTGTGCACGCTACACACACACACACACACACACACAATGAAGTTTTTGTGACCACATTGTTTTTAAAGCAGGAACCGCTTCTTCAGGATCAACCAGTTGTGTGTGTGTGTTGGGGGGGGGGGTGTTAATTAATGTTTGTTAATTACCGTAGGTTCCGTCCGAGCGGCTGCCGGGCGGGCACGGCGAGCAGGTGGAGTCGTTGCTGTTGTAGAAGCCCGGGTTGCACGGCGGGCACGACTTCCTGGTACCCGAGCTGGGTAGCAGGACGGCGTCGGTGGCGTTCTCGTCGCAGACCTTGGGCTCCACCCAGCGGTACACCGCCTGCGTCTGCGAGGAGGGCGGAAGGGACGTGTAATTGTTTACGTTCTGTCATCGCTGCCGATGACAAGAATGAGGTCATATTTTTAAGGAAGACGCCCAGCATGCCTTGCGGGTTAAGTGTGTGTGGTGTAGTTACGTTGTGTGCTCCACGTGTTATGATGACGTGTGAGGTGCACAAAGCAGGCCCACCTTGCCTTCGCCGTCACACGCCGTGTGGATCTGGAAGTAGTCCTTGTCGGAGCAAGGCGGCCTCACCTTGCACTCGGCCCATCCCTCCTCTAGACGGCGATGAGGAGGAAAGATGAAAGGGCGATTAGAGCTTAGTTGGCGTGGACTTCCTGCTTGCGCGTGACTCAGCAGCATGGCGCCGACGGAGCTTGACGTACGCGAGTAGTGGTTGTCGGGGCAGGGGGAGCAGGAGGAGGAGCCCTTGCCGGAGAAGGTGTTGCTGGGACACGGCTGGCAGGAGGAGGAGCCGGCGGTCGGGCTGAACCAACCGGGTCGGCAGGGAAAGCACTCGGACGAGTAGGCGACGCCTCCAAACGCACAAAAAGAAAAACCTCGTCAACTTCCTGCGACGACTTGTCGTGTTTGTTTTTTTTTACCTTCTATTTTGATGTCCTTGAGCAGAACTGGTTTGACCATCTTCCCGCCCACCAGGATCCCAGTGGTTCTCCAGTACAAGATGTTGGTGCCGGCCCACAGACTGATCTGGAACACATTTTATTCATGACACATATGTTTTTCATACATAGTGGATAGAATGTTTCTCATCTTATTGATTGATTTGAATATCTAATATAATATATTCATACATTTATTAAGCTAATCATGGATTTGGATGACATTTTCCGGTATTGTCCGAAATGGGATAAGGAAGAACTGATTACATTTGGGGGTGGGGGTTAATGGAATTCATTAGGAAGATCTTTGGGCGTGTGACCAATCACAGTGAAGTGGGCGTGCCTGGAGAAGGCTCGTGGGTGGAATAAATTAAAACAGACGCACAAATATTAAGGATGCATATAAGGATGCATGTAAGGATGCATATAAGGATGCATGTAAGGATGCATATCAGGGTGCTGCGTTTCAAGCTGCCAGGTAGGAGGCGTAGAGGAAAACCAAAGGGGAGGTTTATGGATGCGGAAGACGGGGTGGGATGGAGGAGATTGGTTGCTATGGCGACTGCTGAAGGGAAAAGTCCAAAGAGGAAGAAGAAGAAATGTATTTCAATTATTTCATGTCATTAATTTTTTTCTTCCTCCCCTTGGATGATTTTTTTTCTAAGTTCAATGACTTATGTCTGTGCCGCCATATTTGACAGCAGGGTTGTCCAAAGTGCAGCCCGGTGTCCATCTGTTGCCTTGGGCTGTTTTTTGTTTGGCCCGGGCAGGTTTCTGAAATCTACAAATCCAAGGAAATAGAGCCGGAATAGGTGCAGATTCTGGAAGATCTAGACAGCTTTCTGTCTTCCCCTTTAATATTTCAACAGGGGAAAACAGAAAGCTGTCTAGATCTTGCAGAATCTGCACCTATTCCACGGTCTTTTCATTTATTCCACCCACAGTCCGCCTCCAGGCACGCCCACCCCGCTGTGATGGGTCACACGCCCAAAGCTCTTCCTAATGAATTCTGTTAAAAACTCCTGGACCCCCCCCCCCAATGTAATCAGCTGTTCCATATCCCATTTCCGACAATACCGGAAGATGTCACCCAAATCCATTCAGAGGTTTGGAACGCTCACTTGGTGCGTGGCCCACTCGCCGTGGTTGGTGACCTTGAGCCACTTCTGCTCGTCACTCTGGCTCATCTCCTGGCACTGCTCGTTCTGCACCTGCAGACACCCCCACGTTGAACGGTGACGCCAAAAACAGCCGGCAGCGTACGACGCCAGCTCCCATCCCCGATGCTTACGTAGAACTCAAAGAACATGTTGCCTTCGGGGTACTGGTAGGTGAAGGACACCGAGCCCTGCTTCTCCAGGTGGACCACGTACACCAGCGACACCGTGCACTCGTCCCTGTTGGACTCCAGGTAGACCCCCTGCGGCGTCCACGTCGAGCTGCGGGAGGCAAACCCAGACGCGCTCAGAAGTAGGAGACGTCCCGTCTCGGCCCCCGAGGGAGCGCCGGACTCACTTGTTACACGCCTGGAGGTCCTCGCTGTGCGGCCCAGGGCTCAGCAGGCTGGCGATGCTGATGAAGCCCAGCGGGAGGGCGTCCCACTGGTCAAAGCGGAGGCCGCTGCCCAGCGAGTAGGAGCCGGAGGCGCATGGCGTGCACGACTGCGTGGACATCTCCAAGAACTTACCAGCTGAGCAGGAGAAGGCTGCAGAGACAGGAAGTAGGTATTTTGGAGCATTTGGAAGCGGTTTATGGGAAGTTTTCATACATTCAGTTCTCGTCTGGCCTCGTGGAACAAATTAACTTAGTTAATTAGTTAATTTAACCTAATTAATTAGTCTTACGCAACTATGGTGCTAGGTCTACAGTCAACACACAAATATTACTCTTTTGCAGGAACACAAACCACCAGAGGTCACCAGGATGAGGGCGGTACTCACAGCAGTCCGTTCCCCTGCTGGGGGGTGGGAGGTCGGAGCAGGCGCCCGGGCGGAAAGGGATGGCAACCCTCCATCGGGAGCCTGTGGTGTCGCACTCGGTGTACTGGTAGTAGTAGTCCGTCTGCAGGACAAACAGGATAGGAGTCCATTAACGCTGACCGTGATCGCCGTGGAAACCAACCACCACAGCACTAATGGGCGGTCAAGGGCAGGGCGTTTGCTTAATGCGGGTTTCAGCCTGGGGGGGGCGAGCTAATGCTAACTTCCTCCGTTCCAGAGACTTCACCAGAGCGGCAGAAACGCTTCACATGTACACCAGCGATTCTCAACCGGTGGGGCGTCACCCTCAAAGTGGGTCACGGACCCAGTTTTGAGTGGGCACCCCCCACAAAACCGAAAGCACACATAACAAGGACGGCAAAGTGTGGAAGCGATGAGGACAGCGGATGATAATGTGGCCTCCCCGTCTCCCGGGTGACTCATGTTGGTTGTCATGGTGACCGATGAGAAGGGGGGCTGGGGGGCTTTGAAAAGGAAGCTCCATGACAACAACTGTGCAGGAGAAAGCAGAATGAAAGCAAACACAATAAATTGTTTATAGTTAGCTTAGCATGAGAAGTTAGCCTGCACAGATGTTTATTATGATTATTATTATTAATATTTGCTGTGGGGGGCGCTTCAGCATATTGTTTGGAGCTCAGAATCTTAAAATTGACATAAATCAACACCTGTCAACAATCTATTGAGCGATCTTCTAGCCAGGAGGCTGAATGAGGTGATAATGTGTAACAACACATAGAAATATAACACATAGAAATATGAAGGACAGCAAGTTGTCCATGATGAATGTCGGGCGATGATGTAAGAGGCGCGCTCACCTCGTCGCATCGACGCAGCGAGGAGCCCTGGCAAGCCGCCCTCTGAGTGGCTATGACGAGCACCAGGCAGCGGGGGAACCAGGAGGCCCACGCCGGCTCCCGCATCCTAGACTCGGATCACGTACGGCCCGCTGTCGGGAGAGTCGAAGCGGCTGAGCGGCTGTGTGGAGTCCGGCTCATGGATGCCGCTGTCAAGTCGCACGGAGGCAGGCGCGTTGATTTCCTGTTTTCAAATTAAAATATATTTCCGGTTTTGGACAACGATCTTTCGGGATAGCAGTCAGACACCTTTAAGTATTTAATACGCGGTATAGGTTGGTTCTGTTTGACCTATCTGTCCAGATTTGAATCTGGAAGAAACAAGCACGGTTTCTCACTGAACAGGTCAAACCTGATTGGGCGCTGCTGGCATCCAGGCTAAAGAAAATGCGCTGATGGGCTGAACATGACCATATATGGACTGGCAATCTTCTGGGCCATGCAAATAACAACTAACAAGGGTGAGTAATACCCGGAAATGTAACTTATTCCAACGTCTTCAGATCAGATCCTCACCATTGTCTTGGAGGACAAGATCTTTGAGGCGAACAAGGGGAAGCTGATGGAGAAGAGCGACTACTTCCGTGCGCTGTACAGGTCTGGCGTGGGGGAGTCCAGGGAGCACTCTGGACATGATGCCCGACACACCTCCACTGACTCTCCATTTTGTCAAAAAAATTTCAAAAATTACGTTGTCTCTCTTCCGCTACTGACATGCTGCGAGATATTCTCGGTGGAGGAACCATCTACCCGGCGGGAGGCAAAGGAACAGGAAAACTAAGGCGATGCGGTCACCACAGGGTCCGCTGTAACGCGCGTCTGCCGCTAGGTGGCGACAGCAGCATAGAGCGGCACGCGGCAGCTGTACAATAAGTGGCCGCGAGGAAGTCGACCAAAACAGTCCCAAGTTGACAGCCGAGCTCCGGGGGCACCAAAAGACAAGGAGTACATTAACACCGCCGTCTAGAGTATCTTAAATCTCACAAATGCAACCGCTAACATCATAGAAGCCTTTAGGAGGACTCTCGGGTTATGTTACCGCATGGAAGCTTCTCTTGTGGCCAGTTGTGCTTGTTGTTAGCCGGTTAGCTTCCCCGGCTAATGAAGTTGCTTGATGTCGACCTATGGGCCGAGCATGACCATATATGGCCTGCTGCTCTCCGGTCACACGTAAACAAAAAAGTAGCCTCAGAGCATAACAAAGGGGGATTCGTACCCTAGAAGTCAACTTAATGCTCCGACATGTCATCAGATCAGATCATCGCCATTGTCATGGAGGACAAGATCTACGAGGTGAACAAAAGGAAGCTGATCGAGAAGAGCGACTACTTCCGTGCGCTGTACAGCTCTGGCATGAGGGAGTCCACGGAGGACTCCGTGCAGCTGCGGGGCCTCAGTGTCCCCGGCCTGGAGCTTGTCCTGGAATTCATCAACACCTCCAAAGTGGAGATTTCCAACGAGACCCTGGAGGACTTGATAGAGACGGCCTCCTTCCTTCAGGTCACCTCCATCCTCAAGCTCCTCAGCGCTGAGATCCGCCTGGATAACTGCGTGGAGCTCTACGGCCTCTCTGAGGTTTACGGGACGCACGACCTGCGTCACGCCTGCCTCAAGTACATGAGCTGCCACTACCACCGCATGATGAGGCGGCCGGAGTTCGGCAACCTGGCCTCCGCCGTCAGGGACCAGGTGAGAGAGATGCGCATGAGAGGCGCCGCCACCCTGGTGGCCATCGGGGACTTCACCTGCCTGTGTTTGGACGTGCCAGATCAGGACGAGCCTTGGACCATGCTGAGGTACGGAGAGGAGGATCAGCGCTGGAAGCCTCTGGCCAACAACCTGCCTCAGGATATGATCAACGTCAGAGGCTACGGCTCGGCCGTCCTGGACAACTACCTCTTCATCGTGGGGGGGTACAGGACCACCAGCCAGGAGATCTCTGCCGTGCACTGCTACAACCCCTGCAGGAACGAGTGGAACCAGGCGGCGCCGCTCAACCAGAAAAGGTAACGTTGTCACCTTATCAGCGCTGAAGATGTCACCGCTGTGCTCTGTTCTTCTCAGGTCCAACTTCAAGCTGCTGGCCGTGCAGGGGAAGTTGTATGCCGTGGGGGGGCATTGTCTGGGCACGGTGGAGTGTTACAGCCCCGAGAACGACTTCTGGACTTGTGTGTCTTCCATGCCGGACCCGCTGGCCGAGTTCTCAGCCTGCGAGTGCCAGGGGATGATCTACGTCATGGGCGGGTACACCGCACGAGGTGGGCGCTCCTGTTTAGTTTTGCCGCGGAAATCACAAAGATCACATTTGCTTTGTCAAACAGAAAGGAACACCAACCTCCTCCGATACTGCCCCACTTCCGACACCTGGACGGCGTTCCGACCATGCTCGGTGCACATCCGCAAGCAGCAGATGCTCTCGGTGGAGGACACCATCTACCTGGTGGGAGGCTACACCCACGAACTGGACCACACGCCGCCGCAGCAGCAGCAGCATCATCAACAGCAGCAGCGGCGCCCCAGCCAGACGGAGGACGTGCTCACCGTGCAGTCCTACAACGTCGCCACCGGCGAATGGCTCCACCTGAAGGAGAACACGTCCAAGTCGGGCCTGAACCTGACGTGCACGCTGCACAACGACGGCATCTACATCATGAGCCGCGACGTCAGCCTGCCCACCAGCCTGGAGCACCGCGTCTTCCTCAAGTACAACATCTTCTCCGACGCCTGGGAGGCCTTCCGACGCTTTCCGGCACTGGGGCAGAACATGCTGCTGTGCTCGCTTTACCTCCCCAGCGTGCTGTGACGGGAGGATGACGGGAGGATGACGGGAGGACGCCGGGAGGATGACGGGAGGACGCCGGGAGGATGACGGGAGGACGCCGGGACCGTGCTTGCACTTTCCATTTGGCGCTGCAGACCAAACCAGCCTGCTACTGGACCATGCTAACTTCCTTAGCGTGAGCAGAGGTTGCTTTTGGCATGAATGGGACTATGCCGCGTGTGAACATGCTTTTGTTTGACACGTCCACATTCCTCGTCAGGGAGAATTCAGACGTTTCCTGTCGTATTTGGAATTGGAAATATTACATCATTTGACGTCGCTATCATTATATGCAGTATAATCAAGTATTATTTAAAACAATGAATATGTTGACATATTATAAGAATGGAAATAAGTATACATTACGTAATAATAGTATTCCACATTGTCTTGCACATGTGCCTTCTCCTTTGGGAATTTAATCCAAAAACTGAAAAGCAAGCACAAAATTGCCAGCGAAAGACCAAAAATGCTGTTTCTACTTTTGTGTGTTCAAATAACAAATTATTTTTCACTTGACATTTTGGCTTCAACGCTTCCTTTTGTTCGTATTCATCTTGTTTGACACTTTGATGGCAATAAAGTTGGTGTTCAGGGGCCCCTGCTGTCAATCTGTCCCTATTTTAAACCCTTGGCGCGTTCCAATGTGTCAGATGCACATTTGCGTGTAATGCGTGTGGTGGCCGCCAGGGGGCGGCACACACCACGCAGGAATAACAGGCTCTAATTCAACTTAACGACCAGTCGGAATGGATTTTTATACGTTTTGGAAAATGTCCACCCAAAATGTTTCTGATGATGTCAGCCATCATTAAAAGTGTCCGAGTGTGAACGCACACACATTTAATGAGTGATTACTGGCGTGGAAGAATGATAGTGACGTTTTTTGTAATTCCAGAGGGGGGTGGTGGAAATCGATGCTTGCATCGCATTGATTGGCTGGCTCGGGCTGTGCGGGGTCACCGTCCATGTGTGACACCACAGCAGGTGGGGGCGCTGGGGGGTTAATCTGCACCCAGAGGTGCAAGCATCTGTGGGTGTGGCGCATCCCACACACACACACACACACACACACACACACACAGATGGCGTGGCTTTAAAGACGGCGTACAAGTGAGCAAACGTGTACTCTGCATGAGTGTGTGGCATGAAAAGGAGGGCTGAGGGAGGAGATAAAGAGGAGGAGGATCCAGTGGGGGGAAGGAAGGCAGGGATGTGAGCTCGCAAGGACAGATGGCACAGAGGGGAGGGGAAAACACTCCACTCGCCTGCCAGACCGTGTGAGACGCAGCCGACGCTCGACGACAGCAGCTCCGAGGAGGATGCTCGGATCGACGCCGTCACCTTCATCGCCCAGGAGGGGAGCGTAACCGGACGACAAATACATGAGGAGGCAAGCAGCGGAGCGGAATCTACCATTTTTGAGGGTCTCTTTCTCCTCCTGCCTTTAGGCGTTTTTTTGTTTTTTTTTTGGTGTGTGTGTGTGTGTGTTGAACCAACCATGAGCGAGGCCAAGAAAGGTGAGCTGGCCATCCGCGATAAAGCCATCCTGCACCAGCAGCGACGTCTCAAGCAGGCCACGCAGTTCACGCACAAGGACTCGGCTGACCTCCTGCCCCTGGACGGCCTCAAGAGGCTGGGGACGTCCAAAGACCTGGTGAGTGGCAAGCAGCGACCTGTCAGTCACGTCATCAACTTCCTGCCAGTATCAGTGCTTCCCCGTACGATCATCGAGTGATACATTTGGACCGCCACAAATAGATCTGGCGCCACCTGCCCGTGACGCTGCTAGGGATCAGCGCTGCCAACATGGCGGCTACGTGTATACATATTATATATACTCCACATTTGCAGCGAATAATTGTGTAAAATCACTTTTGTGTCTCATAGTACATGACCGTGGTGCATTCACGGGCTGCCGAAATCTTAACGCTTGACAAAAACACGACCTACGAAACATCATTATGCATGAACATGTAAACGAAACACGGTATTCCTTGTTTCGCTCATTTCCTGGTTGCTCCATCTTGTTTGTGTCATACAGAGATATGAAAAATACTTTGGGGATCTATTATGCGCATTTTCGGCGCTCCCGAGGACTTCCGCACAACTGCCGAAACCCACTTCCTAATTTTGCCCTTCTGACTCGTCAACACAACCACAGCTTTGTATTGGACTATGGTCACAAAACAAACCTGAATATCTGACGCCTTGGCACGGCTTAACACCAGGATACAACATCGGAACAACATGTATAGGTCAGAAAAGAGGATAATAGGTGCCCTTTAAAGGGGAAAATGAATTCGAACCTGTGTGAAAAAGTGATTGTGCCCCCTTAAAACATATCTTAACTGAGATGAATTGAGATCTATCAGTGTGGAAAAGGCTATAAAGGTGATTCTAAAGCTTTAGGACTCCAGCAAAACACAGTGAGAGCCATTATTCCCAAATGACCAAAACACGGAACAGTGGTGAACCTTCCCAGGAGTGGCCGGGCCAACCAAAACGACCCCAAGAGCGCACGACAACTCACCCACAAGGTCACAAAAGACCCCACAACAACATCCAAAGAAGCGCAGGCCTCGCTTGCCTCGGTTAAGGCCAGTGTTCATGACTCCACCATGAGAAAGACACTGGGCAAAAGCGGCCTGCATGGCAGGGTTCCAAGACCAAAACCACTGAACATTTGATGGTCCTGAAGACCTTTGGGGAAAATACTGACCAGACGAATGTCAAACTTTTTGGAGGTTGTGTGTCCCATTACATCTGGCATTTCAGAAAAAGAACATCACAGCAACAGTAACGTGGCGCCATGTTACGTAGCAAAACAACCCCAGACCATCACACTACCACCACATGGTGATTGTACCTAATCATGAATAATGGCTTTGTGGCATGAAATGCTTAGAAAGTGTTGATGCCGACTCTCCAAGCACACACTTTTATTCCTTGATATTTCACACACACACACACACACACAGGCGTGTGTTGTGTTACGTAAAGCATCCCTCACGTAGCTCCGCTTCCCCGGTGACCTCCTCTCGAGACCGCGCTTCCCTTTTCCCACTCGCACTGCTCCATCGACGCGCTGCACCTCCTCGGGGCTAAAAAGCGGCAAAAACAAGCCGGCTGTTGCGTAACGGAGCTCAGAGTCCCGCCTCGCATGGCTGACCTTTATCTGTTAGCTATTAGCATCTTTAGCACGCTACATTCATGCAGCCGTGAGTGGTGACTGAGCGAGACGAGCTTCTTCCGGCCCACCCGTCAACACACTGCTCTGTATGTAGCTCCGCCCCTTTCGGCACCCCCCTGGGATGCATCAGGCTTCCAAAGGTTTTACCAAAGACGGGCCCAAATTGTGTTCATGTTAAAAGCAGCCTGACGACTACTCGGTATGCCTGCCGTCGTCTCTTTATTCCTCTTTAACGAGTCCTCGGCTCTACTTGGCGCCTAAACAATGAGGCGAGCTAACTGCGGAGAGCGCACGCCAAGCGTACGAGATGACATTTTCCACTCAAAGCCACCGCGGCGCGCCCTCAAAGACTTCCTGATAGCCGCTGAGACGGGCTTCATTCCGCCTTGGCGGGAAAGATAATTGCTTTTTATCACAAGAGGGTGGAATGGCGGGCGGCTAATAGATGACGGAGCCCGTTAAGCCCCTGGAAGCTAACAACGTTTTAGGGATTCACTTCAGGGCTTGTTATTTTTTAATAAGTTTGTGTTGAATACGACGCTTTGAGGCTGGAAGTCAATGCTAGCATGCTAAAATACTCTAATCGGGTTTATAGCGGCTTGCTGGCGAAAGCGAAATTCATTCATTCATTTTCTCATTCATTCATTGTTCTCAATATGAATGAAATCATATTTTCTGTAGATCACGTGTTAATGTACCAGGAGACACTACATTTACTTTTCATTTACATACATTACATTTATGTTATTAATCATTCAAGACGATTACTTTTAGCAGATATAAAAAAAAATTATGTATATAATTTTTTGGGAAATTTATTTTTTGGGAGTTTTTATCTAAAAGTAAACAAAAATATTTACAAGCTTTATAATTATCATTTAAAATGACTTAACTGAGACAAGTGTCAAAGCCACCCATCAAGGAGGTGGTGGGCGGGATCAGTGATCTGATTGGTGGAAGCGGTTGAACGCAAGCCATGCATGAATTAGGTGTGTGTGTTTTGGGGGAAGACAGGAGGCTAAAAATAGTGTCGAAAAACAACACGAGCGGGACTTTGCAGGCAGACTAAACAACACATAATAGTTCCGATGACAAACCGGTCCAAACCTGCTCCCCGGCCACTCCATTTGGTACACCCGCACAGCACTTGGGCGCCTTTGCAGGGCTAAGGCGCTAAAAGGTGAATAAATTGCAACGTAAACACGCACACATGTTCGATGACACGTTTAAGTACACAGTACAGCTCCGCTTCTTTCCCCCCTCTCGGTCGATTAGAAGCTAATTGCATGCCAGCGCACTAATTAACTCCAGCGTGTCAGTTTCCAGCCAGTCATGTGACCTTTCTAAACCAGCGCTTTGGCGCTCTGCTGACTTCCTGCCGCGGCCGAGCAGGAGGCTTCAAAACGACTGTTAAACGACCGCAGTGCCGGGCAGCCTTGCTAGCTGCTGGCTCGCTAACGTCATTTGCGGACAGAGATTCAATTGTGTTGACAAATTGGATTTGTGGCTATTTGTCTGCTTTCCCACGATGAAAGAGGAAAACGCGTCATAAAAAGTTCAACGTCACATCTTTTCTATGCCGAACGTTTGACCTGTAGCTAGCCACAGGCAAACATCACCTAACTTGTTGCTAGCTTCCGGTTGGTTAGCATGTGGCTAGCTGGTACTTGCAGTGTTTCCCAAAGGACTGCGATCTAATTGTGGCGGGGCTGTGATGTAATTGTCGGACTTCAATTTTTAAATACAAATAAAAATAGCTGGATAAAATAAAAATTAATAATTGAAATGAATTTTATTATTTAAACAAATTATTATTTAAATAAAATAATTTTAAAATACATGGAAAAATTCAAATAAAAATGTAATTACCTGATTACGTTTCGAAACACTTAAACAATTAAATTGAATAAAAAAAGAGAAAAGTAAATTCATAGTATAAAATAACAAATTATAATTTTTACATTTTAATTAAAAAGTACATATTTATAATTATTGTATTCTTATATTCTAATAATGTACAATTATTTTACTGATCTTCCATTCGAATAAAATAATGTATTTGTTGTCTCCCCCGCCAGCAACCTCACAGCATCGTCCAGCGGCGCCTCCTAGAGGGCAACATCACACGGCTGCGAGGCGAGGCGCGTGACCCGGGCGCCCGGGTGCGCTCGCCGCTGGCCGACACCAAGGACGAGGACAAGGACGAGGAGAGGAGCGAGAGCACCGCCGACTCCTCCGCCGAGGAGAGGGAGGAGTCTCCGGTAGACGAGGAGGAGGAGGCGGCGCCACACGCCCACCCGCTCACGGCGCTGCTCGTTCAGTGCAAGGTAGCCCAAAGACGCCTTTTGACTTTTCAGTCCAGTCCCAATAAAGCCGGTTATTAGTGACATAGGAGCGTTTGTTCGTGATTGTAAACATTTACGGTTTGGGCCCCTCGCCATCTCAAAGCACGAATTGTAGTCCTTAGTTTCTGTAGCGTCTTAAAGATGACGTCTCGTGCGATGAATGGCAGCTTTTCTTCACCTTGTAGTGTCTTGCATTTATCCAAACGGCTGTGAAATGTATTCCCGACTAAGAAGGGAAAACAAAAAGCCTTTTTTCCACTCTGGTTAGCATTTTCCATACGATTCAGCAGCAACGTGGCTAACCGTGTACGTTTAGCTCCTTTAATAAGTCAGCTATGCTAACTTTTCTGCTATGCTTAGCGTTTCCTTTTCGCACTTTGCTTGTTTCTTCTGATGCAAAGTGCTCTTGCACGACTCCTCATCCAGCAGCTATTTTTAAACTCCAGCCAGAGAACAGAAAAGACAGAGGAAAGAGAGCGGGGGGGTTTTAGCACAGTGGAGGGCGTGTTGGAGACAAAAGCCAACGTTTGTGGTGACGCTGATAAGCTGCTGCCTGCGGGGGCCATGAAAACAACACTAGTCTCCTTGACTCCCAGAAGGGGAATGTATTTTTAAATCTCGCAGCTTTGTAAGGAAAACAGCAGGCTTCACTACACATCTTGAACCAAATCAGTCAGCTTCCTGGTTAATCGTTGCTGTCGCGGCGCAAGCGAGTCAGCAGATCCGATGGAAGGATCCGTCACAGCTTCGGTTTTAACTCCCTAGACGGTGGTTAACACCAAATGTCACCTAAACAAACGCGCTGACGCCAAAATGTCCTCCTGCAGTGCTGCGAGACGGAAGTCAAGGCGTCGTTAAACACCAGCAGCCCGCACAACCACATCTCTGCTTCCTGCTGCCACAGGCTGGGGTAAGAACACAACAACACTCCTCCTTGACCTTCTACCGTGGAAAGAAGTAAGATGCGGGCTGCAACTAGTCGCTTCTTTTAACTATGAGGCAATCAGCTAAGAAACATACTGATAATTAGCATTTGAGTTATTAGATGCTATTCCGCTCCAAGCCTTTAGATGGCAGTAATGGAGATGGACAGATAGAAACCAGGGAACCCATTTCATTCTTTGAAAGAACACAGTTATGAAATATTGATGAATATTAATGAAATGTTTTCCTACCCGCTGCTCAGCCTGGCACCCAGTCCGCACTCCGGCAGCTCCGTCAGGGATGTGAAGCTCCAACTGGGTACCACGACGCTCCAATGTTCCGCTTTGGTCCAAGGTAGGAGAACCTGCAAATGTGGGAACAGGCGAAACAGAAGGAAATCAGTACAGACCTTTCTACTTGCTCCATTTTTATAAGCATTACGGTAAAACATGGAATAACAAAACATGATTTGGTCTGTCTTAATATCTATTTCTACTCAAAAATATCCATCCATTTTATATGAGCAGAAGAAGATGGATGGAATAAAAAATATCAAATAACATCATACATTCTATGAACATAAAGTTGCAATTTACAATAACATTTGACTTTTTTGGCAGGGGGGGGGTAAATATATATACGACAAAAGTAAATATTGTGAGAGTAAAGTAAATAATGTCTCCTTCCCTCAGAAGACCAGACGTTTGAGCTGAGCCTGGGTCTGCAAACTCTGCTGCAACTCCAAGTAAGCAAACACCAACAAACGAGTCCCTCCATTAAGAGGCCATAACACTAAGCCACTTCCCGCCCTTTGCGCAGTGCTGCTTGGACCTCAACAACCGGGTCCTGAAGCTCGGAGGCGACGACGCTGGCGAGGAGCTGCCCTTCCTCGGCCTTGCCGACCACCCCCCGTCCGAAAAGCACAACCACAACCTGTGAGCGTTTCTGATTGGACCACAACACCCGTTTCTAACGAGACTGGGCTGGGCTTTCCGTTAGCATCCTCGCGGAAGGCTAAGCTAAGCTAGGCTAACACCCTCCATTTCCTGAAAGGAGTTAGCTGGCGGGCTCACGTGTCCCCTCGTTCTACCTCCTCCACAAACGACGACACGCGCTGGATTTTAAAGCGCAATTAGCGGCTCCTTAGCGTCCATCTTTAGCCGTGGAGAGGGCGACGGTGTCCTGGTTAGACGTGCCCCCCCCTCCACCCCCCAAGATAAACATTCCATGTGCATGACTTTGTGGAGTAAGTCTGCATGTTTGTGTACTCTTCTGATAGCCTGAACCTCGGGAGTGTGTGTGTGTGTGTGTGTGTGTGTGTGTGTGTGTGTCCAAGCTGCCTTCCCACGCCGCCTTTCTGTCGCAAATCTTCAAGCTTTGCTTCTCTTTTTTTGGCGAGACGGAATACTATGATACTATGTCAATTTATCGCCTACGTTTGCCGGGTAGTTTTTTTTTTTTTTACGAGATAGCGCGCCACCTGCCTCTCCTCGTGCGCACGGGAGCTTCCTGCCAACCAGGGATGCACGTGTAATGACCACACCACACCAACAGGGGGCAGCATAGTTGATTTGAAGGATATTTCTGCAGCTTAGTTTGTGTCACAAATGAGGGTAGAGTGCAATAAATTATTAAATATATATGATTTATTCATCAATAAGTAATAGATCTATGTGCCAACATTTAATAAAGCTAAATAAATGGGTAAATTGTTTATTATATTGCTAATTAAAAATGTTTATTAAAATTGTGAATCATAAATAGGACTTTAAAATTATTTATCTTGAACGCACAACCAATTCATATATTTGTAATTTGTTTGTTACATAATTTTAATACTGAATTTAAAAATAAATAGATTTATATTGTAGTGGTTAGCGTTCTGGTCCTTGGAGCGGATGCCCCAGGTTCGAATCTGCACAGTAAGCACCATCGTATTCGTCAGGAAGGGCATCCGGACTACAAAGGGCTCAAGCCAAAAATAAATATGCGGATCAAAAAAACATCCGATGTGGTGACTCCGTAAGGAAAAAGCAGAAGAAACAAACAAAAACATGTTTTAATGACCAAATGTATGCTTTTTTTCTTGTCAATTTACAACTTTATTCTAACAAATTGACAAGAAGAGAAGCTGTAAATTAGACACTATGACACAACTTTTTTCTCATGAATTTATGACTTTATTCTCGTCATATTACGAGTTTTTGTCTCAATCATTTGACTTTTTCCTGGTAACTTTTCTCTTGTAAATTTACAACTTTATTCTTGTCAATTGACAGCATTATTCTCACTTTTTTTCTCCTAAATTTAATTTACAACCTTTTTGCGTAAATGTGTGACTATTTTCCTACATTTATGACTTTATTTGACCAGAATAAACACAAGTAGAAGAAAAAAAGTTTAACATTTACAAAAATAAAGTTGTAAATTTGACACTAATTTGACACTGAACTCTATCCTGAGTATGTGTCTCATTAATTTGACTTTTTTTCTCGTAATTTTTTATAAATAAATATGAGAATAAAGTTGAAAATTGACAAGAAAAACATCGCAAATTTAACATCTAGCATTACAACTTTACCAACATTATTTTGTCTCGTAAATATAAGACTTCACTGTGGAAATATCCGCTTTTATTTTTCAGTGTGGCCCAAATACTCTTGTGGTTTTTCACTGATTTCATTTTTGCCGCCAATTGCAGACCCTCTGGTGCCTCCTGTGGTGGAAAGTGGTACGACAAGAGAAATGATTCATAGCGTGTAATGACTTTTCTTACGCTGAAACATCTTGTTCAATGCCTCCGTGTCACATCTGTGTTTTTGTAAAAGGTTTGATTAGCATTTTGGGTTTGTTTCTGCTATATTTGGCCGCTACTTCCCCTGCCAGCGCCATCAACACAGAGGTCTAGTTTGTCCTCCTTTTGGTGTTTCTCTTTCTCTGAGCAGTATTTTCTGTGTAATAAATAAAAGATATGTATTCTGGCTAAAGCCGTGTCTTATCTGTGCACCAGCAGACGGCCAGAGATTAGCTCACCGCGCCGAGTCCCCAAAAAGCTGCCAGTGCGGCTTCCGTGTCACCAAAGGGTGTCGGGACGTGCTGCACTTTTTCCCATTCGGGCTGTCAGGTGTTGCTTCGTCACGCTCGCCCGCCGCGGAACATGAAGAGAAACGAGTAGAAGAGACCCCCCCCCCTTGTCGCCTCCTCCTTTGCCACATCCTGTTAGCGAGACGACACCTCTGCAGGAAAGACACTTTGGTTAGAAAGCACACTAGCATTGTAACGTTATGGGAAACCAAATTCAGCTTTGGAGAAGAATTGCTAATATTATGGGAATAAAGTCAAAATATGAGTCATAATATTATAAAATTAAAATGTACAAAAAGTACGTCCCTAATGTGAGGAGAAAAAAAAAGCCCAGGGTGAAGTTGCCATGAATAATTATGAAGTATTTCATTCATTTCATCTACGTGTTGCTTTACAAAATATGAGAGTCTCGCATCCTTTCCTGTTGGACGAGGTGGCCCTCGCGGAGGGGGGGGGGGATGGGGACACGAAGTTGCTGTGTGATGGACGCATTATTGGCCGCGGCGCCTCCGAGCGGTGCAGCTGCCTGTCAGTGCACATCACATCAGAGACGCATCATGGCGGCCGCTGGCTTACGTAAGACAGGCCCAGTACAGTAGAGTACGCTACTACAGTACGGCGTGCGTCCTACCGGGGTGTCAGGCGGTATTACTGACCACCCCGGCTGAGGGTGGGGTGGGGGGAGCGGGGGTGTTCATGCATTTATTTAGCATGAACATGCATGTTTTTAGTCAATGGTGGGAGCTATTGAGTGTCTGACACACACATCATCTACATTGCATGAGGTGTCAACATGGCGGTGACGGGATCCTCCCACTGGGAGCACCGGGAGGATGGGGGCGGGGGGGCACGTTCTGAAATGACGTGAAACACGGGGGGGAGTAGGGGCGGCGGCGTGACGGTAGAGCTCCTTTCAGGACGTCGTCGGCTCTCATGAGGGGGAGGCGTCAGCGTAGAGAACGTCCGCCAGCAGAGCTCTGACGGCCGCCGGGTCAGCGCCTCCTGTGGGGAGCGGGGGGAGGGAGGAGGAGGAGGGCGACACAGTCACTTCTGCCGACGCTCCCTCGAGGCAAACATGGGCGGGTTGAAGGTTAAAGCGACAATATGGACGACACTCACCCAATCCCAGCGTCTGCAGGTGACCTTTGAACTCTGGCCTCTGGTCCAGCACGCGCAGCAGGCTGGTGGACTCCATGCGCTCCAGCTCCACCTTCCAGTAGATGTAGATCTTGTGGTTGAAGCTGACGTAGACCAGACACGGGCTGTTCTTGCCCTCCTTGCACGTGTACTGACCTGCACCACACACACACACACACACAATGGAATACATATGGATATACATGCATACATAGAAATGCATGTAAGATATGAATGACATGCTAATTATGTATGCACACAAATGTTCTCTGTTGCCACCTGCTGGCCCAAAGTGAGATGTGCACGTTTGAGTCTTCATTCTTCAGCCTAAAGACATTTCAGAGGCGTACGTGTGCCTGATAAAAGAAGGCAACATGGAGGCTGAGCTCCCGGCGTCCTCACCCGCGCAGAAGGCGTTGACGTTCTCGTCAAACTGGAAGCGCACCACGGCGCGGTTGTGGTCGATGATGTAGGTCTGGCCGTCCCAGGCGCACGCCACCACCTCCTCCCGGCCGTCCCTCTGGAAGAAAAAAAAAAAAAAACGTCAATGTGCTCGAAAAGGCGTCGTGACGAGTGAACGTGAAGTTTGTCATGCCGACCGTGACGTCCAGCTTCTGCAGGGCGAAGAGCTGATGATCCACCTGTACCGACCACAGCAGCTGCTCCGAGCTGTCCATCAGCTTCAGGGTTCCTGCGACACAAGATGACTTCCTGTCATGACACGCCTGACGCAGTGATGCGTTTATGATCATGACTTTTGTGGCCTCCCGTGGCCTTCCTCATCCATGTTACTGTCATGTATTCAACGCCGGGTGCCGCCCTAATCCCACCCGATGCTCTCCTCCTCCTCCTCGTGAAACATTGATGAGATCTACAGCTGATCCGGGATCTGTGGGGTCGCAATGCCCTGACTCTCCAACTCACCATCCAAAGTGCAAAGAGCGAAGAGGCCGCATTTGGAAGATTCCTCCTTGGAGCCTGGGAAAGAGGACCACGTGATGTTAGGAACCTTGACACGCCTTGGCTGGCGTTTGGCACCTTTGCTGATGCTTCCGATGAGGTGAGTGGACACGTTCTTGTTGTGGATCCTCCCGGTGGTCAGATGGAGGACTACATCTCGGGAAGGGCCCTCACTTGGGAATAGATAGAAATGAATCAGCACCTCACCGCCACCATCATTTTGGCCGCCACAACCACAGCTGCTTCTCCTTTTTAGTTCCAAACATATTTTGGCCTCACTGTACACAAAAATAGTTACTGTCACAACGGAGGAACTAACCAACCGAGGCACATCAATTTAGAGTGGTTACTGAGCAACTAGTGAGTAGTTACCCAGGAACTAATGAACTAATAAGCATCTAATGAGTAGTTACTAAGGAACTCGAGCACATCAATTTTGAGTAGTTACCGAGGAACTCATGGAGAACTAATGAGCAACTCGTGGATAATTCCTGAGGAACTAGGCACATGCATTTAGAGTAGTTACTAAGGAACCAATGAACAATTAATGAGTAGAGTAGCTACTGGGGAAGTAAGGCACAACAATTTAGAGTAGTTATTAAGGAACTAATGGAGAACTAATGAGCAACTCATGGATAATTCCTGAGGAACTAGGCACATGCATTTAGAGTAGTTACTAAGGAACCAATGAACAATTAATGAGTAGAGTAGTTACTGGGGAACTAAGGCACAACAATTTAGAGTAGTTATTAAGGAACTAATGGAGAACTAATGAGCAACTAATGAGTAGAGTAGTTACTAAGGAACTAAAGCACATACGTATATTTGAGTAGTTACTGAGGAGATAAGGGACAATAATTTAGAGTAGTTACTAAGGAGCCAATGAAAAATTAATGAGTAGAGTAGTTACTGGGGAACTAAGGCACAACAATTTAGAGTAGTTATTAAGGAACTAATGGAGAACTAACAAGCAACTAATGAGTAGAGTGGTTACTAAGGAACTAAAGCACATACATTTAGAGTAGTTACTGAGGAGCTAAGACACATGCATTTAGAGTCGTTACTAAGAAACCAATGAACAATTAATGAGTAGAGTAGTTACTGGGGAACTAAGGCACAACAATTTAGAGTAGTTATTAAGGAACTAATGGAGAACTAACAAGCAACTAATGAGTAGAGTGGTTACTAAGGAACTAAAGCACATACATTTAGAGTAGTTACTGAGGAGCTAAGACACATGCATTTAGAGTCGTTACTAAGAAACCAATGAACAATTAATGAGTAGAGTAGTTACTGGGGAACTAAGACACAACAATTTAGAGTAGTTATTAAGGAACTAATGGAGAACTAACGAGCAACTAATGAGTAGAGTGGTTACTAAGGAACTAAAGCACATACATTTAGAGTAGTTACTGAGGAGCTAAGACACATGCATTTAGAGTTGTTACTAAGAAACCAATGAACAATTAATGAGTAGAGTAGTTACTGGGGAACTAAGACGCAACAATCTCCTGCCACAAACGGAGGGCAGTCCTTGTGGTTAATAAAAGTCGCTCTCATGGTTTGGCAACCTTTGCTTACCTCCCGGGCGTGGCAGGCGCGTCCTCCTCGTCGCCGCCGCCGCTGTGGGGAGAATCTTGTTGCGTCCAGGAGCACTGAAGAATGGCGTAGCCACAGCCCGGCTGGGACACCATCAGCTCTGGCAGGCCCTCAGGACCCGGGTTCACGGAGAGACTGTCCACCTGGTAGGTAGGTCGGTAGGTTGGTAGGCAAGTAGGTAGGTAGGTCGGTAGGTTGGTAGGCAAGTAGGTAGGTAGGATGGTAGGCAAGTAGGTAGGTAGGTCGGTAGGTTGGTAGGCAAGTAGGTAGGTAGGTCGGTAGGTTGGTAGGCAAGTAGGTAGGTAGGTCGGTAGGTTGGTAGGCAAGTAGGTAGGTAGGTCGGTAGGTTGGTAGGCAAGTAGGTAGGTAGGTCGGTAGGTTGGTAGGCAAGTAGGTAGGTAGGTCGGTAGGTTGGTAGGCAAGTAGGTAGGTAGGTCGGTAGGTTGGTAGGCAAGTAGGTAGGTAGGTCGGTAGGTTGGTAGGCAAGTAGGTAGGTAGGTCGGTAGGTTGGTAGGCAAGTAGGTAGGTAGGTCGGTAGGTTGGTAGGCAAGTAGGTAGGTAGGTCGGTAGGTTGGTAGGCAAGTAGGTAGGTAGGTTCCGTCACTACTGATGGATAGTCCATAAAATGGTGAAGAGTCCAACCTGTCCCTCCAGAAGCCATTTCTTCAGCAGGACCAGCTGACCGAACCCCCCGTCAGAACCTTCAGAGGGCTCCTCCCATCGGAACGCCCGCACCACCCGGTCGGTGTAGCCCACCACCAGCTCGCTGCGGCCGTCGCCGTCTGCTGAGACAAACCACCCGTCACCAAACAGAACCACGAGCGGACTCACCGTATGAAGCCCCAGCACCGATGTCGCTGATGAGGATGACTTTGGTGTTGGCCGGGATGTGCTGCGTGAAGAAGGGCTTCTGCTCGTCCGCGTGGAGAGCGTCGTGCTGACTGGATGAATCTGCTTTGCTGGCGGTCAGGTCGAAGAGGTGGAACCAGCCCTCCGCGCCCACAGCCACCACAAAGTTCTGACGGGACGAGTAGCTTGTGGTTGGACACGCTGGAGTTTTTAATTCATGTCGTCGCAGACGTACCTTCCCCTTGTTGCACACGTCGCCTACTGCCACGCACGTCAGCTGGGAAGACAAAGAAGGAGGGCTGTGACTTATCGTCTCAAGACGTCGCAGCACACCTGCCTACCATGCCCACGCAGCTCCTGGTGATCCATGCCTTGGAGTCGTCGTTCTTGTACACGTGCAGCTTCCCGCTGGTGTCGCCCACCACCAGCTCGTTCAGCTGCAGAAGAAGCCTTTTATTTAGTTAGTTATCATCCTTAATGTCGCCGCTGTTGTGTGTTTCCGGCTCATTTCTGCCTTTGGATCGTCCACGGTAGTCGCCCATCACTGGTCAATACAGTACATTGAAAGGATGCCCCCTAGTGGCAACTAACAAGACCTGTGACAATATTGAAGGAGTCTTTCAAAACGCACCGTTTCACTGGATCCGGATTCACGGGTACTCGTTTCGATTAACTTGTTCACCTATTCACCCCTGCTACCCACCAGCTAAATTAAAATGGTAATCAGACATGAGAGAAGAACTCCACTCAGCAAAAGGAATCAAGTTTCAACATGAATTAATGACGGAAGACATGAAAAAAATGTCGCTTACCGTGTCGTTGTCAGCATCTCCCAAGCAAATAGCGTGTGGAAAGAGCGTTCCCGTAAAGTCCAAACTAACACGTTGGACATAATTCAGGGACCTCATAATGTCTGAAATTAGCCTAAAGACACGGCTAACGTCAAGATGCTAGCTAACGTTACCCGCTAGCCCGCCGTCTACGAGGAGTTTAGCGTCATTTTAAAACCTCACTATATCCACACGGAGCAACTAATAAACGCACAAATAAAAAAAATACATAAGTGTTTATAATTTCGCGTCTGTTTACTTTTGCGTATCGCGGCTAGCTTTGTAGGTTTGCTAAATGCTGTCGGAGCACGCGAGATTCCCTGGTAAACAAAAACACGTGACCGGAACAAGTACGGAAGCTTAGAGGAGGCAAAAAGGCCGATTGCGGATCTGGTTTTGGTGTTATATTATTGTCCACTAGAGGGCACTGTTTGTTTATACTTTTCAAATAGTGCTACTTTGAGAAGACTGGAATGTGTTTTAATCTCTAGTGATGTTTTTTATTCTTCTTAAGTCCATTATGTTACATTTATGAACATAAAGTACAATGCAACACAGTTTTATTTTGATATGTTGTCGCTTAACTTGTTAAAATAAAACATTAATTGCTGATTTTTGTAGAAAAACACATGGCCAAAAGTGCATATTTACAAACATCCTGTCTGTTTTCATATACACAAGTGAAACACCTGAGTGGATGCTAGCTGACACGTCTTTGCAAGTAGATGTTAGGGGGAGTTTTTTTCAGTTAAACAGTCACCTCAGAAAGTGTTGAAAAGGCCGCCCAGATGTCATATAATTCATGACACTGCACGGAAAGCCCCTCTCGGGCCTGTGGAGGAGTGCAGTGGAAGTCCTCACAAAGCACTAATTGGACTCTGGAAGCCACTAAAGTCCATGGATTGGTTTCACCCGGCCCGGCTGTGGCGAGGGGCTGCAGGCCGAGGCTGAATAGAACCCACGCTCCTTTTCTAAACTCTCTTGCTGTGCCAAAGACAGAGGCAGGGCTAAAGGGGGCAGAACAAGGGGCGGGGGGAATAAAGGAAAGTATTGGTGGAGAGAGAGAGATTGGGGGCCTGGTGGTGGTGATGGTGGGGGCCGGGTGGGTCCCCTCTCAATGCAAGCTTGATTTTGAATGCCACTGCCAACGCAGAAAATTGCACAATTTATTACAATCCCCTCTTCAGGACACAGGCCCGAGAATAAAGACAGGAGCAGGAAGGGGGTGGACAGAGGTGCGTTGGGGGGAGAGGGGGGGTTAGGCTACACTTTGCCTGTTTTGTTCCACCCTGACTGACGTGTCTTATTATGCCGCACTTTTATTCCAAAGCCGCAATAATGGACAGAGCCGAGCAGGGCGACGCTCTACTGTAACATTATCAAGTGGAGCCAATCATGCACAAAGCCCCCTGCTGCCCACCCCTCCCCCTCTTTGATACGCCCCTGCCAGGCCGATGATCCGCTCTAAACAAAGTGGAAAATTTCCAGCCTGTGGAGCACAATAGTCCCTCCGTGGACATGTTCTCGGAAAGCAAACACGAGTAGAGCAGAAGTGACAAATTAGCTTTTATTTCTGCTACTTGGACAACGTGTGGACAGAAAAGCCTTTGAAAGTTCTAGAATATACAATAAAGTACATTACTACTACTGGGATGATCACAGATAATCATTTGAATGGAATAATCACAGACTGTGATGATATACGTATACTTAAAAAAACTGTCTATAAGAGTTTCATAAAAAAGTCCAAAAATATTCTTAAATAGTAATTTCCCGCGCGATATACATCTCATCACAATAACGAGTTATGATAATGACAAGTCACGTGACAAAACATATAGTAAAATGTTAGAAAATAACGCTAATGTTTTTTATTTATTGTAAAGGTCAATCCAAAATCAACGTCGACATCAGTCAAGCTAGCAGGGTGGGTGAAAAATAGATATTTTGATGTAGTATTTGTATAATGGATGTATGTATACAACGCTTATGTCCGCTTTTACCCCCATATTTTTTTCTTTTAAACTTATAAAACTTTATTTTCACGCAGTTATCGTGCTTTTCTTTCGCTATGAGAAAACGGTAAGAAGTGAAATAGTGGTTTTGTACAACAAAGCAAACCAAGAGCGGCTCATAAAGTCCTGTGTTAGGGTTTCAAACTCGCACATACTCGCACACGTACTCCTGTCGTGTTTGTTTAGTGCTTGAAGTGGCACGCGTCAGGCGCGCGCATCGCACCGGCGCTCTGGGAGGAGCCAAGGTGTATCCACGCGACAGGTGGGCGTGGCCAGGCGGCCGTCCAGAGGCGTTGAAAAGCGTCGCGGTCGCGGGGCGACCACTCAGAACGGCTTTGTTTTTGTTTACAAGCGAGCGCGGAGCTCCCCCTCTTCATCGCCACCACCACCACCACCACCATCATCATCATCACCATGGAAGTTCAGCTGACTCAGCAGCAGCTCGCGCCGCCCGCCTGCTTCTTCGCGTCGGCGGCGGCGGCGGCGGCGCAGAGCGTCCCGCTGAGCCCCAGCACCCGCAGCCCGGCCGGCAAGCCCTCCTCGAAGGCGCCCAAGCGTCCGCGCTCGTCGTCGCCCGAGCTGCTGCGCTGCAAGCGGCGTCTCAACTTCGCCGGCTTCGGCTACACGCTCCCGCCGCAGCAGCCTCACGCCGTGGCGCGGAGGAACGAGCGCGAGCGCAACCGCGTCAAGCTGGTCAACAACGGCTTCGCCACGCTGCGGGAGCACGTGCCCAACGGCGCCGCCAACAAGAAGATGAGCAAAGTGGAGACGCTGCGCTCCGCCGTCGAGTACATCCGGGCCCTGCAGCAGCTCCTCGACGAGCACGACGCCGTCAGCGCGGCCTTCCAGTCCGGCGTGCTGTCGCCCGGCATGGCGCAGGGCTACGCCGCCGACAGGAGCTCCATGGCCGGCTCGCCCGTGTCCTCCTACTCGTCGGACGAAGCCTCCTACGACCCCCTCAGCCCCGAGGAGCAGGAACTCCTGGACTTCACCAACTGGTTCTGAGCACCTTCCGCACGGTAAGGCTGGACCTCCTGGATCCATCACCAACACCACTACCATCGAGAAGCTCCACAGCCAACCCCTCTTCCTCTTCTTGTCCCTGCAGGAGTGAGGATCAGGCAGTCCAGACCCGGGTGGTCCTGGAGGAGGCTGCACGTGCGCCGTGAGGCTCGGCCCCACGAAGCACAGACAAAACTCTGGAGGGAGAACTCTTGGGAGAACCGGGATGAGCGCCACAAAGAAAGGATTTACCAGACTTTTGGGGACCGGGACACACAAAACAGGCAGCGCGTTATTTAAAAGCGTAGAAGAAGAATCGACTATGCTCAATCCAATCACAGCAGCCCCAAAATGCTTCCAAGTTGCGGATTTATCCCACAAGATTCCATAGAAGGCTTTTTTCCTTGGAAATATATCACCTATTTTTGTATGTAAAGAGATTTATAGAGGCTTTTGTACACATCTTTCTTTTGTATATAAATATATATATGTTGCGTGTGCCTAAATACTGTATCCATACGCATGTAGACGCTCCAACTCAGCACCGATACGTGTCTTATTTAATAGAGAATGTACATGAACATCGTCCATGATCAAAACTTATGCAGCTAGTGTCCAAACAAAGCGTTGGAGAAAACTCAAGCAGATTTTCTACACCATCCAGTCCAACAATAAAGCATTTGCTACTCAACGTACTGCCTGGTTCTTGTTATTTGGGAAGAAGACCAAAGCTTTTCCCGGGAAGGGGGGGAAGCATCTGCGCAAGGAAGGACACATTTGTCTGCACAATTCCAAAAAAAAGCCAAAGCACAAAAACATCAGGACAAGTTGGGCCTAGCGCCACTTTCCCAACTTTTTGTCCTGGTCAAAACAAGGAGAAAGATCATCAGTGGGGTCCACAGAGAGGGGGTCAAGAGGCTGGGACAAGGGGGGTAGGGTATTACTGGTCTTTCTTCCAAAACTAAGTTTGACAGGTGAGGGCGGGCGGTGGCGTGTGTGAGTCGGCGGGCGGCGTGTGCCTCCTGACACGCGAGTCAGCGTCACAATTCCCGCCTAAAAAAAAAAAAAAAAACTAGATGGGGGATTCTGTTCCCTTGCCGGGGTGGGACGAGGTCACGGGAGTCCAACGGCACCGCCTCTTGATGCTTCCGTTGAAAAATAAGACAAATGTTAGGGGAAAATCCTCCCACGCGTCCGGCAGAAGCGTAGAGCTTTATGAATGACATTTTTTATGAAATATAGAATATGCAAAGAATGGTGAAAGTCATTTAACAAAAGACGGGAGTTTGACAGCTACTGGATCCCTTAAAGTAGAAAATTGGCCAAAAAAATGTGAAAAAAGGAAATGTATTTTAATTTATTTTTGTAATTTTTAAAAAGGTTTTTACTGTATTTTTTATTTATGTTTTAATTTTTAAAAATTATTTCATTTTACTTAATTTCATTAACTAATTTATTTCATTTAGTTAATCCAATAATTATTTAATTTCAGATGTTATTTAATTTAGGAACTTAATAATTGATTAATTAGATTAATTAGATTAATTCATTTTGTTTTATAGTTTACGCTCATGCACGTTTGCAATAAGGCTCAATCAAAGCCTCTCATTTAAGTTCCAATCAAACCTCTAGTTTAAAACAGATTTAGTTAATACATTAATCTAATTAATTAATTTATATGAATTAATTTGGCCCCATCCATTTTCTATGCCGCTTATCCTCACGAGGATAAGGATATGCTAGGATATGCTGGAGCCTATCCCAGCTTCTATTCTGACATTTAAAGAGAAAAAAAAGATTGTCATTTAGCTGATTACCCCTGAATGCAACACTGTTTTCATTGAGATTGCCAAGCGCAGCCTTGGCGTCATCATCGGGGGTGGTTTCGATGACGTCAGGCTCATCCAAAAGTCCCGCTCTGGCGCCTGTCAGAGTCCATTATGTCCACCCCCCTCCTTCTGGGGTCTGTCAGGCGTGCACAGGCGGCGGGAGAGAGAGCGGCCATGTCTAATTGGCCATTGGTGTACAATGGTGCGGTCTAATATCTGATGGACGTATTCTTCATCAGGCGGAGCAGCATGAGTACTTTATGGACACGTGACCCCCCCCCCACTCCTTTAGGTACAACTCCATTCAAAGTTTGGATAAAGACGCAAAAGAACATTTCAGCACCACAGACAGCAACTTCCTAGTCGGCCCTGCGCCGTGTACAACTGGCCATACCTTTCCGAGACCAGGACGAGAACCAGAACCAGGACGGAGCTCAGACTGGTCCAGAGTCGTGGAGGGGGTTGGCCACCACAGACTTGTGAATGAGCATGAAGAGCGGCAGGTAGGCCAGGAAGTCCAGCAGGTCCAAAGGAGGAAGGTTCTGGAGCTTCTGCGCGATGGTGGCCTCCTGGTCCAGGTGGATCCCGCCGGCCTTCAGCTCCAGGAGAAGCTGCTCGGTGCTGATGAAGCCCCGCAGGGATCCCTCATCGCCTCGATGCTCCTCCAGCAGGAAGAGGAAGAGTTGCTGCGGGGGAGGGGGGGAAAGGGGGGGGGGCAAAGCGGAAATATGAAAAGTCAAGGGAGGCACGGCAGCTTGAGGAAAATAAAGAAAACATATTTCAAAGCTCTTTGTTTACTTTTAAGGAGGGAGATGGTTGTGTTGTTGTGTGATTGTGTTGTTGTGTGGTTGTGTTGTTGTGTGGTTGTGTTGTTGTGTGATTGTGTTGTTGTGTGGTTGTGTGGTTGTGTGGTTGTGTTGTTGTGTTGTTGTGTGGTTGTGTTGTTGTGCAGCGTCAGATTACCTCTTGTTGGCGTGCACCTGTTTGCACGGTTCATGCAGGCTAGATAATAATTGCTGAGCAAGAGGAGGAGGTGAGGGGGCGGCTGAGGGCGGCTGGGGTAACCCCCCCCAATTAGCCAATGTCCCCTGCAAAGCCCCCGGCTAACAAGGCCATCCCTGACGGTCGCTCTACCTGGCCCAGACCTCGGCTCTGCTCGCACGCCAAAGGCGTCATGAGTCTCCGCCCCCTCTCTTCCGGCCCCCGGCAGGCGGCCAGCTGTGCGTCTGCTGGCGGTTCCGCGGCACAGGCTGTGTGATTACAGGGCCGGGAGGAGCGACCGGTGCGTTGACTACAGCCGCAGGCTTTAATGAGATTAAGGCAGCGCTAATCTATGAAAAGGGAAAAGCTGTGGTCTTATTTCTTCCCTGCAGGGAATGTTGGTGTTCTCTCATCAACGGCTGTTTATTACATCATCATCATTACACCCTGGGGGCCCTGCAAGAACCCCGACCTAAAATCTACAAGCTGACCCCAAGGGGGATGTGCTGAGGAAACGCCCTCACATGATCATGTGATGGACACCAACCTGCCCATACTGATGCAGATACACGAAATGCTGCTGAGTCATGGTGTAAAGGAGGAAATACTGCTGAGTCATGGTGTAAAGCAAAGAAATACTGCCGAGTCATGGTGTAAAGGAGGGCAATACTGCCGAGTCATGGTGCAAAGAAGGGAAGTACTGCTGAGTCATGGTGTAAAGGAGGAAGTACTGCTGAGTCATGGTGTAAAGGAGGAAGTACTGCTGAGTCATGGTGTAAAGGAGGAAATACTGCTGAGTCATGGTGTAAAGGAGGAAATACTACCGAGTCATGGTGTAAAGGAGGAAATACTACCGAGTCATGGTGTAAAGGAGGAAATACTGCCGAGTCATGGTGTAAAGGAGGAAATACTGCCGAGTCATGGTGTAAAGGAGGAAATACTGCCGAGTCATGGTGTAAAGGAGGAAATACTGCCGAGTCATGGTGTAAAGGAGGAAATACTGCCGAGTCATGGTGTAAAGGAGGGAAATACTGCCGAGTCATGGTGTAAAGGAGGGAAATACTGCCGAGTCATGGTGTAAAGGAGGGAAATACTGCCGAGTCATGGTGCAAAGGAGGGAAGTACTGCCGAGTCATGGTGCAAAGGAGGGAAATACTGCCGAGTCATGGTGCAAAGGAGGGAAGTACTGCTGAGTCATGGTGTAAAGGAGGAAGTACTGCTGAGTCATGGTGTAAAGGAGGAAGTACTGCTGAGTCATGGTGTAAAGGAGGAAGTACTGCTGAGTCATGGTGTAAAGGAGGAAGTACTGCTGAGTCATGGTGTAAAGGAGGAAGTACTGCTGAGTCATGGTGTAAAGGAGGAAATACTGCTGAGTCATGGTGTAAAGGAGGAAGTACTGCTGAGTCATGGTGTAAAGGAGGAAGTACTGCTGAGTCATGGTGTAAAGGATGAAGTACTGCTGAGTCATGGTGTAGAGGTGCTATGTTACCTTGACTTTGAAGAGTCGTACTTCCAGCGAGCGAAAGTCCATCGTGGTGACCAAGGACCTCATGAAGTCACTGAAAGGACAGTAAAGCGTTGTTAGGTGGGTAAAGTCATGTGACGGTAAAGCGTTGCTAGGCGGGTAAAGTCATGTGACGGTAAAGCGTTGCTAGGCGGGTAAAGTCATGTGACGGTAAAGCGTTGCTCGGCGGGTAAAGTCATGTGACGGTAAAGTGTTGCTAGGCGGGTAAAGTCATGTGACGGTAAAGCGTTGCTCGGCGGGTAAAGTCATGTGACGGTAAAGCGTTGTTAGGCGGGTAAAGTCATGTGACGGTAAAGCGTTGCTAGGCGGGTAAAGTCATGTGACGGTAAAGCGTTGCTAGGCGGGTAAAGTCATGTGACGGTAAAGCGTTGCTAGGCGGGTAAAGTCATGTGACGGTAAAGCGTTACTAGGCGGGTAAAGTCATGTGACGGTAAAGCGTTGCTAGGCGGGTAAAGTCATGTGACGGTAAAGTGTTGCTAGGCGGGTAAAGTCATGTGACGGTAAAGCGTTGCTAGGCGGGTAAAGTCATGTGACGGTAAAGCGTTGCTAGGCGGGTAAAGTCATGTGACGGTAAAGCGTTGCTCGGCGGGTAAAGTCATGTGACGGTAAAGCGTTGCTAGGCGGGTAAAGTCATGTGACGGTAAAGCGTTGTTCGGCGGGTAAAGTCATGTGACGGTAAAGTGTTGTGAGTGCATTGTGGTTGCTCACTGCCAAACAATGCGGGGGCACAGAGAGACGTCCCGCCACAATAACGGCTACAACTGCCCTGCCTTGTGGGGCTGGGGGCGGGATGGAGGGTGTCACTGCGGGTGAGCGGAGTTCATGCGGCGGCTGGGGGATGGGAGCGGGCGTCCCCGGGGGCACACTCGGGTGCCACTTGCTGCAGCAAAATGTAGGTCCGGGGTGGTGGGGAGGTGGGGGCTGGTTGGGGGTGTTATTAGAACGTGTGGCACAGAGGCCGCCGTCCCTCTGCTAACGAGCGGCCGGTGTTAACGAGCCCCTCCTGTTGGAGCAAAGAATGGGCGAGTGCGAGGCCATCGGGTGCACGCTACGCCTGAGTGCATCCAGGGCTGCGATTGGCCACTGTGGGTGCAGGCGGGGGCGTGATGGGGGCGTTGAGGGGGGTTGATGGGGATGAGCCAGGACAGGGCAGCTAATGATCATTAATTGCACTTGGTTTGCCGTAAAAAGTCCAAACGCTGGTGAGCTGAGGACACTGGCGTGATAATGGCCGGTGTACACCAGGGTGTGTGTGTGGGGGGGGGCATGTCGGGACGGGGGGTAACCTAACCCATTTTCACTCCTCTGTCCCCCTGCCTGGCCAGGCCACGGCAGACTTCTCGCTTACGTAATAGCCTGCCTGAATTTTGGCGGTCTCCCTCAAACACGGTTTGACCTACTTCCTGTCTGTTGGATGGATGGAAAAATATTATTAATATGATTCATATGTCATCCTTTTCTCTCCTTCACATTCCTCACATTTTTGCTGTTTGATTTTTTTCTGTAATGGGCCACGTACCGCAAATGGTCCATGCACTGCACTTTGGACACCCCTGAACTAAAGGGGTCTTTTGTGACTTCTCGGATGGGTCATTTTGATTGGGCGGCCACTCCTGGGAAGGTTCATCACTATTCCATGTTTTGTCCATTTGTGGATGATGGCTCTCGCTGTAGTTGGCTGGAGTCCCAAAGCTATAGAAATGCCTTTATAACCTTTTCTACACTGACAGATGTCAATTTATCTGAGTTGTCACCCCACTGTGCGTGTAGATATGACGCAGGTGGAAGGAATTCCTTGCCTTCTCAGCTTTCCAAGGCCTGCGCGGAAAGAAAGGCTGATTGTGTAACTACAGTTGCAGATCGTGTCCAAAGCGGGATTAGAGGCAGCGGGATTAGCAGGGCAGGTAAGAGGATCAGTGCACTTGAGATTGGGATGAGACTGCAGAAGCATGCTTTTGTTCTCCCTTCTTGTCCCAAAGTGAGGTGTCACATGGAGGTTGGCGACGGCCGCCATAATTGCCCCCCCCCCCCCCAGCCCAGACGGGACGCTCGCTGGCGTCCTGCCTCGCGGCACACAAAGGCCTCGCCATAAATCACAGGACCCGTGACCCTGGCCCTGTTCTTGCTGAGAGGGAGCTCTCAGTGTCGGGGTGAGGGATCCGGGAGCAGGCCCTGACCCTCGGGGACCTCCACAGTTGGCTTGGCTCCCGTCCCGCTCCCGTCACAAGGAAGCCAGAAACCCCCCAGGGCAGGAAGACGGCGCTGTGTGTGGGAATGTGAGGCATATGGGGGGGCGGGTTTGTGCAGGGTTCACGCTTGCGCTGTCATGTCACATGACTCATATGCAGACGCTGTTGTCAAATCAGGTTCAATCCGGATCCAATCCAAATCCAATGCCTTGTTTGGACACTCTGAGGGTGTCATGTTTGGGGGGGGGGCCTTAGTGGGGACGTTAAGCGGTCCCGATAAGCAGCGTTTACCAATTTCAAGGATGAGATTCAGGAACCCCAAATCTGAGGCTGCGGTTCTTGGGGGTCTTGCCCCAGATGGAGGGGTTATCTCAGGTTCTTGGTGAGTGACAGAAGGTCAGAGCGGGAGATCGGTGCAGCAGAGCCTCGTGGTGAAGAGAGGTCTCGAGGGCGGCTGGACTCACCTCACCCATGAGATTGAGGACTCGTCTTCCGGGAGAAGTTCGGATTAGAGATGCTGCTGCTTCACATTGAGAGGCTCGGGACTTGGACGCTTACCCTGTGTGGGGTTTCCGGGCATTCCTCGCCAGGGGGAGGCCCCAGGATCCCGGGGACACGTGTGTCCTCAGTGTGCTCCGGGTGGAAATGGGGGAGATGGTCAGAGACCAGGAAGTCTGGGCTTCCCGATTGAGACGGATGGATGGGTGGATGTTCAGTGGGGCCCCAGTTCTTGGATACTGAATTTGGATACTGAATCGAATCGTTCCCCGTTTTTAAAGTTTTTTAAGGTACTGTGGATTGGTTGTATTTCCCAAGTGATTTTTTTCCCCATAGGCATTAGTTTTTGTGGGAAATTAAGGTCTCATGGTATTTTCATGTAGGACCTCCACCTAAGTGGTACTGGTACTGGTACTCGAGACTTGGGTTTGGCTTGCCACACTGAGCAAGTTCCAAGGAGTATTCCTGATGAGTAAAGAACTCCACGTACTCCATGGCGGCGATCTTCTGCGCCAGGCTGGCGATCACAGCAAAGAGCCTCAGGTCCACCAGACCATCTGTCACCCTGAAGTCCACCAAGGCCAGGATCTGACACACAAGCCGGTTTGATTCCACGATCAAGCACAAAGTGACCAGAAGGTTTTGATGTTGTGAACAAACCCTGTAGACGTAGATCTCCTCCTGGTCTGACAGCAGCTCAGCGGGGACGATGCTTTTCAGGGCGTCCACGACTTGGATGCAGGAGATGTAACCGTCCTGGTCGGTGTCCTCCTAGAAGACACTAGGATTGTATGGGGTCTCCTAGAAGATCCCGGAGAACCCGTCCCCGATACTCACGGCTTGAAAGGCCTTCTTGTATTCTTCCAGCTTGTCCGGACCGAAGATGCAGAACTTTGCCAAAAAGTCGACTGGAATGGAAAGGAAAGTTATTGGGTGAGGTCAGGTGGGCGAGCGCCCCCCGACCGGGGGGCGGGGGTGGGGGTGGGGGGGCTGCAAGGGTGAAAGGTGTCGCTGGTTTCTATGAAAGCAGATTGATAGATGTCGGAGGCCACAGGGTAAAAGACTTGTGATTAAATTCGTCAAAAGGACCCCACATCATAAATATGCAAATGTCCGTCATCGTCCACGACGGACGCCCCAAATATTCAATGGGAAACACAAGTGACGATAGGGGGCGGGGCTTTTAAGCCGCTGCCACTTCAATTTAGCAGATGAGAAAGACGGTGCTGAATAATGGATGTATTCATGACTTGTGTGTGTGTGGGGGGGGGGGAAGTTGATATCAGTGCCGACTTCAACCTCTGGACCTGGGGGTTTGTTGGGACGGGGCCATTTATCAGCTTAGTTCCAATCAAACCCGGGCCCCCGCCTTTGTCATGCAAAAGTGGACATTGGCGTGCCGTCAACTTGACTTGTTAAAGCTTGATTGATCAAAAAAAGAAACCTTCTTCGGCATCTGTTTGCAAATATCTGGGGGGGGGGATCAGCTGTGCGCTCGCCATTGCCGGGTTTAAAAATGGCGGCCGGGCGCTGCTATGTATGCGACTACCTGCTCCTCGTATCGTGTGTGTGTGTGTGTGTGGGGGGGGGGGTCTCGGCTTGAGGGGGGGCCGTGCCACAAAAGGTGCAGTGGAGTGAGAGATGGAGGGAAGAAGCCAAGGCGGGTCGGGGCGGCGGGACAAAGTCTTATCTGATTCCACTCCAGCGCTTGACGCCCTTTTTTGTGTCCTTGCCTCCACGCCTTTAAAGAGCACATGTTGGGCCTTTTGCTGTGAAGCCTAGCAGAAAATGTTCACCAGGATCCCGACTGGATGGGGGAAAGGCCCAAAGAAAGACCGGGGGGGGGGGGGGGGCGGTGTAATGTAATGACAGAGTCTGCTATGGGGGCCCAACATCTGATCATCCCTTCCCTGTAAGAGGACAGGGACCCGCTGCTCGTTGAGAAGAGCGTCTCAGAAAAAGTTTCCGACCAGACCAGTAAAAGTCGCTAGCTTTTTCGCTACTCGAGTTCCGACTTTGTGGACGACATTTTTGTGGCGAATGGTCAGACGTACCCGAAGAGTTTGTCACCAGGCCCCGCCCCCATCCTACGACAGAGGCTAAAATGCTTTGCAGGTTGTCATTGGCCACCTGTCTAGCATCTGGGACTTACAGTATGGCCCCTGGTTTCAGTTGAAAATGTCCACGTCCACGTCCATGTCCATGTCTGTTGTCCATGTCTGTTGTCCATGTCCATGTTTGTTGTCCATGTCCATGTCCACGTCTGTTGTCCACGTCCATGTCCACGTCCATGTCCACGTCTGTTGTCCACGTCTGTTGTCCATGTCCATGTTTGTTGTCCATGTCCACGTCTGTTGTCCATGTCTGTTGTCCATGTCCACGTCTGTTGTCCATGTCTGTTGTCCATGTCCACATCTGTTGTCCATGTTTGTTGTCCATGTCCATGTCCACGTCTGTTGTCTGTTGTCCATGTCCACGTCCACGTCTGTTGTCCATGTCCATGTTTGTTGTCCATGTCCATGTCCATGTCTGTTGTCCATGTCCACATCTGTTGTCCATGTCCACGTCCACATCTGTTGTCCATGTCTGTTGTCCACGTCCACGTCTGTTGGCCATGTCCATGTTTGTTGTCCATGTCCATGTTTATTGTCCACGTCTGTTGTCCATGTTTGTTGTCCATGTCCATGTCCACATCTGTTGTCCATGTCCATGTCCACATCTGTTGTCCATGTCCACGTCCACATCTATTGTCCACGTCTGTTGTCCATGTCCATGTTTGTTGTCCATGTCCATGTTTATTGTCCATGTCCACGTCTGTTGTCCATGTCCACATCCATGTCCACATCTGTTGTCCATGTCTGTTGTCCACGTCCACGTCTGTTGTCCATGTCCATGTTTGTTGTCCATGTCCACGTCCACGTCTGTTGTCCATGTTCATGTCTGTTGTCCACGTCCACGTCTATTGTCCATGTCCACGTCTGTTGTCCATGTCCACGTCTCTTGTCCATGTCCACGTCTGTTGTCCATGTCCACATCCACGTCCATGTCTGTTGTCCATGTCCATGTCTGTTGTCCATGTCCACATCTATTGTCCATGTCCACGTCTGTTGTCCATGTTCACGTCTGTTGTCCATGTCCACATCCACGTCCATGTCTGTTGTCCATGTCCATGTCTGTTGTCCATGTCCACGTCCATGTGCATGTCCACGTCTGTTGTCCATGTCCACATCCACGTCCATGTCTGTTGTCCATGTCCATGTCTGTTGTCCATGTCCACGTCCATGTGCATGTTCACGTCTGTTGTCCATGTCCACATCCACGTCCACGTCCATGTCTGTTGTCCATGTCCATGTCTGTTGTCCATGTCCACGTCCATGTGCATGTCCACGTCTGTTGTCCATGTCCACATCCACGTCCATGTCTGTTGTCCATGTCCATGTCCATGTCCATGAGTGAGTTTTGGGTGTTTGTGTTTGCAATTAGTTGAGTCTCATGCACGTTAAGACCCTCAAAAATGTAAACAGTAATCCTCTACCATAATACTCTATCACAGTTTTTCAAAAATATATTAATTTATAAATAATCATAATACGGCCTATTTGTAATCTGAAATATTTATATTTATATTTGCGTATTGCATATTTCATTTGCATACTAAACGAAGGACATGTGTAAAGGTGTACTATAGGGGTGTTGTTTTATGTCAAGAGGGCTCTAATAATATAAAAAAGCATAGTCAGAAGGTCATAAGCAGGTTTTCTATGTCTGATATGTCTTATTTCCTCTTATTAGATCTACTTGAATGGGTAACATGAGCGTAAAGGTGACTGTAGGGGTGTTATATCATGTCCAGGGAGCGCTAATAATGTTCAATAGCATATTTAGAAGGTCGTAAACAGTTTGTCTGTGCTCTAACTAAGAAAATATTCCACTTAGAAAAATGGAATCGTACTTCACAGTGGTCATGGTTGGGTGTGGATCCAATTAAGCATGATGAACAAGAGATTACCACGGTTGGGTCCAGTCGGGTCTTTGCGCTCGGGAATGATGAAGAATGAATCATGAAGAGCAACATTTTAGGCGTCCTTTAAAATGTTTTGTTTTTCCGTCAGTAGCGGCTCATTGAGCGCTCACTTGAGGATGTCACCTTCAGCCGACTGATGGAAAACATGAAAAATACTTGCACTCGTGCGCGTTTGATTGATTTTGTCCTATGGCTGCACACACACACACGCACACACACGCACGCACACACAAGCAACAACAAAAGGGGTGTATTGTATTGTTAGCATGCCACTTTGTTCTCCTTCCCGCTTAATCCCAGACTTTTGTTTGCTCCTCATCAGCACTGTATCTAAAGTGTCCCGTAATTCCTCGCAACAAAGCTCACATTCAGCCCAGGCGAGGAGGCGACACCCCCTCCCCTTTTTTAATTTTAATAGCGGGAGAATGTCAACGCGGCCTACATAGGCGACCCCCGAAACGCCGTGATTAGGGGAATGTAGAGCAGCGCGCCAACGACCTGAACCGGCGCTGAGAAATAGGTTTGTAGGATAGTTCGGGTTTAAAGGCGGCCGACGTCAACAAACCGAGACCAGGACAAAAGGATTGTGTTCGTATTTGTCGTCTTCTATGATACAGTTATATTCTGCATTCTTACACCAGGGGTGTCCAAAGTGCGGCCCTGGGGCTGTGTCTTCTTGGCCCGCAGCACATTCTTCAAATGGAATTTAACGAGAAAACGAAACCGTAAAACAGCAAAGTTTGGCCACATAATGTTGTTGCATATTAAAAACAAAATATGAAAGAAGTTGGTGTTGGAATTCGTGATATTAGACACCAACAAAACAAAATAAAGATGGAATTTGGGAGAAAATTAGGTAAAAAGTTATTTTATGAGAATAAAGTCAAAATATTAAGGAAAAAAATTGTGAGAAAAAAATCAATTTTCCAAGAATAAATTGGTAATATGAGGAAGAAGAATGCAATTTAAGCAGCTGTGAAATGTCATCGAAAAAAACTTTTTTTTGGAAAGTCATAACATTATGAGAAACAAAAATAACAAATAAAGTTGGAATTTGGGGGAAATTAGGTTAGGGAAAAAATATAACATTATGCAAAAATGTCAAAATATTAAGATAAAGTTGAAAAAACAAGAAAAAAGCAACTTATACAAAATTTTATGAGAAAAAAATTTGTAGCATAAAGTTTAAATATTGAAGAAAAAAAATCTGTCATCATATTATATAATATCATATCATATAAAATCATATTGTGAGAAACAAAAGGTGTCATTTTCTCAAAAAGAGGATAAGAAAATATTCTAATATGGGAATAAAGTCAAAATACTAAAGGGGACCTGTTATGCTGATTTTTCCACCCTTTGTATTGAGTTGTGGACTCCTGTAGAGCAGCTACACGCAATAACCGCGCAGACAGCTTTCTAGATCTTCCAGATCCTGCACAATGTACACAGGTTACTTAAAAATGAAGTAAAAATATTTGAAAAAAAGAGCAAACACTGAAGTTTGTATTCGAGATACAGTTTTTTTTTTTAAGGCTGGCGAAGAACGCTGAATCTGTGATACTCCTGGTGGCCACAAGAGGGCCCTTTCCGTGTTTATACGGGCCGGCTAGCCTCGGCGATGCGTTCATGCTCAATCAACGTGGTTTTATAAGATAAAAAGTTTGAGAAATAACCAAAGTACAAATGATGGCAGGTGGAGTGTTTCCCACAGGGCTGCAATCTATTTGTGGCAGGGGTTGAGGGGGGGGGTACAAGAAAAGTCAGCAAATAAATAAATATGTTTATAAATACAAACAAGCTTTTTTCTGTCACTTGTGTGTGTGTGTGTGTGTGTGTGTGTGTTGCTGAGGTGTTTGTTGCAGTTGAAAGGAGGGGGCTCACTATTTGGCAGCTTTGTCCTCCCTGAACACGACTCCTCCCCCTCACTTTCCCCAAAAAGAGTGTGTGTGTGTGTGTGTGTGTGTGTGTGTGAGCAGGGAAAACAAACAAAGACACACGTAGCTGCCACACTCCTCGCGTCTGGCTGCACGCCATCGGGCCTGGCCACAAACCACCGCCTACCGCCGACAACACTCGCACACGCCCGAGGGCCAATCAGCTCCCTGCGCACGCCCGCCGTGAGTCCCAGCCGCTGGCGAGGCGTCAATAACAGATGTTGGGAGATAACCTGACAAAGCCGAATCATGGCCTATTATGGCCTGCCGCTCCTTGACACGCCGCCATTAACGACGCCATTGTGGCGCATAAAAGCAGCCTTTGACAGATGTGCAAAAGCGGAGGCGGTATCGCACGCCGCCGCTCGTCAATGCACGGGGGGGTTGGGGGGGGGCACTTGTTTGCTCGCTGGCCGGGGCTGGGGACCGACGGCAAACACGCGGCGGGTCCTCCGGAGGCGTGGCATGAAAGGAGCGCACCTCAACGCAAACACGCGCGGCCCCGCCTCCATTCATCTTCTGTCACCGTCGCTCCCGCCGCTCTTTTTTTTTTTCAGGTGCGAGTCAACGCCGCGGGCGGGGGTCGAAGGGAGGCTGACCGCCAGGCCGCCAGGTGTTTGGCGTCACTGTTGACATTCATCACAAAGACGCTAACCTCGCTTTGCCGCCATTGCTAGCAAACAAACACAGCTCCTAATCTTCATAACCTGGCCTGTTATTGGCTGTTTGTTGCCCTGCGTTGGCGAGGCGTGACTTGCACAGGAAGTCGTCTTTACACCCTCACTCACGCATCACGCTGCAACCAACAATGAACACGTGGAACACACAATCGAACTCATATGCCGACAAACATGCAAAACAACACTACTTTATGACCCGCAAGGCATGTTGGGAAGCAAGAAAGTTACCCTGCATGCCTTGCGGGTCACAAACAAGTCTCATTTAGCATGTATATTAGTGCGAAGGCAGGAAAAGCCGTGCAGTGTGTTACGTTTGGTGGCACGGAACTAGTACTGGTACTGCTTGTACTCCAAAAGCTTGATATTCTTGGATTAAAATAGCTTCCTAGCGATATCTGGTAAGCTTGTTCGCGAGGACGGCCCCTGCGCCACATGTTGAGGGATGGAGCCTGACATGAAAGACATGAAACGTATGAAAATACAAAACAAACAGCAGCGGCGGCGGCGGCACAACAACAAGGTGGCTAACGGTGTAATTAGCTATGCAAAACCAAAGAGTGCTGGAGGCGCAAGACTAACAGACAGCAGCAATAACAGCAGAGAAACACAACAGCTTGGGGGTTAGCATACTGCTAGCATACTGCTAGCATACTGCTAGCATACTGCTACGGGGCTTCGCTGGCTTTCTTTCAGGGAGGAGCGGCCCCTGGATTTCCAGGGGTCAGTCAAGATGGCCGCCCTAATGAAGCGGTGGGGGCTGTTCACTTTTTTCAGTTTTGGGAAGCCTCTGCCAAGTGGTCGATGTCGGGGCAATTAGGAGAGGGTTGGCCATTTCAGAGCCTAATGAGGGCCGCACACACACACACACACACACACACACACACACAACTAAACAAAATAAAAGAAAGACATGACAGAATGTACGGAACACACTCCATAAACACGACACATCCAGCCAACAAAAGAAGCCTACACACACACACACACAACACAAGTTGTATTCATTTGCGTGACATTGATGTTTATTAATGTACTATAGTTGATTTATTAGCGTATTAGCGTATTAGCATATTAGCGTACCACGTGTATCCTACTGACTGCAGTGTCTGATGGACGCTACTGTACAGTACGCAACACCAGGCAAATGTTTTGGGACACTTTGTCATACAATCACATGACAAAGTGTCTCCAAACTTTTGACTGGTAATTTGTATTTTTTTTTTTATTATTTACATGTACTGTATATTCAAAGAGTGCATTTATAATGCAAATACATTACCAGTCAAAAGTTTGGGGACACTTTGTCATACAATCACATGACAAAGTGTCTCCACTTAAAAAAAAAAAAAAAAAATTTAAATAATTTACAAATTATAAAAAAATAATAAAAATAATAATTTTATATTTAATTATTTTTAAATATTTAATTATTATATTATTATTATATATTTTTTAATTATTATTTACATGTACTGTATATTGAAAGAGTGTATTTATACTGCAAATACATTACCAGTCAAAAGTTTGGGGACACTTTCTATAGGTGACTTATTAATTTATTAATATTAACTTCCCGCTTTGCTCTTTTTGGTTGAATTTTCCTAATATTTCAAATTTCTTCTTAAATAATCCACGTCAATGTTCTTTTTGTAACATTATGACTTTACCCCATAATATTTGGACTTTATTCTCGTAACCGTATCACTTTTTCTGCGAAACTAAAACTTTATTTTGTTTATTTCTCATTATATTTAGACTTTAAAAAAAAAGTTTTTTCTTTACAATTTTAACTCTGAATGCTGATAAAATGATTCCTCATTATATCATAAGTTTATTCTCATAACTTCCTTCTTGTTTTATTTGGATATTTTGACTTTATTCTCGTAAGATTGTCACTTTATTCCACAACCTAACTTTCTTAACCTAACTCTATATGATATTAAAATGGGAGTATTATTAAAATTACAATTTGAAATATAATTTTTTTTCAATTTTGATTGAAAATCTGAAAAGCTGATTTTTCAAAGTGTGGGGAAAAAATACTAGTCAAAAGTTTGGGGACACTTTCTCATTCAATGACATGAGAAAGTGTCCCCAAACCTTTGACATGGAATGTACTGTATGATGATGATGATGAGGATGATGATGATGCCAATAATAATAGTACAATAATAAAGGAAGAACTCGTCTGGTTTAAAGCCAATGAATAGAAGTTGTGCAGTGTGTGTGTCGTCCAATCAGGTGTAAGCACTTTCGGGAGGGGGGGGACCTGCCTGTCCCCTTCAGAGTATCCGCCCCCCCGTCCCAGCCCAGCCCAGCCAGCGCCCACCCACCAGCCTTGACCTGAGGTGTGGGGCCTCCATTGTGCGAGTGGTCGGCCTCGCGCGCTCACAAAAGCTCGGACGCTTAAAAAAAAAAAGCGAGGCACTCGAGGACTGGAGGCTGAACTCCAGCGTCGCCCGAAAGAGGTCATTGTTCCAAAAAAATCAAGTGCGCTAATTGAGGGGACGTTTTTAGAGTCGAGAGGAGTGTTGGTAAAAAAGATGTTTTTGTGCTACTATGAGGACAAATGTTTTGGGACACCTTCAGGAAGCGTCCACTCTTCTGGGAAAACTTTCCAAAGTGTATTCCATTGGGGAGGTCACAGGTCACTTCTACGCCCCCCTCCTCCAAGCCCACCTTCATTCCAAGGGGTTTGTGCCCTTTGCTGGTAATCAGGAGAATAAAGGTAAAAACTCACAGTTGTCAAAGTCGGAGCAGACGTTGGCGTCGCCGCCGCGCCGCCCCGAGTCGTCCTGCAGTTTGTAGAGCATCTTCAGAACCTTGCTCTTCCTCTCCTCCAGCCTCCGGTCCTTCTCGTCCGGGTTCCTGCATCCTGGAACGTCGCTGCCACCGTCGGAACCTGCGTGAGATGCACACCACACTTTCACGTCGGCCTTGAATGCAGCACACAGGGGAACACTCGGCAAACAAACGAGGAGACAATTAAGTGTTTGATGACGTCAGCTGCAACGACGGATGGAGCGTCCTCCCGGCACGCCGCGCACAATCACACACCCCAGTCCGAGTCTCAGTCCCAGTCCAGCAGGACGGGATTAGGGATGTGTCCCGGGGAAGGATTCCTCATTTTCATTCGATGTGATGCATGCCGGGCTGCACGGCGGACGAGTGGCTAGTGCGCAGGCCTCACAGCTAGGAGACCTGAGTTCGATTCCACCCTCGGCCATCTCTATGTGGAGTTTGCATGTTCTCCTCCGGTTTCCTCCCACATTCCAAAAACATGCTAGGTTAACTAGCCACTCCAAATTGTCCATAGGTATGAATGTGAGTGTGAATGGTTGTTTGTCTATATGTGCCCTGTGATTGGCTGGCCACCAGGCCAGGGTGGACCCCGCCTCTCGCCCCAAGACAGCTGGGATAGGCTCCAGCACCCCCACAACCCTCGTGAGGATAAACGGTATAAAATGAATGAATGAATGATGAATGCCAACACAAATGAAATCCATGTCAAGGAGCCGCTGGAGCCTACCCCAGTGGACTTTTATTTCGGGGGGAAATCACAGGACAGGATGTTTTATGTTACTCCATTCAGTGTTACAATGTTTCTTATTAGCATGTTTCGGCTTACGTTTTGTGTTTGTTATCGTTCGTCTTAGAAGTTTTGTTTGTGTGTGTTACGACATCACGTTTCATGTTACGACGTCATGGGTGACAATGTTTTGCGTTACGCAGTTTGTCTTACGTTTCGTGTTACAACGTTTCATTTGACAACCTTTGACGTTTCATATTATTCCAGTGTTTTGTTCTACAGTGACTCATGTTTTGCTGTTTGGTGTTACATTTTGTGTTACACTTCATATTACAACGCATCGTGGTGCGACGTTTCATGTTACATCATCACGTCTTACATCGCGTTTATTCTTTCATCTCATTTTACGCTGTGATGTTTCACCTTAAAGTGTTACGCTATGACGTTTCATCTTATGGTGTTACATGTTACGACATTGGCTGTTACGCTATTTGGTGTTACCTGTCAATCAAACAACATCACGACTTTGTTTCATCTTACAGCGTTCCATGTTACAACGTCACGTCTTTGTTTCATCTTACAGCGTTCCATGTTACAACGTCACATCTTTGTTTCATCTCACAGCTTTCCATGTTACAACGTCACGTCTTTGTTTCATCTTACAGCGTTCCGTGTTACAACGTCACGTCTTTGTTTCATCTTACAGCGTTCCATGTTACAACGTCACGTCTTTGTTTCATCTTACAGCGTTCCATGTTACAACGTCACGTCTTTGTTTCATCTTACAGCGTTCCGTGTTACAACGTCACGTCTTTGTTTCATCTTAGAGCGTTCCGTGTTACAACATCACATCTTTGTTTCATCTTACAGCATTTCGTGTTACAACGTCACGTCTTTGTTTCATCTTAGAGCGTTCTGTGTTACAACGTCACGTCTTTGTTTCATCTTACAGCGTTCCATGTTACAACGTCACGTCTTTGTTTCATCTTACAGCGTTTCCTGTTACAACATCACGTCTTTGTTTCATCTTACAGCGTTTCGTGTTACAACGTCACGTCTTTGTTTCATCTTACAGCGTTCCATGTTACAACGTCACGTCTTTGTTTCATCTTACAGCGTTTCCTGTTACAACGTCACGTCTTTGTTTCATCTTACAGCGTTCCATGTTACAACGTCACGTCTTTGTTTCATCTCACAGCGTTCCATGTTACAACGTCACGTCTTTGTTTCATCTTACAGCGTTCCGTGTTACAACATTTTGTGCTACGATGTTTCATAATACGCTGTTCTGTTACCTTTAGTCAAACAATGTTTGGTCTTATGACTTCATTTTGTGCTGTTTGGTGGCCACAGCATACTCATACTCCACTGAGTCCACCATGCGGCCTCAGTGAGGTCCAGTCTCTACCAAAGTACCACTTTGTGGCCTCCAAGCTAATGTACTTGCTAAAGGTATTTGTAACAACTCCACGACCGATTGATTACTTTGTCTCATTTAAAGGTCCAGATGGTTTCCAACTGCTGGCCAGTGTGCAGGATCTGGTTTCCTCCTCCGCGGGCCTCCAAGGTGTTCTAATCCCATGAATGGGCAGCAGTGATTAGGGGTCCGTCCAATCTGGAAACAAGAGCCCCAAGAGTCTAAAACACACAGCGTAGGTTGCCATAACAACGGCAGCATCTGAACCCCGCAGATAGCTGGATTTGGCCGGGTCAACCCCCCCGCCCCCCCATCCGACACATCCAGCACCAGGCCACGGCAAGGCGGTCCGTTGTGTATTTCTTTCTTTGCCTGTTTGAGAAAGGGATGAGCACCCGGGGGGACAATGGTTTGTCCGAGGCCATTCACTGGTGCCACCCAGAGAAAGACCCCAGTGGCCAAATTATTATTCATGGGGTGGGCCTCTTTTCTGGAACACGTCAGCCTCTCTATCAGAGCTGACAAGTGCCAATCAAAGGGCTTGAGTCCGGTTTAAGAGCCACTGGAGGATTTTGGGAGACAATGGTCCGTGAGTCCACGGTCTCTGGGACAATGGCGACATGGCTACACTGTCAGTGTGTGGTCCTCTTACTTACACCGCTAATCTCTACCCGCAGCATCCTCGGCCCCCTCCCGCCACCTAATCTGCCCCCGTAGCTTCCTCGGCCAGGGTCAGTTCAGATTAACGCTCTTTTGTGGCCCAGCGCCGTCGCCGCATTCACTCGGACGCTAACGTCTTCAGTAGCAGCTGAATGCTAAACGCCGAGTGACCGGGGGAACGGTCGTGATCACAATCATGACGCGGAGGGGGGGGGGGCTTTAGGGGATTAGTGCACCTATGAATTCCTGATGAGCTCAAAGGTCTCATAATCACGAGCCTCCCTTGGGGGGGGGGGGGCAGGGGGGGCAATCACAGCTGGCTCGTGATTGAAGATTCACCCAAAGGTTCGCCCAGGCGGAAAATGACCGTGGACGCAACAAGTTCGCTTCGATTGTTGCTGTGGGTCGTCTCAGCAACGGGATTTCTCCGTGGCAGCCCGACCCGGTCCAGACAGACGGAGCCTGGGTTCCGGTCCAGGTTTCCTTCCCTAGAAGCCGTTGGCTGGCTGAGACTCGTTTCTACATCCTGAGCCATTCTTGCTAACACTTGGATTCTGCCCCATGCACTCACACGAGAGCTTCCTGTCTGGTCTTTGACCATCAACTGATCCGAGGAGCGACAACCCGAGACCTTCCCTCTGACATCTGGTTTTAGGCTTTGCCTGTCCAGAAAGTATCCGTCTGGGATGGTCCCCGTTTTTGTTTGTGGAGGAAAGGTACCTTGGAGTCCAGTACCTTGGAGTCCAGTACCAAGCTTCACCTTGACTTCATCTGGTTTTAGGCTGAACCCATCCAGAAAACACCTGTCTGGGAATGTCCTCAGTTTGTTAGTGAGGGAGTCCAGTACCTTGGAGTCCAGTACCTAGCTTCACCTCGACTTTGTCTGGTTTTAGGATTTACCCGTCCAGAAAGCACCTATCTGGGAATGTTCCCAGTTTGTTTGTAGGGGACTGCAGTACCTTGGAGTCCAGTACCTTGGAGTCCAGTACCTAGCTTCACCTCGACTTCCTCTGGTTTTAGGCTTTATCGTCCATAAAACACCTATCTGGGAATGTCCCCAGTTTGTTTGTGAGGGAGTCCAGTACCTTGGGAGTCCAGTACCTAGCTTCACTTTGGCTTCATCTGGTTTTAGGCTTTACCCGTCCAGACAACACCTATCTGGGAATGTCCCCAGTTTGTTTGTGAGGGAGTCCAGTACCTTGGGAGTCCAGTACCTAGCTTCACTTTGACTTCATCTGGTTTTAGGCTTTACCCGTCCAGAAAACACCTATCTGGGAATGTCCCCAGTTTGTTTGTGAGGGAGTCCAGTACCTTGGGAGTCCAGTACCTAGCTTCACTTTGACTTCAACTGGTTTTAGGCTTTACCCGTCCAGACAACACCTATCTGGGAATGTCCCCAGTTTGTTTGTGAGGGAGTCCAGTACCTTGGGAGTCCAGTACCTAGCTTCACTTCGACTTCATCTGGTTTTAGGCTTTACCCGTCCAGAAAGCATCTATCTGGGAATGTCCCCAGTTTGTTTGTGGGGGAGTCCAGTACCTTGGAGTCCAGTGCCCAGCTGTAAGGGGTACGTTTGTGTTGATTGGGCCTGGACGGACACAAATGGACCTAAGTACTGTAAGGAAGGGGCAAAGATCCACATGGTAAACTAGAACCCCACGTACGGACACAAAACACAGACCATCCTTCACTCATGACCTGTCCACACCCCCTTCCTTCGGAAGGAGACCACACCTTTGCCGTGGAAAAGGTCACCTTCTCCCACATCTTCTCCAGTCTCCATGACGCCGCAGCGAAAAGCATCCGTCTCTGCCTGCGATGATGTGATAGGCGCCAGGCCCAGCACGGACCATTAAGTCCCACGGGTTCTGTCGACGATCGGAAAAGACAGATGATCTCGCCTGAAGCGTGGGAGGCCATTTCCATGCCGTTCCTGACCTTATCCCTGGCTTTCCAGCACAGTTAGCAAGAAAAAAGCGCACACACACGAGGAGGCAGAGCAGGTGAAGGCGGCTGTGACGAGGATTTAGCCGGCTTAAGTGTACCGGAGCTGAGGCCAGGCCAGACCCAGCGCCCACAGCCGAGGAGACAATGGCGCCAATTAAAGCAGAGCTGACGGGGACTGAGGGAGGCTTTCAGGGGGATCACACGCTCACGGCGAGGGCGAGTTGGCGCTGATTAGCACCCACAAGGAAAGCGGAGAGGAGGTTTCAGGGCAAACGTTACCGATGTCGCTGTCTTCTGAGGGATGCTGCAGGGTCCAGGATGAAGGAGACCGGGATCCTCCTATAGACCAGTCCTGCAAAGATGGAAAAATTCTAAGAAAAACTAAACAACATTCTTTGATGTCCGCAAAAGTCTTCACTTCATACCCAGTTTAGTCAAGTACACATTGGTTACTTTATATGATTTATATATTCTATATATTTTATTAAATGATATTAGATATTAAACATATTTTCTGTTCAAATATATCATACAATGAATGAATAGACTTAGAATTTATGTATTAGAATAATAAATATTGACTAAAATATATTGACTAAAAGTCATTTAAGTCATATATAATATTAATCATTATTAGCGCACATTACAATAATTAATACAAAATAATAATATAAAATTAATATTAATAATGAAATATTCTTATTTGTGTGGAATTAATTCATTTTTTAATTAAATGAAATTAAAAATGAAAGGAAATCAGAGCCAGTTATAACAATAAATGTAATAAATCCTCTGACATATATATTATATAGTAGTAATAATAATAAAATATATGTAAAAATAAATCAATATAATAAAATAAATAAACATCTTGATCGAGAGAGAAAGCAATCCTAATGTGGAACTATTCTTATGATGTAATATTTGTTATTGAATGAAATAAGATCTATTCCGGAATCGTGAATTCTTCAAGCCAAAGTTCAGGCTGCTGGTTTGGAAAATGGCCGCCGCTTCCCGGTTGCCGAGCGACCGCACAGCCCCGACAACACGGCGTTCTTTTCAAAGTTTCCACCTAAAGAGACGTCTCGCTAAAACGGGCCTCACACCAGCCGCCATCGTGATAGATAATCATCCTTATGTAAATGCTTTTATGGCGGGGACGGGGTGGGTGGCGGGGGCGTCGTAAAGGGGAGATTAACGGTGGATCACGTGGAGCACCTGCGTCCATTCCGCAGCAGCCCAGCATGCGACCCCCCCCCCCCCCCACACCGTGACCTCTAACCCCCGTCTGAGTCTAACGGCGACGCATCCTCCATAGAATCCCATTCTGTGGCGTATGTACGGTCCCCCCTCCGACCCCCCTGACCCCGACGCAGCCCGTGACTGATTAACCACACACCTGCTGCTCGCCGCGTGCCGTCTCTTATGTGATGTCTTTTTTATGATGGGGGGGGGGGGTTACTCACTGACTGGTGGTCTGATGGAACCTTGGCTGATGAGTCGCACCTTTCGGGGAGGCGCCCCGCTGTGAGGGGCCTCGCTGTGAGGGGCCCCGCAGGACCTGACAAGGAAGTGCAGGAAGTCACTTGAGTGTGTGTCAGGTAGGTGTGTGTGTGTACACAAACGTCATGTGTGTGTGTGTGTGTGTGTGTGTGTGCGATGCGGCGCGTGCGTGCGCCATCGGTGAGCAAATAATGGCGTCAAAGAGGAGCACCTGTCCACAGGAGCGTGCCAGGTGCAATCTTTGTTCTTGGAAGAGGAAAGACAAGATGAGGGTAAACAGTCGCACAAAGCGAGACCACGCGTGTCTGATGCGTGTACAATAGCGCCGTGTTTGCGCGCGGCGACGGCCACGCCTCCACGCCTCCACGCCTGGAACATTGTGGTCGCTTTGGGGTTGAAAAACACGCCAAAGAACAAGCCAATAGCCACGGACGCTCTTCTTTTTCTTGCTTCTTTTCATGTCACAAGCAAGACGGAGCGTCTGATTGGCTGCTGCGCCCCCTGCTGCTGTGGCGAGCGCATGGCGGGACCGGCAGGCCGTAGAAAGACCTGCGTGTCAGCCGCCTATCTCTGGCGGACTTTCCCCGGTTAATGATCCACAGCGGCGGTTTGATCTTTATTAATGTGGCACGTCCCCATATCCTCTCGCTGTGGGGGGGGAGGGAAAAACAGTTAAGTGCCTGAGGGGGGGGTGCAGGGGGGAGGAACGGCGAGGCGATAGTCGCTCGAAGCCAACACAGCCCACTTGCAGGCCGGCCGCAGACGGGAGGCGGAGGCTGATCCACAAACACGCCGACACACCTGCCCCCCCACCCCCCCGCCCCCCCCCCTGCTATCAAAGCGACGGTTTCTGCTTATCAGACCATCTCGCTCAAACTGCCACAAGCGCGGGAGGTCGGCGGCGCCGCTGTGATTGCTGTGTCGACACGCGCCAAAATATTGAAGTAGAAATGACATTTCCATAAACAAACATGGATGACGTGACGGGAACATCTCTCGCCGCCGCCTCAAACCATTCGCGCTCTTTCATCATCGAAATATTGTCAATCAAATGAATCATGTAGCAATACTACAATACTACAATACTAACTGCAAGAAGAAATATACATTTTTAATTGGGGCGGCCAAAGATAACATTCTTGACGCGTTTGACCCTTGACCCCCATCGTAGTTTGGTTGAAGCACGGTACCTCCGTAGCCACAAGCTGGAACAAATATTGATGGCAAACGGAGAAAGAAAAGAGTATTTAGATTAGCTTAGTTAGCTTTAAAGTTAGCACTGGTAGATGGCTCTTGTAGCAAGACAAAAGTTATTTATTTTTTTAAATACATTTTCTTGACGTGTGATTAACATGCTCCTCTTATTTGACCCTCAACCCCCACCGTAGTTTGGTTGAAGCACGGTACCTCCGTAGCCACAAGCTGGAACAAATATTGATGGCAAACGGAGAAAGAAAAATTTAGAAATAAAAATTTAGATTAGCGTAGTTAGCTTAAAGTTAGCACTGGTAGATGGCTCTTGTAGCAAGACCACAGTTATTTGGATCTGTCGCTGTTGATGATTTTGGCATTGACCTGCCAGCCAATCACAGGGCACATCCATTCCCACCACACCCACATTCACACCCATGGACAATATGGACTGGCCAATGAAGCTAAAACCCACGCACAGATGAGGAGAACATGCTAACTCCACTTCGAGATGCCAGAGGGGAGAATCGAACCCGGGTGTCCTTCCGTGCAGCCACAGAATCATATTATGGGAAAGAAAACTCAAGTAGATAATAATACCTGGCCAAGTCACGCTGACGTCACCGGGATGCTCCTCGTCCGGGAGGACGTCCTCCGTCAGACTGGACGGGCGGTCCAGCAGGAGCAGCTGCACTCGGGACAAGGAGCCCAGATTCCCGGAGTCGCATCCCACGGTCAGCGCCGCCAGGCCCGGGGACAACGGCTCTGTAGCAGAGATGAGATGGAGATGTGACACATGCTTTGATTGGGGGGGGGGGGGGGGGCAACTACGCCTGACTTCTAGCCTTTCAATGGCTTCTGTAACCGATGACGGTGCACAGGCCCCCCCATCCCGCTTCTGATTCCGGTCACACCCAATTAAAGCGGACGAGTGGCGCTGTGGCTCCGTGCCCGTCATGCAAATCCTGGCTTCCCAAAACCTGGGAGGGGGGAAAAATCCTCGGGATAACCATGGCGAGAGGAGACACACTTCCTTCCAGTCCGTCCATCATTAGCCAAAAGTGGACTGGGGTGGGGGGCGGGGGGCGCTAATCTGAGGCTAATCCACAGCTACCACCCACTCAGACACACTAAACTTCACCATGGATGGGCCGTTACCATGGAAACGTGCCACTTTCCAGCCAGCGAATGCCCAAACATGACATGGGCATCACGGCATATCATAGCAACGCCTTCACTTGCTGCAAATATGCCCCCCAGTGGTGATCAACGTTATGGGGGTGAAAAGAGAGACATAGTTGCTGCGGCACCCTAATCCCTTGCGCATCCCTGGGGTGGGGGGTGAGGGGGGCAAATGTCGTAGGGGTCACACCAAGGTTGTGTGGTGGGGGGGTGGAAATGGTTGGGGGGGGTCAAGCAAGCAGGTTAAACACCTTGTCAGGGATTAAGGGAGGAAGTCTTTATTTGGGGTGGGGGGCGAGGGTGGGGGCATCTTCCGACGTACACGTCTGACCGCCTTGGAGGCGACACGGAGGCCACACAGATAAGCTGGGAGGTGGGCGTGGCTAATTGAGACATGAATGAGACAACCATCCATCATCATCATCATCATCATCATCATCATCATCATCATGGACTCCCACAAACACGTGCGTACCGCGGCCAGGCCAGGCGCCGCCCGACCAGTCGGACGCTCGCTCCAGGGAGGAACAGGAAGCTGACGTGGGGGCGATGGCGTCCAGCTCCTCCAACGCTGCAGAGCCGCCGCAGCTGAGCTCGGCCGAGTCCAACAACGCCGACGAGTCCAACAACGCCGACGAGTTACGGCGTCCTGAAAGCAGATTAACGAGGCAACGTCAACAACCATCCACGGAAATGTTCTTCCGGAATATGAAGACTTTATTCCCATAAGGATCTGACTAAATTGTCAATGATTATTATATATAATAATAATAAAAGGATGACAGTCTATTGGATGATCCAATTAGTCACTGAACGCCACACAAGTGTTTCATCCCGGGAGGCCCAGGTTATGATACAAAGCAGAGTGGGGGTTTGAGTACAACAGCAGCTTGAGTGACAGATCGGGTCAGAGAATTCATATCATATTTGATATTTTATGGGTGTTTTTGGAGTTGGGTTTCACCGTGAAGTCTGGTGCTTGTGTGTCTCACCCGACATGACATGTGGAGAATACTCCATATTATTACTCTGAATGCGTCTTTGAATGCCTTATATTTGTGTTTTATGCTTAAAAATGCTTCATTTAGAACAAAAAGATGAGCTAAAATATGCATATTTTTGGGAAAAATAATAGTCCGTATGAATGTAGTCTTGAAGTTGACCACACAGGAAGTGTGAGGCATCTTTGTGGAGTGACTCACGACATCCTGTTGTGTCATTTGTGGGTGTGCACGTGTGTGTGCGCACTCAACTGTGACAAAAAAGTGACATTGACGAAGACAGTTCACATCAACGGCAAAATATAGCATTCACTGTATTTTGTCGGCCATCTTTGTGGAATGTGTCATTTATGTGTGTTTGCGTACATTCACAAATGAAAAGAGTTCTACAAATATTTCAAAGCAACGGCCAAGTCGAGTGGCTACACCATGTGTCGGCGGCCATCTTTGTGGAAAGGCTCACTGCATGTTTTGTGTGTGTGTGTCCTAAGTCGTACAAATATTCTAATGATGTTTGACATAGCCGTTCAAACAATGGGCAAAATATAGGATTTATGACATGTCATTTTTTATAGCGGTTGTCGGCCATCTTTGTGGAATGACTCACTTTGTGGTATTTTGTCATTTGTGTGTGTGTGAGTGTGTGTCCAAAACAGTAGCAATAATGTTGATGAAAGTAGTTAAAATGAAGGATTGACACCGTTTGTCGGCCATTTTTGTGGAATGACTGGCTTGTTTTGTCATTTTGTGTGTGCGTGTGTGTGATTGTATGCGTGTTCATTTTTAGCAAAAAAAAAGCTGTTTGCAAAAACATTTGAAAAGGATAGCAAGATGTATGACATTTGTCGGCCATCTTTGTGGCATTTTCCGTGGAGACGACGGAAGCCTGCGTAGAGGAAGTAGTGCAGCATGAAGACAACATCGTGCTTTACGTTCTTTGTAGGATTTGTTGATTGATGAATGCTATTTCAAAGGAAACGGCTTTGTCGGCCATCTTGGCGGCGTGAGCCAGTTTCATCCCAAGCGTGGCGAGGCCTCGTAATAAAGTCTGCGTATTATGCGGCTCTCGTGGCGGGCATGAAAGAAGCGGCGTGGCGGCCGTGAAGAGAACAGCGGGCGGCGTTGCAGCAGCGAGCCAAGCCCCCGCCCGCCGCCACACTGAGAGCCGTGCGTGTCCCCGACAGAAGAGAGAAAATCCCCACACAAGTTCCACATTGTTCCCCGTCTTTCATCAAGTTCCCGGCGGAGTCAGATGTCAGCGGCCGAGGCCGACGGTAAAACGGCGGACGCGGAGGTGTTCTATTGTGGCGGCGCCCCGTGTGGATTTATGAGCACGGACCGCACGTCGGCCTCTGGTAGCGTGCAGAGTAGTGAAGATGCAAGGGCGGGGGCAGGCGGGGGCGGTCGCGGCTAAGAAAGAGAGGAGCCCCCGACTTCTATTGTGGGGGCCTGGCGCCTTTGAAGGAGGAATGAAACGGTACCAGCTTATCATCAAGCCTGCTTTCCACTCAAGCTTTCTGGCTTATTTATTACAGGCTGGAAGGGGGGGGGCGCTTTGACAATGTGATGATGGGGGTCTTTGATTTGAGTCTGGAGTCGTCTTTGTCCCTTAAAGGGGGCGTCCAGCCATGCCGAGGACAATCGGGCCTTAAGAGGGTGGGCAGGAGGCTGCGAACGGGACACATGTGGAACATTTCTCACCTTTCAGGGGGGAGATGGGAGGCAGGACGGGCCGGGGACGGGACTCCGGGTGACCATTGGGGACAGACGGGGATGCTCTTGGGGTGGGGGGCCTGTGAAGTGCTGGAATGCCATCGCCTCTGAGACGTTCAGGTGCGTGGTCTTCAAGCGAATTCAAAGCAGTGAGGAGGTCTGAAGGTTCTTCAAGTGGACCAAAGCGTGCTTGGTGGTCCTGAGGTGTGGACCCAGGAGGACCGGATGACGGGCCATGGTTGGAGTAGCTGTCCAATGGGTCTAAAAGTCTTCTATGTTCTGCAGAAGGACAGAGAAGATGATTAGGTCCTGTTATGGAACCCCCCCCCAGCTAACACTAAGATTCACCAGACAGGACGCTGCTCCTGCCGCTAGCGAGGTCGGTGCTGCGGCTGAAGAGGCTGGAGGACGGCTGGCTCAAGTCCCACAAGGACCCGAGCGAGGCCTTGGAACTCGTACGCCCAGCGGGGCTGAGCTGGGACTCCCAGTGAGGTTCTCCTGCTTCTGTGGAGGACACTCCAGCAGGTTCCTCCACTTCAGGAACACAAACGGGGATTCCTGAGCGAGTAGGACTGCTGTGGATGTTCTCTGCCTTGCGTGGTGGTCCAGCAGTGGAGGAGCGGAGGAGAGATGTTTTATGGGAAGGCGGATGGATGGTGGCTGATGATGGAGAAGCATGGATGCGGGGTAGGAAGCGGTGGTATCCTTCACTCGGAACGTTGGCGCTTCTGTCGACTCCAACACCAACGTGTCCTTCAGCAAAGACGAGAAAACATCACAATGTGACTTTCACACTTCCTGCTTGACGCGCGCCTCATCTGCTGGTGACATTCCCGTTCCCAGAGGGGGAACGCCGCCTCCCCACGAGGCGGCTTGGCCCGCTAACAAAAGCCTGAGAAGAAAAGTTCTCTGCTGGAGCAGCTGCCTCGTTTCCCAACTTCCACAATGGCGAGCAGCATGTGCGGGACGCTGGATTGGTATCAGCTACAGCTGGGAAAACACACGCCACCACGCTGAAAACGCTTCCTGGGGGACCAGCGTGTTTCGACAGGAGTGGATACGTGTGGATGGAACAGCAACCCAGGAAGTGGAACGCTGGAGGACGACGCCCAATTCTGGGATGAAGATTGGGGATTAGGGCCGACGTCGGGCATCACATCACACCGATACCGCTTTTCTGCTGATGGCGATATCGGCACTTTGCACAGGAACAAGCTGTGGCCTGGAATGATTTCCAATGCTTACAAAGCAGAGAGTATGCTTCCCAAATTGTGGGACAGGACCCCCCTTGGGGGGTAAAGGGGGTACTACTCATAAAATTCATTCATTCATTTTCTACGAGGGTCGCGGGGGTTGCTGGAGCCTATCCCAGCTGTCTTGGGGCGAGAGGCGGGGTCCACCCTGGACTGGTGGCCAGCCAATCACAGGGCACATATAGACAAACAACCATTCACACTCACATTCATACCTATGGACAATTTGGAGTCGCTAATTAACCTAATTAACCTAAACCGGAGTACCCGGAGAAAACCCACGCATGCACGGGGAGAACATGCAAACTCCACATAGAGATGGCCGAGAGTGGAATTGAACCCTCGTCTCCTAGCTGTGAGGTCTGCACGCTAACCACTCGACCGCCGTGCAGCCCTACTCGTAAAATGATGTATCATTATTTAATATTACTATTTTCTATTTGTGTTTGAATTTTATTTAGTTTTTTAGTTTATGTTTATTTTGCCTACACGGTGGTTGAGTGGTTAGAGCCTCACAGCTAGGAGACCCGAGTTCAATTCCACCCTCGGCCATCTCTAAATACTTGTGTTTATTATTTTATTTTGTCAATACGGTGATTGGCTGCTAAGGCATGAGTAGATATAAGAACGTAAGAAAGCCAATATAGTTGGGATTTTCGAGCGAGTGTGAGGTCGCTGATGTTGTTCTTCCACACCAAACTCCTCCAGTCGCTGAAGTTCCCCGCGGTGTTCCCACAAAGAAGAATGAAAGATGTTTTTAATCCATCATCGCCGCTGCTTCCCTTTCAGACCTCCACAAACATCAACTCCATCTGGCTCCGCCCCCGTCTCCCTTTGGCCTTTCTCCCCGCCCCCTTTCTTTTCTTTGATGGACCACTGATTATATGTGTGAGATGGGGGGGGGGGGGCAGGGGGGTGTCAAACAATCTCCTCTTGTTTCCCCCTGCTGCCAAAAGGAGTCAGCACATTACAATACACCGCCATTCCCATCTGTTACACACACACGTGTACGGGAGTGTGTGTGTGTGTGTGTGTGTGTGTGTGTGTGTGTGTATGAAGGACATGTGTCGGGGTGCAAAGCCAGGGCGGCTTCCTTCAGGCGGCAGGGTTAAGGGCGATTGTGCGAGGGGGCGAGCGCCATATGGTGGAATAATTAGCTTCAGCTCGTCGTGCTGAGATATGCACCCCCCCCCCCCCCCCCCCACCCCGTCCGAGTACACCACACGGCCCCCGCTGGGGTGCTGAGGTGAGGGCATGCCTTCACATCAGAGGAGCAGCCCTGAAAGGAGCTGCAGGTCTCCTTGATGCCCCTATTCAGAGAAGCGCCAGGAGGGCGGCGCTGTGGGCACTACGGCAAAACACGACAGCAGACGGAGATTAAAACCGTCCCCTCCGTCATTTCCTCACCTGGTGGCGCCCGGGGGGGCACGGCGGTCAGCTTCCTGCCGTCACACGGAGGCTGCGGCCTGGGCCTGGAGCTCAAGACGCATGGAGGTCTGAGGCCTTGGCAGTGGGCCTTCATGTGGGACAGGAAGCGAGGACACAGGGTGGGGGGGCGCTTGGGATTCACTCGTGTCTGGGGGGGGGGGGTGAAAGAACATATTGAGTGTCATCATAATATTACATTAAAAAACACGCTTTAAAAAGTGTCAAAATATAATTAATAAATATAATAAATAAATATTTAAAATATTTAAATATTATATTAAAATAATATATAATATATATAATATTTTATTTACATATTTAAAATAAAAATTATAATTACATAAATAATACATAATAAATTCATAAATATTTATTATTGTTGTTGTTATTATTATTGTTATTACTATCATTATTATTATCATTATTATTTTATTTTATTAGACTTAATTATTGTATATTTTTATTTTGAATTCAATTTAGATGAAAATAAAAGCATAGAAATAATAATGAAAAAATCTTAAATAATAGTGGAAAAGGCGGGCCCCAGGCAGGGACAATTATTTAAAGTAAACAACACTTTTAAACACAATCACCATCATCAACTGAAATGCTTTTGTCAAATGTATTTTTAAAAGATGATCAATTTTCCAAAAATCTAACATAACCAACAATACAATAGAGTAAATAAATTAGAACTCATTTCAAAGAGGAATATTGATCAAAGAGGAAGAGCTGAGAATAGCATTTTAGCACCATCTGTCCATTTCAGCAGTGAAATGTGCATTTATGGATAGAATAATTATCATGGGTAATAAATATGTTCGGAATATATCTGATATTGTCATCATGATCTTTATCTAATCCAAACAAAACGTCTCTTTCTTTTTTCCCATGTTGACTATTACCATGAACGTTCCGTGGAAGAGTGATTCGTTTGGCGTCTCTGCTGCCCCCTGGTGGCCACTAATCACACTACAGGTTTGCTGTATCATGACCCGATGTGCTGCTGATACAAAGGTTGAAGGTGCGATGCTGACCTTTGGTGAGCAAACAGGTGGAAGGGTTTGAAGTGATGGATTTGTCTTGGGTGGGGGTGGGTCCTCACTCTTTTAACACATAGCAAAAGCAGGGTGACGTGAACGATGGTGTGTGGGCGTTGGGGGTGTGTGTGGGGGGGGGGGGGGGGGGCGTCTGCTTCTAAATCTCCTCTCTGATGTGGAGGTTTTTCAGATTTGCATTCTTGTGATGTACACCAGTCGCAGCACAACAACATCATTACCTGCCACTCCAAGGGCTGGGGGAGGGGGGGCTTTGTGTGTGGCGAGACTGGAGGGACGGGGGCGGCTAAAAAAACGCAGAACGGCAGGCGCGGGCACGTCGTCCAAAGCGAACTGTCAAATTCCAGCCTCCGGGCCCTCCAGGCACCTTGGGGCCACCGAACGTCTACGTTCATGCTGGTCTACATTCTACAGGCTTGAAAGGGGCACGCACGGGGCCCGAGCTGGGCTGGGACCGGGGTCGCCATGGAAGGGGCATGGCTTGGCTGGTGGACTTGCCCTTCATCCTGGCCGCCGTCATGGCATTATCAGAAATATTCCACTTGGTTTTTATGATTATTATGATACTTTATACCAAAAGTCAAAAATGGACGTCCAGGTCTGAGGTTGTTGACCCGTTTGGGGCCCTAAGGGTGTCTCTTCCGTTTGCACAGCATCACACAAAAATGGTTCCTTTCATGATTAGAGATAAACTACTCAAAAGTTCTCCATCAAGACACCCCAACAGGAGGCCATTTCCAGGATCACCCCAGCCCCCGCCCCCAGGAAACGGGCTGACCTCCTGGCGTCAGGCATCCCCACACGCCGCCCTCACACAGCCACAAGTGGCTAATGTCATTACCGGCCAGTTTGTGGCCACCAGCCCCGCGCGAGATGAATGTACTGTAAGGAAGGGCGTCCATTAGCACGTCCCGGCCACAGATGGCCCTGCAAGGAGCACCGGGGGCAGGACGGGGGCCGGGTGGGTGCACCTCGGCGAACACTGGGACGCGCACAAACACCAGCATACATTCGCCGATGCAGACGCACTTAATTAGTCCGGCGAGGACAGAAGTGTGTCTATGTCCTGGCAGCAGACGAGCAGAAGTCCTGACAAGAAAGCCAGGCTTAGACCCTAACAAGGTTAACCCCCCCACCCCGTCCCCAAACCCCAAAAAAGTCACTTTTTAAATCACAGAGATTTGTGTTTCTGCGGGGTGTAATTAGCTTTGCTGCAGACTTGGCGGGGGTGGAGGGGAGCGTGCTGGATGAAGGTTCAGGGATGCGGGGGGGGGCGACACTGGGCGGCATTGTGGGGCCGCAGTGATGGAGGGGAGGCAAATCTGATTATCAGCTCGTGTCAGAAGCCAGGCTCACATGCGGCTTAGCATTCACAGCCACTTTCTACTTTCTTTGACCAGACAATGAGCTCTCGCTTGGCAGGCCCGCGCCGCCCTGACCCAGCCCTGGCCCCGCCCCCAAAAGTGGAGATACAACTCATCAAAAGAAGGCACGGTGCCACCGCACCACAAGCAGGTGCAGTATTGATGTCATGAAAGGTGTCAGTTATTGATTGGGCTGCGTGGCACTGGTGCCCCCGCCCGCCTCTTACAGCGGTGCCCCGGCCCGGGTGGGCCCGGGTGGTAGCGTAGCGCGCTTGAACACTCACGCTAGCATTGCATTATTGTTGTCCGAGTGCGAGGGAAAAGTCGTCCGCCACCATCCTGCATCGTCTGTGCACGGTGAACCCCCACCGTGGCATGAATGCCGGTGTCCCGGGTGACCCCCCCATCAAAAAATGTAGTGATTTAGCGGACGGGATGAAAGATGCCGAGGGACAGGAGGGACAGGAGCGCAGCATGTAAATGAAGGCTGGAAGGGCCCGCCGCCGTCTTTGTCCGCCACAATTTACTTGTTTGTTTAGCCGCGGGCGAAGACAGGAAGCCGCGACGCTGCGGTCGCCATGACGACCTCGCTAGTAAGTGCGATGCAGCCACTTGTGGACACATTAGAACAAAAGGGGGAGAAGAAGAGTTGGGTGCATTGGATAGCGTTGGCTTTTTTTTCCTACGTACAGGAAGTACTTCAGCCTGGAAGATGCAGATGACGGGGGAAATATATATTTTTTTATGTATTTTTATTGGGTTATCTTATTTGGCTCTTTTCATATTTATTTGGTATTTTTTTACTTTTGGATATTATTTTTAAAACTATATTATATCCATTAAATTCATTGATTTCATGTTTTTATTATTTATTTTTATTTAAATCTTTTATTATTGAATTATTATTATTATTATTTATTATTATATTACTTTTTTTAATTTCAATTACCCCCCCAGACCCCCCCCCCCCTTAGAAACAAGCATATGGTTGAAAAGTAAAATAAAATATGTTTGCCTTCAAAGGACACCTAAAAGGGAGGGAAAACATCCAATATTGCCATATTTTTATTTTCTCTTTTAATTTTCTTTTTTGGATTAAATATTTTATATATATTTATATTTAAATATATATTTTATTTTGTATTATTTTTATTTAACTTTATTTATTCAGACTTATTTTTTTGTTTGTAAATGTTATTTTGTAATTTATTTATTCTTTTTTTAAGACTAATATTTGATCTAATATTTTTTGGTTTGCCGTTTTGTATTTATTTTATTTATATATTTTTTTTTTATTAAAAAAAAATGTCTTAAAAAGTAATATTGTAAAGACAAAGATGTTATTTTGTAATGAAAACTATATGCTTTGCTGCCCATTGGCCACATAAGGGAGTGAAATAGTCCAAATCAACCGCAAAATAGAAGGAAAAGTGCAAAATATGATATGATATGATATGATATGATACGATACCTGTTCATGGACTAGATTGTAAAAGAACAGGGGAGGGGTGGAGGGGTGGAGGGGTGGAGGGGTGGAGGGGTGGAGGGGTGGAGAGCTGGAAGCGAGTACTCACGGTGTGGCAGGACACTTCCTTCTCCCATAAGACGGCCTTGCGGACAAAAGACACAAAGACGGGCGTCTGCGGGAAAGAGAAGAAGATGTGACGGATGCACGTAGCGGGTACTATACATACTGTACATACTATACATAGTGTACATACTGTACGTAGGTCACATGACGGACGCTAGATGGAGGCCATGTTGGCTGCTACGTTAATAAGCGCTCCGTCTTGATTAGCGTGACCACTGATGACTCCATGATGGAGTCTGCTCTCCCACGCAAACACTCTCCTCCATCTGCTGCCCTTTTTCAGGCTCCCCGGGGGTCAGTGTGGTGGTCTCATGGCCGGGGTGCGCCGCTTTAACCCCCGTCAGCCAAGGAGTGGTGGTGGGGGGGGGGGGCATGTTAAGTCATCCATCACGGCTGACACGTCCTGAGTGGTCAGCATCCCTCTCATAGTCGGGGTCCAGTCCAGGTCTCCCCTTCATTCATGGGGTGACACCTCCGATGGTGGTGGGGGTAGGGGGGTTGGGGGTAGGGGGGCGCTTGTCTTGATGAAGTTCTCTACGAAGAGTAGATAGGATGCAGGCAGGATGGTTTTGTCATGTAGTTTGCGCCTCAAAATGCAGTCCACTGTGGAGGCGCCGTGTTAAAGGGTGGAAATCAATAAGCCAGAGAGAAATATGAAATATTATATATAAGATTATATTTCATGTCATTTGTGCACAGGAATGCATCTTCAACATGCTGCCAAAAGGATCTGGTGTTTGCTTAAGTGACGGTTCCTCTTTTCCTTCTTCACTCCAACCTGATGAGATTAAAGCCTTTCCTGGCAGATGGGATTTCCACCTTTCAGCCCTCCTCCAGGTACTTCCTGTGGGGGGGACGAGGGGGGGGGGTATGGAGTCCTATCAATATATACAAGTAGGAGGAGCGGACCTGATCAAATTACCAATTTGCAGCTAATCACCAAAGTGGAGGGAGGCTGCTCCTCTGATGACTCCTGCCGCCATCTGCTTGGCCTCCTTGGGGAGGAGGCAAGCTCCACTTGGGGATGTTTTATTAATTCACCTGATTACCCCCAGTCTGGGGCTCGGGGGGGCATTAATAGGCATTTCATCAAGGTTTGATTAGGAGAAGGAACCACAAGTCGGGGCTTTGCCCCTGGGGGAGGTCTCACACACAAAGACAACACGTGGAGACAAAAGGGGGCGCACGCTTGCCGAAGCCTGACAATGGCGGTGCTGCGGCAGGCCGGCCGCCCCAGCGTGGGTCCCGGCCCGGTGAGAGCGGACATGGATCCAGAGGTCAGCCGTAATGAGGTGTGAATGCGAGCATCCCGCCGGTCCTCGTCCCGGTGTTCCAGTGTGTACGTGTCGGGGTCCGGGGTCAGGGGGGCTGCAAGGACTCTGTGACCCTGAAATGAGCTCCGGGAGCCAGCAAGGCCCCCTGCTGGTGCAACAGAGCTGCTTTAATCTGCCGGCCAGGGGATCAATATGGCAAGTATCGGTGTTGGGATTGTGTGCAGGACTGAGCGCTCACAATGACTCGCTAACCGACTTAGCATTCATTAGTGTCACAGAGGTGCCCCCCCCCCCTGCATTCATGATCCTAAACGCACTCACCCCCCGCGTCTCGGACGGCCAGGTGCTGAAGGGACGTCTGGGCCCGGCCGAAAACCTCTGAGGACGAGCCCAGTCGCCATTTCTGGAAGGACGCTGCACGGAAGACATGTCCAAGGACCGAGAGCGTTCCTCACGTCTTCCCGTGAACGCTTGACAAAATGCTTCTCCGTGGGAGGTGAAGCGTCTCTGCATAGCTCCCACCTGTTAATTATTAGCACATGAGCCAAACGGGACTAACTCCTCCATGCGTACGCTTTTCCAACGCACGTATCGTCCTTCTGGAGCCTCACCAGAAACGTTCGACTTGCAGCTTTAAGGTTCAACTAATTCACAAACGTCACCAAAAATGGATATCCTTCAACATATGTCAGCAATATTTATATTATATTATCTTATTCTAGTCTATTTCATTCTATTCTATTTGAAATCAGTAATAAGTTATAAATACCTGATAATAATACAATAATAATATGTCTACAAACTAACTAACTTATTTTCTTTCCTGCAGTACACACATCTCATGCACCATTTTGACAATATTTTAATATTAATATTATTAATTATTATTAATTAGATTATTATTATTTATTATTAATTTAATTATTATTGTTAATTACTATTATTAATTACATTAATTAAATATTATTAATTATTAATAATTATTATGTTATTATAATTATATAAAATTAAATATTTAATTAAATCAATTAAATTAATTACATATTATTATATTATTATAATTATATATTTTTTTAATGCTGATTTTTGGTGGACAATAATTCATTCATGTAGTTATTTATTTATTTATAATTCCACAAAAAAAAAAAAAGTGTGGATTTTGATCCAAAATATCCATGTAGTGTATACGATATAGGCTGGCGGTGCATTGATTGATCGGCCACCGATCGATATCGGCTGATATCAGTGAAAAATCACGGTATCGACATGGGCTGATACATGCTTTAAAAGGCCATCCCCTCTGCCGATCAGCTCCCCCCCCCCCCCTTGCAGCATCCAGAACTAGCATGTCTGGCGTGTGTGTGGGACTTCCTGTAAAACGAGTTTGAGGCTGTCCATGTGATCATGCGTTTATATATTAGCCTGCTAGCCTGACGATGTAGCTAAAGGCTACACTGTGACATTTTATGGGCGTATTGATGATTTGTTTTGCCTATAAATCCTCATCATGTTGATTTGTGGCGCCGATTGACAAATATTACGATGATTGCTAATAATGATAACAAAGTCAAATGGTGTCAATCAGCATAATCCTGCTAACAAATGAACAGCGGAGGCACAAAGCCCTCTTTTTTTTTTTTTTGCCTCCCAGGCAGACAACCCAGCGCTTGTTTTGCTCCAAGACAATAAAAGGCAGCTTGGAGTGAAATGGCAGCAGAGGTCAAAGGTGAAGAGACAAAACACGGGTCGGGTTCTGGCTGTCAGTACAATAAGCACAAATGTCCCGCTCTTAATTACATTACAGGTCACAGAGTGGAGAGCTGTGTGGAAAGCAGCCAGCCTATCAACCGCACAAATCAAGCTCAGCGGCGCGTGTGCGTGTGTGTGTGTGTGCGTGTGTGTGTGTGCGTGTGTGTGTGTGTGTGTGCGTACAAAGCTTATTATCTAGAGTGCGTCTCCAGCTCCAGCTTCTTCATCTTCTGATCTGCAAAGCAGCAAAATCCGGTTAAATGCCAAGCTGGTGTCATATTAACCCGGCCTGCGGACAAGTGAGGGGTGGGGTTGCCACGGCAACCACACCAAACACACGCAAAGGCAGACATTGATTCTCTCAGGGGGGAAAAAAAAACAACAACCTCTCACCTCTGCTTGACCTAATATGGATACGGATATGATCCCATCTCATTTTCATGCCAATATCAATCAATATCAATGCTCATGTGTTGATATCAATATTGCAGAGAAAAAAATGACACCAAAATGATCCATGCCACGAAGAAGTCCGCTATCAGTATCAGAAAAAACGCCCACCAATATCAATATTGGCAGAAAAATGATACAGATATGATCGGATATCTCATTTTTATGAAAATATAAAATTGTGGTCTCACTAGTGCACTGATATTGATCCGACATCTTATTTTTATGGCATGCCATGATAAGGTGTCACTCATGCATGGTATCAGCAAAAACACCAATATCAATATTGGAAGAAAAACTGATACAGATATGATCCGATATGTCATTTTTATGAAAATATCAAATTGTGGTTTCACTAGCGCACCGATATCAATATCAATTTTGATCCGACATCTTATTTTTATGGCATGCCATTATAAGGTCTCACTCATGTTGATATCAATATCAGCAGAAAAAAGATATCAAAATGATCCATGCCGTGATAAGGTCTCACTCATGCATGGTATCAGTAAAAACACCAATATCAATATTGGAAGAAAAACTGATACAGATATGATCAGATATCTAATTTTTATGAAAATATCGAATTGTGGTTTCACTTGCACACCAATATCAATATCGATTTTGATATGGACATGATCGGACATCTTATTTTTATGATAAGGTCTCACTCATGTTGATATCCATATCAGCAGAAAAAAGATACCAAAATGATCCATGCCATGATAAGGTCTCACTCATGCATGGTATCAGTAAAAACACCAAAATCAATATTGGAAAAAAACTAATACAGATATGATCCGATATCTAATATTTATGAAAATATCAAATTGTGGTTTCACTTGCGCACCGATATCAATATCGATTTTGATCCGACATCTTATATTTATGGCATGGCATGATTAGGTCTCACTCATGGTGATATCAATATCAGCAGAAAAAAGATACCAAAATGATCCATACCATGTACTCATATACGGGTATCAGTAAAAACAACACTATCAATATTGGAAGAAAAACTGATACAGATATGATCCGATATCTCATTTTTATGAAAATATCAAATTGTGGTTTCACTTGCACACCGATATCAATATCGATGTTGATCCGACATCTTATATTTATGGCATGCCATGATAAGGTCTCACTCATGGTGATATCAATATCAGCAGAAAAAAGATACCAAAATGATCCATACCATGTACTCATATACGGGTATCAGTAAAAACAACACTATCAATATTGGAAGAAAAACTGATACAGATATGATCCGATATCTCATTTTTATGAAAATATCAAATTGTGGTTTCACTTGCACACCGATATCAATATCGATTTTGATCCGACATCTTATATTTATGGCATGCCATGATAAGGTCTCACTCATGGTGATATCAATATCAGCAGAAAAAAGATACCAAAATGATCCATACCATGTACTCATATACGGGTATCAGTAAAAACAACACTATCAATATTGGAAGAAAAACTGATACAGATATGATCCGATATCTCATTTTTATGAAAATATCGAATTGTGGTTTCACTTGCACACCGATATCAATATTGATTTTGATATGGACATGATCTGACATCTTATTTTTATGATAAGGTCTCACTCATGTTGGTATCAATATCAGCAGAAAAAAAAGATACCAAAATGATCCATGCCATGAAGCGGTCTCACTCATGTTGATATCAATATCAGCAGAAAAAAGATACCAAAATGATCCATGTCATGGAGAGGTCTCACTCATATATGGGTATCAGTAAAAACACCAATATCAATATTGAAGAAAAACTGACACAGATATGAGCTGTATCGGCATGTGGTGATGAGGTCTGACAATCGATACGGATATGATGCCATACATCATCTTCATGCCTGTATCGGCATGGCAAACAGTCAAAACAGTTACCCTTTAATGTACGGGAAAATGTCGATGTATTTGTGGCGGTCTGAATGGACCTGTGGCGGGCCAGCACAATGCTACGTATGCATGGGATGTGTATGGAGAAAGAGTACTTGGAACTGTTAGTACTTTTACTTCTAGCGCCCCGCGGTGAAGCGCTGCTTAAAAAGACAAACACACCAGAAGGAGCCGACACACACAAATAAAGTCATAGCTCAGCGCTCAAAGGCTGAAAAGGCCGTCAGCAAAAGGTCTGAAAGTGAGCATCACGGGGGGAGTCCCTGCTGCCCCCCGCCCCCTGCACCCCGGGTGCCGCCCTTTGGCACGCCACACAATCACAGAGCGCTGACCTCCGCCAGCACGGCCCGGCAGGTCTCCGGAGGAGCAGCGCACCCGACCCGAACCCAAACAGTTACCATGCTGGGACGGGGCTGACAAGACGCCCCGGCCCCCCCGGGATGCTGTGTTATTTCCTCATCTCATCAATCTGTCAGCTCAGCCCTTTGACACGCCGCACAATATGCTGCCAGCATTTTCTTCTCCTCCTTCAATATGCCGCAAGCTTTTTAAGATTAGTCACCTCGTCCTAAACCCCCCGCCCCACCCCCCGACTCACCCAGGACAGGAAGGTGGGGGGGCAATTTAGTTGCCAGAAGTGATGGCAGCTCAGGCCAGTACACTTTGGATTTTACTTTATTAATACCTGGCATTGCAGGACTGGGGATTGAACCAACAACCACCCAGTTTAGAAACAACCACTTTCGTACCCGAGCCATGGCACCCTGTACAATACCAACCACTCTACCACCCGAGCCATGGCACCCTGTACAATAACAACCACTCTACCACCTGAGCCATGGCACCCTGTACAATAACAACCACTCTACCACCCGAGCCATGGCACCCTGTACAATAACAACCACTCTACCACCCGAGCCGTGGCACCCTGTACAATAACAACCACTCTACCACCCGAGCCATGGCACCCTGTACAATAACAACCACTCTACCACCCGAGCCATGGCACCCTGTACAATACCAACCACTCTACCACCTGAGCCATGGCACTCTGTACAATAACAACCACTCTACCACCCGAGCCATGGCACCCTGTACAATAACAACCACTCTACCACCCGAGCCATGGCACCCTGTACAATAACAACCACTCTACCACTTGAGCCATGGCACCCTGTACAATAACAACCACTCTACCACCCGAGTCATGGCACCCTGTACAATAACAACCACTCTCCCACCCGAGCCATGGCACCCTGTACAATAACAACCACTCTACCACCTGAGCCATGGCACCCTGTACAATAACAACCACTCTACCACCCGAGTCATGGCACCCTGTGCAATAATAACCACTCTACCACCTGAGCCATGGCACCCTGTACAATAACAATCACTCTACCACCCGAGTCATGGCACCCTGTACAATAACAACCACTCTACCACCCAAGCCATGGCATCCTGTACAATAACAACCACTCTACCACCCGAGTCATGGCACCCTATATAATAATAACCACTCTACCACCCGAGCCATGGCACCCTGTACAATAACAACCACTCTACCACCCAAGCCATGGCACCCTGTACAATAACAACCACTCTACCACCCAAGCCATGGCACCCTGTACAATAACAACCACTCTACCACCTGAGCCATGGCGTCCTATATAATAACAACCACTCTACCACCCGAGCCATGGCACCCTGTACAATAACAACCACTCTACCACCCGAGCCATGGCACCCTGTACAATAACAACCACTCTACCACCTGAGTCATGGCACCCTGTACAATAACAACCACTCTACCACCTGAGCCATGGCGTCCTATATAATAACAACCACTCTACCACCCGAGCCATGGCACCCTGTACAATAACAACCACTCTACCACCCGAGTCATGGCACCCTGTACAATAACAACCACTCTCCCACCCGAGCCATGGCACCCTGTACAATAACAACCACTCTACCACTTGAGCCATGGCACCCTGTACAATAACAACCACTCTACCACCCAAGCCATGGCACCCTGTACAATAACAACCACTCTACCACCCAAGCCATGGCACCCTGTACAATAACATCAATTATTGGGCCACTCAACATACAGGAAGTGAGAAACTGGGGCTGAAATCTTGGGGCGGTTGGTCCACCTTTTGCAGCAACAAGAGTACAAGAAGAGACGGGGTAATTCTTTAGGAGGTGGGGGGTGGCTGTGGGGGGGGGTGCCCTCACTTGAGAGGAGACCATTGAATGTATTTTCAAGTAAGGATGAAAGGACGACTCCAAACTATGCATGTCGCCTTTTCAAAAAGACAAAAAGACAGCAAAAAGAGAGACAAGCCTGGATTGGGGGGTGGGGGGTCCGGGGGGTAGGCTGCATAAATTTCATCCACACAAGGCAGCAGACAAAGTGATTGTTGCCTCCCTCCCCAAAAAACTTTTTTCTCCCCCTCCAGCAAACACTTTCCCCGCTGAATAGGCGCCTATTAGTGACTCCATTATGGCCGCCGGGCTCTTGAATGGCTCCTCACGCCGCGTCTTTATCACAGTCAGGCCCTGAATGCAGGCCGCGCCCCCTCCCTCCCTCCCTCGCCGTGCCCCCCGCCGAGCTCAGTTGATAGGTGCGAGGATGGCCTCAAACCGTGTTGTGTGTTCCAGGTGTGGCGGCTTCAAGCGTGGCACGACATTGTGGCGTTTTCCCTCGCCGCGTTTTACATGCATTAGCCATAATGTCGCCCCCTCCGGCCCCCACCCGCCCCCTCACGAATCGCTGCACACCGCCTGCCTGCATTGTTGCAGGATTATTGAGGAGTTAGCAAAAGAAAGAGAGCAGGCAGAGAGGCTGTGTGTACTTTATCTCCTGAAGGGGGGGGGCGTTGTAAAGAAGCTTCTTTAGAGCAAAGAGGCCAAAAACACCTGCAGACGCCCAGCCAGGGAGCCGGATTGTTTATCTTGACTTTATCTAAAGATCCTGATGTACAGTAGGCCCCTGAATGCAACACTTCCTATCCATCAGCGGCTTTAAACAAGCTGTCACGCCTCTCAGCGTTTTAGTGTGGAATCTGAGACAAAGCGCCGGGTGAGTAAATATCAAGTGGAGTGTTGATACGTGGACGAGTTGGGCCGACTCGGCCGCCATGAATATGGACGCGTTGTCCGGGCGTGCTTACCTCCGCGCCGAACCATCTGCTCCATGTCAATGCATCACCTGCTCGGGCTGAGCCGTCGCCGCGGCAACAAGGGGTGCCGGTGGATTAGGAAAGGTTCCAGTGGGAGGGGCTCTGCAAGATGAGGGTGGCTGCCGGGCGGGCGGGCGGGCGTCGTCCTCTGGTGGTCGCCGGCGCTAAAAAGATAAACACGGGTTGTTATGGATGACGCAAAAACACGCCATCAGTCATCGGCTTCTCATCTTTTTTTGTCTGTGTTAGCCGAGTATACACAGTCAATACAAAACACCGGATAAGCGAATAGCACGGCGTCGGACAGCTGTGTTTACATCATTAGAATAATTAAGCTAATGTTAGCCGTTGTGTTAGCCTTGCCAATACAATATCATACACGCGTTGTGTAAAACTCACAGAATCCCGACTCACGAGTCGTGGCCTCTGTTCACTCGTTCACTTACTCACTCTGCTAGCGCTAGCCAAATCGAAAAACAAGTGTCGGACAAACACTCAAGTGTCACTGAGTCATGAGTACCTGACGAAGACTCGAGTTTCACTGCCTCACAGGTTATGGGTACTCCACAAAAACCCACCTTTCACTGGGTCATGGGTACTCAACACTGAAAGTTTCACTTGATCTACACAGACTTGAGTTTCACTGAGTCACGAGTACTCGACTTAGTACTCGAGTTCTTGAAAAAGAAAACTGACTGATGGGTACTCAATGAAAACTTGAATTTCACTGGTAACGAGAACTCGAGGAAGGCTCGAGTTTCACGCCTCACGCGTCATGAGTACTCAAGTCGTACGTACTTAATGAAGACTTGAGTTGGACTGTCTCACGGGTACTCGGCAAAGACTTGAGTTTCACTGACCTACAGGACTCAACAGTAACTCGAGTTTCATCAAGTCATGAGTCTTGACGAAGACTCAAGTTTCACTTGAGTCATGAGTACTTGATGAAGACTCGAGTGTCACCGATTCCTGAGTTCTCAACAAATACTTGAGCCTCACTAACTCACAGGTACTCGACAGAAAGTTGACTTTCACAAAATCACGGGTACTTGACAAAGACTCGAGTGGCACTGACTAACGGGTACTCAGTTGTATCAATCAAGTCATGGGTCTTGATAAAGACTCAAGTTTTACTTGACCTGCGGGTACTTGCTGAAGACTTTTGTTTCACCGAGTCACGAGTACTCAACAAAAACTCAAGTTGAACTATGTCATGATAACACAACAAAGATTCAACTTTCACTGAGTTTTGGGTACCAAACGAAGACTCGAATTACACTGACAAAACAATTGAGTCATACAGTATGTACTCAACAGAAACTTGACTTTCACCGAGTCACAGGTACTCAACAAAACCTTGAGTTTCTCCAAGAGAAACTCCAATTCCAGTCACAGGTCTTGACCAAGACTCAAATTTAGCTTGACCTACGGGTACTCGATGAAGACTTGAGTTTCATTAAGTCACAGGTACTCAACAGAAACTTGATCTTCATTGAGTCATGGGTACTCAACAAAGTCTCGAGTTTCACTGACTCACGAGTACTCAACAGAAACTCCAATTCCGATCACAGGTCTTGACCAAGACTCAAATTTAGCTTGACCTACGGGTACTCGATGAAGACTTGAGTTTCATTAAGTCGCAGGAACTCAACAGAAACTTGATCTTCACTGAGTCACGGGTACTCAAGAGAAACTCCAATTCCGGTCACAGGTCTTAACCAAGACTCAAATTTAGCTTGACCTACGGATACTGGATGAAGACTTGAGTTTCATTAAGTCACAGGTACTCAACAGAAACTTGACCTTCACTGAGTCACGGGTACACCACAAAGTCTCGAGTTTTACTGACTCATGAGAACTCAATAGAAACTCCAATTCCAGTCACAGGTCTTGACCAAGACTCAAATTTAGCTTGACCTACACGTAGTGGATGAAGACTTGAGTTTCATTAAGTCCCAGGTACTCAACAGAAACTTGACCTTCACGGGTACTTGATCAAGACTCAAGTTGCACTGAATCCCGGGTGCAGATTGAACGAATGAATCAAATGAATGGAGTACTCGTACGTAAGTCAGTAGAGGGAATGAAGGTTCCCAAGACCAGGGCTGACCGGACCCTAGCGACTGCTGGGTGTTCATGAGGCTGCCGACCACTGACCTAGTTTGCAAGGTAGGTAGATACTGATACTGATTCCAAGAGAAGGTGTGGGACACCAACACCAAGTCCCATAAGTCCCCTCTGAGACAACAACCTGAGGGGAGAACAAAGTAAATAGTAGTGAATAGTTACTATGAAAGCGTTCTATTTGGACAAAATGAAAGACGGCATCCAAATGATACCATGGGACCCCAGCCTCATTGTGTGGCCCCCCCTCAGGGCATTAGCACGCTTGTGGAGCCGTCGGCCGCGGTCCAACGCTCACCTGAGCCCTCGTCCCCTGCAGACGGCATGTGACGAGTGTGAGTGTGAGTGACAGGTGAAAGTGAGCACGGTCGGCGGGTGACGTGGGGGGGAGGGGGGGCTCGGAAGGCTGGTTAACACCTTTTGTGTTTGATCGGAGAGGCAGTGAAGGCGCTGACCCGGGCGATCTCTCTTCACATCGTCTTATCTCCGTCCTCAGAGCGCTAACAAGATTAGCGGGGAAGACAAGCGTCCACCTGCGGCTATCGCCACCGGGCTGATCAAGCAACTGATAAGTCCATCATCGACACTTCCTGTTTGACGGCTTCCGTGTAGACGTCATTATTTGCCAGCGGATGCTGGGAGACTTCCTGTCAGGGTCGTGTGCCACACTTTTCCTGCAGCCCGTTCCTGGCGTGAAACTGAAGTGTTTAGCGCCATGGAAAAAGCTTCCGTATGCCCCCCCCACCCACCAAGGGGCAAACAGGACTTCCATTAAACTACGCCATCTCATGACAACACAACTAGGCCTCACGGTGACGCGGCGTAGTCACTTCATACGTCCAGCCATGTGATGGCGTCTTGAGGCAACGCTAGTGGGCAGTCAAGGTCAGACCAAAACCGAAACAGCGACACTGGAAAAGTGCTAAAGGTTTCCCGGAGACACGGACTGTTCAGCACGTGTGCCCGAATACAGTGCACCTTGCTGGGCCACAGCAGGCGGTTCCCTCCACTCTCTGGTTCTCCTGATAGGAGCGACGTGGTCATAGTGATGTCAGTGTAGTCAAGTCCTAATGTGGTCCCGTCCGTCTTACCTCCAATTTTGAGTCTTCCTGTTTAGTTTCTATGATTAAATGTGTTGGCTATCATGTTGAGAGATACTTTACTCATCTCTAGGAGAAATTCAAATTCACGTTCTATGTTCTAAGTTATGTTATTATAAGGATTGATTGATTTTTTTTAACTATTCCGTTGACCTAAAGCACCACCCATATGATCCCATCATCTGTCCTACACTGCCCTCTGGTGGCGACCTGATGTCTGCCCTGCCTGAAGTTTGGTAGTTCACATTTTGTAAAGCAACACGTACTGTAGATATTTATATATATATATATATAAAACTACATATCCTATTAATATCAACTTCACTCTTTCCCCCTATTTTTTATGTTTCCATTTTCCAAATATTTACATTTTTAATTGAACTTCCTCTCCAAGCTAATTCCCCCAAACTACAAACTTATTTGGTTTGTTTGTCATGCTATTACAATTTCACGAAAGTAACCATATTTCAACTCCATTATAATTTATTTTTTTCTGTAAAACTTCAAGTCAATGCTGCTAAAATATTATTATTTTTCCTCATTTTACAAGTTTATTCCCAATTACAGTAAATTATTATTTATTTTTCAACTATTTCAACCTTGTTATACATTTTATTCTTGGAATTATGACTTTATTGCCTTTAGTATTTTGACTTTATTCTTGTAATATTATAAACGTAATAATTGTTTTCCTTTTAATTACATTTTCCAAATATTTCACCTGCCGGCTATTTGTTGGTGACCTCAAGCTGAAAGCAACTTGGCCTAGTTGTGGTAGTAGCCTAGTCCTAGTCCTAGTCCTAGTCCTAGTCCTAGTCCTAGTCCTAGTCCTAGTCCTAGTCCTGACCTGAATCCTATGGAGATGCTGTGGCATGACGTGGAAAAGCCTCCACTGTGGCTGAATGACAACAATTCCTCCACAGCTGGAAGAGACTCATTGCAAGTTATCACAAACGCTTGCTTGATTGCAGTTGTTGCTGCTAAGGGGGGGGGCTTAGTAGTTTTAGAGGGATGTAGTTTTAGATTATTTTTCTCCCTGAATAATAATACATTGAATTGAAAACTGCATTTTGTGCTGAGTTAATATTTTTAATATTATATTATTTTAATATTAATAATAATTAATGATAATTCATGATTAATATTATATAGTTATCACAAAGGCTTGATTGCAGTTGTTGCTGCTAAGGGGGGGCTTAGTAGCTTTAGGGAGGTGTAGTTTTAGATTATTTTTCTCCCTGAATAATAATACATTTCATTGAAAAACAGCATTTTGTGTTGAGTTAATATTTGTTAATATTATACGATTTTAATATTAATAATTAATAATAATAATAATTATTAATTATTATTGCTACTTGTTACTAATTATTGCTAATTAATGATATTAATAATTAATATATATTATTTAATATTTATATGAGTTAATATTTACATGATGTGAAACATTTAAGTGCTACAAGCACGCAAAAGAAGAAGAAATCAGGAAGGTACATACTATACTGTACATACTGTATTACTATAAATTGGAAATATTTTTAAAGCCAGTAGAAATAACATCTGCGGGCTGCATATGGCCCCCGGTCGTCCATCTTGATCTGAGCTGTAGAGCATGAAAGGAAAAGGAGTGTTCAATGATTAACCATGAAAGGGTAGTCCCCGGAGTAATGTCACATTTCTCTTAATGACAAAACGGAATCAAAGAACTCCTCCATGACGGCGTACCCGTTGGGCACACGCGCCACTTTGCCGATCCCAACTCATGACCGGTTTGGGCAGAGAGACACAGTAAACATTCATTCCGGCATCTCCAAGAACTGACAGTCACACACCAAAGCTGCTCATCTGACCGAGAACAAACATGAAGCGTTGGGCTGGATCATCACCAACCACTTTGTTGTTTCTGACTTCCTCCTGGGGTCGTTGGTCACATTTGACAGCGTTTCACGGCCCGTTCCGGCCACGGTCAACACCAGTCCGGAAAAATCAATCACAAGGGTTATTGACCGTCTCCCAAAGCCTCCTGCTAGATTGACGCTAGCTTGTTTGCCTGTGGAAGCGCTCAGGCTAATGTTGCCGAACACACTTTTGCGTCTCAGGGCTGTGGGGCGTTCAAGGACCGACCGATAAGTTATGAATTCCTTCCAAAAGGCCATACAAAACCCAAACATGAAAAAACCCAGGCTATTTTTCACAAAAAAAATTCACCCAAAAAATATCAACAAAAAATTGATTTCATGGGGAAAAGTTATAGTTTTCCACGCAAAAAAACATATGGAATAATTCTAAATGAGAAATGAATGGAAGTTATTATAAATGCCAAAACCCAGGTAACACTTTAGAAACAATTTTTGACCAAAACCAAATCATACAAAAAATGAGTTGTAAAAAAAATCAAGACAAATGTTTAGCAAAAATCGAAGATAAAAAAAATCAAATGACCATAAATTCCAGTGTATACGCAGCAAGTGTCCAGGACCAATCACAGCCTGTGAAAAAGCTCATGACAAGCTTGTCAACTCGTTAGAAACAGCAAGAGTCTGACTCATGGCGTCTTCTTACAAACAACATTAAACTCATCACACAGCAACCTAACACCCAAAAGGTATACCTAAAAGTATACAGTACAAATGAAGAAAAAATTTAAATGTTGTTTTTTTTTCCCCATAACATATTTTGGCATCGAAAATGGAGGATGGCGCTCTATCCACCGGAAGGTGCCAGAAGAGCCCAGAGTCCAAGGGGAGGCTGACGACATTGCAGCGCCCCAAATGAATGCGTAGCTCACATGCAATGAATTATAGGACAACTTTAATTTAAACTCGTATTTCTACATGTTGGTATATTCCTCAGCTATACCTTTAGGGTGTTAAGTTGCTGTGTGATGAGTTTAGTGTTGTTTGTGAGAAGACAACGTGAGTCAGACTGTTACAGTGAGTTATGACCTCCTGCAATTTCCGAGGGGGGGGGGCAGCTTGTTGTGAATTTTTCAACATGATTTTTATTATTGATTATAATATTCTCACAATTGTATTATTTTGATCATTATTTTTTACTGTTGACATAGAATTGATGCGTAGCACCAGACTTAGCATCAAGCTAATTTCCAATGTCAGCTATGACCTGAGATGAAAGCCTCTCATGTTGTGTGAAAGACCAGATAAGCGACGTCGGGTCAGGGAGCAGCACAAACACAAACCATCTGAGGTCTGCTGCCGCTTCGACCGCCCACCAGCCACCCCCCACGGCCCACCACCTTCCTGCTCTGGCAGCACTTGTTTTACAACCGGCGTCCCATGACATGCCAATGCAGAGGGGTGTGTATGAGAGCGTAGAGTCACATGACCTGAAGTTAAATAAGAAGAAGTGCCGGCATAAAAATGCAGCAAAGCTGTCGGCTCAGCTGCAGCACACACTCACACACACACACACACAAAGACACACACAAACACACACTACACCTGACTAGCAGAGAGCATGGACGCCGCTTATAAAAGAATCAACGGAAACCACACTCAGGATGCGGATACAGAGGACACTTGGGTAGGTTCTTTTTTTGAAGCTATTTGATGAAATGTGATGTGTAATAATGGCATACACGCGTCTTTCTAATGGTGGCCATTAGACCGACAGCCAGCTGGGGCTGGAATATTCCGGGTACAAAAGCAGAGTGGGGTGCCCCCACGGTGGGGGGAAGCCAGCTGATGCAACTTATAGTGATACTGATACAACTATAGTCTCCTCCAGCACAATCTCCCATCTCCTTTCTTTACATAGACACTGCCCGTCAAAAGTTTAGAGACACTTCCTCATTCGATAACATGAGAAAGTGTCTGCAAACTTTTGAGCGGTGGTGCGACTTTACCTACGTTGTATTGCTTTTCAGCCTGCCACAGATACATTTGGTACAACCTGCTGTCCTTCGATGGTAAACAACAAATACATTTGGTACAACCTGCTGTCATAAACACATCAGAACGGGATCGCCAGGGACAACTTCTGCCAGGGAATGAGATTAATTGTTGTGTGTTTTATTCCGATTAAAAGCCACAAATAATAAGGCCGTAATGATTCTGAAATAAAATATTTTTTAAATATTTTTATTGTTAATTATTAATAATAATTCCTGTTAATATAAATTTTTATATACATTTTTAATATTAATTTTTAAAATTGATATATTATTTATTTGTATATGATTAGTTTGCCTATAATCTTTTGATGTGGTGTTTTATTCAGATTAAAGTCCACAAAAATAAAAATGAATAAAAGAGGAAAAAAATGAAAAATATGAAAAAATATCTAAATGAAAAAAAAAGGTAATTTTTTGTTTGGTCTCTTGCAGCATGGATAAAAATGAGATGCATGTGCGTCCCTGCCACATATAGATTGCAGACCTGTTGGAAAGACTGCATTTATTTTATATTGTTAAATATATATATTTTATATTGTTAAAGTCCAAATCAAATCTAAAAATAGCCATTCCGTATCGGTGATACTGTGATACTGTGATACTGGCCCTGTATTTCCACGGTATCGGATGGATACCAAACTTTGGTGAGGCGAGGAGCTGGGAAAGATTTTCCCAAAGAAGTCAAACATCCTCTTTTGATGTTCCCAGAGGAGGCGGCGGGGCTCCATGTACTTGGAGGAGGAGACCAGCAAGAAGTCGGAAGTGATCTCCTGCATCTTCTCCCTGAAGGAGGGCGTGGGGGCGCTGGCCAGGGCGCTGCGCCTCTTTGAGGTAAAATCATTACCATCATCACCATCATCATCATCACAGCCCGCCTACGTCAGCTCACAGGATGCGGCAGCTCACACCCGTGGATGATGATCGGTCACGGCCCGGGGGCGTGACCATGGAACAAAAGCCCCGTGTGTGAGGACGCACGTGTCTGACATGTCGGCCATAAAAACCAAAAGGTCCTCCATCAGCCGTGAAACATTGGAGCGTCGGCTTGTTTTTGCGCCTCTGACCTTTGCGGGGGTGCAGAGACAGAGCGACCGAACAAACAGGTCTTATCGCACATTGATCCACCGACCCAGCTCCGGTCTGAAGGTGAACAACAACAACACGCAGGACCCGCTAGCCCCCGCCCCCCTCGGTCTGGTACGGAAATGGATTAGAGTCCACCGGAGTTACTGTTTTGGTGGTTGGGAGCTGTCAATCATCATTATTACTCAATATGGATATTCATCATTGTTTGTAATCAACATTTGACAGGACTTCTTTTGAAAATATAAAAAAATATTATAAAATACAATCATTTAAACAAAACTATTACAATCATTTATGATGACTTTCCCAATATAAATATTCAGATGAAATATGAATAATTACTCATCATCTATATTTGTTTGAATTTGTTTGCACAATTCAAAATAATAGAAAAAATAAACTATTACAATTTCATCTATCTAACAAATAAAAAAAATTTAAATATACTTATATTTATATATTACATTTATTATTATCATTGTGAATATTGAAATAAATATTACCGTTTATGTATTTACTGGTTCACAGGATTTATAAGAAAATAAATATATAATTAATACAATATAATTTCATTCAAAACCAAAATCTAATCATTAATAATGTATAGTAATAAAATAAATTATTAATTGTTCATAATTGATATTTCAATTAGTTTAGAATACTACGTGTTGTGGCACAATGCAGTAGAATTCAAATATATAAGGCATTCAGAAGATGCATTCAAAGGCGCTGCGATGATATGTAGTATTCTACACCGGCCACTAGGTGTCAGTAATGTACTCTAATTTTTCGGGAAGACACACAAGCACCAGACTTGACAGGCACAACAACTGGCCCAATGATTCTGAATTAAAATCCCTATTAATGAGCTTATTTGGGGAATTGCGCCCATGAGCATATTTGCCCCCTGATCGGTACGTGCCACGTCGCAGACGCCCGAGCGCTCCGTGCAGCGTCTGCGGCATGTGGCGTCGTTACAAGAATCTGTGAGATCTTTACAGACCCGCTGGAAGGCATCTTAAAGACGTATACACGAGGAAAAATGTAAGGAAAGAGAGGGTGTATGATGCGTCCGCTGTTGGGATAGGCTGACGGGGGCGGAGGGCGTGAGTGGCGAGGCCTACGCGTTTGTTGCCGCATCTGGTTCGGATTGTGTTTATCACATCTTCCTGACGGCCGTGCAGACACCAATCCCTCACATGTTTAGCGAAGAATGTGCTTAGCGGGTTGCATTTACTTGTGGCTGGAGCCTGGTGTCATTGAAGCGTTCCATTCAGCCGTTACTAAAAGGTCAGATGAAAACACAATCTTTTTTTTTCCCAAAGTACACTAATCCTTCATTAATTGGTTCATCAAGTAGGATTCCTTATTTATCAATAGAATATATTCACAAAACCTGTTCCTGACCTTTTAAATACGCTGTTCAACATTATTAGAGCCCTCTAGACATGAAATAACACCCCTATAGTTACTTTTAAAACTACTATTACCCAATGTAGTAGACATAAATAGAGAAAATAAGAAGAAACCTGTTTACGACCTTCTAAATATGCTATTTTACAGTATCAGAGCCCTCTAAATATGAAATAACACCCCTATAGTCACCTTTCGTTACTATTACCAATATAGTAGACATAATAGGAGAACATAAGACATATAAGATGTCGAAAAAAACCTGTTTACAACCTTTTAAATATGCTATTTAACATTATTAGAGCCCCCTAGACATGAAATAACACCCCTATAGTTACTTTTACAATGCTATTACCCAATACAGTAGACATAATAGGAGAAAATAAGACATAAAAGACAGAGGAAAAAAACTGTTTACAACCTTCTAAATATGCTATTTAACATTATTAGAGCACCTTTACACTGATATTACCCAATATAGTGGACATAATAAGAGAATGTTAGCACCGCTAACGTTTTCTTTGCTAGGTGTTACCATGCTAACATTTTTTAAATTTTATTTTCCTTGCTGCTCGTCGGGCAAATTCCCTGACACATGCAGCTTAGCAAAGCCAGCTCTAAATCCTCAAAGCCATTTCTGTACCCTTCCGAGCTCTGCCCATAGCGCCCCACTGCCCCCCCCCCCACCTCAGCCAGCCCCCCAGCGACGTTCCAGGTCAAGGTCGTCACATGACGGGCGCCATGCAACGTCACATGGCTCTGATTTGGGTTAAATGTTGGAGAGATGAGCCTTTCATGGGATAACCGGGGGGGTCATTGGGGTTGGACTGGGGAGGAGCACGGGGGAGGATCAGGAGAGTCCCATCTCATAGGTCCAGAGAGGATCCTATTTGGTTTTGCGTGTTCTTTTATTCTTGATGACGAGGATCATTTGTTCAACAACGGCTGCCAAGCCGTAGTGGATTTAGCAAAAGTCACGTACGCATTATTTGCAAATCAATAAGACGACAAATAAAAATGGAAATGGAAAAATACACAGGTTATACGTTTCAAGCGTTAGTAGTACTACTTTGCAGAATACATGACAGCATCCAAATGGAAACAAGTATCTATTTGTAAGTATTTATTGTATTATATATTATTGTTATTATATATTTATATATATGTATGTTTAAACTTGTATTTGTAGAATGTGCTGCAGCCTGACCCCCCTCCCCCCCCAAAAAAAAAGCTGCAGGCACTTCCAACAAGAAGAAAGCAATCAGGCCCCCTGGCGCCCTCTGCTGGTTAACCATAAGAAGCACAGCATACTCACCACGTGGTGTACTGGAAGCAGCCCTTGTGTGTTTGCAGGAGAAGGGCATCAACCTGATGCACATCGAGTCACGCCCGTCCAGCGTCAGCAAGGAGCAATACGAGTTCTTCATCAGCGTGGACTCCACCTGCTCCCAGGCCCTGGATGAGGTCATCCAAGGCCTGCGCACGCAGATCAGCGGCCACGTGCACGAGCTGTCACGCAACAAGCAGAAAGACACGGGTGAGCCGGGCACAGAGCAGGGAAAGACACTTTTTGGCCAACATAATTATGAAGTAGCCTCCTGCTGTATAATGGCTGATCCCTAAACAGACGTATGTTGACATCACACAGTAGCTACAGCTAGCAGCTACATAACACAATCACCAACAGCTACCTTCAATGGAAACAAAAGGGTGCCGCAAGGCATGCTGGAAGCCAGGGAGTGCTTACGTGGGGACCCGGCACTGTGTAGTTGGCCAGATTCTAGCCGATTAGCTCAGGTATGCTATGGCTGTGGCTGTGTTGCAAACCACGCTAGCTGTGGTAATCATAACAAGTCACCTGGTAATTTGATGGACGACATCCACATAATCCACATAAGATCCACATAAGACCCCTACAGCGGCTCCGTGGTTCCCCTCCAGGCCAACAAAGGTACTGCAACACAAGATGGCCAGATGTTAGATAGAGAAGATAGATATTCTTGTCCATGAGCGACAACTGGCGCATTAATCAGCCATGTTGTGGTGCTTCATCAGCCTGTCAGAATCAGTAACGGGCAGCCAGTGTCGCCGACGAGACGGGTGGCTTGCCCCCCCCCAACGCGGACCCCTTTATTAGTTGTTTCCAGAATGACATTAGTTTAGCTACTGAGGACCAACAGGCTCTGCAGGAACAGTGGCGCTCTGTGTCCCCGTCCCGGATCAACACGGGCCATGGGGAACACGCCAAGGTCACGTCGGGCTGGGATGGACGGGCCCCCCCGGGGCTCGCCGGTCAGGGTCAAGTAGACGAGATGATAAGTATGTCCTGTTCTACAGCAAAGCGCAGCCATTGTCCGTGCACGGCCTCGGGCTTTGGACCACACGGCACAAACGCAGATTCATGAGTGGGCCCCCTCTGTCCTTTAGGGACATAAATCCAGCAGACGCCGTGTGGGCTCGCCTCTGTTGAGTGTCAACATGCCAGGACACCACAAGCCGATCCTACAGGCTAAAATGAATGAATGAAAGAAAAAAGTGCATTCTATTTGTACTTTGGACACCCCTGACCCAAGTCCTCCTGGCTTCCTCTAGTGCCGTGGTTCCCAAAGGACATCCAGGACTTGGACCGCTTCGCTAACCAGATTCTTAGCTACGGCTCGGAGCTGGATGCGGATCACCCCGTAAGTTGTCACTCATCAGTCACGTGCGTGTCCGCCCACAGCCGCTTTGCAAAAGGAGGCCTCCCGGAGTGACGGGTCGCATGCTGTCACACTTCTGTTGTCATGGCAACACATAAACAGTGGATTTCTGCTTTTTGTGCGTCCAGGGCTTCACAGACCCCTTGTACCGGGCCCGCAGGAAGGAGTTTGCGGACATCGCCTACAACTACAGACAGTAACTACTCTTCTTGTGGAAGAAATAGTTAAAAAGTGGTTAGAATACTGAGATCTTTGACCACCAGAGGTCAAAGACCCTGGAAAGCAACGGGTTTGAATCCCAATGCCAGAAATGCCATGGTTGCCCGACGCCGTTGGTCGGTGGTTGCATTGTCGTTAAGTCTGCGTGTCTTTGTCCCAGCGGCCAACCCATCCCGCGGGTGGAGTACACGGAGGACGAAAGGACCACCTGGGGCACCGTGTTCAAGGAGCTGAAGACCCTGTACCCGACTCACGCGTGCCGCGAGCACAACCGAGTCTTCCCCCTGCTGGAGGAGTACTGCGGCTACAGGCGGGACAACATTCCGCAGCTGGAGGACGTGTCCCGCTTCCTGCAGTGTGAGTCCATCCTCAACCACGCCCCGTCGTCCAGAACCTGTCGCTGGTTTTGACAAACTTTGTCCCGTGCATCCAATCCTCTCGCAGCCTGTACCGGTTTCCGACTTCGCCCGGTGGCCGGCCTGCTGTCCTCTCGGGATTTCCTCGCTGGCCTCGCCTTCCGGGTCTTCCATTCCACGCAGTACATCCGCCACGGCTCCAAGCCCACATACACACCTGAGCCGTGAGTGGGGAGTGTCAAGTCCAAGTGGATGTTCCGAAAGCAAGAAGGATTAAGTTTGTTTCCGTTTCAGGGATATTTGTCATGAGCTCCTGGGACATGTCCCCCTGTTTGCCGATCCAGGTTTTGCCCAGTTCTCACAGGTAAGAAACCAAAGGGGATGGACTTACTTAGACCTAGCCTTACTGTAAGTCCCCTGCAGAGTTGACCTGTCCATCGGGCAGCAAGATGTCTCCGTTGATTCCAGTTCTGTCTGGTCCGTTGCATGGACCCATGTCGGAGCTAGCCTCATTCTTCTTGGGCTAATGATAGCTTGGAGGCTGCCAAGTTCCGTTTTCAGGACTACTTCACAAGAGTCACAAATGGGTTAGACTACAACCCACCTTCGGGTTCCATCAGTATCAACAACTTTTTTTTCCGAAACAGGAGATTGGTCTGGCTTCCCTCGGTGCTCCAGACGAATACATCGAGAAACTTGCTACGGTAGGTCCAACTGAGCATTGGAGATCCCAGTTTCCGGGTGTTCCAGGTGTTGACAGGCCTTGTTTGTGCAGGTCTACTGGTTCACCGTGGAGTTTGGTCTGTGCAAGCAGGGCTCTGGCATCAGAGCTTTTGGAGCAGGCTTGTTGTCCTCCTTTGGAGAGCTGCAGGTAAGACCCCAGGGTGGGGCCGGGGCCGGGAAGTGGGGTGGCGGTCCACTTGGGTTTAATGTGTCAGGGAAGGATGGAAGGCAAATCAACAGGGGGGTTGGTGCGGCATCTGCACTGATGCGGACTCTGCACCGGTCCGTTTTGGCGAGGCGGGGGCAGAGCAAAGAGGCAAAGCTCTTTGGTGATGCAGGTTCTACGCTCACCTGTGCTCATGAGCTTTGGGTCGTGACCAAAAGGGCAAGATTGCAGGTGCGAGTAGGGTGGCTGGGCTTTGCCTCAGAGAGAACCCGTGTATCCTTGTTCATCTAAACAGTACTGCCTGACCGACAAGCCCAGCCTGCAGCCCTTCGACCCGGAGAAGACCAGCGTCCAAAAGTACCCGATCACAGAGTACCAGCCGGTCTACTTTGTAGCCGAGAGCTTTGACGACGCCAAAGAAAAAGTCAGGTACGTTTGGAATTTGGCCTCCGGCCTCCGTGACCCTCCCTGAACGTTTTGGCCGATGCAGGAAGTTTGCCGGCACCATTCCCCGGCCCTTCTCGGTGCGCTACAACCCGTACACTCAGAGCGTGGAGGTTCTGGACAACACCCAGCAGCTCAGCAACCTGGCCGACAGCATCAACAGTAGGCTCGCCTTTGTCTTCCCGGACTTGGACGTGCAGCTTTCTCACGCACTTGGCGTCTTCTTCTCCTTGCAGGTGAAATGGGAAAATTGTGCGAGGCCCTGCGGAAACTGGAGTGACTTTGCGACGGCGGCCCGAGGCTTAGTATTCTTGCTCGCATAGCAGCTTTTTGTATGATAACACATATCATAACACATGATACCAGGATAAAATAAAGAATATTAGCTTTTTTTTAATTTAGTCAATCATTTGTAGCCGTTAAGATGCCAAACGTGTTATTTTATGAAGTACTCTCATCGCATATTAAAGATGATTTTACATATAATAATCATACTAGCCACTTTTGACCATGTATATTTTATTCATCCTGGTCAGTTGGCAAAATGCATTATTTTGTGTATGAAATATATTTGTGACACAAATAAAGAAAATAATGCAGTGTCATTTGTATTGTCGTTTTAATTGGTGCTTGTTTATTATCACAATAATAAATTATAATAATAATAACAAGCAAATTATAGGGGATGCAATGTTAATTTGTCATTTGTATTTTTTTTATGTTTTTACTCACAATAATAATAAATGATAAATGTAAATAATAAATGATAATAATAATGAGAAAATTACAGTTATTGTGTCATTTGTAGTTTGTCTATTTTTGATTCTTTACCTGCAATACTAATATTATATGACAATAAAAACGGTTCTCAGCGCGCATGTGCGAGTTTCTGCGCATGCCCTTGAGAGCTCAATTGGTTTCAGTGGGTGAATGATAAGAACTGGAGTCAAAGGGCCAAAGGGAAGTTGCTTGGTTGTCATGGCAACAAATCATACACAATGCCTTTTACTGTCACTGTACACGTGTTGAATTATATTTGTGTCCATCAGTGTTGGATATGAGCATCCTTCTACAGGAAATGGTGCATGTTGAATATTATTATAATCAACTATACCTGGTTCAGCCCCCTTCGGCGGACGGCGACGCGGACCGCAAAGCTGTGATTGGTCGGCTTTTCTTCGTACATCATTTCCGGGTTTTACACCCTAAAGAGGCGCCAAAAAGTCCGGCATAATAAAAGAACCGGAGGCGCGTATGATCGAAAAAAGTTGGCAAATAGGAACACTCATACATACAGTATTTATCGTCCGATAGAGTCACAGAGTCCGACGCTCTTTTTTGGGTTTTCTCACCAACCTTCACGCCAAAACCAGTGCTCAGTCCAGCCACATTCACGAACACCAGAGTATCGGTGTTCCAGCACCAACATGTCGCTACAATAAGCTAGCTTAATGTAAATGTCACAATACAATACGCTAGCTTAATGTAAATGTCACAATACAATACGCTAGTTTAACGTTAAAATCACAATATAATACGCTAGTTTAACGTTAATGTCACAATACAATACACAGTTTTACAGTAATGTCACAATACAATACGCTAGTTTAACGTTAATATCACCGGTCGCCATTGTTTACAATCACACCGGAAGCTACCTAGCCAAAGGGCGGGAGCCGTAGATGCTCCCACTCAGGAAGACGCACCCCCCCCTACCGTTTCATAGGAGAATTGCAGGCAGAGCACGTTTTAAATAAATGAAAACTCCGGCGGCTCTGACGTCACTGTAGCATTATTTAGCCTTTCCAACTTCGCAGTTTAATGCTCAGATGTGACTAAAATGAAAAGATTTGTTTACCTGGCGATTATGGCTCTCTGCTGGATGAGATTGTGGAGTATTGTTGGCTGTGACGGGGGAATCTGAAGGTGGACTAGGAGAGACTAGAAGGACGTGTTAGGTTTGGGGGAGAGCTGGGGCATCATGGGAAATACTACACATGTGCTGCAAATGTCAAGAGACTTGAAATGGAAGTGTCTTACACACATGAGTCAGTTTGAAAAATATTATATTTTTGTACACAAGAAGATCACATGACGTGTGTTGGCTACCTAACAAGTTCCTTCTTTGAAAAGAGTCCGGACCTCCATGAAAGAAAGCCCTTGACGGCCACAGACAGCAGCTCCCTTTGGTCCGTGGCCCCAAACCAAGGAGACGAATATTTAGAATAAATATCAACTATCGACATGAAATGCTACAAAGGCGGCCACGTTGTGGAGCACTGATGCATGCTGGGAGCTCCTCTACTTTCAACTACTCGGCTAACGTCCTCCACACGCTGGATCACACGGGTCCAAAAAGTAGAACAAGATGCGTCCAAATATGGGAACGCTTGGATAAGAATAACCCTGACTGCCCTGGCGTGTCGTCTTCCTCGCTCATCATCATCTTGTGAGAGTCCTCGCAGGGTCACGCCGCAGAAAAGTATGCTAACATGCTAACTAACGTCTAAACCCTTTGAAATGCATCCAACCTGAAGGGGAAAAGTCACAAACATCCACAGCCCCCCTCCTGTGAGAGTCCTGGCGGCGGCACGGCGGGGGCAGTCCTGACAGCACTAGCTCCTCCTCCTGGTCAGTATTTATTGATGCCAAAGAGGCGCACGCCGTGCAGCTGAGGAAGTTTGGGAATGAGCACGGTGAGCAGCGACACCGTGTTGACCACAAAATGGACCCGGTCGTATTTGGTGTAAAAGCTGGTGAGGATGTACCTGCAACACACACACACACACACACACATGAGTATATTCTATCTACGCTGCCAAGACGGGCTGCTGAGGGAATAGAAAAGTAAGAAAAAGGAAGGAAAGCTCAGTGAAACGATGCGCAGATCCAGTGTTTATCAGCCAACGTATCGGCAAACACGGTAAACACATTAGCAAACATACCATTAGCATCAGCAAAATAGCAAAAAAAAAAGAGTATGAGTAAACATTCCGTCTGATGTGTTCATGGCCCCACAAAACCGTCTGACATCACATACTCCTCACGGTACGCAAAACTCGTGTGTGACCACAATATCATACTCATAATCAACAATAATAACCGCGTAGCGAGCCATTGGCTGATACGCTTCTCGTTACATATATTAATGCATATTATAGCAGACAAAGTGAAAGTGAAAAAGTGCGAATGTAAAGGAATCGGGGTGACTTACAAGACGATGGGCGTGATGGTGAGGAACTTGCGCGACGCCGTGAACTGCACGCCGTAGTCCATCTGCTCCCAGTGCGTGAGGAGGCGGGCCTTGCCCTGGTCGGGCGTCTCAAAGGGCGTGCCTTTGACGGTGTGCAGGAGCAGGTACATGCACTGCGGCAAACACACCTTCAGTCCAGCCAGCATCACAAACACCACAACCGCGATGGCCTACCAGGTTGTGGATGAGGTTGGTGAGGGTCCACACCACCGGCACGCTGGCGAAGGGGATGCTGAGCAGGATGACGTGCAGCAGGCCGATGCCCAGGATGTAAGACAGCCACATGCCGCGGCTGTTCATGACGCGGGTGTTGGGGTTCACCTCGCTGTGCGCCGTGCCCACATTCATGGCGGCACGCAGCTGGGACTTGAAAAACAAACATTTACATAGATTCGTTTTTTTTTAATTACCAACTTCAATTGTACAAAAAGTGCTATTCTACACAACAATATCAACATAAATAAGAAAAAGAGTAAATAACAAAGAAAGGGATGTTTACATAGATTTGTGTCTTCAAAACAACACACATGTATTCATTATGACACCTGCCAGCCAATCAGAGAGCAGAGTACTCAAGATCTTCCGCTAAATTTGACCAGTGCCCTTTGACCCGGTTGCACAACCCCGCCGGGCAGCTGCGGTCAGAAGTAAACAATGGCGACGCCGTGGCGTACGTACCTTACCTTGTTAGCAGCTAGCTACAACGGCTACGACAATCGCCATACAAACAGGCGAATAACGAAGGTGTATTTTTTAAAATGTCTCCGGTACCGACCTGCCAAGGCTCAATCCGCTATCCTGCTCGCGTACTTGGCTAGGCTGTCTCTTATGTAAGGCGCCGAACTCTCCGTCAGCCACCAGCTAGCATCTTCACGGCTCCCGTCAGTGAACAGTCCCAGTCGGCAGCAGAAACAACCGTCGGCTTTTGACTTTCTTTTTCTTCTTGTTGGCCTTCTTCTCGCCCAGCAGCTGCTGACAACAAGGCACAACAGCCAGCCTTTGGCCCACTGACGTCATCTCTACTCGCCCCCGCGGACACAGGGCTGCCCGGACCACGCCCACCAGCTTCGCACCCGTCTTTGGTTGGTCGGATTGGGTCACGCGGCCATCGCTGGCCAATCACGAGAGATTTTGTCGGAAAAAATGAGGTGGGTAAACGCCTCCTGACGTCACAAGCAAGGGCTGACTGATGATAAAACGGTTTCAAAAGGCGTACAGTATGAATACGATCATCAATAAAAGCCTCATTTACGAGCAAAAATCTAAACGACAGTTATTAATAATTATAATATAAAGAAATCACGACACAAATATACCTATTCTTATTATGATGCAATGTAGAGTTATTTTTAAAACCACAACAACATAATGAAACTAATTTGAAACTGAATACGGTAGTACTTATTTAGCATTTACACTTTATGTACTTTGTAAATTCATAATATTTTGTTGTATCAGGAAATCTACTTTCAGCAATTTGTGGAGTTGTGAACAATAACTGAAATGCGGTTTAATAGAGTTGAGTTGTTTTTATTCTATCATTTTAAAAATGTGGTTGTATTAAAAAATATATATTTTTCAGGAAATAAAAAATGCAAATAAAATATAATTGATCAGGTTGTAATCCAATCACTAAAAATATTTTTTGTTCCAAAAAAATTCATGTTGTTTCAGAAATAAAAAAAATATTTTGCTTGGGTATTTGTTAATGTTTACCCTTTTACCCCATCAAAATAATAGTAATCATTTATTTTTTTTTATTCTCCAGAAAATGGACAAAAATCATTTTTGTTTTAAAAAATTAACAAAACATATTATGAAAAATTACCAAATTGTCCATAGGAACGAATGTGGGTGTGAATGGTTGTTTATCTGTGATTGGCTGGCCACCAGTCCAGGGTGTACCCCGCCTCTCACCTGGAAACAGCTGGGATAGGCTCCAGCATGGCTGCGAAAATATATGGATGGATGAACAATAAAATGTGAATAAATATAGTTTAGCTGTTTATATCCAATCATTAAAAAATTGCTTGTGTTCCAGAAAATATCAAAAATTTATTTTTGATTCAGGAAATTAACAAAAAAAATATTGTGTTTGTGTATTTGTTTTTAAAAAATAAAACAAAACGTGAATAAACATAGATGAGCTATTTTTGACCAATGATAAAAAAATATAGAATTTGGATTGGTATCCCAGAAAAGCACCCAAAAAATTTCAGAAAATTAATTTTTAAATATTTTTTTTGTTAAAAACAACACAAATTAATTTTGGTTTGTATTCCAGAACAAAAAAACTCCAAAGCAATAATACCTAGATCATTTGAAAACAAAATATGGTAGTACTTATTCAGTGTTTACAATATTCTGACCTCCCCAAATGGCTTTGGTCAAAGATCATCTATTAAAGACAGATGCATAACAAAAACTAGTGCAGTACTGGATGCCCACACTAGACGATGATTTCAACACATCTCCTGTATTGTGTTCCCATGCAGCAAATGTATGTCATGCTGTGTTGTGGCATCAGTGACGAGAGAAAGTGGAGCTCCAGTGTCAACCAAAGTGTGTGTCGTGAAAACTTGATCCGTCCACACAAAAGAAGGCTGCTGCGTGTGATGTGGACACGCCTGGAGGCCAAAAAGATGACTGACAAGACGCTTCTGTGCTTCCAGAATCAAAGATCAACGGTGTCGTGTTCTGGTTCTTGCTAATTCAGGCCCGGTGTCGCCCCGGGCCAAAGAGGTGGACTGTGTTCTGCTAGCACGCCGTGTCACGCGACACCCCGACCTCTGCCGCCGGGCGTCACTGCCCGTGATGGGCACCATCAAACAGATCGGGCCAGCTGACTCACTGAAGATCATAGCCACGGGCGGCATGGCGGCGGTTGGGCTATGTTGCACCTGAGATGTGCTCACGCTGCGTAGCAGTGCTGTGAGATCACCAGGAGACATTGAACTCATCGCTGGAACGCTAACAAGCAAACATTAGCGCCATTAGCGTCCCCCGCCAGCAGCATTAGTGGACTACACTGCGTGGAGGAGCCTTGGCAATATTGGAAGTGATACACTGGGTGTCACGTGGCTCACTAGCATTGTTTCAGGGTGCTGGGCCACCAGCAGGGGGCGCCAGCAACATACGTTCAGCTTCCACAGACTTGGAACACAACAAATGCGACGTTTCAGAGAATAAATACAATCATCTGCTTTTTTCCAACATCTTTCTTAATAGAGATTTGATTTTACTTGAAGATGTTTATCTTTATAATATTTTTAATGATGTGTATTTGCCAAAAACATGGAAAATGAAATGGTTGAGACGCCGTTTCTCATTCATTGAAAAATATATAATTTTGGTTTGTGCTTCCGAAAATGTAAAAAAAATATTTTTTATAATTATCTAATACATTTTATAATTAAATAATATTATATAATTAAATTCTATAATTAATACAAATATTTTTGTTTGGTTATTTGTAGAAAACAACATTCATCCATTTTCTGTCACTTATCCTTACTCGGGTCGCAGGGGTGCTGGAGCCTATCCCAGCTGTCTTGGGGCGAGAGGCGGGGTACACCCTGGACTGGTGGCCAGCCAATCACAGGACACATATAGACAAACAACCATTCACACTCACATTCATACCTATGGACAATTTGGAGTCGCTAATTAACCTAGCATGTTTTTGGAATGTGGGAGGAAACCGGAGTACCCGGAAAAAAGCCACACAGGCAAACATGCAAACTCCACACAGAGATGCCCAAGTTAGAAATCGAACCCAGGTATTGCTGATCTCCTGACTGTGTGGCCTACATGCTAACCACTCATCCACCGTGCAGCCTAAAAACATGAAAAATGAAAATTGAAATGTGAATAAATATGTCTGCGCTGTTTTTACCCAGTCACGAAAAAAATCAAAGAATTTAGGGTTGTGTTCCCAAAATGGACATTATTTATGTTTCAGGACATCCTTACACGTGCCCCCCCCCTCCCTTTGTCATGAAATGAAATGCTAATGCTAATGCTAATAGTTGAGCTGTTTAGCAAGAATATGTCAACGCTGCTCTGCTCTCGTGTCATAAAAGGTCACCAGAAGAGGGCATGCAGCCCCTCCCCTCACCCGGATTGGGGGCTAAGGTGGGGGCTGGGGGGTGGACTTGTGACCCGGGATGGTGTCCTGGCTGGAAAAGGCCGATGGTGCAGGGAGTCCATTATCGGGCCCGGAGGAAGCTGAGGATTAGAACAGCAAAGAATTTCAATAAAAGAAGTGTCTGTTTGGGGGCTGGGGAGGCGGGTGGGGAGGGGTACCCCCCTTCCCCCCGCCCCATTGTCCCAGCAGTGATTGAGAGCAAGAGGAGGGGAGTGGGACGGCATTGTGTTCACAGTTCCTCAGAAGGTGCTGCTTATTAGGGGGGATGGCTGACTACAAAGTCTGTGACATGTAGTCCTCTTCTGTCCCCCCCGGGGCCCGGACCCCCCCCTTGTTTACGAGTGCCATGAATCCACCCCACTCAATGACACCAACCTGCACTGCCGCACTTTGTGGGGCTTAAGTGTCCTTTAATTAGGACGCCTCTGTGTCCGGCACACACACACACACGCACACACACACACACGCACACACACACACACACGCACACACACACACAGTGAAGTGTTTGCTACTCTAATGAAACCAAGAGTTGTGGTCCTCTTTGTCCCCATTCTTAAAAAGTCCTGACAAAGGCTTCCATATGATCCCAAACACTTAACGGGACGGCCGCTGCGCTCATGTGACCTATGCTCGCTTTTTTAGATACACCCCCCCCCCCAAGACCCCCGCCCTCCTGCCACATCTCGAAGACAATAAAGCATCCAATAACTACAACAGTCACTTTTATTGCAAATGTTTTGGTCCGAAATCTTGAAACAAAAATCTCCTTTTTTTTCTCATTAAAAGGGGACCCATGATGCCTTTCCCCCTTTCTGATCAATAAATGTAGTTAGGATGTTGGAATCTGGTGTTCAAACATGCCGAAGGTTCAGATCCATCAGGTTTGAGGATTTGGATGTGAGCCCTGAAAGAAGTTTGGGATGGCTGAAAACGCTCCGTTTCAAAAGGCGTGGTAAAAACCGCTCCTTTGTGATGTCACAGAGGGCTGACTGCCTTATATGGGCGTGGCTATGTGGTTATGGTGTATAGCTGCTCGATGGGAGTCCACTACTCAATACAAAAGGGACAAAAATTAATTTAACCTTTAATTTACGAGAATAAAATGTCATGTTATGAAAATAGTCATAAATGTACAAGAAAAAAGTAGTACATTTATGAGAATAACATAGTAAATCTACAAGGTAAAAGTCCTAATAATATGAGTTGTTCATTTGTGAGAGTAAAGTCATTCATTTACAAGAAAAAAATTGTAAATTTTAGGGAAAAACTGTCGTAAATTTCCAATAATAAAGTTGTAAATGTACAAGAAAAAAATCATAAAATTACAAAAATAGTAGGAAATGTCCGAAAATCAAGTGGTACATTTCCAAGAGTAAAAAAAAGGCGTTACGTTACTCTGGTAAATTTATGTCCTGATATTATGATGATGTCATATGGGTTAGCGGGAAGGAAGGAAGGAAGGAAGGAAGGAAGGAAGGAAGGAAGCAAACGTTCCTCCTGCTTCAGGCAAGCTTTTATTTAGGATGGCAGCAAAACAGATTAGCATGTCTAGCCCTTCTCACTTCCGCCTTCCTGACCCCGCCCCCTGCACACGCCCAAGGCCAAAGGTCACACGAGTCCCCCCTTCTCATAGCTGTCTCAAAGAATGCCTGTTAGGTAAAGTTACCAAAAGCAAAACAGCAGAAATGGAAAAAAAACAGCTGTAATTTGACAAGCGGAGTACAGCGGAGTACAGTGTAGTACAGCGTAGTACAGCGTAGTACAGCGTAGTACAGCGTAGTACAGCGTAGTACAGCGTAGTACAGTGTAGTACAGTGTAGTACAGCGTAGTACAGCGAAGTACAGCGTAGTACAGCGTCCCTTCGCTACATCACAGATTCCCTCGTGTCATTTTTAAGTGTTGTGATTGTGGAGAGTGGAGGTGTGTTATTGTATTTACCACTGCTACCAGTAGAGGGCGGTGTATGCTAATGTGGGAAGTCATCCATCCATCCATCCATCCATCCATCCATCCAATGTAATCTCTGTCAGGCTTTATTTTCCCAGATCTCCCCAGAGTGGAGTCCAGTCTTGGGCTCCAATGATGGTGCTAAAAACGTCCCAAACGTTGATTCCAAGAGTCCCAGTGCGAGGGCGGCCATGCTGGCGCTCGCCGATATCACATTGTCATGTGATTTACGGAGCAGCATAAAAGTTCCTCTTGGCCTGCGGCGCTCCAGAAGAAGTCATGCGGACCGTAAATATTCCCAAATTGTATGGTGAAAGGGGGGGGGGGTATTGAAGGCAAGTATGAGGGTGTGATGTAAAAGACCTAAGTAGCTTTTAAAACGGAATTCATGGTGGGGGGGTGGGGGGGGGGTGGATCAGGGGCCAAGTCATTTTTGGGCGGCCATTGTGCGAGGAGCTTGCAGGGCTGAAAGGAAGAGAGGCAAAGCGAGGATGCGAACATGGGAACTCGGGGGAAAGATGGCGGCGGCGTGGGGGCGCGGGGGCGGGGGGTGGTCGGGTACGTGAAAGGGAGCTGGGCGGGGCGGGGCGTGTTCGGCAAGTTTGTCGCTACAGCTCAGTGTGTGTCGATAGCCTCCTAATCCGGATTTTATTGGCTGCCTGTGTCCGGGGGTGGGGGGGTGGGATGGGGGGGGGGGGCGGGCGGGGGTGTCAACACATGTCCTCTTTTGTGCTAATACGCTGATTAGGCCTGAGAAAGAGACGGACCTACTTACGGCCTTTCTCAGGTCACCGTAGAAACCGGCCCAGTAGGGGACCTCATTGACACCCCCCACACACCGAGCCCCCCCCCCCCCCACGCACGCTCATTGGGAGATCTGGCTGCGTCGTTCCTGACCCCGGACCGCTGGGATCCTTCCAGAAGTGTTCGCCTCCGCTCGGGAAACACGCTTCCAACGTTGTTCGGCGGCAAACCGCAGACTGACTCCCGCGCCCGCGCTCATGAATTACAACACTGTCACATTCCCGCAGGCCGCCCCCCCGGCCCCCGGGCCCCGGCAGCGTCCAAGTCCCGGCGCTGAGCTCGGCACATTTCTGATGATGTCGTAATACGCGACAATGCCGGTGATGGAAAACAGACCTGCCTCGTTGTCACATGACACATCAACACCGCCCCCCCCCCAGTCCCCACCCCGGGGCCTGCTCCTCGGGGTCTTTGTTGTGGGCTCATAAAAGGTGGTGGTAGGGAAGTAGGGCCACTTCACTCCTGACCTCCACGCCGCTCGCCTCCTCCACGGCGAGGGTCCTCCTCCGAGGGATGGCCCCAGGTGTCGGGGGTGGTCTCGGGGTCCGGGTGGGGCAAGAGGCCAGGACAACAGCACGTTCCCACCTCCACGTCCAAAGGATTCTAATTAGTTCCCATCACGCTGGGCCATATTTCATCCGCTTTCATCACCTCAACATGATCTCATTAAAAAGTCCTGAACCGATTCCGACCTTTGCTACTTGGAAGCTCGACTCTTCCAGGCCGGCTTCCATATGGCCGCTCTCTCGCTCGCTCGCTCTCTCGCTCGCTCTCTCTCCGTGTCAGGTGATCCGCCTCCATGAAAACACTCGTCTTTTTACAGCACGTGAGCGTCGCCATGATGTCGCCCGCCAGCAGCCGCTAGAAACACGTCTCCACCCGCCGCCGCCCACCCGGCCCATGGCCACCCGGCGTGGAGCCGCCGCTGTCGTCACACGGTTCCCTAGACGACGGTGAGGCTAACGGCAACACAATGTTTCTAAGTCTTAATGGCTTTTTTTCCCTCTTATTATATCTTATATCTTATCTTATCTTATTATAATAGGAATGTAAAGGTGACTATAGGGGTGTTATGTCATGTTGAGAGCGCTCTAATAATGTTAAAAATTTATTGTATGAAGGCCACAAACAGGTTTTCTGTCTTATTTTCTCACGTTATGGCTACTATAATGGGTAATAGAAGTGTAAAGGCGACTGTAGGGATGTTATTTTATGTCTAGAGGGCTCTAATAATGATAAAAAATGCACTTTAGAAGGCCGTAAACAGATTTTCCATGTCTTATTTCCTCTACTATTTTGTATAATAGGAATGTAAAGGTGACTATAGGGGTGTTATGTCATGTCGAGAACGCTCTAATAATGTTAAAAATGTATTTAGAAAGCAATGAACAGGTTTTCTGTCTGATCTTCTCATGTTAATATAATGGGTAATAGAAGTGTAAATGTGACTGTAGGGATGTTATTTTATGTCTAGAGGGCTCTAATAATGATAAAAAATGCACTTTAGAAGGCCGTAAACAGATTTTCCATGTCTTATTTCCTCTTTTAATGTCTACTATATTGGGTAATAAGAGTGTAAAGGTGACTATAGGGGTGTTATGCCATGTCGGGAGCGCTCTGTTTTGTTTGTTTTTTTTAATTTTTTTTCTGTAAATGTTAAAAATGTATTTAGAAGGCCATGAACACGTTTTCTGTCTTATTTTCTCCTGCTACTGTATTGGGTAAGAGAATTGTAGCGGTGACTGTAGGGGTGTTATTTCATGTCTAGAGGGCTCTAATAATGGTAACAACTGTATTTAGAAGGCCGTAAACATGTCTACTATATTAGGTAATAAGAGTGTAAAGGTGACTATAGGGGTGTTATTTCATGTCTAGAGGACTCTAACAATGTGAAAGGGTATTTAGAAGGCGGTAAAGAGGTTTCCTATGTATGGTTTGTTTCTCATATTACGACTTGCTGCTACTCAATGTTGACAATATTCCTCCAATATCGTTATTCTCGTAAAATCACCACTTTTGCCTCATTAATTATATATTAATTATCTGTCAATATTAAGTCATATTTAGAAAATTACCGTCAATTTTTCCATTTGTGCTGTTTATTTTTGCAGGTATTTTAACTTTCTTCATGTAAATTCAGCAACTTTATTCTTCTAACATTATACATTTTCCCCAAATTACAACAATTGACTTCATAGTTCTACTTTATATTATCTCGTTATTGTCTACATTAACTAGGATTTCCGTGAAAATGTGTTTTCTCAATATTTGGACTTGATTGTCGTGAAATCCTGATGTTTCCGGCGTACTTTTGGGCAGGCCTGCTTCCGGCCCGACGTTGACGTGTGGAATCGGTGCGGCGTTCCAACAATAAAGGACGTCTTTCTTTCCGTTTCTCACTTTGAGGTACCAGTCTCTGTCCGCCAATCAACACGCTACGCTGTGACTAGCTCCGCCCACCAAAAGCACCTTCCACAAGTTTTGACAATGAAAATGCAAAGCGGGGGCACTGCTGGGCGGGTGTGATGCGTCCTCACTTCCTGCGTGCTGGTGGTGGTGGGGGGGGGGTTGGTTGATATTCAAACATTTGTCATGAATAACAAGAAGTTTGGTAGGAAGACACGGCGCTTGAACTTTCCACGCCTTCATCAAACGTCTCCTCAACGCAGCCAGCAGATCCCAATCAGCGGCGCCGTTTGATCTTCTGCGGTCTCCATGCTGATCAGTTTCCTCGTGTGTGAATCAGACCACTGCAGGCTATCCATCACAGGAGTCCCGCCCTCCGTCTACCCCCGCCCCCTCCATGTCCCGCGGCCGCTTGCCCCTCATCCCATCACAATGACAATGGGGATGATGTAAAAAAAAAAAAAAAAGTGTCGCCTTTGGGCCGCCGGAGCGCCGCATGCCTGGCCCGGCCACCGCCGCACTTTATGGCTTTATTGTGGCCCCTTTTATGTGCTCCCCCCACTGGGGCGGGCGGGCAACAATTTGGAAAATTCACTGTATTACCCCCCCGCCCCCCTTTTCAACAGCCGTCAGCGGGCCCGGGGAAGGCGTGCGGCGACATGCGTCCCCGAACCGATATCCGGATCAATTAGTCAGGGTGGAAGCTTCCAGAAGACAAGTTACCTTCTTCATGTGCCCCTCCCTCTTTGGCCCCTCCCTCGCTCTTTCTCTTCCACATGACCAGGGGGTGGCGTGTGATTGACAGATGGGAAGGAATAATAATTTTTTTTTCGTAACCTAAGGCCATCTCCTGTGATTGGCTTGCCAGCTGACACCCCCCCCCCCCATTTAATATTCAGCCTGTGGATGAGGCATCCTGAGGGAGAAAAAGTGGAGAGAGAGGAAGACATCTACCTTAGGGAGGAAAAGAAGCTCAGAGAGAGAGAGAGAGAAAGAGAGAGAGAGAGAGAGGAGGGAAGGAAGGAAGGAAGGAGAGGAGCGTCACTCACTTTTCCTTCTCCCAGCCACCAGGATCCCCTCACACTTCCCTGGGCCGACACGGACCGAAGGACTCTTGTCGCTTTTTGGGGTGCAGTCAGAATCGCCAATTGTTCATCGGGAAGCGGAGCCCCCAGGAGCTGCCGATCCTCCGCCAAGGCTGGCCCCATGGATTTCTACCTGCTTGGATATTTCATGTGTGTGTGGCTGTGCGGCTCGCGGGTGCTGGGGGGCTATCCCATCTGGTGGTGAGTACCAATGAAGGGGGTCCCGGGAGGCCCGCTGGTGGTTTTGGAGTTGTGACCAACTTGTTTTCAGGAAGGGGCGCAGTGCGGATGGAAGGTACTTTCTAAAAGCAAACCGAACCTCGATCCCGTTCCTGCTGGTTGACGGGAACGTAGCGGGAAGTGACATGTGGACTTTCCAGAGCGTGAGCGATGCGCTACGAGCGCCACGACGCCGTCGGTAGCCCAGCGTGAGCATGTGGCCCGCTCCCGAGCGCCGGCATCGTCTTCTGCTTCCATTTAGCCGGCGGGCGGCCGCCAAGCGCTGGAGGGGCCCCGGGACCGCCGCGCACGAGCCACAAAGGGCCGGGCTCGGCCGGCTAACGTGACAGCGGTGTCGTGTTCGTTAAAACAATGCGCGGCGGCTCTTGACGAATTTGGCGGCGTGGCTCCAGGTGACGGCGCAGGTGAGCCGAGGAATGAAGCGGCCGGAAAAGGTGCCGGGTTTCAGAGAGGGCTCCTCCCGCCGCTCTCCGAGGGGCCGTAAATTTGGACTCCTTACGAGAGACGGCGTGTTGACAAGGGGGGGGGGTCTAAGGCTCATCAAGGCGACGTCGCCCCAGGAAGAAAAAGTTCCATTTGTCCCCGTCCTTCCCCGTCCGTTCCTGGCAGCATGCTCCGTTTGGGGATTTTTTTGGGACGCTCGGCTGGATCCTTTCGGAATGTCGCACAGGCGTTTGCGGCATCACCATCACACCGCACGGCCGCCACAGGATGTTAGAATCCAATAAGCGTTATTCCCCTTAATCCTTAGTTCTCATCGCAACACATACCCACTTAGTAGTACATACTAACTCTACGATGATAAGTAGATAGATGCTTAGGGCTAACCCTAACAAATATAAGTAGATAGATACTTAGGATTAACCCTAACAAATATAAGTAGATAGATACTTAGGATTAACCCTAACAAATATAAGTAGATAGATACTTAGGACTAACCCTAACAAATATAAGTAGATAGATACTTAGGGCTAACCCTAACAAATATAAGTAGATAGATACTTAGGGCTAACCCTAACAAATATAAGTAGATAGATACTTAGGACTAACCCTAACAAATATAAGTAGATAGATGCTTAGGGCTAACCCTAACAAATATAAGTAGATAGATACTTAGGATTAACCCTAACAAATATAAGTAGATAGATACTTAGGACTAACCCTAACAAATATAAGTAGATAGATACTTAGGACTAACCCTAACAAATATAAGTAGATAGATACTTAGGGCTAACCCTAACAAATATAAGTAGATAGATACTTAGGACTAACCCTAACAAATATAAGTAGATAGATACTTAGGATTAACCCTAACAAATATAAGTAGATAGATACTTAGGACTAACCCTAACAAATATAAGTAGATAGATACTTAGGATTAACCCTAACAAATATAAGTAGATAGATACTTAGGACTAACCCTAACAAATATAAGTAGATAGATACTTAGGACTAACCCTAACAAATATAAGTAGATAGATACTTAGGACTAACCCTAACAAATATAAGTAGATAGATACTTAGGACTAACCCTAACAAATATAAGTAGATAGATACTTAGGACTAACCCTAACAAATATAAGTAGATAGATACTTAGGGCTAACCCTAACAAATATAAGTAGATAGATACTTAGGACTAACCCTAACAAATATAAGTAGATAGATACTTAGGACTAACCCTAACAAATATAAGTAGATACTTAGGACTAACCCTAACAAATATAAGTAGATAGATACTTAGGACTAACCCTAACAAATATAAGTAGATAGATACTTAGGACTAACCCTAACAAATATAAGTAGATAGATACTTAGGACTAACCCTAACAAATATAAGTAGATAGATACTTAGGGCTAACCCTAACAAATATAAGTAGATAGATACTTAGGATTAACCCTAACAATGTAAGTAGATAGATACTTAGGATTAACCCTAACAAATATAAGTAGATAGATACTTAGGGCTAACCCTAACAAATATAAGTAGATAGATACTTAGGATTAACCCTAACAATGTAAGTAGATAGATACTTAGGATTAACCCTAACAAATATAAGTAGATAGATACTTAGGACTAACCCTAACAAATATAAGTAGATAGATACTTAGGGCTAACCCTAACAATGTAAGTAGATAGATACTTAGGACTAACCCTAACATATATAAGTAGATAGATACTTAGGGCTAACCCTAACAAATATAAGTAGATAGATACTTAGGGCTAACCCTAACAAATATAAGTAGATAGATACTTAGGACTAACCCTAACAAATATAAGTAGATAGATACTTAGGACTAACCCTAACAAATATAAGTAGATAGATACTTAGGACTAACCCTAACAAATATAAGTAGATAGATACTTAGGACTAACCCTAACAAATATAAGTAGATAGATACTTAGGACTAACCCTAACAAATATAAGTAGATAGATACTTAGGACTAACCCTAACAAATATAAGTAGACAGATACTTAGGACTAATCTAACAAATATAAGTAGACAGATACTTAGGATTAACCCTAAGCATCTAACATTACTAACATTATTGGCATAATTTGACACCAGTATGGGATATATCGATAAAAAGCCAATGTCGAGGGTAGGGTAGGGTAGGGTAGGGTAGGGTAGGGTAGGGTTAGACCTAATCCTAATCTCTAGGGTAGGGTAGGGTAGGGTAGGGTAGGGTTAGACGTAATCCTAATCTTTAGGGTAGGGTAGGGTAGGGTAGGGTAGGGTAGGGTAGGGTAGGGTAGGGTAGGGTAGAGTTAGACCTAATCCTAATCTCTAGGGTAGGGTTAGGATTAGGTCTAATCCAAGAGTTAGAGTTAGAGTAACCGTAAAGTTAGGGTAGAGATTCCTAATCCTAATCCTAGAGATTAGGTAGTAGTAGTAGTATTATACTACTATTAATATTATTAGTAGCAGTAGTAGTAGTATTATTAGTACTATTGGTATTATTATTAGTGGTAGCATTATTATTATTATTATTATTATTATTAGTAGTAGTAGTAGTCGTACTATTAATATTATTATTAGTAGTAGTAGTATTATTAGTATGATTAGTATTAGTACTATTGGCATTATTATTATTAGTAATAGTATTATAATTAATATTATTATTATTATTATTATTATTATGGTCCCTACTTTATGGGTCCTTCAGGAAAGACCTGAGGAGGTTGACCAAAGCGTCCAGCCTGCACACACACCTCTCCAGCGTGACCCCCCAGCAGCTAAACTGGAGCTCTAGAGTCCATCTCCGGGTCTCAGGAATGTCATTATCTGACAGCCCCCCCCCCACCCCCCCATCCTGAATCAGGGCCTGGATGGTTAGCGAAGGGATCACTTTAAATGATTCCCACTGTGAAAGGATCAAGGATGTCGGGCTGTTATTCCCCAGCCGCAAAGGGTAACCGGGGGGGTGAGGACTGGGTCTGGTGGGTGCTCGGGCCGCAGGTGGACTTCCTGTCCGGTGTAGACCTGAGCCAGGTGAGCTCCGTAGGAGAGTGGCGTTTCAAAGCAGTCCTAATCTGGGCCACCATCAAAGCCCAGGCAGCGAGCTCACGTAGGAAATGACAAAGCGACCCCCCCCCAAGCACCCCCCCCATAGCCATGCATGGCTATTAGCGGCGGTAAAAGACAGGCCGGGCCAGTTCCTCAAAGGGGAACCTTCTGCGGCCGCAGGCAAGGAGCTCATTAGGACCAGCACGCACACACATCATAGTTAAGGTCTTCATTAGCTGCTCCATCTCGCCTGCTGGACACCTTCGTTATTGGTGGAGACCAACGGGGTCAATGCACCGATCACACCTGATCACACCCGATCACACCCGATCACACCCGATCACACCCGATCACACCTGTGCAGCCTCTGGCACCCCGGGCTCAATGACCTAGGTCAAAGTACGCTAGGTATCTGACATAGCCGTTAGCCGTCTTCAACAACCAAACACAAGATGAGGACCGGGGGCTCACAGCACAGCTCCACCCCCCCCCCCACCCCCCCACGGACACGCCCACATTTGACCATGAACGGTCCATGCACGTACCTCATGAACGCTGCGGCCATATTTAATCAGCCTTGGTTGCATTCGGCTGGCTTGGCTTCTTCTTCTCCAAGATGAAAAAGTGGAACTTCACCCAAACGGAGGTGGACATCTTAGTTGGAGATCTGGAGCCCATAGAAACATCAGATATGGGGGATATAGCGTTAGCATAACAAGAGGAAGACTAGCGAGTCTGCAGTCAACAGAAGTAAAACATTGCGGGTGGGTGGGGGTGGGCGGGGGTGGGGGGCAAGGCACACCTTTCTATTTTTAGTCAGCATGTTTGTACATTTTAGATCATACAAGATCACATCAATCACTTTCATTTTTGCTCTCCAAAAGGACGGCCCGTTATTAGCGCCCTCTTTTTTATCTCTTTCTATATCTTTAGAATGCACGGAAAAGGAAATGTCTCACATTAGGATTGTGGATGATTCCAAAATAAGTACTCATGACACCAAAGGAAGTATGAAAACCAAATGGAAGTAGTCATTTAATAAAATACTCTTATCATGCTGCTGAATACACCACTCAGAAATATTAGTAGTAGTCGTAGTATTATCACGCTGCTGCCATTGATAAATAACCCACTGAGAAATATTGGTATTATTCGTAGTATTATTATTATGCTGCTGTCATAGATGACAAATATTAGTATTATTAGTAGTATTATTATTCTGCTGCCATAGATGACAAATATTAGTATTATTAGTAGTATTATTATTCTGCTGCCATAGATAAATAACCCACTGATAAATATTAGTATTATTAGTAGTATTATTATGCTGCTGTCATAGATGACAAATATTAGTATTATTAGTAGTATTATTATTCTGCTGCCATAGATAAATAACCCACTGATAAATATTAGTATTATTAGTAGTATTATTATTATGCTGCTGTCATAGATGAGACATATTAGTATTATTAGTAGTATTATTATGCTGCTGTCATAGATGAGAAATATTTGTATTATTTGTAGTAGTATTACTATTATTATGCTGCTGTCATAGATAAATACACCACTCAGAAATATTAGTATTAGTCGTAGTAGTATCACGCTGCTGTCATCGATAAATAAACCACTGAGAAATATTAGTATTATTAGTAGTATTATTATGCTGCTGCCATAGATGACAAATATTAGTATTATTAGTAGTATTATTATGCTGTTGTCATAGATGAGAAATATTTGTATTATTTGTAGTATTACTATTATTATGCTGCTGTCATAGATAAATAACCCACTGAGAAATATTAGTATTATTAGTAGTATTATTATGCTGCTGCCATAGATGACAAATATTAGTATTATTAGTAGTATTATTATGCTGTTGTCATAGATGAGAAATATTTGTATTATTTGTAGTATTACTATTATTATGCTGCTGTCATAGATAAATAACCCACTGAGAAATATTAGTATTATTAGTAGTATTATTATGCTGCTGCCATAGATGAGAAATATTAGTATTATTAGTAGTATTATCATGCTGCTGTCATAGATGAGAAATATTAGTATTAGTAGTAGTATTATCATGCTGCTGTCGTAGATGAGAAATATTAGTATTATTAGTAGTATTATGATGGTGCTGCCATAGATGATAAATATTAGTATTATTAGTAGTATTATGATCATGCTGCTGTCGTAGATGAGAAATATTAGTATTATTAGTAGTATTATCATGCTGCTGTCATAGATGAGAAATATTAGTATTATTAGTAGTATTGTCATGCTGCTGTCATAGATGAGAAATATTAGTATTAGTAGTAGTATTATGATGGTGCTGCCATAGATGAGAAATATTAGTATTATTAGTAGTATTATTATCATGCTGCTGTCATAGATGAGAAATATTAGTATTAGTAGTAGTATTATGATGGTGCTGTCATAGATGAGAAATATTAGTATTATTAGTAGTATTATGATGGTGCTGTCATAGATGAGAAATATTAGTATTATTAGTAGTATTATCATGCTGCTGTCATAGATGAGAAATATTAGTATTATTAGTAGTATTATGATGGTGCTGCTGTAGATGAGAAATATTAGTATTAGTAGTAGTATTATGATGGTGCGGCCGTAGATAAATAACCCACTGAGAAATATTCCAACATGGCGACCAGAACCGGTTCCAGGGACCCAGACTCAAACACAGGCAGCCATGAAGTCCCAGCATAGCCAGTAAGGGAGCCCCCCAGGAGAGTTGGTAGATGGGCGGTAGATCACAATAGACTGCTTGGTAGATGATCAACATTCATATTTCAAATGGTTTTGGAAAAGGATGTGGGGGCCCTAATGACTGGTTTTATCTTGGGCCCCCAAACGGGCCCCCAAATGACCAAACGGGCCCTTGGTTGTCATGAGCACTTGGCAGCTCTCGAACTCTTGTGGCAGGTCAACCCCAAGACCTTGCGAGTCCAGAGACCAGACACATTTGTTGTTTGGAGACTTTAGGACCGTACCGGGACCGCGTCTGACCGGGAATCCAACCTCGTGTTCCACCGACGTCATCCGTCGACATCCATTTCTACATCCGCTCTCCGTGTCCGTCGTCCCGCTGCAGGTTCACAAGTTTACACGGTGTTCAGTCTCCACTCGTGTGACTGCAGGGCCTCCTTGTCCCGACGCCGCACTCTCTGCGCGGCAGGAACGGGGGCGGGTAGAAACCCTCCCGACAGGTTGGAACATTCGTCAGTGGTCCCGTCATTTTTTTTTTAATCAGATCAGCCAGGAGCTCTTGGACTACAAATCAAGAGTATGCAGAAGAAGAAGTTCCTCCACCGGGAGAGGTCCCATCCTGGAGCAGAGCCGCCAACCATCCTTGGCCCACTTTGCGTCTTTCCAGCGTCTTCGGCGAGGGATTTGAAAACAAAAACAACGCGCGGCTGCGCCTCCTTCAGGAACACGGCGGCCTGCGGGCAACTCTGACAACACGCTCAGGCATCCACCGATGGAGGTAAACAGCAGGAGGACCGGGGTTCGATCCAAGTCGGACTCCCAGAAGTCACATGAGAACAACAGCTAGCATCTGCTAGCGTGACAAATTCATGAGATGAGTGGCGAAGCGACTCGTGGATGTGAAACGTTGACGTCATTCCAGTCAAGAGGTCACATGCTCCTGAGGAGATCGCTCCAGAGATAGCCACTTCCTGTTTGCAGGATTCTTGCAGTGGTCTTCTTACCCCAGACTGGGGCTGCTTTGTCTGCCCTGCAGCCTTTCCAGAAAGTCTCCACAAAGTTTGTTACCTTCAGAGCTCAGTTCAAGATGTTCTTGTCGCCTGGCGAGGAACTGATGTTCAGAATCCAAAAGGGGGTCAAGGTCGGGTCCTAAGCGGGCATAATTAGGCTGGACCCGAACACTTGAGAGAACATCCTTGCTCTGTGGCCTCAATGCTCTAAGAACCAGATCTGCGGCCTCTGGAAGCATGGCTTCTAGTTGGGAAGTCCTGTAATTCCGACCTCGGCAAAGCTTCAGGGCTTTTGGGATGAAAGGAGCCCCGGAATACTTTCATGATGCTGTCCCACGTTTGCGGATGGAGGGTGTACTCGAGCAGCAGGTTTCATCTCTCACCGTCATACTTTCACACGGGCCCGCTTCAGCTACAGAGAACCCCCCCACATACCCCCCCGGGCCATGAGAGGCCCCACGCGGGACTTGCCGGGGCACGCACCTGCCAAAGCCTGCAGTTGGCCGCCGCTGCCGCTCTTTGTCCCGGCGCCTGCAGCGGATGCCCCCGTCTGGCTGCCTCTCTGGAGGTCTGCCGGCTCGCCGCTCCGGTCCGGACTTGTTGCTCGCAGCTTCCCAGAAGCCGGGGCGGGCGGATTGAGCGTGGCGCGCATGAGGCCGTCGTGTGCATGACTCCGCGCACGCACGGCCCCTCGGGGGCTTGACACTCATTAGCGCCTGGCTAAGAAGGCAACCCCACGGATCAGGAGGCCGTCATCTGAGCGCCCGACCGGAGCGCCGACTGTTGCGTCTCGACATCCGCTTGGGCGTATCCCGCTCTCAGATTAATGGGTGGCCACGCCGGGGGCCGGGGGCCGGGGGACCGTCTAATCAAAGTACTGAGTCAGCAGACACGCTGAAGTCAGGAACACAACAAACACCAATGCTGCGCTACACAAAACCATTAGCCAAGCTCTTATTTCCTGTAAAGCAGGCGGCCGTGCTAATGCTAATGCTAATGCTAATGCTAATGCTAATGCCTGCCTTCTAGTGATGTGATGATGAGAGATCAGGCGAGAGAAAGAATCATGTTGCTTTGAAGTCCTAGACGGCCACTCTTGACTCCTGCTGATTGGCTGGCACCATGCTGGGGGTTGGCGGGGGGGGCGGGGGTCCTGACCTCATCAGCTGATCACTGTCCAGCGCCGCCATCCTTTGTGTTTACCGCCACCAGAACGAAGCGTCATGGATGCTAACTTTCAAATCAAAGCGCATGCTTGAGTCACGAGGTCGTCACGGGCGTTCTACGTGTTAAAACACAAGACGCCACCCACGTCCTTTCGCCGTGCACTTTGAAAGCAATTAAAATGCAGCACCTGAGTGGCGCCCTAAAAAACCTCCGGCACCACGAACCCACACGTGTCGATTCATCAGCATCTCCACGGGAACCATTCCAACACGGCGCTGACGCATGTCAGATGTTCGACACGCCCAGATTAATCTTAGATTGTCAAAATGTCAACACCAGGTGGAAACGGCACCGTGGATTTTTAAGGAGGATCTGAGTCCAGCTCCACAATACAAAAGGAAGAAACGGGATCGAGACAACTGGGAATGGGAACGCCGCAACTTAGAAAGGAACGCTACACCTGCTGTTAACTTATTTAAACTCCCAAACACAAACACAGCAGCAGGCGAGGCATGGTCAATGTGTGTGTGGTGAAGCTAGCTGCTAGCCGGCTAGTAGCTCCCCGGGGTTGGGGTGAGGCGAGGTGTCACTACGCCACTAATGAAGTTCTTGGGCGTAACAATGTTAATACGACTAATAATAATAATAATGTACTATAATAATGTACTAATAATGTTGGCTGCATCTATTTTAGCTGTTCTTATATCTTTAGAATTGAGAAAGACGTGTGTGGTCACGTCTCACATCAGGATTGTGGCTGATCAGCAATATTCCAAATTCCTAGAAATAGTCAAAGCTGGTTTTTATCTCACTCCATGTCTTCTGTTTGTGTTTTGAAGCTCTACTTAGAACCTCCTTAAGATCCAGCAGTGCAAAAAGGCGCTCCTGCCATTTTGATATTGCTAACATGTGGCAAAGTCGCTAACATCTGCCCTGCATAGACGCAAGCGCAAGGGAGGACCTTCCTGCAAGATGTGAGAGCGTGTCTGTGGGAATTTGAGTGGTGATGCTCCATGTGGGGAGTAATGGCGTTATTGTTTTCTGGCCAAGCTTAATCTAATCTAATCTAATCTAATCTAATGACTGCAACTTTGTTGCTCAGCGCGTGAGGGAGGAGTTGGAGCCGGAAGTGGCGGGACATGGACGGGAATAATCACTTCTGATTGTTTTCTGCTCTTTTGTCCGACGTTTCTCATCCCGCCTGTCTATTTCGGAGACCAATTGGGATGTTTGCCTTTCGACGACACGGCTGGGATATACGGGATATACGGGACCTAACGTTCATGCAGTCATTCCCTTGATGGGAATTCAACAAATTCCTGCCAAGTAGGATTTAATATTAGTATACTGTACAAATACATTTGTAGTTAGAGCATACAAAATATGTTTATGACTTTCTAAATAGTTTTTTAACATTATTAGAGCCCTCTAGACATGAAATAACACCCCTATGGTCACCTTTACACTCTTATCACCCAATACAGTAGACACAATAAGACAAAAAAGGACATGTTAGGCATAGAAAACCTGTTTATGACTTTCTAAATAGTTTTTAAACATTAGAGCCCTCCAGACATGAAATAACACCCCTATAGTCACCTTTACACTCCTATCACCCAATACAGTAGACATAATAAGACAGAATATGACATGTTAAGCATAGAAAACCTGTTTATGACTTCCTAAATAGTTTTTTTTTAACATTATTAGAGCCCTCCAGACATGAAATAACACCCCTATAGTCACCTTTACACTTCTATCACCCAATACAGTAGACACAATAAGACAGAATATGACATGTTAAGCATAGAAAAACTGTTTATGACTTTCTAAATAGTTTTTTAAACATTATTAGAGCCCTCCAGACATGAAATAACACCCCTATGGTCACCTTTACACTCCTATCACCCAATACAGTAGACACAATAAGACAGAATATGACATATTAAGCATAGAAAACCTGTTTATGACTTTCTAAATAGTTTTTCAACATTATTAGAGCCCTCCAGACATGAAATAACACCCCTATAGTCACCTTTACACTTCTATCACCCAATACAGTAGACACAATAAGACAGAATATGACATGTTAAGCATAGAAAAACTGTTTATGACTTTCTAAATAGTTTTTTTAAACATTATTAGAGCTCTCCCGACATGAAATAACACCCCTATGGTCACCTTTACACTCCTATCACCCAATACAGTAGACACAATAAGACAAAATAGGACACGTTAGGCATTTATGATCATATACGAAAGAGGCCTGTGTCGCATTTGGCAAAAATGGGAATTGTGCCGTTTACTCCTGCGTGAGAAAATCAGATACAGGTCCCATGGACATGACTCAGGCTTGTCTTACTGGTCTTATTTCACATGTAGCATATCTGCTAGTAATGGCACTAAACGTTTAGTACGAAGTCATGAAAAATGTTCTCCTATTCCATGTGGAAGTGGTACTTTTTTGGCTTCTTGAGTTTAGAGGAAATAAATGTGAGGCTATCTGGTTAGCCCCTGTAGCATATCCAGTGAATAATAGCGTGTAAAGGTGACTATAGGGGTGTTAGGTCTTGTGTACGGGGCTTTAATAAAGTCTTTATGCTCTAACTTAAATATATTTGATTTATTAAGACTGAACCCTAAATCACCCTAAATCGGGCGTGGAACCAATTAACCGCTATGAACCAGAGACAACTTGATTTGTCACAGTCATTTGACTTGACTTGTCACGACTTGAGACTGGACTTGAACTTGGGTTTAAACCCTGGCTTCCTCCCACCTCTGATGACAACTCATTAAGTCATTTATGAAGGTGTGATTCTGCTACTGCCATGACTCATCCTTGTCTTAGTTTTGGGGGGCGTGTCAGGACCGTAGTCCCACCTCTGACTGATTGATTAGCAACCAACTGATAGAGCAAACAGGAAGTACACAAAGAGGACTCACTGTGAATCGCCGTGCTGTCAGAGTGGCATGAGTCCCCTCCGGTGGGGCAGGTATCCATCCAGAGAGGCCGCCCACCTCCGGGCAGGTCACCATCACCAGGATTGTGGGAAGTTCAAGGGGGCACCAAAAGTATAAGAATACACTGCTGGCGTCCCTGGCTTCAACAAAAGGAAGTAAAACACAAATACAAGGCAGAAGAAACGTTGTACGTGTGAATGTAGTATTCTACATTGGCCACTAGGTGCCACCAGAGGTTGAAATCATCCCACACAGTAATAACACGGCCATGTTGGGGCCATAAACCTCACTTGTTGTCCACCTGGTGCTAAGCAGGGAACATGAGCTATTAAGTCTACTGTATTGGGTAGTAGGAGTGTAAAGCTGACTATAGGGGTGTTATTTCATGTCTAGAGGGCTCTATGGATGTCAAAAATTGTATTTAGAATGTTGTAAACAGGTTTTCTATGTCTTATTTTCTCTTATTATGTCTACTCCATTGGGTAACAGGTGTGTAAAGCTGACTATAGGGGTGTTATTTCATGTCTAGAGGGCTCTATGGATGTCAAAAATTGTATTTAGAATGTTGTAAACAGGTTTTCTATGTCTTATTTTCTCTTATTATGTTTACTCCATTGGGTAACAGGTGTGTAAAGCTGACTATAGGGGTGTTATTTCATGTCTAGAGGGCTCTATGGATGTCAAAAATTGTATTTAGAATGTTGTAAACAGGTTTTCTATGTCTTATTTTCTCTTATTATGTTTACTCCATTGGGTAACAGGTGTGTAAAGCTGACTATAGGGGTGTTATTTCATGTCTAGAGGGCTCTATGGATGTCAAAAATTGTATTTAGAATGTTGTAAACAGGTTTTCTATGTCTTATTTTCTCTTATTATGTCTACTCCATTGGGTAATAGGAGTGTACAGCTGACTATAGGGGTGTTATTTCATGTCTAGAGGGCTCTATGGGTGTCAAAAATTGTATTTGGAATGATGTAAACAGGTTTTCTATGTCTTATTTTCTCTCATTAGGTCTACTACATCGGGTAATAGGAGTGTACAGCTGACTGTAGGGGTGTTATTTCATGTCTAGAGGGCTCTATGGATGTCAAAAATATTATTTAGAATGTTGTAAACAGGTTTTCTGTCTTATTTTCTCTTATTAGGTCTACTACATTGGGTAATAGGAGTGTAAAGCTGACTATAGGGGTGTTATTTCATGTCTAGAGGGCTCTATGGATGTCAAAAATTGTATTTAGAATGTTGTAAACAGATTTTTATGTCTTATTGTCTCTTATTAGATCTACTACATTGGGTAATAGGAGTGTAAAGCTGACTATAGGGGTGTTATTTCATGTCTAGAGGGCTCTATGGATGTCAAAAATTGTATTTAGAATGTTGTAAACAGGTTTTCTATGTCTTATTTTCTCTTATTAGGTCTACTCCATTGGGTAATAGGAGTGTAAAGCTGACTATAGGGGTGTTATTTCATGTCTAGAAGGCTCTAATAATGCTACAAACCGTATATAGAAAATTATGTGTAGAAAGTTTTCAATGCTATAATGAAATTCAGTTTTTATGAATTGACTGTGATAAACGAGGGACTGGTTTAACTGAAGTCTTGGATGTTAAAATGACTTCATTCTCATTTCCAACGAGCAACAAAAACCCCAACGCTATGTTACTACTGGGCGGTTTGAGTCACTTTTGGACTTGGAACTGTTGCATATCTTCCAGATCGAGTGTCAGCTATTGTGAGCTGGGATGTGAGACGCCGCGTTGAAAAGATGTTCTAGTTCTCCACATTCCCGAGATGCTCAATGACGTTGTCGCCCCGCAGGTCCCTGGCCCTGGGGCAGCAGTACTCGTCTCTGGGCTCCCAACCCATCCTGTGCGGCTCCATCCCGGGCCTGGTGCCCAAGCAGCTGCGCTTCTGCCGCAACTACATCGAGATCATGCCCAGCGTGGCCGAGGGCGTCAAGCTGGGGATCCAGGAGTGCCAGCACCAGTTCCGGGGGCGCCGATGGAACTGCACAACCATCAAAGACAACCTGGCCATCTTTGGCCCGGTGCTGGATAAAGGTACGGCGTCTTTGCATCATTCCGGGATGACTAAGGAGTGCGGCGGGTTCAGGAAGGCCATTGCAAGCCGTTACAAAACCTCCACATGTAGCTTTGAACAGTTTGAAGCCCGAGGCCAAGAGCGGCTGCCAAAAGACTAACTAGGGCAATTACAATAATAGACACCTTTCCTGGCTGCAGCACCGCGCAAGCAGCGACGCATTCCGCTTCCATACGCACCTCAGCCTGTTCCCCCGACCTGCGTACAGTGGGCGGCGGTCAGCGCGGCCGACCTACGGAAACACTGCACGCATTCATCAGGTGGATCCCTGCGGAATACTAATTGTTCCGCCTCGCTCCCGCGTTGTTGTGAAGGTAGACGTTTGTGGAAAAAGAATGGCCAGCGTGTCTCCGGCCCGTGAATGCGAGCGGTCCAAGCGCCTCCGTCAAATCAAAAGGAGAGAGGAGGCCAAATGAGATTACAGGCAATAGAAAAGGGCCGGGGGGCTCCGCTCAACCCCTACTGTGCATGAAGGCCGCTACGCGCCTCACACAGTCCGGCTCCCACGGACGTCCCATTCACACGCCCTTTTGACTCCCGGCATGAACAGGCTGAAAGGGGAGCGCTCCCAACCTGGCCCGGGCGTGCACTTTGGAACGGGGAGGCCAAACCAGGGGCCACGCTGCCACCGAGCATCGGACAGCACCGATGCCCGCAGGAAGTGGGGTTTCAGATCAGGGACGGGTGTGTGGAAAGAAAGGGGTGTGTGGGGGGGCGGCCGCTTGGTTAAGAAAGTGTAGGGAATGCCAGCTCTGGGCAGAGAGGGGCGGTGGGGGCGCCAGTCGCTGGGCCCTTTGTGCGGCTAACGCAGCGTGACGCAAGGGAAACAATGGCGGATTGATGGGCCCAGCAGGTAGCAGCAGCAGCAGAGCTAGCCTTGGCGAGAAGCCGCCGCTCCGGGGCTCTCTCGTGGAGGGGAACCCGACTCGGCTTCGACCGGGATGGCGGACGATGGCCTCGGGGTGCGTGCCATCCTGTCACGTTAGCAGGAGCTAAAATGGTTCTGTTGACGGACAGCCGCGTCATGCTAGCTGTAAGACTCGGTAAAGAAAGAGCAGGATCATCTCGGCTCTCTGTGGGCACCCGTGGGCACCCGTATGTTTTTCCATTTGTCCAAGAGCCGGCGGCGCGTCACGGCCGAGGCACAACAAGTGTGCTACGATTGGAAAACAATGGTGTCCGCTTACATAATAAGCCGTGGCCTTCAAAGGGGGCGTCAGCTCATCCCACGGTTCAGGACAGGAACGGGTCGTTGTGCTGCTAGGTTTCACCTGAAGGCCTTGGGCACTCCACGGGGATGGGTAGGGACGGGGGCGGGGGGGATGACAACATTCCTGAAACACTATCCAGATGCAAAGCAGCACACCTCAGGGATGACGGGAGGTCATGAGATCCCAGTGAGCGCTAGGCCCCCCTGACACCGCCACAAAGGACTGATGTCACTGCTGGGATTGGGCTTTTCCCAGGAGTCGGCACGCATGCAGCAGGAAACAAAGTGTTTATGGTTGGCGGGTGACCAGGTGTTACACTCCAGACTAACTCTGGATCGCCGGTTTTGGTTTAACTGAGCGCCGTGTCTGTCACTTTAAGAGGAGGACTTTGACTAGCGGCATCGGGATGTTGGCACTTCGCTCTTGACCATGTTTAACACGATTGACACACTCTTTCCCTCCCCCGCCTGTTTGCCGCTTGGCCCCCGTCTCCCTCAGCAACCAGAGAGTCGGCGTTTGTCCACGCCATCGCTTCAGCCGGCGTCGCCTTTGCCGTCACGCGCTCCTGCGCCGAGGGGACGTCCACCATGTGCGGCTGCGACTCCCACCACAAGGGTCCCCCGGGTGAGGGATGGAAATGGGGCGGCTGCAGCGAGGACGCCGAATTCGGCGTGCTGGTGTCCAGGGAGTTTGCCGATGCCCGGGAGAACCGACCGGACGCCCGTTCGGCCATGAACCGGCACAACAACGAAGCGGGACGCACGGTAAAGTTTTTTCAAATATGTCTACTAGCGGACCCCCTAAAGTCGGGTCCAACGGCCCCCATCAATGAATCAGTCAGAGGTTGGACTTTAGAGTTCTGACTTCATTCCTCCGCCCTTTCCCTCCCCTTAAAACCGAGCGTCAAGGAATTAAGGTAGTACTCGCATTCAGGTCCTTTCCTGTTCCCGGGTCCAAGGTGGCTCGGCACCCGGCTTTCATGTCATAATTAGCTAATTAACGAGTCATTCATGTGGAGTGTTCCCTTTGAGGTGAAACACCAACACACACCCTGCTAAATTCCGCAAAATTCCCTGACTGTCAAATGAGGTGCGTGACTCCAGGGAAAGGAGTTAACAGATCCCGGCGGCATCCCAGCCTGCGGGGTCGTCTCCTGGCCACCTGGATGCTGCCGTGTTTGGGCCCGGGGGCACCGCCAGCCGCCTGCGTGATGTCACATGTCCATCCCTGACGTGCTGATGCGATGAGGTGGTTTTGGGGGCTAAATATAGATGTTGAATGAAAGCGAGACAAAGGTGGGACTCGCCCGGGGCGGGCGGCTCACAAAGAGAATTAGCAGCTGCGCCTAGAAATCTCCTTTCCGGGTTTCATCAGCAGATTCTCCTTTGAGTGAATCCGCCGATGAAACTTTTGTCCGCGGTGTCAAGTATGTGCCCCCCCACCCCGGGCTTTGGAATGTTTTTATCTGGGATTCCATCTCCGCCCCAGGGAAAGAATCACTGACGTTTTCCCCGTGTGTCTCTCAGACCATCCTGGACCACATGCACCTGCGCTGCAAATGTCACGGCCTGTCCGGCAGCTGCGAGGTGAAGACCTGCTGGTGGGCCCAGCCCGACTTCCGCATGCTGGGCGACTACCTGAAAGACAAGTACGACAGCGCCTCCGAGATGGTGGTGGAGAAGCACCGGGAGTCTCGCGGCTGGGTGGAGACCCTGCGAGTCAAGTACGCCTTCTTCAAGCACCCCACCGAGCGGGACCTGGTCTACTACGAGGGCTCGCCTAACTTCTGCGAGCCCAACCAGGAGACGGGCTCCTTCGGCACGCAGGACCGCGCCTGCAACGTGTCGTCGCACGGCATCGAGGGCTGCGACCTGCTGTGCTGCGGCCGCGGACACAACACCCGGACTGAGAAGCGCAAGGAGAAGTGTCACTGCATCTTCCACTGGTGCTGCTACGTCAGCTGTCAGGAGTGCGTCCGCGTCTACGACGTGCACACGTGCAAGTGAGGGGGGGCGCTCGGACATGTGCTGGACTATGAGAGCCGCCCCGATCCCTTGCACCGCGTCTTCTTGAAGCGCCCGCTCCATCTTCGCCACGTCCCACCGCATCGCTCACCCCCTGCAGCACTGACCCCTTCCCCTGCTTGACCCCCCCATGTCTTTATTTATTTCCCCCCTCTGCCGACCACATGTACAGTTTCACTTTAATGCATCTCATGCCTGACTTTTCCGGCCGCTCGGGCTGGGTTTGGGGGTTCCACCTAGACCAACCTCTACAGGCCGGTTGGGCGGGCGGCCCCAGGGTGTCTGACTACTGAACGGGACTGAGAGCAGCAGTGGGTCGCTGTCTGTCTTCAAACTACTGAGCTGATGAGACACTAGCGCAGCAACGCCGCGGCTCCAGGTTTTTTTTGTTGTTTTTTTTTTTACGGCGGCGCATTGCTGACATATCCCACCCGGCCAGGACTGCACAGGTATGCAGGCGGCGGCATGTGCGCCAACAGGCAAGCTCATTCCGCAAGCTAACAACGCCACATTTCAGCCAAACCTCGCTACACTCCATTCTGGGAAGAACTGGAACAGGGTTTATCCCAACCCCCCCCCCCCCCCCCCCTCCATCCGCCCCCACCCCTCCCTCATCTAACTGCTTGTTGCTGCCACGCTAGCCTAGCGGTGCTGTGACACCAGCAACCGCAGGGCCCGACTCGCTCCAGTCAAGCTTCAGCATGCTTAGGAGTTTGAAAATATACTTAGGAACACATCAGGTCCAAATCACAGGGTTTACCTTCTCTTTCCTCAGAGGACACCTTAACACAGGGGTGTCCCAAGTGCAGCCCGGGGGCCGTTTGTGGCCCGCAGCTGGGTTGTTTTACATTTGAAAAATATCACTTGACAAAACTAAAAAAAAAAAAAAAAGACAAAAAAAACAGTAGTAATTTCCCTATAATAATGTTATTTAGAGTAAAGTTATTATTTTGTATTTTGTTATATCTGTAAAGTTATTTACAGAAAAAAGATTAAAGACAAAAGTTTATGAAAATAATGTAATATTATGAGGGGGGAAAATTGAAATAGAAAGTTGAAATATTAAAGATAGATGCTTTTTTTGAAGTATTTTTGAAGTAATATGAAAAACAAAATACAAATAAAGTTGTAATTTTGGGCTGCGGAAAAAGTTAGAATGTTATAAAGTCAAGAATAAAGTCAAAATATTACAGAAATAAAGTCATGATTATGAATTAAAAAAAATTCACAAGACGAAAAGTTAAAATAGTTTGAAAATTAAATTTAAAAATTAAAGAAAAAAAAGCAGAAATGGAAAAAAATATATATAATTTTCTGAGAATAAATTCCAAATACTATGGGAATAAAGTCCAAATACTATGGGAATAAATTCCAAATACTATGGGAATAAAGTCCAAATACTATGGGAATAAATTCCAAATACTATGGGAATAAAGTCCAAATACTATGGGAATAAATTCCAAATACTATGCGAATAAAGTCCAAATACTATGCGAATAAAGTCAAAATACTATGGGAATAAAGTCCAAATACTATGGGAATAAAGTCAAAATACTATGGGAATAAATTCCAAATACTATGGGAATAAAGTCCAAATACTATGGGAATAAATTCCAAATACTATGCGAATAAAGTCCAAATACTATGCGAATAAAGTCAAAATACTATGGGAATAAAGTCCAAATACTATGGGAATAAAGTCAAAATACTATGGGAATAAATTCCAAATACTATGGGAATAAAGTCAAAATACTATGTGAATAAATTCCAAATACTATGGGAATAAAGTCATAAAATTCCAAGCAAGATTATTTGAGAAGAAAACAAGCAGCAAAAATGATGTCAAAACTGAAATGCACTTTTTTCTTGAAACATAAAAAACTTCTTTGCAAAACGTCCAAGCGTCATGGTTGCATGGCTTGGACACCCCTGGGTTAAAGGTCACGATGGCCAACGCGTGGTGGCGTTGCTCCAACGATTCTTTAGCTAGCGGGCTAATGCGAAGTGTGACGCTAAAAATAGTACATGAAGTGACCAAGGTCAACACTAACTCCTCCCCTTTCCTAGCCTAGCCTAGCTTGGCAGCCCCCCTTGATGCACTAGCGCCCCACCAGGATCAAAGCGGTACTGCGGTAGCGTGATAGCATCTTCCTGTTCCTGCCCCCCCTCCCCCGCCCGCTACATCCAAAGTGTTGTACAAATGTTGGAAAGCCAATAATGCCCTTTTGATTTTATAATCGCAAATGTTATGTTTTTATAAATATTATTTATTATACAATGTATATATCTGTATGACTGAACTAAGATTATATATTTGAACAACAAAGCTGCCTTGTGGTGTTTTTGGGAGTCCCAACAAAGCGCGCACACACGCGCACACATACACATACACACACACACACGCACACACACACACCAGGGAGTGGGCCATCTTTGGTTTATTGACCTGTGCTAAAGACGGCGATAAGACAAGGAGGTCCATGGAATGATCCAAAGATATGTGTACAATCATAAAATATGATATATTATACACAACTCTTCATTTCTCTTAGCTTTCACACGCTGCTGCTGAGGAAGAGGAGGAAGAGGAGGAGGAGCCGCTGGGGGACAGAGGACACTACAGTCGCCATCTTACCCCGGTCCAAAGGCCTCGTTGTGGCTCCGCCCCCTCTATATCGGCACAAAGACGTCGGAGCCGAGTCTGTTTGGGGGAGGCAAATGGTATCAACGAGCGTATTGGGGGGGCCCAATGTTTGAGGTTCAGGGGTCAGAATCACCGAGCGAGAGCATGAAGGCGGCGTGGAAGCTTGGGGACATTAGAAGATGAAAGATCACCTCAGCAGGCAGAAATCCTTCGCCATGATTGGTCAGTCGCTCGCACTCCCAACCAGAAGTACCATCACAATCATCCACAAAAAGGGGATGTATGGGGACGTATGGGGATGTATGGGGACGTATGTATGGAGACGTATGGGGACATATGGGGACGTATGCGGACATATGCAGATGTATGGAGACATATGGGGACGTATGCAGACGTATGGAGACGTATGCGGATGTATGTATGGAGACGTATGGGGACGTATGTATGGAGACATATGGGGATGTATGGGGACATATGGAGACGTATGGGGACATATGGAGACATATGGGGACATATGGAGACGTATGGAGACATATGGAGACATATGGGGACGTATGGGGACATATGGAGACGTATGGGCACGTATGCGGACGTATGGGGACATATGGGGACATATGCGAACGTATGGAGACGTATGGGGACGTATGGAGACATATGCGGACGTATGGGGACATATGCGAATGTATGGGGACGTATGGGGACATATGGAGATGTATGGGGACATATGGAGACATTTGGGGACGTATGGGGACGTATGGAGATGTATGGGGACATATGCGGATGTATGGGGACGTATGTATGGAGACGTATGTATGGAGACATATGGGGACGTATGGGGACATATGGGGACGTATGGAGACGTATGGAGACATATGGAGACGCATGGGGACATATGGAGACATATGGGGACATATGGAGACGTATAGAGACATATGGAGACGTATGGGGACATATGCGAACCTATGGGGACGTATGGAGATGTATGGGGACGTATGGAGACGTATGGGGACGTATGGGGACATATGGAGACGTATGGGGACATATGGAGACCTATAGAGACATATGGAGACGTATGCGGACGTATGGGGACATATGCGAACGTATGGGGACGTATGGAGATGTATGGGGACGTATGGAGACGTATGGGGACATATGGAGACGTATGGGGACGTATGGGGACGTATGCGAACGTATGGGGACATATGGAGACGTATGGGGACATATGGAGACATATGGAGACATTTGGGGACGTATGAGGACGTATGGAGATGTATGGGGACGTATGGGGACGTATGCGGACGTATGGGGACGTACAGGGACATACGGGGACGTATGCGGACGTACGGGGGATATATGGGGACGTCCCCCTTCCCGACAAGCTTTTCACGCAGACGCTACTCTCGCTCGGCGCTTGGGGCCCCTGAGCCGTGTCAAGGTGGCGCTATAAGAGCAGAGGGAGGAACTTACGCTCCTTCGTCTCGTAGCAGACTCACGAACTTGCTAACCCTGTAGGTGGCGTCCATCTAGCAGCAAAACACAAATAAAACACAAAATAAAAAGCTTAGCTTCAGGCTGGACTCGGACTGACAAGATGGCCGTGTTCTCATGTGGTCTTTCCACCGGGTGAGTGGGTGGGTGGGTGGGGTCATACAACGGGGAGCGGCTGTCCGGAAGGTGCACGGGAGGGAGGGGTTAAAATGCAGGTTCCTGCTACTTCAGGTGCACGGTGGTGGCAAAGATGGCGGCGAGCGTGCATACCACAGGAATTACGCAACATCCACATACCGCCGCACAACGCCACGCAACATCCTGGTGCCTGTTAACGCCTTCCTCGTAGTAAATCACAGCAGCACACGTGTGTGTGCGGCGGCTTGAACGTTCCCATTGGAATGGAGGACGTGCAGGCTACAGCGCCTGCCCCCCCACCCCCCCCCAGGCCGCGTGACAAACACCTCCGAGTCGTCTTTGCATGAATTAAAGGCACATGTTCGCTCAACCTGTCACCCCCCCCCAAACCCCCCCCCCACCAGCCTGGATGACTTTTGGGAAGCGAGGACGTGTGCGTGTCCTCGTGACTGGAAGTTGGACGGCGAGCGCTGTCAAGTATGAGCGTACAGGAAGTGGCGACCGCACGCTGTCTCATTGGACGTGACGCACGGCGGACGCTTGTGTGCTACGGCGAGGTGACGCTCTGGCGACCAGATGCGGGAGAGGACGAGTGTCTGGAAAACACTTGTGGCCACGCCCACTCGCCATCATAGAAATACATATACGACTAATCATTCTTGGAATATTTTATTAGTTATTCTAAAAGTTATATTCACTTTTTAGATGATCTTATTCAATACTTTTTACCCAAGCTCATTTTAACAAAAATGACAACTTTGGTTTGCGTGTTTGTCATCATAGTCAAATGTATTTTTATTTTATTTTAATGACATTTTTCCTTGTAATATTAACATATTTTTTATTCTAGGAAAATTACAACTATTTTTGTCATTTACATATTTTGACTTTTTTCTGGTTCCATTACAGCTGTTTTTTTATTTAATTTTTTATGATTTATTTGGTTTTTTATTATTATTTATTTAGTTTTCTATGTATTAGTTTTTATTGTTTTAATTTTATTTATTGTACATTTCTTCTTGTAATATTACTACTTTATTTCCATAATATTAATTAATAAATTATTCTAAAAAATAGTTTCCGAAACTTTCTTTAATATTTCAAATTTATGCTCCTAAAATGACATGATTTTTCCCTCATAATATTACATGATTCTTGTAAAAATAAGACTTTTTCTCATTAAATGACAATTTTTTTCTTGGAATATTTTGTATTTATTCTTGTAAAATTACTATACTTTTTTCAACAAAAAAAAAAATTCTTGTAATATTTTTTTAAATGCGCCACTAGGCACAAATGGCCCCCAGGCCTCACTTTGGACACCCCTGTAGTAGACATAAGAACATTTTGGGAAATGATATGATATAAATAAATGCTGAATAACAATAAAGATAAAGTGGTACTACTAAGAGAAAGAATACTACCATGAGAATACTACCATGTCAGTAGCCCACACGTGAAAGAGACGAAACATTCAAGAAAAATCAGATTTTTGGAATTTGTGATATTAGGAAAAACAAAGCAAAGTGAAGTTGTCATTTTTGGAAAATTAGGCTGGGTAAAATGTCACCATATTGGAAAAACACAATTTACGAAGAGTGAAGTTGATATTAATAAGAGACTTTTCCACCTACAGTATGAAATATGCACGACATAACGCGAAGTAGAAAGTAAAAAGTTGCATCCATTCATTGTTCGCTCTGTGGCCCTCATTGGAAAAACGTTTAGACACCCCCGGTCTACATTATGTGAGTGTAAAGATAACTATAGGGGTGTTATTTCATGTCTGGAGGGCTCTAATAAAGGTAAAAATAACATCTAAAAGGTCGTGGACAGATTTATATGTCTTATTTTCTCCTATTATGTACAGTATTAGGCAATACGAGTATAAAGGTGACTATAGGGGTGCTATGGCATGTTTAGAGGGCTCTAGAGAGTATTAAAACTGTATTTAGAAGGTCCTAGACGATACAAGCTTACCTGTGAAGCCATTTCAATGAGCATGATTAACTTTTTGATGCCGATCCACAGGTGCTGGCCCTTGACGGCGTTGGCGATGACGGCCCTCTCCTTCTCCTGGAAACTTCCCAGCAGCTGAGAGGAGCACACACAAGAACATCTCCTCAACTGGGAGGGATTTCTCCTTTTGGGCGCCTGTGGATGTTACCTCCAGGGCCTCCACCAGCTGCTCGCCCCTGGAGATGTTGGGAATGTGGATGGTGGTGCTGAAAGCGTTCAACATCTCCATCTCCTTCAGGACGTCTTTGCAACTGCTGGTGCCGATGATCAGCAGCTTGCGACCCTGAAAGACCACCACAATGTACCCCACCGTGTCCCGTGTGGCATTACGTCAACGTGCTAAAACAACCCCTGCTACCACTCTAGGCGGAGATGCTATGATGTGCTGTGATGCTCGGAGAGGAGACAAACACAGCCAAGAAGAAAAGAAAATAAGTGTAGCTGAGCTAAGCCGGCGAGCTGGAGGAGGACCAGGAGAAGGAGCGGCAGGAGAGTGGCGAGCAGACGGGGGGATTATGGCCGCCGGCTGCCCCCCCATGGCGTGGGGGGTTGCGATGCTGCATGCAGATGAGGTGCCACACAGGCGGCGGCGCTGCCAGGTCCCGGCTCTCTCACAGAGCCCATTCTCCTCCGTGTCGCCCCCGGCCTCCCCCCGGCGCCCCGCTGGGCCCTGCGCTTCACAGGGCCGGAGGAGCACGGCGGGCCAGGCATTCAGCGGCCGGCCCCGCGCCACTTCTCATGCACATGCGGCCGTATAGCACGCCGCGCTCGCTTTCACAAACCCACCAACAAGCTAGCGGCAAAGAAAGCATGAGAAACCGGGCCTGAGTGGCGCCATTCACCCGCAGCACAACAAACGCTAACAAGCGTCCCCCTCGCGCTCTGCCCATCTCATGCCACTTGCAGCCAAGCCCCGCCGCCGCCTCCTCCTCCTCCTCCTCGGCTGCTGCCCTCTGTCTGCCGGCTGTGGAGCGGCGCCTTCATAGCGGCCTTACCTTTGGAGGAGGTTTCTTCAGCAGAACCAGCAGCGCCTGCAGCACCAGGTTGGAGAACCGCGGGCCGATGGGGACAAAGTCTGACCATCATCAGGAGGACACGCATGGCATTTGGCGTCAATGGCAGCCACGTGAATTCGTTACAACTTCCTGTAAACTTACCTAGCAAACGCTCGATGTCGTCCACCACCACGCAGCTCAGCTGAGACTTGTAGGCGTCCTCAAAGACCTGGACCAAACAATCCCAATTATTAACGCTGCAAGCGGCGCCGAATCTCAGCCCACCAATGTCATGGTTTGAAGTTGTGGTCTTCAGTTGTGGTCTTCAAATACAAACCCTGGTACTCGCTGTAAATCAAAATGGCCGACTTCCTGTTTGTTTTCGAACATGGGTTCTTGAGACTTTTTTGTGCATCTGGTCACAATTTATGTAGCCGATATGTGAAAGTGGACCTGAATTGTTAGTGTTGGGGACCACTGGACTATCCGGTTTTTAGCCTGCAAATGTTGGAACGGATCCATGACTGATACCCGGTCAATGATACCCGGCTCTTTGAGGTCAGAGTTGGACCAGCGTCCTGCCAGCATGCCTTTAGGGCACCTTTCCCAGTGTTCCCACCAAGCTGGAAGGACGCTGCTGTCCAACATGACTGACAATGAGTTGTGTGTGTGTGTATGTGTGTACATGTGTGTGTGTGTGTGTTACAGAGTAACCTTTTTAATGGCCTGACATTTGGCAATCTCAGAGTGTCCGATCATCTTGTCGGGCGAGCATATCTTGATGAACGGGAACTGCGAGTCTTCGGCGATCTTGGCCGCCAAAGCCGTCTTCCCACTGTTGGGTGGGCCTGCAGAGAGGAACGTGCATCACAGGTTGCCCTGTGTGTGTGTGTGTGTGTGTGTGTGTGTGTGTGTGTGTGTGTGTGTGTGTGTGTGCGCACGTTACCTTCCAGCAGCACAGACACCAACGGCGTGTATTCGCTGTTCTTGGTCTGCTGCACCAGCAGCTCCCCGTCGTCCAAGATGGCCGACACCGGGTCGCCCCAGCGGATGATGCCGTTCATGATGAAGCTGGCGTAGTCCTCCTGGTTGGTGCCAAACGCCTGCCGAGGACCCGTTGAGCTATTTTTATTAAAACTGGCCTCCAATGCTGACGGCATGTGGAAATACACGACTTTAAGAACGTTACGGGTTTGATGTCGTTATCCAGCGCCGCCATGAAGTCCAGTCTGCTGACCTGCAGCGTCTCCGCCGTCTCGATGTTGACCTCCACCGTGCTGCTGGCCTGACACACACAAACACACACACACACACACACACACACACAAAGGAGATGAACATTTCCAGCTCCAACTCCTCGAAGCGCAAAAGGTCAGACGGAGATGAGTCCGGGGAAGATGGGGACGAATCACGTCCATCATACGTCAACACCTGCTAATATCTGCTGCACTGTGTGTGTGTGTGTGTGTGTGTGTGTGTGTGTGTAGTCAAGTGTTTCGTCAGCTGTGTAGACTTGAACTTCACTTGGAGATGATAATAACGTGCAATGTACACACACCTGGTGGCCTGATGCAACGCCATCCCAGGAGGCCGCCTCCGCTCGGGGGACTGGATGAATGGGGGTGTACAGTATGCTTATTTTTTCTCTTAGTACTACATGTATGCAGTAGTATCACGACATGAGACGTGACCATATCTGTATATTAGATCTCGGTAGGAAAGCCAATATGGTTCATCTATGGGTGCTTGATGAACACCCCGCCCCCCAACCCCCAACCACCGACCTTGATGTGTCTGTTCATGGCGGTGGACTGGGCCGCCCTGACCAGCCCCTCCAGTTCGGCTCCGCTGTAGTTTTTGGTCTCGCCGGCCAGCTCCTTGATGTCCACGTCGCCAGCCAGCAGCTTGTACTGACGCATCTTCGCCGTGTGGATGTGCAGGATCTGAACGCGGCCCTTCTCGTCCGGCAGGCCTGTCACATGGGGAGCGGCGGTTGAGCGTGTGAGGCGCCGTCGTCGCCGCCGCGAGATGGAGCCGCCGTATGCACGCCCTCTTACCGATCTCCATCTTGACTTCCAGCCTTCCGGGTCGCAGCAGGGCCTCGTCAATGAGGTCAGACCTGTTGGTCATACCTGAGGGGAGGGGCCACAGCGCGGCTTTAGATTAAAAAGGGGCGGGGCTTCACCGTACACGCTCGTACCTATGACCAGGATGTTGTTGAGCTGCTCCACGCCGTCCATCTTGGACAGCAGCTGGTTGACCACGGTGTCGTGCACGCCCGTGCTGCCCGTCATGCTGCCTCGCTGCTTGCAGATGGCGTCGATCTCGTCGAATATGATGATGTGGAGGCCGCTGTTGGCGCCCAGCTGCACGCCACATGCGGGAGAAAAAGTCACACCGCATCAAACGCCGAGCCAAGCGACACTTGTATCATAAATCTGACAACGCTGGTGAATGGACAACAGGCCGGGGGGGTGAGTGTGTGTGTGTGGGGGGGGGGATTCCCCTCCATCCACACACCTGTCAGTCTCAGCATTTAAAGCAGGTGTGTGTGTGTGTGTGTGTGAGGGCAGGTCCAGCATTAGGTCAGCCCCTCATTAGGTGGTGAAGATTGAGGTTCAATGAGAGCGTCCCACTGTCCAAACTGACCACCAATGCCACACGCACACACACACACACACACACACACACAACATGAAGAGTTATTATCATCTTGCTGCACCTAAAGGGCAGATCTGTCCACTCCTGCAGAAATTACTTGGTTCTGTTTGGCCCCCACCTCCACCCACCACCTCCTTGCAGGCTCTAACCATGGTCTTCTTCCGCACCCAACTCCTCGAGATATGCCTCTACGGAGCCTACATTGTGCACTTCCGACAATAGTATCTTTTTCTTTTCAAGCGTTACCACAGAAATAGATGTTGAGAATATGAAACATGAGCTACATTAAGGTCTAGAAAGATCCATGTGAATCGTGCGTGCCATATCTCACCCTCTTCTGTTCGTCCTCGGCGTCGGCAAAGAGTTTGCGGATGTTGGCCTCCGACTCGCCCACGTACTTGTTGAGGATCTCGGGCCCGTTGACGATCTTGGGCTCACGGGCGTTGAGCATCTTGCCGATCTGGCGCGCCATCAGAGTTTTACCGCAGCCAGGGGGGCCGTACAGCAGGATGCCCTTGACGTGCTTGCAGCCTGGACATAGACACCATCATAGACACCATCATAGACACAATCATAGAAACCATCATAGACACAATCGTAGACACCATCATAGACACCATCGTAGACACCATCGTAGACACCATCGTAGACACCATCGTAGACACCATCGTAGACACCATCGTAGACACCATCGTAGACACCATCATAGACACCATCGTAGAAATCGTCGTAGACACCATCGTAGAAACCATAATTGAAAGCATGGTAGAAACCATCGTAAGACACCATCGTAGACACTATCATAGAACCCATCATAGAACCCATCGTAGACACCATCATAGAACCCATCGTAGACACCATCGTAGACACCATCGTAGACACCATCGTAGACACCATCGTAGACACCATCGTAGAAACCATCGTAGAAACCATCCTAGAACCCATCGTAGACACCATCGTAGACACCATCGTAGACACCATCGTAGACACCATCGTAGAAACCATCGTAGAAACCATAATTGAAAGCATGGTAGAAACCACTGTAAGACACCATCGTAGACACCATCGTAGACACCATCGTAGAACCCATCGTAGAACCCATCGTAGACACCATCGTAGAACCCATCGTAGACACCATCGTAGAACCCATCGTAGACACCATCGTAGAAACCATCGTAGACACCATCGTAGAAACCATCGTAGACACCATCGTAGAACCCATCGTAGACACCATCGTAGAAACCATCGTAGACACCATCGTAGAAACCATCGTAGAAACCATCGTAGACACCATCGTAGAAACCATCGTAGACACCATCGTAGAAACCATCGTAGAAACCATCGTAGACACCATCGTAAACACCGTCGTAAACACCATCGTAAAAACGTCATATTTAGAGCTTATATTTCGGAAGTATAGGTGGACATTCCACTGAAAGCTTCTGAATGGCATGTCAGTACTGGGATGATCCCGTGACCCGTATGGCACGGATGACCCCCAACCAGTGAAAAAGGTTTGGTTCAGCAGCGGTGACGTACGGCTCTGTGGCCTTCAGCAGGGCCATTTGCACCTGCATTATGACATTTGGGCCGCACTAATTGCCCCCCCTCCCCCTGATAAACATCTGAGCTGCCATTTGGGGCTGCTGAGGGAGGGAGGGAGGGAGGGAGGAGCGGCCAGGTGGGAAGTGGTGTTTGGGTCCAGAGAGAGAGACGCCAGCGAAGCCTCTGTGACGTCTGTGGGAGCCGAACGCCAATTAGATCCCCACACGCTATCAGGCCTGTCATCTCCGCACAGCTGGACACAACAAAAGGCCGACTAAATGTCACCAGCTAGTGTGTGAAGTGAAACAAAGTGTGTATTCTACAACGTCTCCCCAGAACGGGTCCTTACAGGCCTGCTGGCCCGGCCGATGAGTCAGCGGGACAAGAAGAAGTAGAAGACGACGTGTGGATCATGTGACACGTGTCAAACATGTCACCCACCACAAGCTAGCCTACATGCTAACCGCTAAATGGGACTCCTGCTGACAGAGGGTGCTCGCCGTCACTGTTGCCGCCACCATTGATTGATGGAGTGATTGATTGAACTCCTGATTAAGTCCTGCTACTTCCTGGATCAGCATCACCTACCATTAGTCCACAAACATGCTTTTTCCATATTGTGGGCCGAAATTAAGCATTTTCACGCATAGAAATGGACACATGAACTAACATACAAATACAGGAAGTGGTTCCAGACCTGACCGTGATAAGAACATTTCCACAAAGTATGATTCCTTATTCATATATGGAATATGGCAGAGCATAGAAATATCATTTACAACCTTCTACATACGCTTTTTAACATAGAGCCCTCTAGACACGAACTAACACCCCTATAGTCACCTTTACACACCTATTGCCAATATAGTAGACATAATAAGAGACAAAAATTGGGCATAAAAAACCTGTTTGACCTTCTAAATACATTTTTTTAACATTATTAGAACCTTCTAGACATGCAAACACATGCCTATAGTCACCCTTACACTCCTATTACTCATTAAAGTAGACATAATCAGAGAAAATGAGACATAGAAATCATAGAAAACTGTTTACGACCTTCAAAATGTGGTTTAACATAATTAGAGCCCTTGAGACATAAACTAACACCCCTATAGTCACCTTTATATTCCTATTACTCATTAAAGTGGACATAATCAGAGAAAATAAGACACGGAACTCAAAGAAAACTGTTTACGACCTTCAAAATGTGGTTTAACACAATTAGAGCCCTTTAGACGCAAACTAACACCCCTATAGTCACCTTTATATTCCTATTACTCATTAAAGTGGACATAATTAGAGAAAATAAGACACGGAACTCAAAGAAAACTGTTTACGACCTTCAAAACGTGGTTTAACATAATTAGAGCCCCTTAGACATAAACTAACACCCCTATAGTCACCTTTATAGTCCTATTACAGTAGACCCTATTACCTAGTAGACATAATCAGAGAAAATAAGACATGGAAATTATAGAAAACTGTTTACGACCTTCAAAATGTGGTTTAACATAATTAGAGCCCTTGAGACATAAACTAACACCCCTATAGTCACCTTTATATTCCTATTACTCATTAAAGTGGACATAATCAGAGAAAATAAGACACGGAACTCAAAGAAAACTGTTTACGACCTTCAAAATGTGGTTTAACATAATTAGAGCCCTTTAGACGCAAACTAACACCCCTATAGTCACCTTTATAGTCCTATTACAGTAGACCCTATTACCTAGTAGACATAATCAGAGAAAATAAGACACGGAACTCAAAGAAAAAACTGTTTACGACCTTCAAAATGTAGTTTAACATAATTAGAGCCCTTGAGACATAAACTAGCACCCCTATAGACACCTTTATAGTCCTAGTACCCAATATGGGTAACATAGGACTGAGATAGCATTTTTTTAAAAACATTTTAACATTATTATTATAATGAGAGCAATAAGACATAACATAGACTCTCACATGTTAGCATTGGGAGAGCTCCTTGTGGTTGTTCCTTTTTTACTTCCTGCGCTGCACTGTACTTCCTGCGGCTATCGTCTCACTACAGTGACGTGACTAGTGACACCTGGCGACCAGTAGGAAATGCACGGGGAGAACATGCAAACTCCACAGAGATGCCAAGCGGTGATTCCAACCCAGGTCTTCCCATGTCCTGACTGTACAGCCTCCATGCTAACCACCATAAGGCTCCATTTAGGCAACAAAAGTGGCTAGGAATGACTACACTGTATATTTTCCACAGTAGGAAGTCAGGTGTGGACAACAACAACAACAATGAAACGTGTGATAAAAAAGTGCGGCTAGCGGGTGTACAAAGACAGGAAGGAACTCACCCATCTGTTCCACGATGTCTGGAGGGAAGACTCGAGAGGCGAAGGCTCGACGGAAGATGTCGGAAAACTCCTTGTCAAGGCCTCCGATGCCTAGTTTCTCAAAATTCCAGTCTGGGCTGATGATGGACTGGCGAGACTCTCTGGTCTTGGATTTCCCTGCAAGGAGATTCCATTGGACGCATATATTTTGAATACAACAAAACAACAACTTAATATTAATATTGCTACTAAATGTCATATGGATGAAAGTTAGGCTGCAGAGATTATATGTCTTTATAGTCTGAAATGACAGCCTACGCTTCCATCATAACAAACCCAGCCTGACGCATCAACAACCAGCCGGCAAAGGTCATCATGGGAAGGAGAACATGTGAGCAGCGCGCCCTCTTGTGGTCAGACACGGTATAACTCACCTATCAGCGTCACGGACGAACCTTCAGACTTCTCAAATATCACCTGACTGTTGGCCAGCAACAACCCGATGTCAATCTGCACGGGAAAGGACAGTTAGCCAGCTAACTCAGGGGTGTCCAAAGTGCGGCCCGGGGGACAGTGGTGGGCACCAAACTTTACATTCATACAATTAAACAACAGCAAAATGGGGGGAAGCGGTACTTTTACAAGAAAAAGGTCAATATCATTAAAAAAAATATGAGGAGAATAAAGCTTTAACATTACAAGAACAAAATATATCAAACAAATATATCATATATAATATATATAATATACAGATATCAAACTAAATATATCCTTTTCAGAATAAAGTCAGAATATTATGAGTAAAAAGGCCATTTCACAAGTAAAAAGATGTTGCTTTTTAAAATCATTACATTAAAAACAAAAAAGAATGAGGTTGCTAATTTGGGGAAATTAGCTTGGGTAAAAAGGTATCATATTAAGATATTAAAAGCATAAAATAACCTTATTGCAAGAAAAAAGTTGGCATTCTACATAAAAAAATGTCATAACATTACGCAAATTATGTACATATATTAGGACAATAAAGTTAGAATATTAAGAAAAAATAATTGTCATCTTATGGACAAAAAAAACAGACTTTTATGAGAATAAAGTCATAATATTATGAGAAAAAAACACGTCATTTTCAGAAGCAAAAAGTAGAAATATTAAATGAAAAATATGCAGTTTTTTTTAAGTTATAATGTGATGTGAAAATGGGACAGGGAGAAAATTATGATTAAAACGTGTTTTAAAACGACAATTTAACGAGAATGAAGTTATAATATTCAAAGGATTTTGGGCAATTAAGGCGGGGGAAGAAAAAAAGATGTTACCAAAATAAAGTTATAATAGTATATTATAAAACTATTAGTATAATATAGAATATAATAATGTCATATACTTGTATGGAGGAAGTTGCATATTGAAAATATTGCGGGAATAAAGTCCTAATATAACAAGCTCCTACAGTAACTGTGGCGGGAAACCCAGCCAGGAAAAAAGTAAGCCCCGCCCACATTGACCTTTCGTTTCTTGCCAGAGACGTGGTCTCCTTTCAGGATGCTGGGGTCCATGCCCTCCATGTCCCTCACCAGCACCTCAAAGTCCGTGCTTCCAAACTTGAAGACCATCTGCGAGACAAAAGATGAGGCGGAGTCAACTGGGGGAGAGGGGGGGGGGGGTGGCGCCACACCTGCTGTCGCGTGCTGAAGGCCTGGTTGTGAAACTGCTGCAGGAAGTCGCTGGCCATGGCGTCCGAGTCGTACGGGCTGCTGTCCGTGCTCTTCTTCTGCCGGAAGTCCACCTGCAGGGTCACGGAGCTGATGCACTGCTTGGACTTGTCAAACGTGTAGGGGGACACTGCGGACGGATTCAGCACGTGACAAGTCATGTCAAGGTCCTTCAAGTAACATAAAAAGCAAATAAGAGTTTTCCTCTCACCTTCCACATCCTGGCCTATTGATAGACCGGCCCACTTTCTCTGTGGGGGGGTTACAAAAAGAGATGAAGTGATTGGGTGTTTTGAAGCACCGATACGGTATAAACAACCATCTACTTTCTCCGGGGGACGCCCGAGCAGGAGGTGAGCGTCGTACCTGAGAGCTGGGTCGCGGCCCGACGGCAGGGCCAGGTTAAAGATGGAGGACGAGGAGGCGGGGTTAAAAGGAGGAAGAAGCAGTGACAGAAAGAAAGAAGTTCATGCAAAGAGAGATCCCAAAAAAAACCCCAAACATATTCATAATTTCATTTTAGTCGTATCAAGTTCCAACATCAAAGAAAAGTTCATGCCCCCCCATGAACTTTATATTAAGTTCTTAAGCTGCAATAATATGAAAAAGAAAGAAAATAAAGTCAAATAATTGAAATGTTATGAAAATGAAGTCAAAATATTATGAGAATAATTACAGGAAGAAAATTTACAAGAATATTAAAATACGAGAAAAGTCGTATTAAAACGAGAAAAAGCGCCACAATTTTCCGAGAACAAAATCACAATACTATGAGGACAAATAATGTCATTTCATGAGCATGAAGTTATTGTTTTAAAGTCATAATATAACCAGAAAGAGAAAAAATAGAAGAAAGTTGTACTTTCTGGACAATGTTGTAATATTAATAAAGTAATAAAGTAATAAAGGAGTGAAGCGTAATATTGGTATGAATCATTTTCAGCTCTATGATAATGCTGAGATGAAATATACTGCATATAGTATATCCCAGCATATCTATATGTAGTATATATCTATATGTATATATCTATATGTCCCCTGTGTGGATGTCCTCCATATACTCTACCCCTGATTCAAATAGACTTGGGTGACTAGGCTGCGAGTAAATGTCCGACTTGTCATGTTGAAATTATAGTTAATATAAGAAGAGACAATAGTGGGCAGACTCGCATGCCTAGACTTCTTCCTTCTCTTTTTCCCTTTAGGGGTCGCCACAGCAACCATGAGGGACACCTGGTGGTAGGAGTGTGACAGATGGTACCTGCGGCAGACTGAAGGCGATGGTGCCAACGTTGACGCCGGGGTGCGTGGTCACGGTGAACACGTACGTGTGCGTCACATTGCGCACCGTCACGTGTCTGCGGGCGACAGGAAACGGAAGTCAGCGTACGTTACCCATCGTCAGAACAGGTTGAAGCAGAACTCACTGTTCAAAGTGGGGCTCCCTCTCGTTGACGACCACAAAGTTGGTGAAGGACAGCTTGTCTGTCGGGCAGCGTGCCACCTGCATCACCTGACCAACGCAAGCCCACCAGACACGCATGTGTTACTTTGGTTTATCTTCTACTTGCAATGATGAAATAAAGGCCTTTAAGCTTCTAATAGCACCATTACAGCTTCCTTATCTGCTGATACTTGACCGCCACCTGCTGGTAACACTTATTACATTTATTGACCACAATATATTCTACTTTGTTTACATAACAGAGCGTCTGTTCACACAGGAAGTGATCAAAATGTACGCAAACAACTTATTGTAAGTATCAACATGTAAAAGTAATGGTGTAAACAATGAATTAGCAGGAATAAACATGGATAAAGAGGGTAAAAAAAAGTTGTGCGTCTTCCTACTCCTTTTCGGACATGTCGAATTGTGTAAATGTAATCACGTGATGTTCCTCGACTAGCATAACTTTTAGTGCAGCAACACTTGCTTACACATCACTTAAGCCTAAGACGATAAAACGGTGGTAACTTTCTACTGCTTTGGAACAAAGTTACGATATTTAAGTGTGGCCTAAAACCTGCCGGTGGAAGAAGATTTCTTCTTTCCGGGATGCCAACTTTGAATGGCAGGTCTCGAGGAAACTACAAACCCATTTCAAGTATTTCCTGGACAACTTGTAACACTTTCCGTCGCTAAAGTAGCCGGGCGTGTGTTTTAAGTGTTTATTCAAGTGACACTCACCTTTGTTGTCATCTTTGTGTTGAGAGTTTGACGCCAGTTGAAGTGCAAACTATCGCCAGGACTCCGTCTTCCGCTGACAGAGCAGCAACAACGCTCGACCACGTATCGCGAGAACCGGCGAGATCTGATGGCGACACGTGACAAAAACACATAAGGTATAGCCACACGACTTGATTTATATATTTTTAACTATACTGTGAGCGACACAAGCATATCGGAACAATTGAATGTTATTGCAATATAGAAGAGGCACAACAATTCCTAACACGGGCTAGTGTTGCGGCCGTAATTCAACTAAAAAGTAAACTAAACTAGCTAAACTAACCCGAACACCTACGTGACGCCATTTCCTGTCCGCCGTCGTTTTGTGTTCCCCGTGCAGTGGAACATATATTTTCCGGCCGAACACGAATTCGACTCATTACAATATTTAAAATGTATAGTATGCTAAACGTTTTTTAAATGTTTAATAATCAGCTGTTCAAACGTGACTTTTCTCCGAAGAGGGCATGTAGCATTTTTGAGCTAAGACACGTGTCCAAGTATTTTAGTGTTATTCCAAAAGACAGGACAAATCGCTTTAAAATACAAAATATTTATTTTGAAAATGTCTTTATAAGAGAAAAAAAATGAAAACCATACAAATTGTTTGGTTACTAGCATACCACACTAATGCTAGGAACTAACAATGGAGACTCGGGGATGCTCGAGGGCCAGAGACATCTTTGCCCTTCTCACTTTCAGGATGAAACCAGCGCCAAGAAATGCGGCACTCTTGGTGAAATTTCTTCTCGCTTCTTTTGGAAACATACATGAGCATTCGGGATGGGGAAGAGGGGCAGGCATGTGGCAACCATCATTGTTTTTTTTTTTAATTACAAAAACACAAAACCAAAAGCAAATATAGTGAGTTTAATACACTTCTGAAATACAGTGGGGACTGACGGAGTTGGCATTGATATGGGGGGGCAAAGAGGCGCCAGAGGGCGCTGTTCAACCGAAATTGGGCTCCAACCTTCCTAAAAGCGAACAGTGAGCTTTTGAAAGGTGTGGACAAGAAAAACGAGTAAAGTATTGTTTCTGCATTTGAAGCAGAGCTGAAGGCTGCAGAGGTCGAACCTGTGAGGTTCAGGTGGAGTCAGCTTATTGGAGATATAAAGATATATGTATGTACTGTTCATCCTTTTCACCTTTTATTGTAGTTGTACATTATTCCCTGATGGCCTGGCTCGGCCGCTGAGTTAGAAGAGATATCAAAATGAAAATGAAAGGGGGGGGTGGGGCAAACAAAAGAAGAGAAGTTGTGATACTGTCCGTTGAGTGGGGGGGAGCCGGGGGTGTGTCTGATAGGGGAATCCTGTCGTCTGCACTTGTGTTCTGTGTTCTTCTCCCTTGTCCCCTTCTTCAAATGTTACATACGCTGCTCAAACACACACGGATCCTCCGCCGCGCAGCCTTGAGTCTGCTCAGAGGGGCACGAAGAAGGGGGGGGCACACCACATCATACTTCCGTGTCATCACTGAACACTGAAAAGCTGGGACGCTCGTGAAGAATTCTCACCTATGTCAGCTTCTTGGCTTTGTTGTAAAGCGAGTCGACGACTTTGCTCATGTTCTGAATGGTTTCCAAGGCTGCTTCGTACGTTTTGTCCACTGGTGGCTCCTCAAATATGATCAGGACCCCTTCGCCCTGGTCCAGGATTCCTGCGCCACATAAACAAATACATTTAAAGAGAACATGCTTGCACAGGGCACAGATATTAATGTACAAGGCCGATCCCATCCGGTATCAGAGTATCAGCAAACATAGCTAGAGTCATGTTGGTAAATGTTACTAAAAGAGTATCAGCGGGCGTAGCTGGAAGAATATCGTCAGATGTATACTGGCGAACGTAGCTACATCAGCAACCATTGCTAAGAGAATACTGGCAAACGTAACCACCAAGAGTATGAGTGACTGTAGCAGAAGAATATGGGCAAACATAGCAACATAGCTAAAAGAGCATCAGCAAAGTTAACTAGAAGAATATGAGTAACCGTAGCTCAAGGAATGTCGGCAAATGTTGCTAAAAGAGTATCAGGGAACGTAGCAAGAAGAATAACGGCCATTGTAACCAAAAGAGTATCGCTGAATGTAGCTAGAAGAATGTCAACAAATGTATCTATGAGAATATGGGCAAGCATAACTACGAGAGTATTAACGAGCATAACTAGGAGAATATGGGCAAACGTAGCCAAGAGTATCGGACGCAAAGGCAGCTAAAACGTCATGTCCGCACATGCTGTCCTCCTCCTCACCGTCACCGTGAACACGCTAGTGCCGTGACTGCCTGATGTGTTCATGTTTGGCGTTCACGTCGCAAACTCTTACATTGGCCGGTAGCATAGCAAAGCTACAATAACGATAGGAGCATCCCGGATCGATACCGTACGTGTTGTGGACTGGTCATACCGTGAAACTTCTTATCCAGAATCATCTGCGATAGTTTACGCTCGACATCCCCCTGGAGAAAAAGAGGCGACGGTTACCACGGACACCTTCTCAGGCGGTAACGTCGGCTGAGGAGGAGACTTACCTTTGACAGTTTGATGAGACCTGATATGTGTTCTATCTGCGGGGCACAGGAAACGTGTCAACATGGCCCCGTTTGGGAACACGGCATCATTCGGGAACTTGCCTGCACTCTGGAGAAGGGCTCGATGACCCGGATGAGGTTCTGTTCCAGCAGGTTGTCGTAGAGCTTGGCCAGGTGTGTGTTGATGATGGGGTCGTCCCTCAGCTCCGCTCTGTACTCTGTGAGGGCCTGTGGGGGAGGGGGGGGGGGGTTAAAAACGGCACACGTCCGGCCCAAATGTGGGGTCACCTGCTGACCTTTTCAAAGTCTGCTAACGATCGGTTCTTGCTGGCCTGGGCCACGCATTTCAGTGCGTCCGTCTGTGGAAAACACAGGAGAAATATTTAGAATATCCGTCCCTGCGCCCCCCCCCCAGCGGGGAATGATAAAATCCTTGCCTGGCGGCCGGTGTATCGCAGGGCCAGCTTGCCGCTAATCAGGGATTGCACCTCCTCTGGTCTGCAAAGGTAACAACAATCTCATGAGCGTCCTCTCGGCAGACATTTTGTTTAGAAATGCAAGGCAACTTACGAGTTGAGGACAATCTTGCAGAGGAGCATGTACTTGAGGGCTGTGATGGCTCGGGGGCTGTCGATGGAATCGTAGCCCTCAAACGCCTCAAAGAAGTAGGAGTAGGCCGTCTTCCAGTCCTTCTCCTCTGCCGCGTGAATGATCCCTGCAACGAGACGGCAAGCCATCAACGTTTGCAAAGAGCTCGTGGTGATCGAGCGGCCATCTCAGCACCCACCTGACTGCATGTCCAGCGCCGCCTGCAGTTTGGGGGGACAGTAGATGGCGTTGGCGGTGGTTCGCGCGGAGGTGAGGGCGGCGCGGGCCTTGGGCAAGTTGCTGAGGGCGTGGTACGTCTTGCTTTCCAGCAACTGGACCTCCACCAGCAGGGCTTTGTCGTCCATCTTCTTCAGCTCCAGGAGCAGCTGAGAGCCTGTCGGAGCCAAGGGGTGGCCCTTAATTACAGTTTGGAAACAATAACCAGACAATAAAAAGATATTTTCGGGTCACGCACCCAGCGTCAGGGCCTCCTGGTATCGCTTGGTGTCAAAGTAGAGAGAGATCAGCCGAGCCTGAGGGCAGAAAAAGACGAGGACATGAGCAAAACTGCCTTACGGTTCACACACCGTTCACCATGACGGCATCGCTCTTCCTATTTACTATTATTAATAATCACCATCCTCTTCAGCATAACACAATGTTTGGTTTGGCTTTGGGAATGTCACATTTTACTTTCACTCTCGTTCATCCACACATGCTGCCAATGCAATGACAAGACAAACACTCCCTTCAACATGGCGCTGGACGGCCATGTTTTCTGCTGAGATGTCATAAATACAATATGGCAGGGGTGTCATTTTAACAACAAACATGGAGGGGGGAAAAACGTTGAAAATTGAAAAAAGTCAGTAATTTTACAAGACAAAGAAATTAAGAGGAGAACATTTTAATCTAAGGAAATAAAGTTGTAATTTTAGGATAATACTATAAAAAAAAAGTAAAATACTAGTAGCATAATGTTGAATTCTTAAAAAAAAAAACACTTGATAACAGGACCACATTAATCTATGAGGGAAAAAGTCATAACATTTCTGAGAAAAAAAGTGGAAAAAAATGGGAAAAAATAAACAAATTTGAAGAAAAATTCATAATATGACAAGGAAAAATATGTTTACATCGTTTTAAAAAAGTGGTAATATGATGACAATCCTGTATTGTATATTATTGTACACCAATACTTCCAAAATGTACACACACACACACACACACAGGTCAGACTGGTTTTCACCTCCAGAGCTTGTCGTAAGAAGGTCCTCTTCTCGGCCTTGGCCCACTCGATGCACTCCAGACAAAGCTCCACCTCCTGGCCCGTGGCCGCCTCCATGTCCAGAAACAAGTCCAGAAGGGAGCGGACCAGCCGGGCCGCCTTGGCCTTGCTGATGGAGATCAGGAAGGGCCGGACGAATTTCAACAGACCCCCGAGTTCTGGAGACAAAAAATACAAATAAAGCTGTTATTACAAGCGTTATTAAGTTAACCGCTGAGATTTCAAACTTCACCTGCCGCCTGTCCCGTCTTGGCCAGCAGCGTCCCCAGCTCCAGGATGCTCTGTTCTTTGACCCGGACAGCTTCTTCATCATTCTCCTGGACATCTCTCCTCACTGCACATGTTTACATTGACACATCATGAGGCTTCTATCCTGACTTATGATGACGGGCCTTGTTTACATCGCCACACCAGGTCTTAAATTAAATAGCGAACAATTATTCAGCCCCCCCACCCCCCAAAAAACGAAAAAGACTCGTCAACACTAAACTGACCAAGTTTAGTCAAAGTATGGGTGCCGACGAGGACAAACTGGGTGTCCGCTATGCGTGACAGCTAGCTGGCTGGTGTGACAAGGCAATTTGCGGGCAAGCTTCCCTGTGGCTACACTGACAAGTGCTGACACACCGATTTCACACCGTTTTAAACACTAAAACACCCAAGAAATCTCACGCCGACGTTGCGGCTGTGTCACTGCGAGGAAAGCGAAGACACTCACCAATCACTGTCACCAACACGGTGACAACAGGCTAATAACGGTAGCCACGCTCGGCAGCTAGCTAGCTAGCTACGCGGACTGTGGGAGAGTGGGATCATTATTTTCACCCAGCAGATCGATTCCAGTCATAAAATAGCCGCCGCGACATTAAACAGAATATGACATGACAGGTGTGACACGTTAAGACACCACGGCCTGATGTTAGCACAGCGGCTAAACAGGCTAAGGCTAGCATGCTAACGCGCACGGGCTGCTCCAGTTAGGCGACCATTCAACAGTGAGTCAGCACCGCACAGCCGGCTCCTTGCTACTGTACGCCGCTAGCTAGCTAGCTAGCTAGCTAGCGCCTGGCGCCGGCCCGGAATCAACAAAACACAGCGGCCAAGGCGGGGGGTAGAAGGGCGCATCCAGGAAGATCTCAAACACGTTCTCCTACCTATAGAGTGCAGAATGTCGATGGAGGCGTTGCGGTCGGTGCTAATGAGAGACTGAGCCCTCTGAAATTCAACAACTGCTGCAGCCGCCATCTTCCTTATTCAAAGTGCAGCCTGAATGGGGAGGACGAGAGGACGTGACGTAGCTTACGTGACGTCACTGTTGCGAGTGCATGCTGGGAATTGTGGTCTTATTCCAAAACAGCATTTTTTTCTTGTTTTTCGGTGAAAACAAAACGAAGCAATGGGAGTACATGTATTTTGAGTGTTTATTTTCACTTCTCGCGCGTGTTAATTTGATATTCATAATGTATTTAAGGTTGTTGACGGGATGACAAATTGAATTGATATGGTGTTAGCAACAACACTACTAAATGATCTTATCTCAAGCACCCAACGAGCACATTGGTTATTGATTTGGCCGCAGGGAGGATGGATTGGTGTCAGTGTGCCTCAAATTGGGTCAAAGTGGCGCGTCCTCCAATCACAGGGTCGCAAAATAGACGCGCGTGGTGCGTTCAGGTGCTGGCGAAAGCTCAAGCGGCGCTCGAGTCCTTCACTCGTTCTCCGAGCGGCTGCAGGTGGAGTTGCAGCAAGAGCAGCGCAGAGAGGCGCCCGACCACCGCCTTTGCGCCAGCAAGCGCCATCACTGCACATTGCGCATCAGCCCCGCGCTTCACGACCCGGAGGACCGCGAGGACACATCCTCACATCGGCATCTTCTCGATCGCACATCGCCGATTTTTTTTTCTCTCTCCCTTCATCGGATTGATTCCCTTGGAAGCAAGCGAGATGCTCGCTAGCCGCCTTCTATGAGCGTCAAGGAGCTCCTCTTCATCACCAGGCGCAGCCATTTGGACATCTGGTAAGGTTGTTTTCATCTCGGCAACATCTCACGATGTCCGCTTCAAAATAAGAACGGCTTTGAGTTATATTTTGGTTTTTAGCTCCATTTTGCGCTCAGGTTATAAATAGCCCGCGCCTCGACGCCACGAGCTCAGCTTCAGCACCACGGAGAGCATCCCCTGACCCACAATTCTCGTAAAAAAAAAATCCACCAAACGAGCTTTAACATGGCCGCCGGGGGCCCGGAATGTGCCTTTTTTATTGCTATAGACGGTGCCCAAGTGGATGTACACCGACGGTTCGGCTCGGTTCGAGTCTTCACATCGCGCTGCTGCAGTGAGGAGACAACATGTCGTCAGACGTTCGAGAGCCACGCCAAACTGTATGATGCACCTCCATCTTTAAACACGGACTCCCGCAAGCACCTAAATGCAACACGGGGTGTTTCTTATGTGTGTTTACAATGAAGGCGTCCATTTTAGTGATGGTGCATCATGCAGTCCTCGTGAAACGTTCAAGAGTGCCGATCCTTTTGGGGTCAAAGCGACCAGCATGTTTTTGTCATCATCTTCATGACTGTACCTGGTGCAAGGTTCAAGTCCCCTTCCACCGCTGCTCCGACCAATCAATAGCAATACAAACCATATAGCCATGCAATATCCAAAACATGGTGGACTGTATATCCAATAAGTGTATGTAAGGTACATATATGATGTAATAAATGTTAAAGATTGGTATATATCATAAAATAAGTGTATATAATATCAAATACATGTAAAGTACTGTATATCAATTCCATAATTGGCTGTGTACTGTCAAATAATTGTATATCAGGCGGAGGAGGCGTAAACCTTGGATATGTGTCGACTAGACATGGGAGAAACATTTGGATGGCAACATAAGCGTACATAACGTACATAAGCGTACATAAGCGTACATAAGCGTACATAAGCGTACATAACGTACATAACGTACATAAGTTTAAAATAATGGTAGCTATGATCAAGTAAGCGTGAAATAAGTATACACAATGTAACATATTGTCAGATAGCAAAAAGGTCTATGATGGGTGAAGAATTCCTATATGAATGTAGTACTACAAAAGGAGTCATGTATACTGTAATAATATCAACAAGGTGGAAAATAATATGATATATTGTAAAATAAGCACAAATAGTTCTAAATAATGTAAATAAGTGTAAAAAGATTGTATTATATATAGTAAAATAAATATAGAGTGTATGTACAGTATATGGAATTATATAGAATAGGCTCCAGCATACCGATGGATGGATGGATGGATGGATGGAGGGACGAACGGACAGAGGGATGGGTGGATGGACGGATTGGCGGGTGGGTGAATGGATGGATGGATGGAAGAATGGATGGATGGGTGGATGGATGGATGGATGGGTAGATGGATGGATGGGTAGATGGATGGATGGGTGAATGGATGGGTAGATGGATGGGTGGGTGAATGGATGGGTAGATGGATGGATGGGTGAATGGATGGATGGATGGATGGATGAATGGATGGATGGGTGAATGGATGGATGGAAGAATGATGGATGGACGGAAGAATGGATGGATGGAAGAATGGATGGGCGAATGGATGGAAGAATGGATGGATGGACGGATGGGTGGATGGATGGATGGCTGGGTGGGTGGATGGGTGAATGGATGGATGGGTGGATGGATGGATGGGTGGATGGATGGATGGGTGGATGGATGGACGGATGGGTGAATGAATGGGTGGATGGGTAAATGGATGGATGAATGGATGGATGGGTGGATGGACGGAAGAATGGATGGGTGAATGGATGGATGGAAGAATGGATGGATGGACGGAAGAATGGATGGGTGAATAGATGGATGGAAGAATGGATGGATGGATGGAAGAATGGATGGGTGGATGGGTGAATGGATGGATGGTGGATGGGTGAATGGATGGATGGGTGGATGGATGGGTGGATGGATGGACGGATGGGTGAATGAATGAGTGGATGGGTAAATGGATGGATGGGTGGATGGACGGAAGAATGGATGGGTGGATGGGTGAATGGATGGATGGATGAAAGAATGGATGGGTGGATGGGTGAATGGATGGATGGAAGAATGGATGGAATTATATGGAATTGCATGGAATTGTATGGAATTGCATGGAATTGTATGGAATTGCATGGAATTGTATGGAATTGCATGGAATTGTATGGAATTGTATGGAATTGTATGGAATTGTATGGAATTGTATGGAATTGCATGGAATTGTACGGAAGGTGAAAGCCGCGGCGAGCAGCCGACTGATCCGTGTGCTTCCGTCAGCCAGCATCCGGTCATCCAAAGGCGAGCGAGACAGACGAGGCGACCCGGGTGTCCCGTGAGATCTCGGTGGTCTCCTCCCAGAGCAGCAGCCAGAAGGCCGGCGGCCACCCGCATCTTCTAGAAGCCCCGTCCGCCCCTCCCCCGTCGCCATGGGAACCGTGCTGTCCCTGTCGCCCAGCTACCGCAAGGCGGCCCTGTTCGAGGACGGGCCGGCCACGGTGGGCCACTACACGGCGGTGCAGAACAGCAAGAACGCCAAAGACAAGAACCTGAAGCGGCACTCGCTCATCAACGTGTTGCCATGGAAACGCATCGTGGCGGTGTCGGCCAAGAAGAAGGGCTCCAAGAAGGTGCAGCCCAACGGAACCTACCAGAACAACGTGAGCCAGCTGAACAACGAGAATCTGAAGAAGTCCCAGTCCTGCGCCAACCTGGCCTCCTTCGGCCAGGACCAGAGCACGCCCACCCTGACCAAGGGCCCCGGCAACAACAGCGAGGACACGTCGTCCGTCAAGAAGGCCCCCGCCGCCGCCCCCGGGACCCCCAAGCGGGTGATCGTGCAGGCGTCCACCAGCGAGCTCCTGCGCTGCCTGGGCGACTTCCTGTGCCGGCGCTGCTACCGCCTCAAGCACCTGTCGCCCACCGAGCCGGTCCTGTGGCTGCGCAGCGTGGACCGCTCCCTGCTTCTGCAGGGCTGGCAGGACCAGGGCTTCATCACGCCCGCCAACGTGGTCTTCGTCTACATGCTGTGCCGCGACGTGGTCTCCTCCGAGGTGGCCGGCGAACACGAGCTGCAGGCCGTGCTCCTCACCTGCCTCTACCTGTCCTACTCCTACATGGGCAACGAGATCTCCTACCCCCTCAAGCCCTTCCTGGTGGAGAGCTCCAAGGAGGCCTTCTGGGACCGCTGCCTGTCCATCATCGACCTGATGAGCGCCAAGATGCTGCAGATCAACTCCGACCCGCACTACTTCACCCAGGTCTTTGCCGACCTCAAGAACGAGAACCAGAAGGAGGAGGAGCGTGGGCGCCTGCTCATCGGACTGGACCGGTGAGGTGGGGGGGGGGGTGGGGTTCTTTCCACGCCGGATGGGTTCAAATGTATGACCTTGACCTTCTGTCCTTTGTCCCCCTGGCAGGAGGGCCATCGCCTGACTGGCGCTGGTGGTCGCCAAGCACTGACGGAGACGAGTGGCGCAAAGCCCCGCCCCCTTCCTCACCCCCCCTCCCATCAGTGCGGACTCGAGTGGACTTTAGGCGGGCCGGGACAGACGCCAATCAGACAGCGACGCTCGTCCGAGGGCGGGACGCTCTTTGTCGAGGACGGAGCGTTGCATTGTGGGACTTTCCGTCAGAGGACGACGACCTTTTTTTTGTTTTTTTTCAAGTTAGCGGATGTTTTGCTCCTGCCGGCGGACGGAGGCTTATTTATTTCTGGAACAAACTCATCTTTGGTCATCTTTGATCATCTTTGATCATCTTTGGTCATCTTTGGTCATCTTTGGTCAAGCTTCTGCACGCAGGACTTTTCTTCTTCTTCTTCTTCTCTGGACTTGCCGTCTGCGTTAAAAGAACCAACACGTCGATTTAGCTCTGCTTGCGTTACTTTTTGCTACTTTCTGCTTGTGTGCTCACGCTACATCGCTGCCACGTTGAAACTGTGCCATAGCCTCCGGCCCCCAACCGCCCACCGGCCCACCCACCCTCTTGAGGGGCTCATTCTACCTTTGCTTGCTCTTATCTTTGGTGGGAATGAAGATTGACTCGAGAGGTAACGGTAAAAATGTCCTTCCTCGTGGACACATGACACCTCGGTCTCCGCCCACCTCCTCCAGTTCCACCAAAGTGGGACACCTCCCCTGAAGGGAAACCACCCTTTTCAGGCTGAGAACCTCATATTTTGAGGCCGTGAGTCTCACCCTTGAAGCTGGGCCGCTTTCTTTAAAAAAAAAAAAAAAGGCTTCACTACACGTCTTAACAACCCAAACACAGCTCGTTAGCGTTAACGCTACACATCCACCCCAAAATGGTGTCCCCGGGCTGTACGGACCGAGGGTCTAATACGGGACCTTTAAAGTCAGGTCAACATTCCCACCGCCATCCTGATAAATATGGACACGTTCCAGGCAGCCGTCGCATCGTTTCACTTTCTATTTCCTGCTTTGGTGAGTGCAGTGTCATGGACGTCACTGCCCCCCCCCCCCCCCCCCCCACCACCACCACATGAAACGTGCCATTTTTTCCCTCACTTAAATAAGACAAAAAAAAAGATAATTTTGTGTATCTTGTTGCATACTAGATCTTGTAGATAAACAACAGCAGCGTGTGTGTGTGTGTTTGTACAGAAGAGTGTGTGTGATGTGCTGGATAAAAGGGCGTGGGGTGGGAAGGGGGGGGGTTAGGCAAGGGGAGACCCGATGACACTTCAATGTCAATGGTTCCATTTTCAAAGACAGAAAATGAGAAAAAGCTGTTGTTGTTCCTGCTTTCATTTCCTGGTTCTGCTTATTATTTTCATTTATTTTTGTACTGTGATGACAACAAGGAAATAAAATGGACGGATTGTTCCAGACGCACGCTCCTCGTGTGATGACATCACTCCCTCATACATGGCCGCCAAGTAGGACTCCTTATTTATAAGCCGAATATTTTGATAGAAAACCTGTTTACAACCTTCTACATGCACTTTCTAACAGTATTGGAGCCCCGTAGCCAGAAAATAACACCCCTATAGTCACCTTTACGCTGCTATTACCCAATATCGGTGACATAAGAGAAAAAAGACTTTGAAAACCTGTTTTATGACCTCTCAACTCTTTTCTTTAACATAAAAAAAGACCTCTTGACATTAAATAACACCCCTATAGTCACATTTACACTATTACCCAATATAGTAGAAATGAAAAAGTAAGACATAAAACCTGTTTGAATATGCTTTTTTAACATTAGAGCCCTCCAGACATGAAATAACACCCCTATAGTTTATCTTAATGCCCTTTACGCTCTTATTACCAATGTAGTAGACATAAGAGAAAGTAAGACATATACAACCTATTTATGATGTTGTAAATGTTTTAACATTAGAGCCCTCTAGACATGAAATAACACCCCTATAGTCACATGTATGCTCCTATTTCCCAATGTAGTACACATAAGAGAAAGTAAGACATATACAACCTGTTTATGATGTTGTAAATGTTTTAACATTATTAGAGCCCTCTAGACATGAAATAACACCCCTATAGTCACATGTACGCTCCTATTTCCCAATATAGTAGACATAAGAGAAAATAAGACATAAAAGCTGTTTGTCCTTCCAATTGTTTTGGATTTTTTTTTACATTAGAGCCCTGGAGACATGAAATAACATCCCTATGGTCATCTGTACACTCCTATTACCCAATATCGGTGACACAAGAGGAAAAAAAGACTTTAAAAACCTGTTTTATGACGTCTTAAATCTGTTTTTTTAACATAAAAGACCTTTTGACATGAAATAGCACCCCTATAGTCACATTTACACTTACCCAATATCGTAGAAATGAAAAAGTAAGACATAAAACCTGTTTGAGGTTCTAAATCTGCTTTTTCAACATTAGAGCCCTCCAGACATGAAATAACACCCCTATAGTTTACCTTAACGCCCTTTACGCTCTTGTTACCAATGTGGTAGACATAAGAGAGCAGCCTGCAGGACTAACGAGTCATCAGCGGGGGGGGGGGGGGGGGTGTTTCCAAAACACACATAGATCCAGGGCAAACAGAGCAGAGACATTTATTATTATTATTGCTGCAGTGATGGCCGACAGGAGTGGACGCCTGATGGGAAACAATAAACTTAACCAAGAGGCACAAAGCGATTGAGAGACAATAAATTAGGGGGGGGGGGGTGGGGGGGGGGTGATGACACACAAATGGCACACGGGACAAATCGTGGCAGACATTTCTTTGTTTCTTTGGGCTTTTTGTCCTGATGACGGAGTCGCACCAGCGGATCTTTTTGATCCAAATGCTGGAATGATCCCAGGAAAAACACAAAGACTGGCAATAGATGATCTTTGGTGTCATGTGACATCATATCTAGAATCAGCGCTTCTATTTAGAGCTGCACTTTGGATTGGCCTCCCCAAGATGAACGTGTCGGGAGGAGGTTTGGCTGGCCGCCCCCCAATTTGGCCCCAGGGGGATGCAGAAAGACGCTGAGTGGACAATCAGAACAGGACCAGCCCAGCGACTCCAGCGCTCCAACGTTTAACTACGCTGACCTTTGGCCCCCTTTGGAAACTTTGGACAAATTCAACTTGGTGGACCGGGACACGGCGGGACGTGCACGTTGGTGTGTGTGTGTGTGTGTGTGTGTGTGTGTGTGTGCGTGTCATTTGGCTTTTTTTCTAACCACTACTACACTGTGTTAGCATGTTAGCATCTCTCAGAGACGTGATGTCATATTTGGGTGCAGTCAGTGTGTGTGTGTGTGTGTGTGTGTGTGTGTGTGTGTGTACACGTGTGTCCGTTTAAATGAACTTAAATGTTTGTTGCAGACGTGATCAACACATCAACACACTAAACTTACTCCTCATCAAAACACATCTTCATCACATCTTCTATACACTTCATCCCAAACCAGGAACTTCATCTTCCATCTTGGAATTCATCTTGCACTTTGAATCTGACATGTTGGGATTAATCTTACATTTTACAATTCATTATTTTACAACAAATCTTTCACTTCAGAATGCTTCTTCCATTTTAGAATTAATCAAATTGTAGAATTAATCTTACATTTTGGCATTAATCTTCCATTTTAGAATTAATCTTATTTTAGAACTAATCTTTCACTTCAGAATCCATCTTCCATTTTAGAATTAATCACATTTTAGAAATAATCTTCCATTGTGGGATTAATCTTCCATTTTAGAATTAATCTTCCATTTTAGAATTAATCAAATTTTTGAAATAATTTTCCGTTTTGTGAATAATCTTCCATTTTAGACATCTTATTTTAGAACGAATCTTCCATCTTAGAATCAATCTTCCACCTTAGAATTAATCTTCCATTTTAGAATTAATCAAATTTTAGAAATAATTTTCCGTTTTGTGAATAATCTTCCATTTTAGACATCTTATTTTAGAAGGAATCTTCCACCTTCGAATCAATCTTCCAACTTGGAATTAATCCAATTTAAAAATTAATCTTCCATTGTAGAATTAATCTTCCATTTTGGCATTAATCTTCCATTTTAGAATCAATCTTATTTTAGAACAAATCTTTCACGTCAGAATCCATCTTCCATTTTAGAATTAATCACATTTTAGAAAAAATCTTCCATTTTGTGAATAATCTTCCATTTTAGACATCTTATTTTAGAACGAATCTTCCACCTTAGAATTAATCCAATTTAAAAATTAATCTTCCATTGTAGAATTAATCTTAAGATTGGAACTAATCCAGCAGTTTAAGATTGATCTTGCATTTTGGGTTAATCTGCCATCTCGGAAAGTTTTACAATGAATCTTCCCACCTTGACGTCAATCCTCCATTTTGGGATTATTCTCCCAAATAATCTTAGATTTTAGAAGAACTCTTCTCATCTTGGATGAAGTCATGTTCCACCTTAAGGAAATCCATCGTCCTAAAACATGGACAAGGGAGGGACTTTTGGGGCATGAATATTGCACAAAGCAAGGCGTTTGATTTCGGATGAACAAAGAAAAACATGAAAGACTTCCAGTAGTGCTAACAAGAGGCGGGGTGTAACTTGGCGTGTGATTGGACGATTACGTAACCCCGCCCACAACTGGCAGACGGCTGCAGCCGTTCGCCGACATATTAAACCAAGACAGAGTCTATCACCTTCCCGGCCTGCTGGGGGGGTGCGGGAGCAGGGCCCCCCCCCCACAGCCTCAGTTGTGGGGCACGGCCAGCACGTAGCCCGAGCGGTTCTTGGTGAAGTCGGGCTGCGATTGGTTGATGTTGGGCTCCACCACCACCGTGCACTTCCTGCCGTTCATGCTGCACTGGATGGGGCTGACGATGTTGACCTGCAGCCGCCGGCGCTCGCTGAAACACAACCGCCATTAGTCATGGTCACACATGCAAGGCAGCACATGGGTTGCTCTCTAAACGTGGTGGACCGCCACAGACACATATGGACCGCCACAGATAAATGTCTGTCTGGGGAAACACCGGAACAATCAACCAAACAAAAGTGAAGGGGCCCTGTGATTGGCTGGAGACCCGTCCAGGGTGTACCCCGCCTCTTGGCCGAAGTCAGCCGGGATAGGCTCCAGCACCCCCGCGGCCCTAGTGAGGCTAAGCGGCATAGAAAACAGATGGATGGACAAAGATGAAGAGAAGGAACAAGTTGGAAAACGACAAAGCGTTTGATTGGCTTTTAGTGGCTGGCACTTCCTGTTAAGGGGCCTCCTGATTGACGGCAAGGCGGGGCTTAGTGAGGCGGGGCTAATCACCAGCATCTCGAACACGTTTACGACCTGACGACGGACTTGCGTTATGCAACCACAATAAGTCCTAAACAGACACGCTACACTCCGGATGGGGAGATGTTGCTGCTGGTTGCCATGGAAACACCCCAGCCCAATGCCTCCATCTGTCATGGCTGCCAGCCAAAGCGGCTACTGTGTGTGTGTTGGTGAAATGCCAAGGGATGCTGCGCTTGGCCTGAAGGGCAAACACACACATACACACACACACACACACACACACACAGCAAAAAAACACAAAGTAAATAAAAATAGAAATGTTTGAAAGTCAATGGATGAGTTTTTTTTCCCATTAGGTCCTTCCGACCCCCCCACAGTAAAACAACCACTGGGAAGCCCTGGGAGACTGACTCATACTGGAAAACGGATTGGGGGATGGGGGCCACTATGGACTGATCACAAGCTGAAGCAGGAAGAGTCGGAGAGACGGGAAGATCCCAGTTATTTCCCGGCAGAGTGAGTCATCGTCTAAAAAGGGGACCTGCGCATCCTTCCTTCCATCCTTCCTTCCATCCTTCCTTCCACCCCCTCCCCACATGATCACCTACTGAATATGCATGAGAAGGCCAGGGAGGGGTGGCGGAGCCTGCTTATTTTTGTATTTGTATTTTTAGAGCCAAGCCCCGTGCTTTCCATGAAGACGTGTAGAGAAGCCTTTTAAAAAAACAAACATATTTGGATCACGTTTGGGGAGGGGGGGGGGGTTCCATGTGGGGACACACGTTTGGAGGGGGTCTTGGGACACAGTTTGGGGGGTCTAGAGACGCTTGTTTGGTGGGTCTACGAAAAGACATTTGGGGGTGTTGGGACACATGTTTGGGAAAGCCTAGTGACAGATTTGGAGGGGGTCTAGGGAGGCTCTAGGGACATACGTTGTTGGGTGGGTCTGGGGACGCATTTTTGATGAGTCTAAGAAAACACATCTGAGGGTCTAGGGACACAGGTTGGGAATGTCTAGTGGCAGATTTGGAGGGGTTCTAGGGATACACATTTGGGGGGACTAGGGATGCACATTTGGGGTGGGGTCTAGGGATGCACATTTGGGGGGGACCTAGGGATGCACATTTGGAAGGTTCTAGATACACATGCTTGGGGGGGTGGGGTCTAGGGACGCATGTTTGGTGGTGTGTAGGGACAGACATTTGGAGGGGGTTGAGGGACACACGTTTGGGGGCTCTAGTCAAACATATTTTGAGGGGTCTAGGGACGCATGTTTGGGGGTATTTGAGGGACACACATTTGAGGAAACGTAGAGACACGGGTTTAGGGGGTCTTGGGAGACATTTTGAGGACATCTAAGGACACACGTTTGAGAAAGTTTAGGGACACACGTTTGGGGGGTTTAGGGACAAGGTTAGGGGGGTCTATGGACACACTTGGAGGAGGCGAAAGACACATGTTTGGCGGGTATAGGGACATCACACATGTTTGGGGGGGTTTAGGAACATACTTTACATTACGGGGGTTGTAGGGGTGCATGTCTGGGAGGTCTAGTGACCCCGTTTGGGGTGTCTATGGGGTCACACGTTGCGGTTAAAACTCCAAATGCATCGTATGATCGCATGATCGTATGATGTGGGCTGTAGCATGCGAGTAGCATGCGCGTCTCCACCCGCTCGACAGCACGCACACAGGGCAGGGCTAGCATGCTAATTAGCTGCATGTAGATCAAACTAATGCAGCATAATCCTGCAGCCTTGCAGTTAATCCTGCCTTCATGAGGATTATAACGCTCCCTTTCATACGGGAGACTAGATTCGGTTTCATTGTGGCCTTCATTTGTTCCACAAAGGCTAATATCCGCTACCCCGATGCCCCCTTCTTCATATATCTTGCAAACATTTCAACTTTCTGCTTCAATTGTCTTTTCATAATATTATGACTTTATTCCAATAATATTACAACTTTTTCCCCAACCTCATTTTCCAAAATGACAAAACATGCGTCCCCTAACTTTAGTCCTTGATCCATTTTTGCTCTGTTTTCTTGTTAAATGATGTTTCCAAAATGCGCCACAGGCCACATCTTGGACACCCCTAATGTAATTTATCAACATGTTATGAAAGAACGACCTCAAACTTGAAATTACAGTTGGGGGTTCACACAAATATTGAGTCTACAACGTAGTTCCTCGCTTTTGGGGGGTCCCCAAACCCCCAAAACATAAAAAAGTCCTTTGTTTATATCCCTGATATGAAAAGATAATTCCATCGGCTCCACCCAGCAACAAGCTTCACTCCAAGTCACATGTCATGTTTTTTCCCACTTTTCCTGTAATTCTATCGTATACTGTGGTATTTGTGTCATTTATTTGTGGGCATGGCAGTAAACGAAGTAAATGTGTTCATTCCACCACCTGATTTTGAGTGAGATATGATATCGGATAATGAGTTCAATGTATTTAAGGCAGCGCCATATGCTGCAGTGATTTTGCCACATTTAAAATAACCGTGGACGTGAACGGCATCGCAACCCGTCCCTGACGAGAAAACGAGGATCGGCGACGTGGTGCGACCCGGCGGGAGGCCGTTCTGGTGACATGTGGCCATCGTCTGCCCGAGTCCCCGCGGGACGGCGGGTGAATGGCGTGTGTCAATAACAGCTGCTGCCGGGAATCCACACTTAAACAAACGCCAGTCGTCTGTTGGCTCAGCGGGAGGCGAAGCTCAACCGGAAACACGGCGGGGGTGGGGGGGTCGGTGGGGGGGGGCAGCTCCACAGATGGCGAGGACTCTCTTGCTCAGGGAGGCCGTGCATGGACGGTCACTGTTACTATCGTTATGTGAAAGCATGTGACAATAAGGATGCTAGCTTCTGTTAGCACTGTGTGTTAGCATCTTTGTGGCAGCACTTGGAAGGTCATCAGCGGGAAGAGAGGACAAATGAAGGAGTAAAGCCACCAAATGATGAGAGATGAGACCAAGGCGTTGAAGAGGATGGATGGCGTGGAGGAAATGAGGTCATAAGGTGCGGCGGCAGGATTGCGACAAGTGGAGAGCGATGGCGGGAAGGAAGGACCCGTTTTAGAGAGGCCGAGGAGGGAGCGGGTAAAGGTAATCATCCTTGTCCTGACCGTGGGGGGGTTGCTGGGTGGAACACACGTGCCCACAGAGTGAGAAGATGGCGTCCATTCAAGATGGCTGCTTCTGCAGCAACGTACGGACAACATTAGCTTACGCAAGCACAACGTTTTACACAATGGCCCTTTAACACATGCAAGATAAGAAAGTGAAAGTGAAAGTACAGATCACGGTGGTGTCTCAATTTGCAAACTTACCCTTATCCAAAGTGCGGCCCAGGGGACGTTTGAGGCCCACAGTACATTCTAAAAATATCATTTAACAAGAAAACTAAACGGCAACAGCAAAAATGGAAATTCATTCATTTTCTACCGCTTATCCTCACGAGGGTCGCGAGGGTGCTGGAGCCTATCCCAGCTGTCTTCAGGCGAGAGGCGGGGTACACCCTGGACCGGTGGCCAGCCAATCACAGGACACATATAGACAAACAACCATTCACACTCACATTCATACCTATGGACAATTTGGAGTGGCTAATTAACCTAGCATGTTTTTGGAATGTGGGAGGAAACCGCACGCATGCAGGAGAACATGCTAGGGTGGAATTGAACTGGGGTCTCCTAGCCGTGTGGCCTGCATGCTAACCACGCAAAGTAAGATGGATGAATGGATATTTGAAAAGAAAGGAGGCAAAGTGTGAAGCGTTTTGACTTGCATAACAAAAATGAATGCATTCTCTTCTTGAACGTATAGACCTTCTATCTATATCTATAGAACGCATATCTACCCCAAAGAGCCAAAGTGGCCTGTGGCAGCCATTGTTTTTCAGTCCATGTCCCGTGGTGAAGAAGTTAGGACACCCCTGCTTTGGTGCGGCCAAATGCAGTTGACCGTCGCTGTGTACGTACGCGTGTACATGGACTAGCAAGCTAGCAGGGTTATTAATGGATCGCTTACTTATCAGACACACGGAGGCAGCCGTCGCCATAGCAACTGCATCTGCAGTGCCCCAGAAAGAATAAGGGGGGGGGGGGGGAGAAGCGGAATGCGAGGTGAAAAACAAAGCCTGGGGGGAGGAGAGGCGGGAGGAGCAAAAGGAGCTGTGCAGCTGGTGGATGGATGGATGGATGATGGATGGATGATGGAGACAGAGAAGGAAGGATGGAAGGAAGACAAGGGAGGAAAGGTGGGATTGAAGGGAGGAAGAAGAGGAGAAGTTGCATGAAGGATGGAAGAAGGCAACAGGAGGAAGACGACTGTAGAGAGAAGATGGAGAAGAGGAGGGGAGAGGAAAGGAGGAAAGGAGGAAGGGAGGGAGGGAGGAGAGTGATTTCCACGAGGAAGGTTTGATTCAGCAGAAAGTGTGACCTTGGTGAGGAAGACATCAGCTCATCTTCCTGTTGGCGTGTCATTCTTAGCGGCAGCTAAAACGCACTTTGACACATTTCCTTGAAAAAGCACTTTTTTATGCTGAGATGTCCATGCTTAAATATGCACATGAAGGCACCGCTTACCATCGGGTGCACATCACGTACTGTGAAGGCATCATGTGACCAATGAAGGACGGACTGCTGACTCTTGCAGTCAGGAGGTCAAGAGGTCACTAGAAAGTGACGGAGAAAAAAAACAAGAGACCAACAACGTAATGGATTTGTACTTATTGAAGACGGCGGGCCACATGTTGGACACCCCTGTTCACCGATGAGACTTTTGTCCATTAGGAGTAGCTAATAAGACAGGACAAGGCTTTAAAACACACATGGGGGGCGGGGGCTGCGGTCTAAAAATAGACATCAACAGCAGCACAGCTTTAAATATTTGATGTCCTCCTGAGCGAGGAGGCAGGGTGGGGCGGCGGGTCCGCATCAAGACCGGGGAGGGGGAGAGGGTTTGTTTCCAAACAGGAGGCAGGAAAAAGGATGAAAGCTCTGACGAGAAGGCAGCAGCGTGAAGCGACGCCGCGTGAAAAATAAAAAATAAAAATAAAAACTTATGCTGTTTAGAAAATGAAGGCCATGATGAAATACACACATTGTATTTGTAGGCTTTAGAAATACAGAAATACTGCAAATAGGCCACGGCCGCCCACCTCCGTGCACACGCTGCGCCTCTTTCAAGGACACTTGGAGGTTAAATCTTCATGTGGCGACAGCGGGGGGGCGGAGGGAGAGCGGTGAAAAAACAATCCCGCTGCCTCTCAAGGATTCAAGTGCACGCTGACAGTGATGGATGAGATGGCATGGAGAGGAGCCCACCAACATTAAACCGCCCCCAGGCCCCCAAGCCCCAAGCCCCCAGCGTTAATTCATCTTGACCTGCTCACCTTATAAGAGTTTGTTTGTATGAAGCATACAGTACACTACAAGAGTAAATCACATTAGCATCTTATGGCTAGCACTCTCACGGGGAGTTATTATTGCACCCCCCCCCCCAAATGATAGAAACCCATTTTTTTCCACTCCACAAATGGCCAAAACATGGAACAGCGTTTCCAAAATGACCAAAGTGACTTCAAGAGTGCAGCGACGACACATCCAAGAGGTCACAAAAGACCCCACAAGAACATTGAAGGCTAGTTGGGATTTTTGGACATGGGGAGTTGAATGACACCCCCATAAGCCGTGAAGTCCGTCAACAGCGACTGACTCCTGACTCACCATTAGTGCTCTAATGGTTAATAGTTATTGCATCACCTTCCACTGTCAATCAAAGACGAGCATCCTCTCACCTCTTGAAGTGGCTGAGCAGGGCGCCGACCAGCTCGCCGATGCGGCTCTCGTTGGAGGGGACCAGGCCCTGCAGGCACACCACCAGGTCTTTGCTGTCCTTGGTGTGGAACACCACCAGCTGGTCCTTCCCCGGGGACACGCTCACGCCCGTCACCTGGGACGCACATGTTTACAAAGCATTATAATGTGTTACGTAACATGTCTTGTTTACTAATGAGGGAAGGCGGGAAAGTGAGGTCTGATGTGGTTTGTGTACCGGACCGTCGTGGTGGAAAGAGAGTCGAGCCACAATTCTAAACACTCCATCCCCGCACTCATTTTTGGTCATGAGCTTTGGGTCGGTGGGTTCAAAATGAGCTTCCTCCATAGGGTGGCAGGACTAGGACATAAATCGAGGAGCTTGGTCCTTCTGGTGAGGAGAGCCCGGGGCAGAGAGGACACGCTGAAGGGATTATGTCTCACAGTTGGGCTTGGTGTCCCCGAAGGGACACTGGAGGAAGTGGCCGGGTCCGAGAAGAAGAATAAGCTCCTCTGCTCCCACATCTTTATCCATCATAACTGAACAGCAAATATAAGCAGACGTGTCATCTCCTTCATAACCGGGACCACCTGAACGTTTACATTTATATTGAAGGCCTAACTGATGGCAGCGCGCCTCCTCATGAGTGGGCTAATGATACACTCTCATTTGTTTCCTTCGTCTTGATCCACTCAATCACTGTGAGCTCCTGAATGAATCCAGGAGAGCCGCTCTTCTGTTCCGCCATCTGTTTCATTGTGGCGGTGTTGGTGGTGGGCATTGGGAGACCGGGGGCACAACCACGCTTCTGCTGGTCTGGTTGCCATGAGGACGCGATGCGATCCCTCCCGTGGAGAGACTTTCAGGTTATGTAACACATCCTTTGCCAGTTGACTCCCGTGTTAAAGCACAGTGTGCTACACCAGGACCAGAATGGCGAGGAGCGAAAACAGAAGGAGAGGAGCGTTGCTCGCCACCAGACATCAGCTGAGCCGCTCTGTAACCATGGTGACACCATCTCCAGGGAAGTTGGCATGACAACGGCAGGAGGAGACGGCGCAGGCGGAGCGGAGCTGGGCGCCGGTGATGTCACGGCGTTGTGTCGGTTAGTACTTCCCGTGGACGACTTGGCTCGGTGCATGGCGTGCCTAATGTTTTGGACCGCCATACATCTCATCTGTGGCCTAATCCAAACCTGCTGCTTGTCTCTTTCGCTTTCTGGTGCCATCTGTGGCGTCCAGATGAAGCCGCGGCGCCATCGGCCGTCTTCATGTCCCGACAGGGGTGGGCGGGGTTGGGTGGGGTTGCGAGACACCAAACACCACGAGCAACAAAAAGGCTAAATGAAGTCAAATTGAATGAAATATAAGGCATTCAAAGACATGATGATATGTATTATTCTAGACTGGCCACTAGGTGTCAGTAATGTTACACTGCTCCCCTGTTGGGGATTAGGACCGCAAAGGTCATAGGTTTTTATGTCTTATTTTGTTTTATGTCTGCTATGTCGGGTAATAGCAATGTAAAGGTGGCTATAGGGGTGTTATGTCATGTCTAGAGGGCTCTGATAATATTAAAATCTGCATCTACAAGGTTGTAAGTAGGTTTCCTATACCTTATAGTCTTATTGTCTCTTATTATGTCTAGTGCTGTGTCGAGGTAAAGGTTACAAGCCAAAGGAAAGAGTCCTACGTTGTAGAGGGGGATGCTCTTCATGAGTTTGTATTGCTTCAGGGGGTCCATCTTGTACAGGTGGCGGTCTGTGATGAGCACGGCTCTGTCCTCCGCCTTGTGGAAGTGGTTAATCTGGAAAACAAAACCTGGCTGGTTATTCCCTCTCACGAACTCACAAGGCAGCCTACGGCCCGTCTGCAACGGCCGGGCGTGCCCCCAGCACCCACCTTGCGCACGTTGCACGCGAAGAGGACTCTCATGAACTTGTCTTTGCGCTGCAGCTCGCTGGACACCAGCGTGAAAGATGCGGCGCCGTCGGGACTGTCTCGCTTCTGTGAAGAAATTAGTATCAACTTTGGTCTTTGCTCTTTTTAATTTTGTTTTGTTTGCCATTGTATTATACTGTAATAAAAAATAAAAACAATTCTAGTAAAAAAATAAGTAAATAATGACAATTATGCTAGTAAAATGGCATTATTTTTCCTCATCGTATATTATTATTTTAGATTTTTTTCTCTTAATATTTTGACTTTATTCCTGTAAACTGATTCCATTTTTGCTGCTTTTTCTTTAGTTTTCTTATTAAATTATTTTTTTAGAATGTGCCACGGCAAAACAAATAGACAAATAAACAAAGCCCAATCAAATCCGTATTTGTACATCACAGTCCTTCCAAAGCTAATGTTGGTTGTATTGATCGCTCTTTTCCTGCGCTTCCATTCTCCAATCATCAGACAGCAGCGTCTACTCACCAGATAGTTTCCTTCCCAGGCTCGCTGCAGGCCCAGGTCGGCCCTGTGGCCCTTGAGGGCCTCCAGACAGGCCACCTTGGCCCTCACCTGCAGGGCCTCCTCAGCGCTCAGGCCTTTGATCAGCGTCCACGCCCACCACCTGCAGCAAAGACAACAAGAACATCAACCTCCTCCATCGGGAGACACTACCAGCGGCGGGGCAAAGTTCTCACCGCGCCTCCGAAGCAAAGCGCCACGAGGATGAAAGGCGGCAGAGAGCCTTTGGAAGGTGGGAGGGGAGAAAAAAAATCGATGGAGTGCGAGCACAAGGAATAGTGCTTCAAAGCGACTGATGTGGATGAGAACCAAGACTTGAGGCCTCGGCCGACCCCTGCAGCTCAGGTCAAGGCTGCTTGTGGAAAAAGCCTGCGTGTGTTTGCAGGATTGAGAGACTAACGACCCGGCTGGGGAGAGCGCTACATCCATGCGCCATGCGTACCTGCTGTAGATGCTCCTGAGCGCCTCCTCGAACCGACGCAGGACCTTGGGGGGCGCGGGCCACTTGACATGCTTGCCGTGGTCTTTCATGGAGCGCACGTTGCGGAAGCGGCGGTTGACCTCGCGGATGTACGACTTGACCTTGTAGTGCCTGTAGGCCCGCAGGATGATCAGGGCCGCCCGCATGCGGCGGTAGCGCATCCTGGCGATGGTGCCCCTCCACACCTGGAGACCACATCATACATCATGTTGACCTGCAAGAAGGCTTTAAATGTGTTCAAATGTGTCCTATACATCTGTAAGCTTTGCTTCAACTCATACAAGTCCAATTTGGGAGTGATAGTCATGTGACCACCTCAGGATATGACTTCCCCAAGCACATTATTTGGCAATAAAGCTCATTTAAAAGCCATTTAACAATGGTAATGCCTTAATATAGTGTCAAATATCACAAATGAACTATCCTTACCAGAGTTCTCCGATTAACTCATCGAAAACACGCTACAGAAGCTAGCTAGCTTTTAGCCTGAACCCATAAGAAGCCATTGGTGATGCCGTGTCCCCAAAATGGCAGCGTGTCAAGTAAGCTAGCTCATTTCCAAAAGCATATTTTTTGCCATTAAAGCTCATTTCAAAGCTCTTTGAGCATTGTAATGCTTTAGTAAGATGTCATACAATACAGTTAAGCTCTTCTGCCTATATTTTGTGAATGAATTAATGGAAAATAAGCTTAGGAAACTAGCTCGCTTTTAGCCTGAACCCATAAGAAGCCATTGGTGATGCCGTGTGCCCAAAATGGCAGCATGTCAGGTAAGCTAGCTCAATTCCAAAAGCTCATTATTTGCCAATAAAGCTCATTTAAAAGCCATTTAACAATTTCAAATATCACAAAAGAACTATCCTTACCGTAGTTCTTCAATTAATTCATCAAAAACACGCTACAGAAGCTAGCTACCTGTTAGCCTGAACCCATAAGAAGCCATGGTGATGCCGTGTCCCCAAAATGGCAGCGTGTCAGGTAAGCTAGCTCATTTCCAAAAGCATCTTTTTTGCCATTAAAGCTCATTTTAAAGCTCTTTAAGCATGGTAATGTTTAGTAAGGTGTCATACAATACATTAAAGCTCTTCTGCCTATATTTTGTGAATGAATTAATGGAAAATAAGCTTAGGAAACTAGCTAGCTTTTAGCCAGAACCCATAAGAAGCCATTGGTGATGCCGTGTCCCCAAAATGGCTTACGTGTCAGGTAAGCTAGCTCATTTCTAAAAGCATATTTTTTTTGCCATTAAAGCTCATTTCAAAGCTCTTTAAGCATTGTAATGCTTTAATAAGGTGTCATACAATACAGTTAAGCTCTTCTGCCTAGATTGTTTTAATGAATTCATGGAAAATAAGCTAAGGAAGCCTGCTAGCTTTTAGCCTAACCCGATAAGAAGCCATTGGTGATGCCGTGTCCCCAAAATGGCAGCATGTCAGGTAAGCTAGCTCATGTCCGACAGCTTCTATTGTGCCATTAATGCTTATTTGTTTAACAATTTTAATGCTTCAATACAAAAAAAGTATTTTAATCCCTCATCATTTTACCTTTGTGCTGTTGTGGGTTATAAGTGGCTAAATTCTTCATCCAATCTCATGTTATCATGATCAACATCAGTGGTGTGTGTCTAAGACAGTGTTGCCAATAAAGCATTCAATTAAAACTCCCTGGTGCTGCAGGGTGGCATCATAGAGATGTCATGAATATTTCATGTGTCCCATGGTCAGGGGAGGGGGGGTGGCAGCGAGGAAGCACATGAATATTAAATTTACGGTGGAGGAGGTGGTCTTCACCTGATGAGCTGTCATCAACGGCGAGGAGGAAGCTCAGTCACGCTGCTGATGAAGACTGCAATTTCTTCCTTTTACAAGAAAAGGCTAACTACGGCTAAGGCTGGCATCGGCTATAAATATAATAAATATACAAAAAGAACAGAAAAATATATTTTTGGGACTAAAAGTCAGTGAATTTGCACCATGTCTACGTTCCTGACATGCACTACCGTATTTTGGGAGTGAGTTTATAATATCATGTCACATCAACTGCACTTTTTTTGGAATTTTACCCATCATTCCCAATCCTTATGTGAAACATGAACACATATTTCTTTCCCTTTTCTGTGCAATCTAGAGTGAGAAAACTAGTTAATATGAGCTAGCTAACAACAGACGTCATGGGAAATACTTAGACGCTACAATGACACGTCGCTAACCACTAGTCCATTTGGCTACCAAGACTCAGCAGGATGCTGCTGTTATCAAAGGAAACCAAGATGGCCGACTTCCTGTGTGGAAAGGATTGGAATCGATGGGCAAAATGTATAAAAAAAAAGTGCAGTTCCTCTTTAATAAGGAATAAAATATTTCAACATATTTTCATTTCTATTTAAATAACTGCTACATTTATTCACCTGTAGTTTATTTTATTGTATTTTTGAACTGCCATACATTGTATTTGACTGCTAATTAGAATTGACTTGATAAATGATTTAATATTGGAGTATATTTGATATTTTTGGGTGAATAATTTCAAAACTATTGATTTGATTATTTTCTGGTTGGTTATATCGTGTTTACATGTAAACTGCCACAAATAACTGATGCATTTCACTGCTAAACATAATATATTATACTATATTTGATATCTTTTCAATCATACTTCAACTGGACGTGTTTATCCAAGCAAATGGCTAATTAAAGCCCTGGGAGGGAGGTGGAGGTCAATTGGAGGGGAGGAGGAATAAAAGAGCATAAAGTGACAATAAATCTCCTCCCTGGGGACAACAATGCTCTCATTACGGGGGTGGGTGCCTGAGAAAAAAACACACTCTGGGGGATTGAGCATAAATTGTGGCACGGCAATAAAAACACGGTAGTCCTCCTTTGATGGCCTGGTGAGGACTTAGCAGGAGAAGGAGCAGAAGAGGAATAAATACAACATATGAGACAGATCCACAAGCGTGACCGGGGGCCTCCCACTGGCGCCACACTCCACTGCCGCCGCCTGCGTGTCCTCTGAGAATATCGAGCTGTTGTTCCCGGCGAGCGACACGCCGCGTGCGCGTGCGCCAAGATTTAGCCGTTAGCACAAATCAATCAAGAGAGCTTTGCCGCGCTGAAAGGCAAGTCACGGCCGCGATTGACCGAAGCGATGCGGCGGCGAGGAAGTTCCATTTCAAGTCAGCCATCAATTAAGACGCCATTGATTAGGAGGAAGAAGCAGCGTTAGTCACCTCTGGAGGACGTTTGAAGGATGAACAGTCGACAACAGCCTGCAAGCACGTCATCAGGGACAAATACAGCCTTGGCGTTGGTATCAAACGTGTTCATTTGCAATTGAGAGACTCTTATTTACTCGGTAGTCGGGTGGAACGCAGCGCCATCATCACGCCATTGTCGCGGTTATTGTTATGCACAGCTTCAAGGTGTCGTCATCCTCACGTGTACCAATCGTGATGAAGATCTGACCTTGCGGGACTGAGTTATTAACGTTTACAGTTTAGTGGCGACTTTGCCCAGAAAGGCGGCTAGGCTACTTAGACAATAAGGAGCGCTATCCAATATTCCTCAAACATGTGAGGAAAGTGTTGGCATAATAAAAAAAATAATAATAATAACAAAAAGCTCGGGCCCGGATGAAAAAGTAGGCCTGTGTGACGCACTGACAGCTGAAGCAGAGAACACCGCGGAGCCACTTTGGAAAGCAATTAAGACGACGGCCGGGAATTCCTTTGGGAATGTCTGTGACAAGCACACACTTACTGAGACGTGCTTGGCTGCACTGGAATTGATGAAATATTCATTTTGGAGCCGATTGTGGGGGGGGGGGCTCATGCTTTATCCCGTTGTGATTCCTCGATGCAGGAAATGACAGGGTGGATTGAAGTGGCAGACGCGATGTTTGACAGACAGGTAAAAAGGTTTGAGCCCGAAAAGAGGGAGTGGACTTTACGTGGCATACATGCCGTGCAATGGCACCTTACGAGGGAACATCTGTGGGAAGGACGGCGTGAGGTCACATGGATCAATATGAAGGTCAGCCAATCAATCGCCTTCTGAAGATAATTTGATTGGAAAGCTGTGAAGATGCGCATTAGCGTAGCATTAGCGTAGCATTAGCGTAGCATTAGCGTAGCATTAGCGTAGCACTAGTGTAGCATTTGTGTAGCATTAGTATAGCATTAGTATAGCATTCGTGTAGCATTAGTGTACTAGCAGTCTCGTGTTAGCGTGGTGCTTGATGGGGGTTGTCTGACCTTCTGGAGGAAGAGGACGATCCTCTGCACCATTTCGGCGCGCTGCTCCTCCAGGCTGAAGAGCGTGCGCGGCGTGCGGACGAAGACTTTGGTCTTGCCGTAGGCCACGTCGTGGTCGAAGCCGCTGCCCTGCAGGAGCTTCTTGACGGCGTCCTTGTCCGAGGGAAGGTCATGGTTTGGCCAGGTGAACTCTGAGATCATCTTGTACCTGCAAGGGGGGGGGGCTCAGGGTCACTAGGTGTCACTAATCTTACGTTGATAAGAAAAACAGAACAGGAAGTAAAACAACAACAATGAACGAGTCTACATGGTGTACTATATTGTGCAAGAGTGACTATAGGGGTGTTACCTTATGTCTAGAGGGCTCTGATGTTACAAAATCAATAAAGCATCCAGTGTGTCTGCCAACAGTAAATCTAGGCTAATAATTAAGGAGCGTCAGGATATTTCTAAGAGGGTTTCAGTTCCAATATCAGAGTTACTGAGCCGCTCTGCTCCGTGTGATTTATGGCCGCTGCTTGGAGACCCCAGCAACGTTTAGACTTTGACAGGAAAGTCAACGAGCTGCGAAAGCGCCTTCAAAACATCCCGGGTCCTTAGTTTCCTCCACGCCGCACAGCCGAGTCGCGCTCAAAGCTGCCTTCCAAGATGGTGACCCAGCGCTGAAGGAGGCCGGTGGGCGAGCGTGACACGTCGCCAACGACACGTCGCCAACGACACGATTGGTGTGCGCCTGTTTGTCAGCGCCTCCAACCTCCTGCGTCTCCTTTCCAATGGCGACAGAAGCGAACATGCCTGGACAACTTGGTGTCTGAAGCACGGCACGATAAGCTCAAGTGTGAGGTCATTTCATAAATGCCGTTGGAAAATAATGCTAACGACTCCAAATAAGACCAGAAATACTCCACCAAATCATAATGCAGCAAAATAAAAGGGATCCTTTCACGAACGCGATCACCCCTCATCCAAGTCTTTAACGGCAGCAGCAATGCTGGCCAAAGTAAATATTCCCAATGACTCCAACTAAGACTGGAAATATTCCACCAGGGCATAGAAACTGCAGTAACTGCAGAATGGAACGGGCCACTTCATGTACGCCATCGCCGGTTTGCAAGTAAATCAATACAGCAGCAATCCCGAGCAAAATTAATAATCAGATCAATTCCACATAAGACTGGAAATATTCCACCATGTCAGAGAAACTGCTGTAAAACTGGATGGACTAAGACGGATCGTTTCAGGAATGGGATCAGCCTTCCGGCCAATAAATAATGACAATACTGCACCAAGTCATAGTAGTGAACATAGGCAGGGGGTCGGAAGGGGGGGGCTGCTGTACCTCTGCAGGAAGCGAGGGTACGTCTGTCTGTAGGCGAAACCGGCACGGCGTACTCGCACGTTCTCCAGCAGGCCCAGGTACTCCACCTGGTGGCGACATCGCTCGCGCTCAAAGAGCAGCGGCGACTTGACGTCGTTGGGCTTGATGCAGCGAACGTAGTAGGGCTCCTGCGGGGAGAGCGTCATCGTGAAAGGGCGCCGTTGACACCCCCGCCCCCATCGAGTCCTCACCTTGCAGGCCAGGTTCTCCACCAGCGAGATCATGGAGTTTTTGAAGAGCGTGGCGGCGGTGAGCGGGCGCTTGGTGACCTCCGTGATGCTGAGCTTGCCCTCAGGCCACATGGCCTTCAGCACGGCGTTGGAGCTGGACATGACGAGGGACACGTTACTATGGACGCCATGCAGCAGAGCATCATGGGAAACGTGTTGCGTCACCTGTTGTACAGCAGCCTCTTAAAGTCCTGGAACAGAGTGTCTTTGTTCTTGTCGATGAAGCCCACCACCGAGTACCTGAGGAAGGAGAGGGTGGGGCGGTGAAGGTAAAACCAGCTAATCCTATTAAGTCGCGTACGGCTGAGATACGAGGCGCGGAGGAGCTCGGGGATCAATCAAGCCTGGCCGCGTCCCCCCCCCTGGGGAGAAGCGGGAGGGGGGCACTTAACCCTCACAAATGGGCTGAAGGCGAGCACTTTAGGAGGGCTTAGCACGTGTCATTTATTATTTGAACGCCGTCCAACGGCTTCAGGGACTGTCATCAAGCAATGATGATGTCATTTCAACACCCCCCCCCCCCCTCTCTCTCCGTGGGTGTCAGAGAGGAATGGGAATACTCACACCACATCTCCAGCGTAGTGTCGAATACGAAAGTCTCTGTCAAACTCCAGACTCTTGTCGGTGGGGGAGAGCTGCACAGACACAACATATGGATCTTCATCTTGGTGCCTCACAGATTTGACCATTTTTGGTACCAATTACATGAAAAATAGGCAGAAAAAGAAAGGTGAAATAGTGTGGAATAAAAAAAAACAGCTAGAATTGAATAGAATAAAATAAATAAAAAATAAAAATAAATAAAATTAAAAAATAAATAAAAACTCATATTATAACGAGAATACAAAAATAAATAAAAGAAATAATTTTGGTTAATTATGTTGGGAAAGCTTATAATGAAAAAAAAATTATCTAAAAAAAAAGGTGTACTCTAATGAGAAAAAGGTGTACATTTATGAGAATAAACTAAATAATGTCATTTTCATAGCATGAAGTCGATAGGCTCCACCTTGGCCGCGACCCTCAGGAGGATAAGCGCTACAGAAAATGGATGGATGGATGAAATGTTAAAGGGGACCCTTTGTATTGAGTTGTGGACTCCTATAGAGCAGCTACACACAATAACCAGCAAAGAATGCTTTCAACATCTTCCAGAATCTGCACCTATTCAGCTCTATTTCTTTGGATTTCGTGTTTCCCACAAAAGCGGTCTGTTTTAATGTATTCCACCCAAACCTTTGGCATGGTTTAACACCAGAATCCAACATTCTGATTACATTTAACGGTCAGAAAGGTGGAAAAAGCATCATAGGTCCATGTAAAAAAATTTAACGGTCAGAAAGGTGGAAAAAGCATCATAGGTCCATGTAAAAAAATTTAACGGTCAGAAAGGTGGAAAAAGCATCATAGGTCCATGTAAAAAAATTTAAAAGTCAAAATATTATGATATTTTCAAGACTAAAGTTAAAACAGTAGAAACTGCAGAAATCAAACAGCTGTAATTTTACAAGAATAAATTCTCAATATTGAGAAAATACATTTTATGAAAAAAGGTCACAATTTTAAAAGAATAAACTGAATTTTAGGAAGAAAAATAATGTCATTTCAGCAGCACAGAGGTTAAATATTAATGAAAAAATGTTGTAATTTTTTTTTAGTCATAACATGAGAATAAGAGAAACAAACAAAAACAAAAAATTGTAATTTCATTAGGGTAAGAAAAAGGTTATATTATTATGGGAATAAAACCAAGATATTACAAAAAGAAAACTTACAAAGATTATTTAAGAAGAAAAATGTACAAAAGAAAGAAAGAAAAAAGAGTGACGTAGATATTAATAATAGCCTTTTTGCCTTACGCGACAAAACGGAGATAAAATATAAATAACTTCCAAAACATCAAAGTTTCATATAATGATTTTTCACAAGAAAACGTTTGGCCAAATCTTTTTGTATTTTGTGACATAACAGCCGTGTGGTTGGATGGACGCCCTCTGCTGGACGACACGGGAACTCCACACATCGGAGTGAAACCCTGCATCTGTTGCTATGGGGACACGGTCCCATCAGCTACATCCGCTTTCCACTGAAGGCTGCATACGTGAAAACGTAACCATTCAAGGGGGGGGGGGGGGGGTTCTGATTATCAGTATATCGTTAATATAAACACATTTCTGCAGAAAACGCTGCTAATTCAGTATAATAATAATAACCACACATAATAACTACACCGTTGTTATCGTCTGCCATTAGCATTCAGTGGGACAAATATTTCAGTACACTTGAGTGAGGTCCAACTTTGCTCGTCGCTAACAAGAAGCGGGCGTTCGCCCGCGTGGTAAAGTGCTCCACGTGCACGGAACGATGCACGCCATTTGGAGCTAAAGAGCGGCAATGATTCGCCGCTTCACCCGAGCAGAAATCGGCCAAAGTCAACTCGCATGAGAAGAAAAGCACCGAGTCCCAAACGTGGGGGCACGAGAGATGGATGGTGGCATGATGGGAAGAGACAGCGGCGAGCGAGAGAGAGATAGAGAGAGAGAGTGGACGTGGAGGTGTGACGGCTGGATGTGGGCCAGTCGGCGAGGGAGCAGGACCAGCAGAAAAATGAATGAAAGGTGCCATCGTTTGTAAAAAATTTTAAACGAATCATTTGTGCAGAAAGAACACATCACAATCCCGAGAAGGAACATTAGCATTAGCCGTTAGCACCGGACAAACCGGGAGTCCATCGTGTTGCCTTCAGGGTCTTCACATCACACACACACACACTTTGGCAGTGTTCCTGTTGGCACCTGCTACGTGTTGCGGATTTAAAGGTTGGTGTGATGGTGTGATGGCGGTGTGTGTGTGTATGTGATGGCGGTGTGTGTGTGTGTGTGTGATGGCGGTGTGTGTGTGTTAGGTTGCCAGGCTAAACTAGATGGAACGGGGTTAGAAGAACGGGCACAGAAAGCGAGTGGGGACGAGGGAGGGGTGCAAAAGGACACTTCAATGACACTTTGAAATGTCTGCACTCAATGCTTTGTTTCATAATAAAGCACCACACCGCCGTGGTGTGTGTGTGTGTAGGTGTGTGTGTGTGTGTGTTTTTCTTTCTGGAGGTTGAACACCGAGCTAAATGTTTTGGGGTGAGCTTGACTCGGCGTAGCAACATCTGGACAGCACATGACCTTCCCCACCGCTGCCCATTTATCCGCACTGCATCCCGACCCTCCCATTGGCTGGCAGTGACGTCACCAGGGAAGCTCTCCCTTCCTTTCCCAGTCAGCTGCCGCCCCCTTGTGTCGGCGCAGAAGTACCGCGCCTCCTACCTTGCGGCTGGTGTAGTGGGCGTGCTTGGCCAGCTGGCCGTTGAGCCCCTGCAGGAAGAGGTTGTCCGTGACTTTTCCCACGTTCATGCAGGCTTCATCCAGCACGGAGAAGATGCCTTTGTGCTGCTGCTCCACCAGATCCACGATGATCTGGTTGTTGAAGTAGTCGATCTGCCGAGAAGGAGCAGCTTTTTACGTCACGTGAGCGACAGTCAAGACGAGGACAGAGACGTGGGACTCACGTGCTTCCACGGGATGCCTTCCCGCTGGTACTCCTCCTGCTCCTGCCTCAGCACCAGCTGGATGAAGAGCTGCTGGAGCTTCTCGTTGCAATAGTTGATGCAGAACTGCTCAAAGCTGCAACAAACAAAGTACGTGTAGAAGTTGCACTTTTTGCCATCGTTTGGCTGGTCCTGCCACGTACATGGCTGGCTTTTGGCGACACCTGGTGGCCACAATAATTCATTGCGCTGAGTTTGTGATGCAGCGAAGCGCACAACTGAACGATGGTGGTTTTGTTATTTTATTACTTCAAATATTAGGGTTTAAAATACATTTAAAAAACACTATAAAAACAAATCGTAATAATTTATATAATAAATAATTTCTTTTTTGATTTATTTATTTTTGATTTATTTTTGTTTTCTTCATTGATTAAAAGACTCATACTCAAAAATACAATAAAAAATATATATGAATAAATTATTCGTAATAATTATTTTTAATAATAACACGTCTTAAATATTAATATTAAATATTAATCAATTTTTATTTTGTTATTTAATTTATTTTTATCGTTTACAAGCCCATTTTCATATATTTTACAGATTTGATATGGATTTTGTCAATATTGTGTATTAGCTTGTATATTGTAAATCAGTACCCGCTACCTCGGTATACAATGAATGAATAAAGTACACATTTGAAAAGACAAATAAATGAATTGATATGAATTATATCTGTATTATTATATTGAATTCAACGTCTGGTATGGTCAAAGCTAGAATAAGAAATATGGAAGTACACTAAAAGGTCTCACCTGTTGTTCTGGAAGATCTCAAACCCGTAGATGTCCAGAACCCCGATGACCGTGTTCTTCCCGTGGACCCTGGCGTCGTAGTTTTTCACCTCGATGACGTCGTTGATGCGCCCCACGATCCAGCAGAAGAGGCGCTCGTACATGGCCTGGGGAGGACCGCAACGGGGGGTATTTGGCTTTTTAGTGGCCCGAAGTAAACAACATCAGCATCGTTTGAGAATAACGTCCAAATATTCACAGAATCATCATCTGATGGGAATAACATTGTAACGTTATGAGGAAAATAATGGCAGTTAAGTAGCATAACGTTGGAATATGAAATTATAATATTACAAAAAATAATGAGAAAGAAAGTTGGGGAAAAACTTTTGATATCATGAAAGCTCAAATGGTGCAGAATAATAATGTTATGACAATTAAGTCCAAATATGACAGGAAGAAATTAGAAAAATGAGGAATAAAAGTCGCAATATTATAAGAATAAAATCATAATATTAATAACTAATAACTAATAAAAAATTAATAACTGACATTTTAAAGAAATATATTTTGTTTTTTTTTAAGTCACAATATGACAAGAAACATTATAATATGGGGAAAAAAAGTCATATTCGTAGCATAAAGTTGAAATCAAAACATGATGTTATTAGATTATTATTAGGTTATTCTTAGGATATTATTAGGTTGTTATTATTAGGATGTTATTAGGGTATTATTAGGATATTATTAGGTTATTATTAGGATATTATTAGGTTATTATTAGGGAATTATTAGGGAATTATTAGGGAATTATTAGGATATTAGGTTATTATGAGGATATTAGTAGAATATTATTAGGTTATTCTTGGGATATTATTAGGTTATTATTAGGATATTATTAGGTTATTCTTAGGATATTATTAGGGAATTATTAGGATATTAGGTTGTTGTGAGGATATTAGTAGAATATTATTAGGTTATTATTAGGATATTATTAGGTTATTCTTAGGATATTATCAGGGAATTATTAGGATATTAGGTTATTATGAGGATATTGGTAGAATATTATTAGGTTATTCTTGGGATATTATTAGGTTATTATTAGGATATTATTAGGTTATTCTTAGGATATTATTAGGGAATTATTAGGGAATTATTAGGGAATTATTAGGATATTAGGTTATTATGAGGATATTAGTAGAATATTATTAGGTTATTCTTGGGATATTATTAGGTTATTATTAGGATCTTGTTAGGTTATTATTAGGTTATTCTTAGGATATTATTAGCATATTGTTAGGATATTATTAGGGAATTAGGTTATTATGAGGATATTAGTAGAATATTATTAGGTTATTCTTGGGATATTATTAGGTTATTATTAGGATCTTGTTAGGTTATTATTAGGTTATTATTAGGATATTAATCCGATATTAGGCTAATTGTAAAAAGTGAAAGCGGGCCAAAGAGCGCCATAAGTGGTTAGCATATCGGCACGTGTTGCTTTGCTACATCCCGTCATGTCACCTTAGCGAGGGCGTCTCGTCCGTAGCCGGCCTCCTGTGCCGTGTGCTGCTTCTCGATGACGTCGCGGCCGGTGGCCACCGTGCGGAAGAGGAGGGCTTTCTCCACGTTGTCCTTCTTGGTGGACAGCAGGTCGCCGATGACCGACACCAGCTTGGCGTTCTCGATCAGGGTGACGTCGCCGTCCACGTCGAACGTCAAGTTCCCCTGAGAGACACGGGTCAGCACACGTCCCGGAGGAACACGTGCGGGGAAAGGTGAGAAAGGTGACGGTACCAGGTGCAGGATGGTGGCCAGGATCTTGTACACCGTCTGGACCTCGTCCCCCGTGAAGCCGATCACTTTCATGGCATCGGCAACGTCTCTGAAATCGGCGCCGTCGTTGATGCTGGACTGCGGACGTAAAAAGCAGAGGTTGGCACCGCTAGGTTGGGGTCAGGAATGGCGTAGGGTCGTGCAGTGACCTTTGTCTGGCCTCCCACTTTGATGTAGTTGTAGCTCCGTGGGTCCTTCTGGATGTGCAGAGACCGCAGCAAAGCATCAGGAGATCCCTTCAGCAGCTTGTGGACACAAAACGTACACGTTTGGATTTAGAAGCTTTTTTATGGATTTCCTCTTATTGTGTCTATTATCGGGGCGGCATGGCGGTCGAGTGGTTAGACCTCATAGCTAGGAGACCAGGGTTCAATTCCACCCTCTGTGTGTTCTACCCGTGCATGTGTGGGTTTTCTCCAGGTTTCCACCCACATTCCAAAAAAATTTGCTCTTTGTGCTAACATGCTATTGTCCATAGGTATGAATGTGAGTGTGAATGGTTGTTTGTCTATATGTGCCCTGATTGGCTGGCAGTCCAGGGCACAAGACAGCTGGGATAGGAATGTCTATTATCTTCAGTAATAAGATTGAGTGTTCAAAATGCAGGGATGGACTTTTTACTGGGAATAATTATGGCTTTAAATGCAGCGTCTATGCAACCGTTGGCACTCTTGATGTTCTTTGGCCCCATGGTGGGTTATTTAGTCCCCAAAAAATGCAGTGTGGAGAATGATGAAGGCTAGTTTGTCACATGCAATATTATTGTACCTTCACCCAGATTGATTTACCTGATAGAAGGAGTGAAAGCTCCGCTCTCCTTCCTGCTGGAAGATGACTCTGGACTGGGGGGGGGGGGGGGGGGGGGGTAAATACACACAAGTTTTAGACAAAAGAACCCAACCTGTAGGAAAGGAGGGGTGTTGGGGTGCCCAAATGTATGCACCTGCCTACTTTTGTTTACATCATGATTCTACACTTTCCCTCACCTATCACTGTGTTATTCTGCTATGTGATATATTTACCTGGAATGGCTGATCATTTAGAAAAGAACAAGCTTTTTCATACCGCTGTACATATGTAGTACATATGTAGTATATATTTTTGTCCTTCTCCTCCCATTTTGTCCACTAGCAGCATATCTGTGTACCTTCTCCAGCAGGTAGTTGTTGATGTGGCCCCCGATGGGGTCCCCCTTGAAGTCAAAGTTGATGTCCATGTACTTGCCGAAGCGGCTGGAGTTGTCGTTGCGGTTGGTCTTGGCGTTCCCGAAGGCCTCCAGCACGCAGTTGGACTTGAGCAGCATGTTCTTCACCCTGCAGGCGGGGGCCACGGTTACTCGGGACGGCCCCCCAGAGTCTGACGTACCGTGTGCGGAGAGACGCTCACCGCTCAACCTCAGCCCGCTGATTGGGGTTGGTGATGGCGGCGATGTACTGCATGATGTACTTGCTGGCTTCCGTCTTCCCTGCGCCGCTTTCCCCTGCGACGGAAACAAAACACAACACAAGCCATTGCTAATCTTATGCTAATGTTTATATGACTTCCTTTCAACATCAGGAAGTGTTGTACTTCCATGTTTCACCACTGGAAGGCGCTTCTTCCCCATTGTGGCTTTTCTTTCTTTCTTTTTTGCACTGTGTTACCTGAGATGACGATACAGGTGTCTTTGTTCCGCCTCTTCATGGCTTTGTAGGCGGCGTCAGCCACGGCGAAGAGGTGCGGCGGCCTCTCGTACAGCTCGCGGCCTTTGTACTGCTCGATGACATCACGGCCGTAGATGTTGATGGCGCGGTAGGGGTTGACCGACACCACCACCTCGCCGATGTAGCTGTAGATCCTCCCCTTCTCAAACCTGCCCGGGAAAAACACGCCACATTTATAGAGAAAGTGGATTTTCCAAGCATTTCCAACTCCACATGCTCCATATTGGCTGTCATGCTGATATCGTCCCTCAGTCCTCCCCCCTCAAAGAGCAACGCAAAAGAAGAATGGCCTCTTTCTTCAGCACGGCCGAGCGTCTGCTGCCCTCTGCTTCCACCTCGTCTTCGCCGGCACGTGTGACGTCTGCTCCGCCAGCCAGACAAGCGGCTCTGATACCTTGCCAAATAGTGAGCCGTGTCACTTCAAATGCTGTTGACTCATGCTGAATGTTGGCCTACAGTAGACCCCCCCGCCCACCCCATATTATATAATGGAATTGTCACGCCCATTAAACCCTCAATCGAGCTGGATAGTCATGATTTTGACTCAACATTTGCAATAAAACTTGACTGTCTGCCACAATGGGATCAGGGTCATGGATTCAAATGATATACCGTAATCCCTCGTTTATCACAGTTCATTGGTTCCAGTGACGATTCCCTTACTTATAAATAGCATAAAGAACCTGTTTATGACCTTCTAAATGTGGTTTAACACAATTAGAGGCCTCCGGACATGACATAACACCCCTATGGTCACCTTTACATTAATATTACACAATAAGACATTAAAAACCTGCTCACGACCTTCTAAATGCGCCTTTTAATATTATTAGAGCCATCTAAGCATGGTATAACACATAATAATTATATTTTTATATAAATATATAATTATAATATAATATATAATAATAATTTTTATATAATAATTATATTTATTATAAGACATAATAAGACCCAAGACATAGAAAACCTTTACAAACTTCTAAATATGGCTTGTAACATTATTAGAGACATGTAGACATGAAATAACACCCCTATATTTGCAGTCACACTCGTAACATGAGTGAATTTGCGGGATCATGAATGCAGGTGATTCTACTGGGGACATTCTAGTGTACACTAATATGTTTTATTTACACAGCGTTAGCAGCAGGCTAACTAGAAGAAGAGCATTGTTCGCTATACGCTAGCATGCAGTTCGGGTCAAAGCTCCATTGTGCCCTCGCTCGCCGCCGCCAGGAGGCCGCCGTGCGCCCGCCGTGCGCCCCGCTCCATTGTTCAGGCGTCAAACGGACGTCTTTGTCTGGAAAAACGGACCCTCGTCCATCGTGGCCCCCACGTGGGCCGACGATGACGTCATCATTAATATTATTTCCTGCTATAACTTTTTTATTTTTGCAGCTTTTGTATGATTTGATGTGGATTTTGTGTGATTTTCTTTGGGTGGGAACCTTTCCTATTGGCAGTGAACTCAGCAAGGCCCATAAAGGCCCGCTTGGAGGAGAACTAGAACAGGTCCAACATCAGCAGCCTCACAAGTCTCGCAAACGGCGCTGGTTCTGGCTAGCCTAACAGGATGAAATAAAACATGTTCTCCACTTCTGTGGAGGAGGAGGAGGAGGAGGGGAAAAGGCGGCGCCCGATGGTGAGAAAAGGTCATAAATGGCTCGTGCTCCTCCCAAAGTTAACCATAAAAGAGATCCACCCAGGCCGCACTGCTCCTGTGTGTGTGTGTGTGTGTGTGTGTGTGTGTGTGTGTGTGTGTTTTTATGTGCGTGCGTGCATGTGTGCGTATGCGTGATGTGACTGAGCCAAGTTGGAATGTTTAACTCTGTGGTGGTCCCTCGTGGCTCACTGGAAGTCTGTTTCGAACTTTCTGCATTTATAGGCGATTCTACACCGCAGTAGCATAAAGCAGGGGACCGGGGGCCATTCGGGGCCATTGGCTGTTTTTTATTGGCCCCCAGCACAGTCAAAACATATAATTGTGTGAATGCCTTCACACTGCACTGCCACTGATAATTAGCATGCTAACCCTAGTATGCGAGTATGCCATTTTCATATTTTCGTTTTCATTTATATCTATCATGCTAGGTGATAGCATAGCATAGCAACATTAGCATACGAGCATTTTTGGGTATATCATGTGTAAACACATAAATACCACTATCATGCTAGGTGTTAGCATGGCAAAGTTAGCATGTTAGCATTGCGAGCATGCTAACATTAGCATTAATAATAATTTTAAAAAATCATAATATTATGAGAAACAGTTGTTTTTTTTTATTTGGTTGGGAGAAGTTACAATATTACAGGAATTAAGTAATAATTACGAGAAGAAAATTCACAAGTAGAAAGTAAAAGTTGGGAAAAAACAGCCAGAATTTTACCAGAATAAAGTCAAAATATCGTGGGACAAAAGTCGTACAATAACAAGAAAAAAAGATCACAATTTTACATGAATAAACGCGTAATACGAGAACAAAATGTCATTTTAGTAGCATTAAATATTTTTTTTCATTGAAATTTTTTGTTTAGCAAAAATCTCAAGTTACAATATTACAGGAATGAAGTAATAATTACGAGAATAAAATTCACAAGAAGAAAGTAAAAGTTGGGAAAAATCAGCCAGAATTTTACCAGAATAAAGTCAAAATATCGTGGGACAAAAGTCGTACAATAACGAGAAAAAAAGGTCACAATTTTACATGAATAAACGCAAAATACGAGAACAAAATGTCCTTTTACTAGCGTGAAATTTTTTTTTCATTCAAATTTTTTATGTTTAGCAAAAATTTTAATATGAGAAACAAAACACAAAAATGCTATTTTTTAATTTTATTTATTTATTTTATTTTTTATGAGGAAATATGTCATTTTTGTAGCAAAGACTTGAACCATGAAGAAAAGTAGATTTGCATAAAGCGTGTCTGGGTGTCTGCTACGACCCAGAAGCCTCCCTAATCCCCTCGTGTGCGTTATTGTGTGGTGTGCGTTATTGCGTGTGTGTTTCTACGTGACAGTGGAGCAGATGGTGAGACCAAACCATCAGTCGCTTGTGATGATGATTCGGCTCTTCATTGTACCCAGTAAGATATGAAGCTTGTTAGCGTTGTCACGTGCCACCCAAAGCAGCATACGTTTATACGCCTACATTGGACCCTTCAATATCTGTGTGTTATAAGACGGGGTGGGGGTCCAACACGTGGCGGTCGGCGTTGGCGTGTCGCCGCTGCGGGGTCACGTCGGGCATTATGAAGGGTGAGGAGATAATCTGCGTGCGTTCCAATTCATCACTATGGCTCTTGTTTGGAGTCGGGACAGTTTATCCGGCATCCGCCCACCCACCCGCCACCGGGACGAGCATGCGATGTGATCTGCTGCTGCACTTGGACGGGGGGAATGCTCCCGTTCCGGGACGCTCCCACGGCCAGACCAGACGGGACATTGAAGGAAAGAAAGAGGAGCCGTGTGTAATCAGATCCTTTCTTTGTCAACACACACTTTAGTGGCGTGCTAAAGACCTTTTGGGAGGGACGGGGGGGTGCAGAACCGGTTCCCCCTGAAATCGGGCCCGGGTCCAATGAGGTGTAAAACAAAAAGAAGCAGGCGTGGCTGGTGATGCCAAGTGGGAGGTTGGGGACTCTTAAAGGGACTAAGTGCGATGACATCATGGCCTGAAAGAAAAAGTGCTGCATCAGCACCCTGACTCACTCCGCCGTCGCCCCAACTGGCTGGTGTGCAAGACAGGAAGAATGTGGGTGAAACCTTCCAACTATTTCTATCCACGACAATGCTAACATGCTAACGGTATTATTCACAAACGTTGACCCGGAGTGCAGTCGGATGTGTAAGTGATGTAACAGACGCCAGTTTAAGGTAACGGCACAAAGTATTTTTGTAAGGAGGCCCCGCCCCCTGCTTGCCAACCCTGCCAAGTCCACAAAATGAGACATCTGCGAGAGCTGCTCAACTTATTTGGGGAGGGGACGGATGGAGGAGGGGGGGGTTCAGAATCAAGCTCCATGAACGGGGGCCCGTGTTTACGTAAGGACGGTAATGTGGTTCCGATTACAGAGGCTCGTATGGAAATTCTTGTGGCGAGACTGGACGTTTGACTGCTGGATCGCAGGCGAGCGGGCCCCGCCGGGCCCCGCCGGGCAGGAATCTGTCTCGCTGAGGGGAGAGGCAGGAAATCTCCAGGCGGGCTCGTCTGGGCTGCAGAGGACAACATCAGCACCGGATGGGACACGTACAAGACCCAGACTGGGGTCCTGGACCACGGACAGTGTTCCTGGGTCTTGAACCCACACAAGTGGGGGGGGGGTGCTACGTACGTGGACACTTTTACTGCCTGAAGGACAAAGTCAACAAAGCTGCTGCAGCTGATAAGACTGGTACAAAGGGCAAAGCTCCGCCTCTTGCCCACCCGTGTCACATGGTCACTGGGATTGATGATGACATCCTTATTGCATTTTTCACGCTTCAGCCATCTTAGCATACTTTTAACATCTACAAAATGTATAGAAATTATAGGACAGTAGCGTAACCCCAAACAATACCTCTAGTCCCTAAACCCCCCCCAAGCCTTGATGCAAAACCATGACCCCAAACCCCGTTAGCCACAGCTAACCCCTCACCTGAACCCTACCTCCAAACCCTTACTGCCCAAACTCACCCCAAACCCAACCCCTATAGGGGGGACCGCTCTGTTATTGTACCCTTGACCCCAAACCACAAACTCACCCCCGACACCAAAAATCAAACCTCAGACCTGAAACAAACTGGTACATTTGTATGGGCATCACACCATCAACCCCACCCCTCGCCCTGCCGTGTCACATGACTTGATGACAACAAAAAGATAGAAGGTCTTAAGGGTCCTTTTTCAGTCAACAAAGCACCAGGTGGCGCTATGGACATCATGAGGACACTCGGAAGTCTGAAGAAAGTCATGAGTGGAAAAGACAACGGAGCAGTGAGGAATGGACTGACAGTGAGTGAAGGATGGATCATAAAAAAAACGCCCCGCCCTTCCCTTCCCGTGTCACATGACCACTTTGCAGAGGACAGGTCGCCCGCGGCGGCAGGAAACTCTGAAATACGAGGAGAGACACAGAGGGCAGGAAATGGCCACTTTCACTTTCCTTCCCGTCTGTCCCCCAGTTGAGAGGTCAAAGCATTTGAAGCGGCGTGGACGTGGGGACGTCGCTGCAAAGAAAGAATCCCATTCGACTGGAAGAGCGAGAGAGGAAACCTTTGGTGGCTGCTGGAGGAGCTTATTTGTGCCAGACGCTGCAGGCCCCGCCCCTCTTCCCGGGACTTCCTGCCAGACTAAAACAAACAGTCCTGCCTATAATTATTTGCAAAAGCAGCTTTGCAGGAAGCGCCGCTGCCTTATAAAGACATTCAGACCCGCGTGCACCGTCCCCACGGTCCCCGCCGTCCCCACCGGTCCCCACCACCACTGCCTCAGTGCCAGGGTCCAATCAGATCCTTTGTCCGGGCCAGTCATCTGTCCCCAAGGAGTGGGCACCACTCAGTAGAAAGCTATTTGGAGGTTGGAGTCTACGTTTTTTGGGGGGGGCACAGTGTTTCCGTGGGCCCACGTCCAGGCTAGATTGTCACCAGGAGTGAGGAGAAAAGCTGGGAACGTTATAGCTGATACTTCATCAGCTCTGTTGCCACGCTTCAAGCCGGTCACGCCCTCTGCAGAGAAGAATCTGCATGCAACGAGACTCACCGGCACGCCGGCCGACGGGAAAACAAACAAGTGGGGAGCAGGGCGGGAAAATCAGGCCCCGGGACTGCACATGAACGCCACACCGTATTCCTCCAATTGTTTCTATCCTGACTTCTTGGTCACTAATTGGAGCCAAGTGGCATCATTTCCATTTCTTTTCGTGCACTAGCGTTGTGCTTCCGGTAGCAATCAGCTCTGTCCACGGGTGTTTGGAAAAACATTGAAGGCGTCACAAACAACCGAGACACTGAATGCAGCACAAAGACAAAAGACGTAGTGCCGCTTCAGGACACCGACTTTGACCCCGGCGAACCCTTAAGCAACTTGGCTAGCTTTGATAAGAGAGGGCAACGTAACAAAAACTAACAGTACAACTAACAGTACTAAATGTAGAAGTTTAGCTAGCTAGCTAAAGGAGACAACAAAAAAGTCAGATTTACTTAGTAGCTTCGATAACAGACAATAACCTCGGAACTTGTGTACTTTCTGCTGCCTATGATAACAAAGTAGCATTTTAAAAATGACTTTAATGAGAGAATAACCAGCTCTGATAAGAGAATGACTTAATACCAGCTAGCTTTGATGAGACAATAACAAAAACATACTTTTAGCTAGCATTGATAATAGAGAACATAATTTGATGAGAGAACAATAACGCAAAACTAACAATACTAACAATAAGACTTTTGGCTAGCTTTGATAAAACAACAATAACATAAAAAAATACAAAATGTAGAATTTCAGCAATCTTTGATAAGAGACAATATCATTTAGAAAATTACTCTAACGTCTAGTTTTGAAAGTGTGCAGAGTTGAGGACTCTATGACGTCACATGACACGTGACCTATAGTAAAAATAAGACGACTTTAAATAGCATAGACAAGCCGGAACAGCGTAATAAACACTCTCAGCTAGCTTTGGTAAGAGAGAATAACTATAAAATAGACTTTAAGACAGCTTTGATGAGGGAACACTAACACCAAAAAAGTAGATTTAGATTTAATAGCTTTGAAATTAGACGTTGAGTGGCGGTCTCTATGACGTCACGTTATAAGGTGTGCCACTCATCGGGTGACGTCACCGTTAAAGTTTGACAGCGGCACCTGTTGCAGCACTTTCCCGACAACATTAAACATTTCAAAAACGACACCAGCCGCTGCCTTTTAAGTGGGCTCGCCACCGGAAGTAAGCGACGTTAGCTCACCTGAGCTTGAGGTTGGCCATGAACTCGTCCATGGAGACATTGTCCAGCAGCACAAAGTCTGCTTTCCCGAATGCCAGACTCTCATGTTCGGCCATGCTTCACAGAGAGTTCCGCGTCCGACCAGGTGAGCTCTCGCGTCGCTGCTCCTCCTCAGTGCTCGACGATAAATCCCCCCTTGCTCATTTCCGGCCAAACAAACAGCGATAAAATGTCCTCCTCCTCCCCTTAGGTGTCCACAGATGTGCTCATGTCCACTCCTGGAAGACAATCGCATCCTTGTCCTGTCCCTCCTCACGCTGGCCCGGGAAAAGCCTCTCAGCCAATAGGAGCTCGGCTTGCTCACCTCAAGCCACGCCCTCCCGCCCTTTGGCAACTTGAAAGGCGTTGTTAGCTTTTAGCTCCTTTCCGTGATCCTTCACTCTGCTCCTCGGTCTTCATACTTTAACCATGACTGGGTTCTGAACACCGAGTGGACCACACGTCACGACCATGACCATATAAGGAAAAAGTCAACTTTGAGCCATCGTCATGCGAGCGCAACTAAATCACTGGATCAGCAAGCCAAGCATACATTGGTGAAACTGCACCACCTGATGGACAACAACGGACATTACATTTACTGTATGTACAGTATATTGATTGATCAAAAATAAATCAGAGACAACAACTTTGCCTGAATTTACTGTGATTGAATTGAACCACGATTAGCCATTATATATTTCTGCTATTTTCAATGTTTTTTTTAGCTTGGTGAAATCCACAAGTCAGTCCTATTTTTTCGCTAAAAGTAGTCTTTTATTCATAAGAACGTTTGCAGTGACTTCCGGGAAAATTAAATCGTTGAGTGAGAGAAATGGGATCAAAATGGAGTGGGGCGTCATACACCGATTTTTAAATATATATATATTTACAATATTCTTAAAAGTCAGTCGTTTCCGTGGCCTTCAACAGACGTCACGTACACATCCGGGGTGTTTGGTGACGTCACAAAACTGCGACCTGAGAGCGGTCTGATGCACTCAAGCTACGTTTTCGAATGTATTGATTTTAAGCCATATAAGTGTGATTTTGTATAGTTTAGTACCAATACAGACGAAGCGATTATTTAAAATAAAGGAAGTGGGCTGAGGAGATGTGACTCACGTCAACTTTCTTCCTTTTCGGTAAGTCTTTAACTTTTTTCAGGAGAGTTGTTGTCGTTTGCTAGCATTAGAACATTGTACACAGTAATGGACAGTAACGATGTTGTGTGCTTGGTTCCTCTCCTGGAGGACGCGATGGACTTCACGGAGTGCTACGAGGACACGGTGTCCAGCGTGGCCGCCGCCGCTCGTGTGGGCTGCAGGAGGCGCCTGAGGAGGCTCATCCGTGAGGGTCGCAGCGTGGACTGTCCGGATAACCGAGGTTGGACGGCGCTGCATGAGGCGGCCGCATCCGGCAGCGTGGGCTGCCTGAAGGAAATTCTGTCTGCCGCCTCAGTGAATGGTACCGGAAGGCGTGTCCTGTCCCACGATGTTTGATACTCGACATGCCACAATGCAAACATTATAGTTCCATGTCTTCAGGCGGCTCATCCTGGGACGTCCGGTCCTTCGTCAACTCTGCCACCCACGAGGGAGAGTCTGCGTGTCACCTGGCGGCGCGGTGTGGCTGCCTGCCAGCGGTCCGCATCCTCGTGAGAGCCGGCGCCGACGTCAACCAGTGCACCAATGACCTGTCCTGTCCTCTCTACGCAGGTAAAACAGCAGGTTGTGTGTTTGTAGCGTGGGCTCACCGCCGCTGTCGTCCCGCAGCGGTCAGCGGCGACCACAAGGATGTGGTGCAGCTGCTGCTGGCCAAAGGCGCCGAGGTCAACGGCACGCACACGGCTTCCTGTTGGACCTGCCTTCACCAGGCCGTGTATCAGGTGACTAACGTATTCTAGTTATACTTTTGTATATCTATTTACTTTTCGTCATTGTTTGAATTATGTAAATACATAGTGGGAAGACCTGGGTTCGATTCTCCGCTTGGGCATCTCATGTTCTCCCTGTGCGTGCGTCCAAAAACATGCTAGCTTCATTGGCCACTCCAAATTGTCCATAGGTATGAATGTGAGTGTGAATGGTTGTTTGTCTATATGTGCCCTGTGATTGGCTGGCCACCAGTCCAGGGTCTACCCCGCCTCTCGCCACCCTGACGATGAGTGACATAGATGATTGATGGATGAGTATTTTAATTTGAGTCATCATGCGGCGTGTGTAGGATGACCTTGACCTTGTCGTGTGCAGGGTCACACTGCGGTGGTGCGCATCCTGGCACGCGTGGCCGACCTGGAGGCACGCGACGACAACAGAGTCACGCCTCTCTTCCTGGCGGCGCAGTACGGACGGCGAGAATGTCTAAAGGTCCTCGTTGACGCCGGTAGGAAGGCGGCGTGCCGTCAGTCCTGTACGTGGCGCTCGTGTACTTGACGCCGTCTCTTCTTTTGTGCCTTGAAGGCGCAGATGTGAACGCGCAGGCCGCTGACCTGGCCACGCCTCTGCTGCTGGCGTCTCAGGAGGGTCATACGGCCTGCGTGGACGTCCTGTTGGGTCATGGCGCCGACCCGAACATGGCCTGCAGTCAGGAATGGCCCCAACTCCCCATTCACGCCGCCACCCAGTTCGGCCATCGCGGGTACTCACACCTGCCTTGTGCTTTCTGGAGGTGTGGCTTGTCGCCACGGTAACCTACCATTCCTGTCCTCAGGATCCTTCGGAGACTCATACCCCTCACAGAGCGCGCCTGCGACCGCGGCGAGGGCATGGTGAGTCCGCTCTACTTGGCGGCGGAAGGCGACCAGGAGGAGAGCGCCAGGCTGCTTCTGAGCGAAGGCTTCAGCCCCGACGGCCAAGACTGCACCCGCCTCCTGGGGTTCCGCTCCCCGCTCCACGCCGCCCTGCAAAGCGATGCCCTGTGAGATCTGCACCGTCTCTCACGAACACACAAACACGCACTTCCTCATGCGTGACCTTGACCTCGGCCTAGGGTTCCTCCCACAAAGGTGACCACCGTGCTGCTGGAGGCGGGCGCCCGTCTGAGTGAGGACGAGTGGGGTCACGTCCTGCGTCCGTCCAACATGCCGCTCCTGGAGGCGGTGCTCTTCCTCAGGCCCATCCCGCCTCCGTGGCAGCCAAGCGACGACGCGGCGGGGGCGCGGCGCCAGGGCCACATGGCACTGAGACGACAGGAGCTGGGGGACATGTTGGCGGTGGCGCTCCGTCACATCCAGGATGCCCGCTACTGGCTCCCCCGTCTGCTGAAGGCGGGACTTGAACCTGCGTCGCTGCTGCAGCCGTGCATGTCCGTCTTCCTCCTTTTCACTCTTCCTCCTTTTTTTCTTCTGTCACGTTCTTTCTGCCCCGTAGGCTGGAGAACGCCGCCAGTGACGTCGTGAATTATCTCCTCCACTTTGCCAACTGGTCCACTTTGTCGACCTCCTTGAAGGTCATCCTGTGTGGGAGACGGGCTGAGGAGACGTGGAGGCCCGACCCGCTCTTTGGTACCACAAACTCCGTTTTCTCAGCAAAGTAATATTTATACATCTACCTAAGCCCCCCCTCCCCTCCATCCAGACTCCACCCCCAGCCTCGCTCACCTGTGCCGCCTGCGGGTCCGATTGCTGATGGGACCCCACCTCGTCACGGGGACCGACCGCATCCGGCAGCTCCCCGTGCCCCCCCGCCTTCATCGCTTCCTCCGCTTCCGTGACATTCCCGAGCCCTCCGTCCAAGCCGACGTTTAGATGTCAGAGCAGACCCACATGTTGGTGACCAATCAATCTAGTCCAAGATGTCCATCAGTAGTGGTCTTTAATAATCTGCTCTATTTACAGTATTCACAAGCAGTCCTCACACCAGTTATCAAAAATAGCATTTGAGTTCACCTTGTATGAGGAAACATGCGCGTGGGCGTCACAAAGGCACAGTGATGGTAGCCATGGTGACGAGATCACATGACTGAAAAGATGCAACACTTTGTTCAAATGCATGCACAGAATGGACCACGACGCTTCAAGTAGGATCCTTTGGGTGGACTTTCACCCTGCAGCTCGGCACCTTCTACCCAGATTGTCCGTCCTCCTCGGTCTCCGGGCCGGGCGCCGCCCTTGATGGCGCCGCTCGCCGGAGTCTCGCCACACGTGTCCCTTCCCTCGCAAAAAGAAGCCAAAGTGGGAGCGAAAAAAAAGATGCTAGCGCTATGACTGGTCCGTGATGGCGCAGGAATGCTTGCCGAGGGGGTGGGATGGGTGGGTGTATGAGTGGGGGTGGCGGGGGTTCTACACGCTCTGGAAGAGGCTTCACTTGGCCACCCTGTAGTTACTCAGGTCCAGGGGTTCTCTGCTGGGGATGCACCAGTCATCGGCTTCCTGGCTGACTTTGTAGTTCCTCAGGGCCGTCTTGTTGTACACTGGCAGCCTCTCCACCGAGTCTGTCGACAGCGCCTGGGGGGGGGGCACCATAGACATGGAACACCTGTCACGCAACCCTAAGTCCAACCCCTAACCTTAACCTTAGCCCTAACTGTAACCCAAAACCCTAACCTGGGACTAATGGCCCGTTTGCGGCCTTATGGGGTGTGGAGCGTGTGTCTTGGTCCCACCTTCAAGTAGATGACGGCGTCTGTGCCGTGGCCCTCCATGGAGAAGAGCTGCAGGTCGCCCTGGAAGTACTTGGCGTAGAGACGCGAGATGGGCAGCCCATAACCGAAGCCGGCCTGCAGACCCAGACACAAATGGCCATGAAAACCTGATGGTCTTGCTTCTAATCATACTATAAAGCAGGGGCGTCCGAGTGTACCCCCCACCCTCCAATTCTGGGGGTACACTTGTTGGCACACGGCCCTGAATATATTAAAAACAAATACTACGAATAGACTATTCTGCATACTGAACAGAACCACACCCTCTCATCCACCCACCAGTGGAGGCCGAATGTGTTCTCCAATCTGCGGTGCCGGGGCGGTAGAGTACATGTAGCTGAAGAGGTTCTCGATCTTCCGGAAGGGAACCCCTCCTCCCTTGTCACTCACCTGGCGGGGAAAAAAAGAGAGTGGGAATGTGAGAAATCTTGTCATCATTTGCATAAATTATTTTATATGTAGTTTTAAAATCAATAATTTTTAAAAGGAGTAAATTAGATCCATTTTATTTATTCAATGATGTTATTTAAACAGCGCAACACCTGTAAAAAAAAATAATGGGAAATGCGTGTTCCCCTTTCATGGGACTGGTGACTGGAGCTTGTCGTTCCAACTGCGTACGGCAGATGGCAGCATAGCGCTGCCGCTTAGCACAGCTCATATTGCTGCATAGAACCAGTCCATCATGTGGACATTATCTTTCAAATATATTATTGCTGTTGATTTATTTTACATGTATCTTTAACATTTATATCTTAATCATTATTTTATTGATTTTATGCTTTGTTTTATTAAAAAAAAGTTTTAGAATTCGTTTTAAATATTTTTATAACATATATGTATACATATACACACACAATTTTTATATATTTGTTTAGTAATTGTTTTAAATTTATTTTATTACAAATATTTGTTGTTTATTCTAATTTGTTTAATGTAATGAATTTTTATATATATATTTTTTAATATGTATTAGAATTAGTTAACATATGTAAAAAGATATACTTAATAATAATATTAATAATTTCTCATGTATTTTAATATTTATTTTAAAACTTTTTAGAATTGTTTTGAACATATTTTTATATGAATAATTGTATTTTTAAAAAAGTATTTTATACTGTGTTGTAAACAATTACACACATTTGTGATAAGGAAGTTTTGTGCCAATGATGCCAATGCTCGTGCCACACCTTGATGGACAGGTCCTCTCCTCCCAGAGACACCAGAACCTGGATGGGCGGCAGGTCCCTGTCGTGGTGCGTCTCGATGGTGGCCCTCATGGCGTTCTGCTCCGGAAGAAGACCGTAAATGCTACGCTAGCCGCTAACGTGTGTGTGTGTGTGTGTGTGTGTGTGTGTGTACCTTGAAGAGCTCAAAGAGCATGTGGTAGAGGTGCGAGGGCACGTAGACGATGCTGATGGGCTGCTGCTGCTGCCTCGGCTTGCCTGCGTGGGAGAAAAAAGCAAAACGCTGTTTTAAACGCCCTTTTCCACTGGAGGATGTCGTCCATGCCGGGCTAAGCTATCTTATTATCCTAATATCCGCTGGCGAAACTTAAAGCGGGCCCTCGGGTCCATCTGGCACCAGCACTAGGCTTGGGGGGGTGTGTACACAAGCGCTGTATAGTCTGGCATTGAACGCCTCTTCCGTGTCTCCCTGGAATGCGGCATTCGATTCCATATCGCTAACATGCCGGACAACGGCGGCAAAGGACCTCGATCTATTTGTGGCGCCGAGTTGGCTTGCCTGATGACATTAAAAATGTACGATTTAAAATGGCTGCCCACGCCAACCCCTCCTGGTTATCGCAATAAAAAAGACAAACAAGTCTGCGGGCTAAAGATCTTCATATTTAAACACATGCAAGTGTTGCGTAACCGTGTCAAGCAGGTCGAAGTGTAGCGATAAGATAAACGTTCCCGTGAATGAACGGCGGCTCCCTGAGAAGCGTCTACTCCTTATTTCCAAGAAACGCCAAAAAAGGCTATGTCATATTTGAAAATATCAATCAGACGAGAAGACATCACGTATGGAGCAGTTTGGGGGGTGAAATATGACAATTGGTGTTATAAATCATATAAATGGTTCTTTTCATGGAAAACAAGCATTGATGTGTTGTTGATGCATTGTGGTTTACACATTTTGACTAAATTTATGTCCAAGAGAAATAAATGGAAAAAATGTATTTTGGTATATAGCATGTCCATATAGCTCACAATGTAAATATAGATATCAAATAAATTCAACACAATATTCTGTGTGCCTGGATTAATCAGTCCACATCATTAAAATGTGAACTCAAGACCTGAATGAACCTGAATATTAAATACATAAAAATATCAATATTGTTATATAAAAGTTCCTCCTGCTTATATCAATAAAAAAGGCAAACAAGGCTACGGGTTGAAGATCATCATATTTAGACAAACAAGTGTTACCTAACCGCGTCAATCAGGCGATAAGATAAACGTTCCCGGGTATCTGGTTGAGGCGGTGTGAATGAACAAACGGCGCCCCCCCCCCCGCCCTCGGAGAAATTCACGCTACTCACCGCTCATCTCCGTGAGGAAGAGGTCGGGCGAGCGCAGGTAGTACTGCTCGCACAACATCTTGGCGCTGTGGAAGGCGTCTGACGTGGAAAAAAAAAAAGTGTGAGAAGCGGGGGCGGGGGGGGTCGGTCTGAGGCGCCTGGTCCCATACCTTCCACCACGTCGCCCACCTGGCAGTGCGGGTCGATGCTGCCGATGGTGTTGGGGTGAACCGGGTTGGTGGTGCCGTCAAAGATGAGCGCTTTAAAGAGACCAAGCAGAACATCCATCATCAGCACATTAATGTATATGTGTGTGTGTGTGTTGTCATGGTTACGGACTGTGCTGGTTGATGAGCATGCGGATGGAGATGCGGCTCATGTAGAAGCGATCCAGGAAGTACTGGATGTTCTGGTTGGTGACGGGGTCCTGAGGGAAGGCCTCCTTGTACTGGATGATGCCCTGCGCCATGGTCGGCACCACGTCGTTGTGCCGGTTCCTGATGGTCACCAAGGCATCCACGAACCTGGACGGGGGAGGGGGGGGGGTGGATGCCTCAGAATCACCACAACCAGCACTTTGATGAGGTCGCAAAAAAAAACGATACGGATATGATGTTGTCAATCGGTCATACTCTGATATCAAGACCATCTCTCCTTCCATTGCAACCACCTTTTATGATCACTATTTCATTCAATTCTTGTAGTTTAGATTTGTCATTCCAGTGGATCCCAGCACATTCATGATATCCGACTTCTTGATCCAATTAGCCTTTTTTTCAGAAAATACCCCCCCCCCCCCCACCACAGAAAACACATCCCATTCACCCTGAGTGGGCAGTCCTTTATAAATAGAGCCCAGCTGCGAGTAGCTGTCCAATGTGGAATGTTTAGCGAGTGAACGTGACTAACTTACTCTCCCAGAACTTTGTGGTCGTCGGGATTCTTATCCAGGAATTCCAGGATTTCCATCAAACTTTGGATGTACCTGATGACACACACACACACACACACACACACACACGTAAGAAAACAGAGTGAAGGAACATGTGGGAAGGAAAAACAAAGTCACATGAGGAGGAACTGGGCTAAAGTTCACAGCTGAGGAGACCCCCCCCCCAAGCCCCTCCCTCCCTCCCATTCCCAGCAGATCCGGCTGGAACGAGTACAAGTTGGTCAAAGGGTGTTGTTGTCAGCGTGAGCGTGACGTGACGACGCCGTGATGTTATGAAACAAGAAGCTCGGCCAGGACGCAACTGGCCTTCTTTTAAAAGGGGGCGTGTCCAGGCGAGGTTGAACCACGGTTCCGAACTTTGGGACACTCACCATCCTTGCACCGTCTGCACGGACGGCGTGGTGAGCAGCTTGCCGGGAAGCAGGTTGATCTCCTTCATGATGTTGGACAGTCGCACCGGGAGCTCCTGCCTCAGGAAGGCGAAAGACGTCTTCTCGCAGGCGTTTATGGACCCTGAATGACACAGTGAAGGAGCCTCACAATAACATGCCAAAGATAAGACCGTGAAGGCAACACAGACTGCATTGGCCACCTTTGCAGCATTTACACATTAGTTATTATGCAGGAATTCACTATAACATTGGAAGTGTCATATTAGGAGGCTTCACTGGACCAACAATGCAAAGATGGCAACTGTACGAGTAGTAGAGTAGTAGGGTAGTCTTTCTGACGCAATCCTACTAGCCGGTGACCACATACACGGCCGGGCAACTCCAGCTCACCCTGGCGTTTAATTCCCCATTCAAATTAATTTACAGAAAAAAACATGTCGGACGTGAAATGTTAGGTTGAAATGCACGGCTACCGCAATCACATAGCTAGCATGTTTGAATGTCACAAGCACTCACCAAAGTCCAGGAATTGCTTCATGGAAAGCGGCGAAGGAGAGAATTTGGAGAAATGTTCGATATGTTTGGGTACGCTGGCCAGGGCGGCATTTTTCATAATAAAGCGAACGAACTTCATGGTTGCTGCCGTGAGACCTCACGGCCGCTGACTGCGGGACTGCTAGCTTGAACCTCGGACTGATGCTAACGCGCTCTTCGGTTGGGGGGCGGGGACTAAGAGGGAGTAGCCAATACGAAGGCGACTTTTAGAAAATATAGTCATTGTGATTTGACAGGGGCGTGGCTTGGTGTGTTTACGTCCTGTCCGGGTTGTCCTGCTCCACTTTTCTTATGTAAGAATGTGACTTCCACGCAGGACCGCTGTCGAAATGATAATAAAGTAAACACATTCTTATTCGATTGCTAATTCCAGGAACAGGCAATGCTTGTTTATTAGCATTAGCATCTCATCTCAGTTATGCTGACGACCAGCACTTGTTTTGGTGAGAAAAATAACAGCAGTCAGTGGACGGTTGTGATCCAACACAATAAAATAAACACACACAAACACTAATACTACTACTAATAATATATATTTACATTTTTTACAGCTTTTTATTTAACAGTCACGCCTCCTTCATTGTGGTTATTTTTTCCAGACCGCGAAATAGAAGTCAGTGATGATAAATTGAATATTTTCGTAGTTAGAGCATAGAAAACATTTTTAGGACTTTTTAAAAACATGATTAGAGCCCTACAGACATGAGTATAGTCACCTATAGTCACTTTTACAACGTTATTTTTCATTGTTTACATCGCGTTACGCAACCCTTTTACTGCAGGCACTACAGACGCCTGCTAGCTAGCGAGCTAACCGGTTAGCCTCAAATTGATTTCTTCATGCCGCTTTATGCTGTTAAATAGTAATAATACTACACAAATAGAATACTACTACACATCACTTTTATTTCAATGTGTTTTGACTAATAATAGATTAATTATTTGATTAATTTCCCCAAAAAAAACATGATATAGGGATGTATATTGACAATATATATTACATCATTTTCTTGCCCTGGAGAGGGGGGAAGAGCCCACTGACTACCCAGCATGCCTTGCGGTGAGTAGATAAGGCTATTTTGGTGGCCCAAAATACGTCACATGTGTGTTATTTTTGTTGGTGTGGGGGGTGTTTTGGTTAATGGACCCCCTGTTGGTTTGTGCTGGGTGGAATTGCTAAGCTAATAGCTACAATTAAAGACACTGACTACTTCCTGTGCGTTTCAAGTCCGCCGCAATGGTTTGCGTAGCTATTGTTAGCGTAGCCTGGCAAACGTTTTTCATTTCTGTGATGCAGTTGTTGTTCTGGGTTCGTTGTCGGTCCACAACGCGAAGCCGTGAGCGTGATGCCGCCGCATGTTTGTCAACATGGACTAAAGTCCGAGCCGTGAAAGTCAAACACGATGATGTGCTCCGACCCCCTTGTTTACCGGCCGGCCTGACAGGTGGGCGGTCCAACGTTAGTGGAAGATTCCCTGGAGGTTTGCCACGGTTGGGTTTGAACAGAAATGCCTCCGTCAGGGAACAAAGTGTGCCGCTGTGCGCTCCGTGCTCCTGTTACATAAGCCAGGCTGAGCCAGGCCGCTCGGGATTGTCCTCACAAAGCCGCCGTGTTGTTGTTGTACATCAAAACACCAGCGCTCGCACACACCTTCATATGTGATGTCATGCGCTGGATTTGGAAACGTCTTGTCCAAAGTCAAAACACGGCAAATAAGTACTGGGACTATACAGCTTGAATTTGTGCAGAGGGAGGGGGTCCGACATGAATGACTGGGAAGCACTGGGAAGCACAGAGGTGTGTATTGGGGGCGGCTTGGGGGGTTGGTGAAGATTGCCCCCAGTGTTTTTCCACCAGCCGGTCGTTCATTCCTGCTACTACTTGACTCCTATTCCTGCAGTCAACAAGAAGCCAAAGGCAACACCTGGACCGCAACCACAACCGCCAGTCGACGATTCCTCTGACTACCAAGTTCAAACATGCACGGTGATCCCTCGTGTATCGCTGTTAATCGGCTCCAGAGTAGGATTCCTTATTCAGAAATGGAATATTTTCACGGTTAGAGCATAAAAATCCTGTTTACAACCTTCTAAATACACTTTTTAACATCAAAACAGCCTGACAGGCAAAGAAAACCTGTTTATGATCTTCTAAATACAGTTTTTAACATCATTAGAGCCCTCTAGACATGAAATAACATCCCTATAGTCACCTTTACACCGCTATTACCCAATATAGTAGCCATAATAAGAGAAAATAAAACATATAAGAAATAGACAACTTTTTTTGTGTGTTTTAAGATTTTTTTTCTCATAAATGTACAACTTTATTTTCATAATATTTCAACATTTTACTCATAAATGTACAACTTTTTTTCCTCGCAAATTTACAACTTAATTCTCATCATATTGGGATTTTTTCTCATAATATTATGAGCTTTCTTTCACGACTTTACCCTAAAAAATGTAAAACTTCTTTTAAATGTACAAATTTATGACGTTATTATCGGATATTTGCGAATTTATTCTCAGAAATTGACAACTTTATTCTCATAATATTAGGACTTTTTCTTGCAAATTTAAAACTTCATTTTTGTAAATTAATTACTTTGTTGTTGCAATATTACGACTTTCCAAAATGTCCAATTTTGTTCTCATGAACATACTTTTTTTGGCTGCTAATTTACCATTTTACTTTCATAACATCATGACTTTTTTTCCTCATAAATGTATAACTTTCATCATCATAATATTAAATTTTTCTCATAATTGTACAACTTTTTTTCCTCATAATTAATTCTCATCATATTGGGAATTTTTTTTATGATATTATGACCTTTCCCTAAAAAATGTACATATTTTTCTTGTAAATTTATGACATTATTATCGGATATTTGCAGAATTATTCTTGTAAATCGCCAACTTTATTCTCATAATATTAGGACTTTTTCTTGCAAATTTAAAACTTCATTTTTGTAAATTAACTACTTTGTTGTTGCAATATTACGACTTTCCAAAATGTCCAATTTTGTTCTCATGAACATACTTTTTTTGGCTGCTAATTTACCATTTTACTTTCATAACGTCATGACTTTTATTCATAACTTTCATCATCATCATCAGTCTCCATTCACCTCTATTTTGTGCGTCTGTACATTCATTAATGTACAACTTTATTTTCGCAAATGTACAATTTTTTTTCTTGTATATTTATTATGTAATTGTTGCACATTTGCGACTTTATTTTCATTAATTTCCGACATTTTTCTTGTAAATTTGCGACTCAATTCTCGCAAATGTAAAACCTTTTTCCTCGTAAATGTACAACTTTATTCTCATTATGTTAGGACTTTATGTCACAAATTTACGACTTCATTATCATAAATAAACCACTTTGTTCTCATAATATTACGACTTCATTTTTGCAAATGTAAAATTTTACTCACAATATCTTCAATTATTATTATAATGTTTTTTTAATGTGGCTCCAATACTGTGTTGGAGGAAACAAAAAATAAAAAGTTTCAATTTTAGGAAAAAAAATATATAATATTATATATAATATAATATAATATAATATTATGGGAAGAAAGTCAAACGATGATGGAATGAATAAATAAATAATACTAGATGATGTGAGAAGTAAGCAGGAAGAGAAGAAAAGGTTGATGTTTATAAAATAAAATAAAATAAAATAAAATAAAATAAAATAAAATAAAATAAAATAAAATAAAATAAAATAAAATAAAATAAAATCATGTAAAAATATCTAACATTATGTTATACTGAAGCTGGTGTCGGGCGTCGTCCCCGACCGACATGACATGTGTTCTTTTGGCGCCACATGTGAAGAAGGCCTACATGCTTCCATGCAATATTCATGCTTCCCGCATGCGGCACGTGTGAATAATTCATCCGTGAGGACCGACTGGTCTCCCACGCAGTTAGTCCGAGCGGTGTTTTGGTTCTACGGCTGATGTTTCCACCAAGGCGCCGTAGCGGCTGTGCCGTCTGAACGCCGCCGCAAGGCCCGCCCCCCCCCCCCCCCCCCCCCGGCCCTGCTGAGGCGAGAGGAGGATGAATCAGTGAGGAGAGAGCCGTCAGAAGATCACAGGTTGTACAGAGCAGCTTACGTAAGAAGACACCCACCGCCGGGTTATTTATTGTGAGCGCGCTGGCTGTCGCCCCAAAGTAGGAAAAAGGACCTACGGAGGCGGCGGCGTCTTTTCATTGGTTGCCAGCTCGGTGCTCTAAAAAAACCCTTTTAATTCCAACACGCCACGGGATGCCCGGTGGGCTACGTGGTGCTGGTCTACAAGCTGTCCCTCGTTTCCTTCGGCTGTCACGGGCGTGCAGTACACTTTCCGTCCACTAGAGGTAGCCCTCTTCTTCGTTGGTCTCCTGTTCTGGCGCGCGAGCGTCCTTGTCCGTGCATGCTAATTGTGAGAGGTCATTAGGGGTCATCTTTGTGAGGAGTCAACACTTGGTGACGTCATTGCCGAAGTGACGTCACCGGCCCCGTCCTCGTGGCGCGAGACTGACGCCGCTATTCCCGCGACATCACCACCATCATCATCCTCATCATCATCATCATCTCTCTCACACACACACGCGCGCGCACGCACGCACGCACACGCACGGTGCGCGATGTGAAGCTCCGCCGCGCACAGGCTCGTTCGGTTCTGCTGCTGCTGCTTTGGACTCGGCTGAAGGGGAGAAGGAAGGAAGGGAAGGAAGAAGGAAGGGAGGACGGAGCTTTTATCCGAGGACGTGCACGCTTCTCGCACCCGGCCATGGCGCCCGCGGCTCGGTCCACGACGGGAGAGCGTGAGTTCTTTGCTCCTCTTTATTATTATTATTATTATTATTATTATTATTATTATGATCGTCATTATCATTATTGCACCATGCACGTCGGCCGTGGACGCGCAATCCATCTCAGCCATGTTTGTTTGCAGTCTCGTCAGCTAACACGCACACGCACACGCACACGCACACATGCACTCATTGTGGTTGACGTGATGCCGCCACCAGGATGATGCAAAGGCGGTCAGCCGACGTGGAAAGAACCGCAAAGCGGCTTTGAAAGTGAGCTAAAGTTGCTAGGAAATGTGTCAAGGCTTCAAGGAAATGGAATGCATGGCAGCATATCATAGCAGGCATCGTAGCGGTGGCCGGATACAGCGACAATACGCCCCCTCGTGGCTGTAGGCTGTTCTTCTCACAGCCACGAGGGGGCGTATTGCATGCTAGCATATAGCATAACAAAACATTCCGGGAAAAAGGTCTCGTTCTAACAAGGAAGAAGTCACAATTTAGGAACGTTTACTTGTCAAATTATGAGGAAAAATCATTTTAGTTAAGCAAAAGAGGATTATGATGTGAATAAAGGCAAAACATAACCAAATTGACAAAAAGAAAGTTGAAATAGTCGGGAAAAAAACAGTAGAAATGGGGAAAAACAGCTGTCATTAAAAAAAATCTCACCAAAATATGAAGGAAAAAATTCATATTTTAACAAAAAAAGTCACAATTCTATGAAAATGTATGCTGGAATGCTAGTATGCTGGTATGTTGTTATGCTAGTATGCTGGTATGTTGTTATGCTAGTATGCTGGTATGTTGTTATGCTAGTATGCTGGAATGTTGTTATGCTAGTATGCTGGCTTGCTAGTATGCTACTATGCTAGTATGCTGGCATGCTAGTATGCTGGTATGTTGTTATGCTAGTATGCTGGAATGTTGTTATGCTAGTATGCTGGAATGTTGTTATGCTAGTATGCTGGCTTGCTAGTATGCTGGCATGCTAGTATGCTGGCATGCTAGTATGCTGGTATGTTGTTATGCTAGTATGCTGGCTTGCTAGTATGCTGGCATGCTAGTATGCTGGTCTGCTAGTATACTAATATGCTGGTATGTTGTTATGCTAGTATGCTGGTATGTTGTTATGCTAGTATGCTGGCATGCTAGTATGCTGGCATGCTAGTATGCTAGTATGTTGTTATGCTAGTATGCTGTTATGCTGGCATGCTAGTATGCTAGTATGCTAGTATGCTGGTCTGCTAGTATACTAATATGCTGGTATGTTGTTATGCTAGTATGCTGGAATGTTGTTATGCTAGTATGCTGGAATGCTAGTATGCTGGTATGTTGTTATGCTAGTATGCTGGCATGCTAGTATGCTGGCATGCTAGTATGCTAGTATGTTGTTATGCTAGTATGCTGTTATGCTGGCATGCTAGTATGCTAGTATGCTAGTATGCTGGTCTGCTAGTATACTAATATGCTGGTATGTTGTTATGCTAGTATGCTGGCATGCTAGTATGCTGGCATGCTAGTATGCTAGTATGTTGTTATGCTAGTATGCTGTTATGCTGGCATGCTAGTATGCTAGCATGCTAGTATGCTGGTCTGATAGTATACTAATATGCTGGTATGTTGTTATGCTAGCATGCTGGTATGTTGTTATGCTAATATGCTGTTATGCTGGCATGCTAGTATGCTAGCATGCTAGTATGGTGGTCTGCTAGTATACTAATATGCTAGTATGCTGGCATTCTAGTATGCTGGCATGCTAGTATGCTGGTATGTTGTTATGCTAGTATGCTGGCATGCTAGTATGCTAGCATGCTAGTATGCTGGTCTGCTAGTATACTAATATGCTGATATGTTGTTATGCTAGTATGCTGGCATGCTAGTATGCTGGTATGTTGTTATGCTAGTATGCTGTTATGCTGGCATGCTAGTATGCTGGCATGCTAGTATGCTAGCATGCTAGTATGCTAGCATGCTGGCATGCTAGTATGCTGGTCTGCTAGTATACTAGTATGCTGGTATGTTATGCTAGTATGCAGTTATGCTGGCATGCTGGTCTGCTAGTATGCTGGTATGCTAGTATGCTGGTATGCTAGTATGCTGGTATGCTAGTATGCTGGTATGCTAGTATGCTATTCTAGTCAGCTCCAGGAAGGTTTAATGGTTTTCTATCCATGTGGTTTATCCAAGCACATTCATGATAACATGTCATATTTACGTACACACATAGAAAGCATCAAAAACAAAAAACGCAGCAGCAGCGATGGCAGCAGCTCCCGTATGTAGCGTTAGCTTTCGCTAGTGGCCTGAGCCATTGTGAGCGAGTGTGTGGCGAAGCTAGTCGCGTGACAAAGCTAGTCGCTAGCCGGTGTGGTGTGGTGATGTGTCACTCCACCAGGAAAGTAGTTCCGGGGCGTAACGATGGTAATAAGAATCATAAGAAGAATGTGGCAGGAGGAGGTTTTCCAGGTTTTCCAGGTTTTCCATGTGCGTCCATGACGGGCATCCTTAGCTATCTCCTTAGACGTGTTTCATCTCTAGAAGGCACGGAATCCTTGTGTCTCATTTAAGGGTTGTGGATGATGGGCAAAATACGCCCCCAAAAAGTGCTCTGTCCCTTTAAATTGTTGCACATGCGTCCCTGATTGGAGTAAGCGTGGACACGCCCGTATTGTACGTAGCGTTATATTTAGCAGCAGCTAGTGATGATGAGGAGGACACTTTCCCAGTGGATCCTCGGAACCTCCAGGAGGTTCTGGTGTTGTTAGCGCCACCGCTAGCCATCTTGGAGGAGACATGTTTTATTTAGTTGTGGGGGCGTTGGGGGGTGTAGTGACCCCATGAAGGCGAGATTTGTCACCTAAGCAGCAGTTTTATCGCCTGTGTTGTTGTTTGGCGGCCATGTTTGCTGCCTGGTAGGCGTGGCCTTCAGCATACATGTGATCTCTTACGTGTCACTTTCCAGCATCGGGTTGCTACGCTTTGCTGTGATGTGCTCTGTCTATTTAATACGGGGCGCACGGGGCTCGACGCTCGGGGGAGGGGGGGGGTCGATAGCTGAGCTGTCACACGGGAATATGAGGTCATTTATCTCAATCGGCAGCGTCGTCACCGCTGGGCATCGCAATCGCACACATGCACAGCTAACTCCATTTCCCTCCATTGTGTTTGTGTTCGATACCCAGGCTGTGCTTGTCTGCGCCGCGTGCTTCCACCGCCATACCACACAGACCCCCCCCCCAGTATTGGCTTCCTTCCCGATAACCGGGCAGCACAAGTCAGCACACATCTGGCGTCATGAAGAAACACAACAGAAGTCATGAACATCACCATTAGCCGCAGTTTGAGCCTGGAACAGACCATCATAGCGTCCTGTGTTTTCCTCTGCCAGCAGCCTGGATGCGGCCCTCGGGGGCCAAAACCTTTTTGTCTTAGTTAGCAAAGACGCAGCCAGGTGTCCCTCCCGAGCGTCCGCCCACACAATCAGGATTCTCACGGTGCCGAGCAAAACTGCTGAGACACGGCGTCCACCCTCTTTTGGTGGTTGGAGATCAACAACCTCCCTCCAGGAGGCCGAGTGGGACGACGCTAACAATAATGTTCAAATCCCATCCAGGTTGGAAGCAAGTGTCCTATGTCCTTTAGGTCATATTCGCTATCATTGTGTCCGCCATATTGGCTAATAGGAGTGTAAAGGTGACTATAGGGCTGCTATTTCATGGCTAGAGGGCATCAATCCTGTAAAAAAATGATTTTATGTCTTGGTTTCGCTTATTAAGTCTGTTATATTGGCTATATTGGGTACATACTGGGGACTGTAGGGGTGTTAGTTCATGTCTAGAGGGCTCAATTCATTTTAAAAATCCTACTTGAAAAGTTGTAAACAGATTTTATGTCTTAAATGTCTTATAGGGGTGTTACTCCATGTCTAGAGGGCTCTAATAATGTTGAAAATCATATTTTAGAAGATTGTAAACAGGTTTTTTAATGTCTTATTTTCATATTATGTCTACTATATTGGGTAATAATAGTGTAAAAGTGACTGTAGGGGTGTTATTTCAAGTCCACAGGGCTCTAATAATGTTAAAAACCATATTTAGAAGGTCATAAATGCTTAGGGTTTTAGTTAGGGTTATGTCTTCAATGTCTTATTTTCTGTATTGGCTGATAGGCGTGTAAAGGTCACTATAGGGGTGTTATTTCATATCTAGAGGGCTCTAATTATTTCAATAACCATATTTTGCAGGTTGTAAACAATTTTGCTATGTTTGTTGTCTCTTATTATGTAAATTCTATTGGCTAATCGGAGTATAAAGGTGACTATAGGGGTGCTATTGTATGTTTGGAGGGCTCTCATTATTTTAATAACCATATGTTGCAGGTTGTAAACATGTTTTCTATGTTTGTTGTCTCTTATTATGCCAATTGTATTGGCTAATTGGAGTGTAAAGGTGACTATAGGGGTGCTATTGCATGTTTGGAGGGCTCTAATTATTTTAATAACCATATGTTGCAGGTTGTAAACAAGTTTTCTATGTTTGTTGTCTCTTATTATGCCAATTGTATTGGCTAATTGGAGTGTAAAGGTGACTATAGGGGTGCTATTGCATGTTTGGAGGGCTCTAATTATTTTAATAACCATATCTTGCAGGTTGTAAACAAGTTTTCTATGTTTGTTGTCTCATTATGTCAATTGTATTGGCTAATTGGAGTGTAAAGGTGACTATAGGGGTGCTATTGCATGTTTGGAGGGCTCTAATTATTTTAATAACCATATCTTGCAGGTTGTAAACAAGTTTTCTATGTTTGTTGTCTCTTATTATGCCAATTGTATTGGCTAATTGGAGTGTAAAGGTGACTATAGGGGTGCTATTGCATGTTTGGAGGGCTCTAATTATTTTAATAACCATATCTTGCAGGTTGTAAACAAGTTTTCTATGTTTGTTGTCTCTTATTATGCCAATTGTATTGGCTAATTGGAGTGTAAAGGTGACTATAGGGGTGCTATTGCATGTTTGGAGGGCTCTAATGTTAAAAAACGTTTTTCGAAGGTTGTAAACAGGTTTTCTAGCCTGGCGCAGGCTAACTTTAGGGACTTTAAGCACCGCTTGATGAGTTACGAGCCCGGTGAGTTCAGGTGCCTCCCAACGCCAGCTGAGCCCGGGCGGCACAACCTCCCGTCGCCATGGCAACCCGGAAAGAGGGCAAAGTACAAACAGTGAGCAGGTAGAAGACAAAGAAAAGATGCGAGGGAGGAAGCAAAGAATCTCCTGAAGGCTGAGCAACAAAGGAGAAGGTGAAAGGTGGAGGTTTTCCACACAATTACCAGGAGATCTTCTTTATGCGCGTCCACGTGGAGACCTTGAATGCAGCAAGAGTCATCACGTTGCCGTGCTTGTCGGAGGACACCTGGTCGCCTCGGAGACACATTCCCGCAGTGTCACGTGACCGCCGAATGCCTCCGCCCGCGCACGGCATTGAAGGATGCTTGAAGGTCCATGTCATGTGGTTGATCCAGCCGGAAGGAACCGAGCAGGAACCTACACCTCCTCCCCACAGGGGGCAGCAGAGTCCCAGAAGGACCCTCCCAATGATGGCGTTTTCCAATAACGGATGATGTCGTTAACCGCCTTCTCTCGTTGCTATTCGGCGCAATTTAGTTGGAAATGTCCGTTTCTGTCGGGGCGATCCGGCCTTCCCGCTGTCGGCTTACATAACCTGGCCAGAAGTGCTCAGACAAAAGCCGGAGAGAGTCCTCTCCTGGGAGAACTGCTCCTTCCTTTTTCCTGGCTGGCAAAAACCAGGTTACCCACTTGTGTCACGCTGCCGCCGCCGCCGCTTGCTGGACCGCTCGTGTTCCCCCGAGGATCGGCTAAATATATCCGCTCACATTCCAAGAAGGGTCCCAGAAGTGTTTTGTCACAGGATTTTCTTGTTGACGCTTCCGAAAAGATCTTGGGAGATGCTCACGGCTCAAATCCAGTACATAGAATATGGAATATGGAATATGGAATATGGGGTGTTCTTGATGTTACATCATTCCCGACATTGCTGCCCAAACTGCCTTTTCCGGCGGATATTCAACAGCATTCACGCATCATTCCGCCCCTAGTTGTTATTCAGCGTCATTCCCACACAATTCCAGTTGCCTTCTGGAGATGATGACAGTGAATGCCAACATTGTCTTTCTTTCCCGTCTTTGTCGTGGATGAACAATGGAAGTTGAAGAGAGAAGGGGAGTTATCGGAGCCGAGTCTCGTCTAATAATTACAAAGACATCTTTTCTCCTGTTGGGGTGCCATGGGTGGACGGTCCCGGTACGTGGTCCCCGTCAATATGGCCGATGGACCCTATGGAGTCTATGTCTGCCCCCCGCCCCCGTTTGCCTTTATTTTGGTCCCGCCTACTGCTCCGTTGCCGCTTTTAATCCCACACGTCAGCGCTCGATAAAGACTCAGCAGGCTGAGGGAAGACTGGGGACTCGGGTCACCATGGTTACGACCATAATGGTGGACGGGAACAAAAAGCAGTCGCCTGGCGTTTGCGCACCGCCGGTCTTGTGTTGTATGGTCACACGCGTGTCTGAAAACACGCCAAACAAAGTTCCTGGCAAAAGATGGAAAACATCTCCGACGAGTACGATGCGGTTAGACCCCTCCCCCTTGGACGCCACTTCCTGTCCCCTCCACACGCACCTCAACGCAGACGAGCGAGGGAACCAAATGATGTCCTTCACCAAGGACACTCATCACAGAGAATGCAAACACTTAAACACAACGTGCAGGTGCAGCAACTACACACACACACACACACACACACACACACACACACGCACACACACTTTAGCTCCTTTAACAAGCTCTCCATGATGGCGTACACGCTGTTCCCATGATGCCCTGCTCTGCTTTATGGTGTGTCCTGTCTGATCCCAGGCTGGAAGCGTGGATTCACTTCATGAGGTCGTAGCCACAGACTTTATTTTGAAAGGGAGGAGCTCTGGAATGTAAAAACCTTGTGATCTGGTGATCTACTTAATGCGTCCACTATACTTATATACACCATAAATCCACTATACTTATATACACCATAAATCCACTATACTTATATACACCATAAATCCACTATACTTATATACACCATATATACATTATACTTATATACACCATATATCCACTATACTTATATACACCATATATCCACTATACTTATATACACCATATATCCACTATACTTATATACACCATAAATCCACTATATATACACCATATATACACTATACTTATATACATCATATATCCACTATACTTATATACACCATATATCCACTATACTTATATACACCATATATCCACTATACTTATATACACCATAAATCCACTATATATACACCATATATACACTATACTTATATACATCATATATCCACTATACTTATATACATCATATATCCACTATACTTATATACACCATATATACACTATACTTATATACACCATATATCCACTATACTTATATACACCATATATCCAGTATACTTATATACACCATAAATCCACTATATATACACCATATATACACTATACTTATATACATCATATATCCACTATACTTATATACACCATATATCCACTATACTTATATACACCATATATCCACTATACTTATATACACCATAAATCCACTATATATACACCATATATACACTATACTTATATACATCATATATCCACTATACTTATATACATCATATATCCACTATACTTATATACACCATATATACACTATACTTATATACACCATATATCCACTATACTTATATACACCATATATCCAGTATACTTATATACACCATAAATCCACTATATATACACCATATATACACTATACTTATATACACCATATATCCACTATACTTTTATACACCATAAATCCACTATATATACACCATATATACACTATACTTATATACACCATATACAGTGAAGAAAATAAGTATTTGAACACCCTGCTATTTTGCTATTTCTCCCACTTAGAAATCATGGAGGGGTCTGAAATTTTCATCGTAGGTGCATGTCCACTGTGAGAGAGATAAACTAAAAAGAAAAATCCAGAAATCACAATGCATGATTTTTTAACAATTTATTTGTGTGATACAGCTGCAAATAAGTATTTGAACACCTGTGTATCATCTAGAATTCTGACCCTGAAAGACCTGTTAGTCTGCCCATTAGAAGTCCACCTGCACTCCATGTATCATCCTGAATCAGATGCACCTGTTTGAGGTCGTTAGCTGCATAAAGACACCTGTCCACCCCATACAATCAGTAAGACTTTAACTTGTAACATGGCGAAGACCAAAGAGCTGTCCAAAGACACCAGAGACAAAATTGTACACCTCCACAAGGCTGGAAAGGGCTACGGAGCAATTACCAAGCAGCTTGGTGAAAAAAGGTCCACTGTTGGAGCTATCATTAGAAAATGGAAGAAGCTAAACATGACGGTCAATCTCAATCGGAGTGGAGCCCCATGCAAGATATCACCTCGTGGGGTCTCAATGATTCTAAGAAAGGTGAGGAATCAGCCCAGAACTACACGACAGGACTTGGTCAATGACCTGAAAAGAGCTGGGACCACCGTTTCCAAGGTTACTGTAGGTAATACACTAAGACGTCATGATGTGAAATCATGCATGGCACGAAAGGTTCCCCTGCTTAAACCAGCACATGTCAAGGCCCGTCTTAAGTTTGCATATGACCATTTGGATGATACAGAGGAGTCATGGGAGAAAGTTTTATGGTCAGATGAGACCAAAATAGAACTTTTTGGTCATAATTCCAATAAGCGTGTTTGGAGGAAGAAGAATGAAGAGTACAATCCGAAGAACACCATCCCTACTGTGAAGCATGGGGGTGGTAGCATCATGCTTTGGGGGTGTTTTTCTGCACATGGGACAGGACGAGTGCACTGCATTAAAGAGAGGATGACTGGGGCCGTGTATTGTGAGATTTTGGGGAACAACCTCCTTCCCTCTGTCAGAGCATTGAAGATGGGTCGTGGCTGGGTCTTCCAACACGACAACGACCCGAAGCACACAGCCAGGAAAACCAAGGAGTGGCTCCGTAAGAAGCATATCAAGGTTCTAGCATGGCCCAGCCAGTCTCCAGACCTGAACCCAATCGAAAATCTTTGGAGGGAGCTCAAACTCCGTGTTTCTCAGCGACAGCCCAGAAACCTGACTGATCTAGAGAAGATCTGTGTGGAGGAGTGGGCCAAGATCCCTCCTGCAGTGTGTGCAAACCTGGTGAAAAACTACAGGAAACGTTTGACCTCTGTAATAGCAAACAAAGGCTACTGTACCAAATATTAACATTCATTTTCTCAGGTGTTCAAATACTTATTTGCAGCTGTATCACACAAATAAATTGTTAAAAAATCATGCATTGTGATTTCTGGATTTTTCTTTTTAGTTTATCTCTCTCACAGTGGACATGCACCTACGATGAAAATTTCAGACCCCTCCATGATTTCTAAGTGGGAGAAATAGCAAAATAGCAGGGTGTTCAAATACTTATTTTCTTCACTGTATCCACCATACTTATATCCACTATATGTATATACAGCATATATACACTATATCCACTATACTTATATACACCATATATCCACTGTACGTATATACACCATATATCCACTATACATATATCCACTATACTTATATACACCATAAATCCACTATATATCCACTATACTTATATACACCATATATTCACTGTACTTATATACACCATATATACATTATACTTATATACACTATATGTATATACAGCATATATATACACTATATCCACTATACTTATATACACCATATATCCACTATACTTATATACACCATGTATACATTATACTTATATACACCATATATCACTATACTTATATACAACATATATCCACTATACTTATATACACAATGTATACATTATACTTATATACACCATATATCACTATACTTATATACAGCGTATATCCACTATACTTATATACACCATATATCCACTATACTTATATACACCATAAATCTACTATATATCCACTATACATATATCCACCATATATCCATTCTAGATATATCCCCATGTCATTATCATTAAAGCTACACCCACACAGCCAACCCTTTCCAAGTGATTCCATGAAAAAAGGTACTAGGTCAGCTGTAGTCCAACCAGTAGTATCGGTATCATTTAGCACCAACGTCACAAACTCCACCTTCAGCTGCTCATGTTGGAGCCTTTGCAGCGTAGACAAAGCACAGAGTCAGACGTACGTCACAAGATGGATGAATGACAGGCAGGGAGGGGGGCGGGGAGGATGTTGGGGGGGGGGTGACACTTTTTCACGAGGAAAACAGATGAGGTGCCTGAAGAAGAAAAAGGAGGAGGAGGAGGCGCTGAGCCGAGAGGAGAACAGCAAGGCTCCTTCCTTCCTGCTCCTGTCATGAATCTCCCACATGGCACACACACACACATGCGCACACACACACACACACACACACACACACACACACACACGTCTGTGTGATGAATGATGGTGCTCCAGCAAAGCACAGCACAGCATTTGTTGTAAGGACACCACTGCTCTGTAATGTGTGTGTGTGTGTGTGTATGTGTGTGTATGTGTAATGTGTGTGTGTGTGATGTTTGGCTCCATGACGATTGTTCTATTTTCCCGTGTGTGTTCATGCGGCTGTGAAACAACATTTGACTGATTCGCTTAATAAGGTCAAAGAGCTGAGGGACGTATGGATCCACCAGATTAGATTAGCACATCCATACCGGTACTCTCTCGCTTTCTCTCTCTCTCTCTCGCTCGCTCGCTCACACACTCAAAATTCAGTGTCCTGCTAGCATGCTAATAGACTCTCAGCGTGTTGTTTCGGTGGCGAGCTGACGCACGGCATCATGGGAGCGTTTGGCACTCGCAGCTGTGACTTGCAGTCGCCAAACGTCCAGCTTGGCGGGAAGAGCCGCCGTTTGACCCCCCCCACCCCCATCTAGAAGGTGGCGAGCCAAACAGAGAGAAAGAGAGATAGAGAGAGAGCATGGTGAAGGAGAAGAAAAATCACATTGATAATGAAGACGGCGAGGAGCTAGCAAGGTTTAGCGTATGCTGACAACAGCGCCGCCATAAAACACAAGTTTGTTTTTGTAGCGTTTGTCCATTATTTGACATGATAGGGAACCTGCTTCCGGCCTTCTAAATAAAGTTTTTAACATGATTAGAGCCCTCAGGATGGGAAATTAATCTTGTCACCTTTACACTCCTATCATCAAATACGTACTGCATAAGACATATAAAAATAGAAAACCTGTTGACCACCTTCCAAATATGCTTTGAACATTATTAGAGCCCTCTAGGCGTAAAATAACACCCCTATAGTCACCTGTACCCTCCTTTTGCCCACAATAATAGCATAATAAGCATAGTAAGAGAAAATATGACATATAAGACATAAACAGGACTGCCTGCCGACAGGAAGTGACGTTGGGGGTTCAGAGTTGCCCTGTCAATAAAATCTTTATTTAACAAAAATGAGCTGACAAGTCCCAAAAAGGCCCAGAAGCGTGGGGACGCGGCCGGAAGTGACGACAGGAAGCTCTCAGGGATGCGAGCAAGCTAGCGGTCATCCGAACATCTCATTAAAGATCCGACATCGAACTGAAGACATTCCTGTTAACACTCGCAGATGAAGGGAACGTTTCCAATAAATGAGGGAAAGGGGGGCAGGGTGGAGGTCCAATCACAACCCTCGTTCCCCGGCTCCTTAAGAGCAGCGCCGGCCTTCCACATCCTGGCCAATCAGTGATGAAGACGTGGAGAAAGGCGCATATAGAAATAGCTGAGTGGGCGGCGGCTGACCGACCGCCACTCGGCAAGGCAGGAACGCTCGCTGGCAGTCAGCTGGCAGTTGTGTAACCCCGCCGCCCCCACACCCTGCCCCCGCCTCACGACATCACGGGTGCCAGCTGTCACTCTTGGCTCGTTAGGGGGACAGGATCAGAGCATGACATCAATCGATCAAACGCGGGTCATCGTCAGGCCAGAAGAATCACGCTGCAGGAAACCACTTTCACTTTCACTTTCAGAGCCCAGAGACATCAAGGAGGGGGGGGGGGGGGGGTGCGGGTGTCCCAGTGTGTCCATCCCAAGTTTTGTTTGCGCCGACTTGAAAGCCGCGCTGTTAATATTTCATGTGTGTGCAGGTTGAGGCCGAGCGCCATGCAGTCTCTGTTTGGCGGCGAGCTGGGGCTGCTGGGAGGGGCCGGCGACGGCGGGGGCCTGAAGGAGGACGGCGTGTCGTGGCGCTCGCCGCCCCTCCCGTCCGACGACGTCTACTCGGCCTCCCACTTCGCCCTGATCGCCGCCTACCAGGACATCAAGACCCGCCTGGGCGGCCTGGAGCGCGAGAACAGCAGCATCAAGCGGAAGCTGAAAATCTACGAGATCAAGGTGACGCCCCGCCCCCCTTTTTTGGTCTTTGGTAGCAACAAGCTGTTTGTCTTTGAAAGGTCCACTCGGTGTGAACGCTTTCTATTTTTACCGAGGCGCCGCCGCCGCCGCTCAAAAGGATAAAAGCCGGCCGACCGCGGGGAATAAATCTCGAAGACTTGTTTTTAGTCGGGCCATCCATCACGCTCTCTGCTCTAAGTCGGCTCAGGGTCGCGCCGATATCACGCGTAGATATAAACAAAGAGGTAGTCACATGACTCACCGGCCTTGTTGAATCAGCGGTGACTCATCCATCACAAGTCCTTCCCAACTCGCTCACGCTCTCCCATTATTCTTATTACACGGAAGCAGACACGTATTAGCGGGAGTAGCACGCCGCCGCGCAGGCTAGCGCTGGAGGGCGCCGATTCCCGACCGCCGTGTCGACCACAGGTGCTAAAAATAAGCCGGTAATCTCCTGGATGCCGGCAGCTCTGAAATGATCCAATTTGACTTGATTGCTCCCACGACCGTCACAACGCCGCCTCGCTTTTCGTTAGCCATTTCCTCCCAACGGTCCCACGTAAACCCGCACCAAATAATCCAGGTCTACTTCATCCGCGCCAGACAACCAAATCCATATTTATAGACAATAATTAGCTTTGCATGCAGAAAACAATGTCACATAATTATTAATGAGGGAAAAAAATGGCTCTGGAGGAAACGGTGAGGAGCGGCGAGGGAAAATTAATTTTTTTCTTGAACTCAATTAGGGGTCTCCTGATCCAATATGGATTGGATATCGGTTCGATATCAGCAAGTCATACCTGCTTTGAGGCGGTTGATTGGTTTCAGAGCCAACCGTGATGAGTCCAGGAAGTAGGATTCCTTTTTTTTAAAAACATTATTACGACCAACTAGAGATGAAATAATCATACATTTGACTCATTTTATTTACTCTCCTATTACCAAATATAGTCGACATGATAAGAGAAAATAAGACATAATATAGACTCACACGTGTTAGAATTGGGTAATTTCCACATTGCTGTTTTTCGGGTTCCGTCCAGTACTTCCTGTGGTGGCTATCGTCTCATCGACAACATTTTTCTCCTAAAATGTTGACTTTATTCTTGTAAAATTACTGCTGATTTTTCAATTTTTGCTGTTTTTTTTTTTTTTTTTTTACATATGGCCCGCGGGCCGTACTTTGGACACCCCTGATGTGCATACAGTATGTAGACGGATAATGTCAACATGTCTTCCTTGTGGAGAGAGGAGGGATTCAGGAGGGAAAGGAGCGTCATGAAATAGCGTGGGAAGGGAGGGGCAGAGCGTCAGGTGACCGACAGGCCGCAGGGGGGGCGTCGTGGAGGGCGTCAGCGAGGGCGCCTCGGGCCGCGTCTATGCCGCTCGCTCCAATGAAACAAACAAGCTGTCAGTGATCAATGCAGACGGCGTTTCTATGGCAACCGCCTACATGGATTTTAAAAAAGTGCGTGTGTGGAGGGGGGGGGGTGCAGGGGGGGGGCATCGTGCATGCACTGGAACAACATGAAGCAGGAGGTGTCCAAAGTTTTTTCCCCAAATAGAAGCAAAGTAGATGAGTGTCATATCTCACTTTGCTTTTATTTTAAAGGAGCTCTTTTGGACTCTGTCCAAGGTGCTGAAGTTGGAGCCGCTCTCTTTTTCCAGTTTCCGTTTCTTGGAGTCGAGACTTTTTTGGGGGCCCTCTGGGGGCTTCCGGGCTTTCAGTGTTTAACAGAGCAAAGGAAGAGTCTAAATGGAAAAAGGTAGTTAAGTCCTCCTCAAATGGATGCGGCGGCGAGCGAGAAAGCCCCCGAAGCCCGTGGAAGGCAGTCTAAATGCAAATGCAAATGTGCTGGTTTATGTTGAAAGGCTTACATAATGCTGTCATGTTGCTGAGTAACCACGCTTACGTACGGCGGCCGGACATCAAGTACAGCTCGCCTGTCTCATCTCCACACAATCAATCCTGATCAGGACCGGAAAACCACGAAAATCTGTTCAGAGTGGATGTGCTGCCTTGCAAATTTGAGGATCTTTGTTGGACCAAAAATATGTATCAATTATGTTGATGTTTTTGATGTTTGTAACAACGCAGGTTGTTGTTATGATAAGATGTAGCTCTCTTACGGCTTTCCGTGTGTTTGTAGTTGTGCCGTGTGAAGTGATGGTACTCCAACACGAGTAAAATGATCACAGAGCTCCATCAATGGACCACGCAGCGCTAATGTGTGAAGTCACACGTTAAGTTGAAACCACTTCGCACGCACACACAGGCCATGACTCCTCAGTACACCCCCGAACATATTGCAATCTGCTGCCGAGTGGAGCATCTTTATGTTATGCGAGTCCAGTGATGTTGCTAAACCAGGACTAAACTCCTGATGGTCTTAAGCTGCTGATTAGGCAAAGCTCTACTGCTGGATTTCACAAGAGCGCCCCCTTTTGATGGCTAACCAAGCGCTATCACTTTCCTCCCATCGAGTGTGTCCCTAGAAAGAGCAATGTAGCTGTCATATAGAGGATCTTTGACTAGCCTTTGTTCAATAGATCCTTAAACAGTTGAGCGCTTGCAGTGGTGATGAAAGGATGTGATGAGATGATGAGAGGATGAGGGGATGACATGAGAGGATGAAGTTATGGGATAAGAGGATGTGATCAGGTGATGAGTGGATAAGGTGATGACGGAATGAGGTGATGAAATGATGAGGGGATGACATGAGTGGATGAGGTGAGATGATGAGAGAATGAGGTGATGAGAGAATGAGGATGAGATGATGAAGTGATGAGAGAATGAAGTGATGAGAGAACAAAGTGATGAGAGGTTGAGGTGATGAGATGATGAGGATGAGATGATGAAGTGTTTAGATGATGAAGTGATGAGAGGATGAGGTGATGAGAGAATGAAGTGATGAGAGGATGAGGTGATGAGATGGGAGGATGTGATGAAATGATGAGGGGATGAAATGAGTGGATGAGGTGATGGGATGAAAAGATGTGAGATGATGAGAGAATGAGGTGATGAGAGAATGAGATGATGAAGTGATGAGAGAACGAAGTGATGAGAAGATGAGGTGATGAGAAGACAGGATGAGAGGTTGAAGTGATGAGAGGTTGAGGTGATGAGGATGAGAGGATGAGGTGATGAGAGAATGAAGTGATGAGAGGATGAGGTGACGAAAAGATGAGGTGATGAGAGGATGAGGCGATGAGGAGACGGGATGAGAGGTTGAAGTGATGAGATGTTGAGGTGATGAGATGATGAAGTAGTTCGATGATGAAGTGATGAGAGGATGAGGTGATGAGAGAATGAAGTGATGAGAGGATGAGGTGACAAGAAGATGAGGTGATGAGAGGAAGAGGCGATGAGGAGACGGGATGAGAGGTTGAAGTGATGAGATGTTGAGGTGATGAGATGATGAGGATGAGATGATCAAGTGGTTCGATGATGAAGTGATGAAAGGATGAGGTCACGAGAAGATGAAGTGATGAGAGGATGAGGTGACGAGAAGATGAGGTGATGAGAGGATGAGGTGACGAGAGAATGAAGTGACGAGAGGATGAGGTGACGAGAAGATGAGGTGATGAGAGGATGAGGTGACGAGAGAATGAAGTGATGAGAGGATGAGGTGACGAGAAGATGAGGTGATGAGAGGATGAGGTGACGAGAGAATGAAGTGATGAGAGGATGAGGTGACGAGAAGATGAGGTGATGAGAGGATGAGGTGACGAGAGGATGAGGTGATGAGAAGATGGGATGAGAGGATGAGGTGACGAGAGGATGAAGTGACGAGAGAATGAAGTGACGAGAGGATGAAGTGATGAGAGGATGAGGTGACGAGAGGATGAGGTGATGAGAGGATGAGGTGACGAGAAGATGAGGTGATGAGAGGATGAGGTGACGAGAGAATGAAGTGATGAGAGGATGAGGTGAGGAGAAGATGAGGTGACGAGAGGATGAGGTGATGAGAAGATGGGATGAGAGGATGAGGTGACGAGAGGATGAAGTGACGAGAAGATGAGGTGACGAGAGGATGAGGTGATGAGAGGATGAGGTGACGAGAAGATGGGATGAGAGGATGAGGTGACGAGAGGATGAGGTGACGAGAGGATGAGGTGACGAGAGGATGAGGTGATGAGAGGATGAGGTGATGAGAGGATGAGGTGACGAGAAGATGGGATGAGAGGATGAGGTGACGAGAGGATGAAGTGATGAGAGGATGAGGTGACGAGAGGATGAAGTGATGAGAGGATGAGGTGACGAGAGTATGAAGTGATGAGAGGATGAGGTGACGAGAAGATGAGGTGATGAGAGGATGAGGTGACGAGAGGATGAAGTGATGAGAGGATGAAGTGATGAGAGGATGAGGTGACGAGAGTATGAAGTGATGAGAGGATGAGGTGACGAGAAGATGAGGTGATGAGAGGATGAGGTGATGAGAGGATGAGGTGACGAGAAGATGAAGTGATGAGAGGATGAGGTGACGAGAAGATGAGGTGATGAGAGGATGAGGTGATGACATGACGAAAGGATGAGTGTCATCAGTGGAACGAGTGAAAGCGGAGCCCCCCCCACCGGCGGGTCAGCATAAATAAAGGTCGGGTATCTGAGTGCTGGTCTTTGTGTGTCTCCAGTTCCCGATGATCAGCGAGTTCGGGGAGGACACCAACTCCTACTGCTCCTTTGAGAGCAAGGAGACGGCGCTCCTCCACTCCGAGAACGACAACTTGCAGCAGAGAGTCAACATGCTGACTCACGAGGTGAGACCTTGACCCGCTGCTGAGGATTTAGTGCCAAACAGGAAGGATGCGGGATGGGAGAAGGGTGGAGCCAATAATCCGGAAAAGACAGAGGAAGGATGGAGGGAAGAAGGATGCAGGATGCAGCAAATACAGAAGGGATGCTAGAAAGATTGCAAGACGGGTGCAGGAGAAAAGGAGAAGCCGTGACGGAGAAAGGAGGTCAGAGGAATTCTCGGAGACGTGGAGGTGGAGAAAGATGGAGGAAGGATGTAGGAAGGTGACAGAAAAGGACGCAGGAAGTAAGTAGTCCAGCTAGGGGGCGTTGGAGGGCAAAGAAAAGGTCCAGAGGAGAGATGGAGGAAGGAAGGATGCGGATCGTCAGAGGACGGTTCAGGAAAGACAGGAAGGATGCAGGGAAGATGCGGGATGGATGCAGGACGTTCAGATGCTGGAAAGACTGCAGGAAGATGGATGCAGGAGAACCAGAGAAGCCGTGACGGAGAAAGGAGGTCAGAAGGATGAGGAGGGCTGGAGAGAGGAGGGCTGGAGAAAGGATGCAGGAAGATGGATGCAGGAGAACCGGAGAAGCCGTGACGGAGAAAGGAGGTCAGAAGGATGAGGAGGGCTGGAGAAAGGATGCAGGAAGTGAAGACTGCAGGAAGCCAATAGTACAGCTAGGGGGCGGTAGAGGGCAAAGAAAAGAGATGACGAGCATCCAAGGCCATGCAGTGACAAGGAGATGAAGTAAAGAGGTTCTGAGCGTGCTCCGTGGGGGGCACAGGCCCCGCCCCCAACACCCAAACTCAGGTGTTTATTTAGGAGAAGTCGGCCATGTTGATGAGATGTGTTAAAGTGGCGGTGCTGCAAACAAGGCGGAGCATCAGGGAGTTGCTTTAGTGATGATTATGAAGATGTCCTCCATGGAACGCTTACACAACCGCGCTCCTGGCCTCCTTGTTCGTCACGCTGCTGCTTCTTCCTGTCGGCGGGCTGCTGGGGACGTTGGCGTAACGTAAGAAGCCTTTCATTGTCGTTTGTCTCACAGCTGCAGAAGAGGAAGGAGCGAGAGGAGCAGCTGGAGGACGTGATCCAGGCCTACGAGAAGATCCACATGGAGAAGAGCAACCTCCAGCGGGACCTGGACAAGATGGTGCCACGCCTCGGCACGTTCACGCTCGCTTGTCACTTGTTCTTGCTGATCATGTGACCCGTGTGCTTCCAGAGCGGCCTGGTGGAGAAGCACGTGGAGCGCATCCTGGGCCTGGAGGCCGCCCTCAGGCAGCGGGACAACTCCCTGCACAAGCTCAACATGCATCTGCACAGCAAAGACGTTCAATACCTGCAGCTGCACGCCGGCCCCGACGGACACAGTGAGCGCGCCGCCGCGACACAAAGAAACGCCTATCTGCGTTCTACGCCGCTTGAAGGAGGGGCGGGGCCAGGGTCGACGTAGAATGGGTGACATTTTAGTGCAGATCTGGATCACCAACCACCCAACTGGTGATGTCATCCTCCTCGAACCAGGAAGTATCCTGCCTATGAGACATAAACGGTTTACCACCTTCTAAACACACCTTTTACCATTAGAGCCCTCTCGACATGAAATAACACCCCCATAGTGACATTTACATTCCCATTACCCAACATAGTAGACGTAATAAGAGATACAAAACATGTTTAAAAACACATTTAAAAGGTCATAAACAGATTTCCTATGTCTTATTTTCTCTTATGTCTACTATATTGACTAATGGGGGATAAAGGTGACTATAGGGGTGTTATTTCATGTCTAGAAGGCTCTAATAATGTTAAAAAACACATTTGAAAAGGTCATAAACAGATTTTCTATGTCTTATTTTCTCTTATTATGTATACTATATTGGGTAATCGCTGACTATAGGGGTGTTATTTCACGTATCGAGGGCTCTAATAATAAAACTTTAGTTAGAGGGTGGAAAAACAGTTTTTCTTATTTTCTCTTATTATGTCTACTATATTGGCTAATAGGGGGATAAAGGTGACTATAGGGGTGTTGTTTCATGTCTATAGGGCTCTAATGTTAAAAAACACATATAGAAGGTAAAACACAGATTTTCTGTCTTATTTTCTCTTATGTCTTATATATTGGGTAATGGGGGATAAAGGTGACTATAGGGGTGTTATTTCATGTCTAGAAGGCTCTAATGTTAAAAAAACACATATAGAAGGTAAAACACAGATTTGTCTTATGTCTTATTTTCTCTTATGATGTCTGCTATATTGGGTAATGGGGGATAAAGGTGACTATAGGGGTGTTATTTCATGTCCAGATGTCCAGATAATGTAAGAAAAACACATAGACGGACATAAACAGATTTTCTGTCTTATTTTCTCTTATGTCTTATATATTGGGTAATGGGGGATAAAGGTGACTATAGGGGTGTTATTTCATGTCTAGAAGGCTCTAATGTTAAAAAAACACATATAGAAGGTAAAACACAGATTTGTCTTATGTCTTATTTTCTCTTATGATGTCTGCTATATTGGGTAATGGGGGATAAAGGTGACTATAGGGGTGTTATTTCATGTCCAGATGTCCAGATAATGTAAGAAAAACACATAGACGGACATAAACAGATTTTCTGTCTTATTTTCTCTTATTATGTATACTATATTGGGTATTAGCTGACTATAGGGGTGTTATTTCACGTATCGAGAGCTCTAATAAAACTGTAGTTAGAAGGTGGTAAACAGTTTTTCTATGTCTTATATTGTCTTATTATGTGTACTATATTGTGTAATAGAAGTGTAAAGGTGACTATAGGGGTGCCATGTGACGTGCAGAGGGCTCTAATAATGTTATAAATTGTATTTAGAAGGTTGTAAACAGGTTTTCTCGGCTGGTCATGGTGGAGTGTGGAAGCGATGAGGAGTCCATGCTAAGGTCACATCCGACACGTAAAGCTACGATGTCGTATCTCGTCCTGGAATGTGTTCCCGGAAAAAAAAAACAAGGGCTGGCGGTGGTCTCTCATCGCGGTCTCTCATCGCTGCTTCTCTTCCATCTCGAATCCAATCCATCCATCTGGCGCCAAAGTGTGTCAGATGAGGTCACCTTCGTTCTAGCTCTTTGGACACCGTGTTCCTCTGTTCCTCCGTTGCCCCGCCTCCCCCATCACACATCAACAAACGAGCTGCTGAGTGGATTGCTATCATCCTGACTTCACACAAAAAAGCTGCAGCCTGTTTCTCCCGTCTGTGGGAGACGGGAGCGACCACCATTGTCATCCTTTTGTCAGTAATGGCGCCGCCCAATACTTCTGTCCCATGTTTGTCCTCCTCTGTCCCGGCAGTGCTGGACTGTCCCGCCATGACGCTCCAGAGCTCACGCAGCCTGGACACGCTCTCCGACCTGAAGGTGCAGCGCCTGGAGGCGGAGCTAGAGGGGGCACGGCACGAAGCCCAGGGGGCGTGCCAGCGGGAGGAGGAGCTGAAGGCGCAGTGCGAGCGCCTGAAGGAGGAGATGAGGCAGCTGCAGGGCGGCCAGCGGGACAGGGTGAGGGGGGCGGGGCGGAACTGACGAAGGACCAATCATCTTCTTACTTTCACTCCCGTCGCTCATTTGATGCTCTGCCTTGGCAGGAGATCTCCTCCCCCTGCAAGCAGTGCGATGTGGAGTGGATCAAGAAGGTGGGAGACGAGCAGTAAGTTGGGGGGCGGGGGCGGGGGGGCATGGATGACCAAAAGTGAAAAAAAGGTTATTTTCCGTGACAAAAATGATTCATCATTTAAAAAAAAAATAAAAATCCTTTTCATCAAAAATAAAATTCTATATAAAAATAATATTAAAAATTTTTAAATGTGTGAAGTTTTTTGAAATTTTTTTTTATTTTTGAAAAAATAACCACTTTTCGCATTTTAAAAATTCTACTTCATTACTTATTTTTTTTGGTAATAACATACATTTTTATGGATGTCTAATAATTGGACCTCATCATTTAATTATGAAAAAACAACAATGGATTTTTTAAATACTGTATACATTTTTTTATGAGATTTTTTCCACAGAAAAAATTAGGTGACAAAAAACGTGTTAATATTATTATGTTTTTTTGTTTTTTCTAAATAAATTCTAAATGTTTATTGTGCATGAGATATGTTTTCTGTGGAAAAAAGTCTATTTTTGGTGATAAAAACTAATATAATATATAATAAATAATATATACTATAAATACTATAAATATATACTATAAATAAATCAATACTGAATAAATAAATACTATAAATATACGTATATACATACAGGAATATATACTATAATCAAAGCGGATGACAACATTTGGTGAAGAACCAAAAGAAGAGAAACCGCAGCCACCAGGGCCCACCAGGGCCCACCAGGGCCCACCAGGGCCCACCAGGGCCCACCACGGGTGACTCCCACACAGCCAAAACCGAGGCCAGTTTCGGCGTGCAGCAAAGTGAAAGTAAGAGAAGGAGGGCGGAGATCATGCGGTTGCGTCTCGTCTTTCTTTCCAGACCTCCGTCACCGTTTGGTTTTACTCACACTTTCAGTTCCTCCCACTGAAGCCCCCCCAATGTCTTCTTAGAATTTGGAGCATTTAGTGTAAATAGTCACAGATACTTTTTTACATATGTTTCATATTGGCATGGCCCCATTGTAGGACCTGGAACTTTGGCCCCAAAAGTGGAAATAGAAGAAGTGATGTTCCAGGAATAAAGTCAAAATATGAAGACAAAAAGGCCACAATTTTAGGAGAATAAACTGGAAATGTTATGAATAAACGCTGAAGGTCACCGCCCCATGAGGCCGTCAGGACCACATCATCTGTTGAGATGAGACCCTAAGGCCCCCAAATTGGGTGGGGGCCACAGGCTGGACTTACTGCTGGCGATGCCAAGCAGGCTCCTGCTTTGGTTGTACGAGGACCCAAATGTAGCACGCTACCCATCCCGTACCCCGCCCCCCCACCCACAGGACACAGCGAGGGACACGGTCCAAGGCCTTTTCCAAGTCCCATGGGCAAGGTCCCAGGACCCTTCGAGGGTGTACAGCTGGTCCAGTGTTCCGCAACCGGGACAAAAACCACATTGCAACTCCTAACGGTCTTCTCTCCAGCACCCTGGAATGGACTTTCCCTTTCCCAGGGAGGCTGACGAGTGTGCCCCCCTCCCCCCAAAATGGAACACACCCTCCGGTCACCCTTCTTGAAACGGGGGACCACCACCCCGTCTGCCAATGCAGAGGTACCAAGTCCATCAACATCCTGAGCCTTAAGCAATCCAGGGTGAAACACGTCCACCCTTGGGGCTTTGGCACTGGGGGGGAGGGGGGGCGTTTTTACCACCCCAGCTACCTCAGCCACGGGGATGGATCTACCCAACTACCTGACTCCATGGATGCCATGTCAGTGGGATGGAGAAGGGCCCCAAAGGAGTCTGGTTTCGGGAACCCAAACTCTGGGTGGAGGTGGGTGTTAGAGTAGCGGGTCCCGAGGGGGCGGGGCAGCCAAGCATTTATGAAAAATGAGATTTTTACTCAAGGGACATGACATCAAAAATCGATGTTGCCGATACAAGAAATGAGTCAAAGTGACTCAAGGTGACTTCCTGTTGCCCTTTGTCGTCATCATGGTTCCCACCTGGGCCATGACTCAGCGTGTGGAACGCTAGATGCTGTCGAGGCGTCTGCTGATGACCTTTGGGACACTTGATTAGGTACACCGCCACGCAGTAGTTGAGAATACCTAATCTAGTGTCCTGTGAGTCTGTCCAGCGGAACCATGATGCTTTCACTTCCTCCAGGGTGAACCTGGCGCTGGCCTACACGGAGCTGACGGAGGAGCTGGGGCGCCTGCGAGCGCTGAGCTCCAAGCAGACGGAGATCCTGAGGAACGCCTCGCAGGAGAAGGCCAGTCCAGGTGAGTAGATACCAACACACACTATGTTCTGGTCTTAGATGGAAGATGACAAAGGAACAGGAAATGAGATGTCAAACGCCTCGCCGCCACCGCCGCCGCCGCCTAAGTAACACCTCTGGCCAACGACCCCAGATGAGCCTTCCTAACGTATTTACGCAGGAAACCCAGCGACTCTACTTGGAGATATTGATCTTTTACCATCGACACATACACACAAACACACCACGTACTTGTACTTGAATGCACCGTCGCAGGGCAGCTATGCTAACCACAGCTAATCACGCCAGCACGCCGGAATAAATGCGGACTTAAATACATCTTTAAAATATCTGAAGTATGTTTGAAGTGCATCCTGGATGTATCTCAGACGTGCCTCTGCCGTGATTGGTCAGGCTGCCGAGTACTTCCGCTCTACTGCCGAACCCCACGGTGGAATTTAGTGGGTATAGGAGTTGATGAATGAATAAAGCCTCTGTAGAGCTAACAGAGCGGTTAGGAGCTACTGGTTGGAGACCCCTGACTTAGCATCTAGTGTAGGCACCCCGTGTGTCCCACGTTAAGACCCCCTTCGTGTGAAATGCCGCCCACAGATGAAAATATGTCTTGCTGGGAATCACCAACGTCAACCACTTCCGCCTGAGCTTGCCTCGTAGAAGGATTTCCTGGGAGCCGCAGTGACTCAACGTAAACTGAGCTAAACAGAGCTGTGGGGTCCTAGTCCCAAAGCGTATCTGGCCTACAGCGCATGCCCATATAAGGAAGCATGGCTCCCTGTGATGTCACAAAGAGCCAGTGTTAGAAAAAGCTCTCTGAAACCCAACATTCTGACCCATCCCAAAAATTCCAAATGCGCAAACCTTGTTATCTGAAACTTTGGCATGGTTTAACACCTGAATGCAACATTCTAACTACATTTATAGGGAGGAATAGTGGGAAAAAGCATAAATGGACCCTTTTAAATGCACCTTAAATGTTAATGTGTCATTTTCATATGCGTCTTTAATACATCTTAAAAATGTCTTTCTGTCTTATCTTCTCTTATGATGTCTACTATATTGAGTAATGGGGGATAAAGGTGACTATAGGGGTGTTATTTCATGTCTAGAAGGCTCTAATAATGTTAAAAAAAACACATAGACAGACATAAACAGATTTGTCTTATGTCTTATTTTCTCTTATTATGTATACTATATTGGCCAATAGGGGGATAAAGGTGACTATAGGGGTGTTAATTCATGTCTAGAAGGCTCTAGTAATGTTAAAAACACATATAGTCATAAACAGATTTTCTATGTCTTATTTTCTCTTATTATGTATACTATATTGGGTATTAGCTGACTATAGGGGTGTTATTTCATGTCTAGAAGGCTCTAATGTTAAAAAAAAACACATAGACAGACATAAACAGATTTGTCTTATGTCTTATTTTCTCTTATTATGTATACTATATTGGCCAATAGGGGGATAAAGGTGACTATAGGGGTGTTAATTCATGTCTAGAAGGCTCTAGTAATGTTAAAAACACATATAGTCATAAACAGATTTTCTATGTCTTATTTTCTCTTATTATGTATACTATATTGGGTATTAGCTGACTATAGGGGTGTTATTTCATGTCTAGAAGGCTCTAATAATGTTAAAAAAAACACATAGACAGACATAAACAGATTTGTCTTATGTCTTATTTTCTCTTATTATGTATACTATATTGGCCAATAGGGGGATAAAGGTGACTATAGGGGTGTTAATTCATGTCTAGAAGGCTCTAGTAATGTTAAAAACACATATAGTCATAAACAGATTTTCTATGTCTTATTTTCTCTTATTATGTATACTATATTGGGTATTAGCTGACTATAGGGGTGTTATTTCATGTCTAGAAGGCTCTAATAATGTTAAAAAAAACACATAGACAGACAAACAGATTTGTCTTATGTCTTATTTTCTCTTATTATGTATACTATATTGGCCAATAGGGGGATAAAGGTGACTATAGGGGTGTTAATTCATGTCTAGAAGGCTCTAGTAATGTTAAAAACACATAAAGTCATAAACAGATTTTCTATGTCTTATTTTCTCTTATTATGTACGTATACTATATTGGGTATTAGCTGACTATAGGGGTGTTATTTCATGTCTAGAAGGCTCTAATAATGTTAAAAAGCACATTTAGAAATGTCTTATGCATCCTAAATGCATCCTTAATGTATCCTAAATGCATCCTAAGTGGAGTGTTGGCATTAACCATGTTTTAAATGTGCCTTAAAGGCATCTTAATGTCTTGCATCCTATGGGTTTTAAATGCGTGTTTAAATGCACCTAAACTATACTTGGTTTAAAACGTGTTTACATCTTAAAGGTGATTTAAATATGTCTTAAATAAGGTGTGTGTGTGTGTGTGTGCGTGTGTGCGTGCGTGTGTGCGTGTGTGCGTGTGCAGTGCAGCTCCACTCTCCCATCCACCACCAGCGTCACTCGCCGGGATCTCAGCGCCACTCGCCCATCTCGCAGCGGCACTCGCCGGTGGCGCCCCCGCCTCACCACTCCCCCATCCAGCAGAGGCGCTCCCCGGTGCTGCAGCGCCTGTCGCCCGACACCCACCGCCGCTCCCCCCTGCTGGACGTGGGCGAGGGGCCGGCCTCGTACTCCTGTCGCCCGCCCACTCAGCACCTCCGGGCCAGCTTCCAGGGCCGGCGCAGCTACTCGGAGGTGACCGACCCCTCGGCGTACCACTGCCCGCCGCGCTTTTCCCTGGACGCCGTGTCCACTCTCCCGAAGCCCCGCCCTTTTGTGGAGGGCTACGCCAAACAGACGCCCCAACACTCGCCCCACCAACACAGAGGGGGGTCGTCTCCTCACCAGGACTCCAGGGAGATGCCCTTTCCGCTGTCTGAGGTGGCCCACCTGCGCTTTGAGCCGCCCCCGCCCTCCGCCCCGGCTCCGCAGCCCCCGCAGTCCTCAGAAGACGAGGAAGAGTGGACCTGCCCGCATCCCATCAGCCCTCCCAGGACGCTGGGGGTCATACCCGGCGGCGCCATGAGGGGTCCGGCGTCTTGCTCGGCCTTCCCCGCCGCCCAGTGCCCCAACGCTATGGGGTGCCACCCCCAGCCCGGGTACATATCAGCTGAGCATGCTCAGTCCTGGCCGTCCATCAACGTGAGTCTTGACCTCCATCTTTCTACTCGTGTACTATGCAGCGTGTACTACTACAGTGCGTACTACTATGTATTTTTTCACATCTCGCTGAGCTAGCTAAGCTAAGCGCAGACAGGAAGCGGCGGTTTGTCAGCGAGCGACTACTTAGGTCTGTTTCACGTCCAGTTGCGTAAGCTGTGGCACTGACTCATACGAGTACGACGACCGCAGAACGCTTCCTCGCCGCGTGACGTCTGACGTGCACGTGTGTGTCGCCCGCAGCTCTGGATGGAGACGGAGGAGAGCGACGTGCGCAGCTGCCCACTGTGCCAGCTGATGTTCCCGGTGGGGTACCCCGACGACGCCCTCATCAAGCACATCGACTCCCACCTGGAGAACAGCAAGATCTGATCGCCACGGCAACCGGCTGATGGAACCCAATCAGAGACGTGTGCGCGCGCGCTCGTCTCCAAGCAAGATGGCCGCTTGTGTTTGTACCGGGCCCGCGACACGGCTGTCAGTCTCGTCCGCGTGCTTTCATTCGCTTTTATTTTTCCCTCCTTTTTGCTTTTTTCACATGTTTGGACGCCGGCGGCGCTGCATGCCTCAGCGGGCCCGAGCACCTTCACACTCCTAAGCTTTAAAAAGACTCACACGGGACACGGGAACCCGAGACGGCGAGCGCGCGTTTCCACGGCAGCTCCAGCATGAAACGTTCCTGCCCACCAGGACAGGCCAAGCGGCGCAGGAACATTTTTTTGTCACATGATACCTTTCTGCTTGCCTGTTCTAAAGTATCTTAGCACTTTATGCTAGCTTAGCCTCTCCTGTGTATCTGTCCGACCCCCCCCCACACCCCCCATCCCACTTCTTTTATCCTCCAGCTCTTAGCAAAAAAAACAAAAAACATTTTTACAGCACATGTCTGTGGCTCGTCACACACACACACACACACACACACACACACACTGTACATAAACAATAAACACGTACTATGGGAGTCTTCCTCAAAAATACATGACTCAAGTATTGGGACACAACTACGACCGAATATTACAAAAAAAGCTCATATGAGATTTTGAATCGTAAATCTGAGAAAAAAATCATACATTTAGGTGAAAAAAGTTATAAATGATATGGAAAAAAGTTGTCAATTAATAGTAAAAAAAAAAACGGTCACACATTTAAGGGAAAAAGTCGTAAATTTGCAAGAATATGGTAGTAAATTTATGAGGAAAAAATGTGTACATTTATGTGAACAGTCGTACATTTAGGAGAAAAAAGTTATAAATGATATGGAAAAAAGTTGTCAATTAATAGTAAAAAAAAACTTCACATTTAAGAGAAAAAGTCGTAAATTTCCAAGAATACAGTGGTAAATTTATGAGGACAAAATGTGTAAATTTATGTCAACAAAGTCCTACATTTAGGAGAAAAAAGTTATAAATGATATGAAAAAAGTTGTCAATTAATAGTAAAAAAAACAGTCACACATTTAAGGGAAAAAGTCGTAAATTTGCAAGAATACGGTGGTAAATTTATGAGACAAAAATGTGTAAATTTATGTGAACAGTCGTACAGTTAGGAGAAAAAAGTTATAAATGATATGAAAAAAGTTGTCAATTAATAGTAAAAAAAAACTTCACATTTAAGAGAAAAAGTCGTAAATTTCCAAGAATACGGTGGTAAATTTATGAGGACAAAATGTGTAAATTTATGTCAACAAAGTCGTACATTTAGGAGAAAAAAGTTGTCAATTAATAGTAAAAAAAAACGGTCACACATTTAAGGGAAAAAGTCGTAAATTTGCAAGAATACGGTGGTAAATTTATGAAAAAAAAAATGTGTAAATTTATGTCAACAAAGTCGTACATTTAGGAGAAAAAAGTTATAAATGATATGGAAAAAAGTTGTCAATTAATAGTAAAAAAAAAACGGTCACACATTTAAGGGAAAAAGTCATAAATTTGCAAGAATACAGTGGTAAATTTATGAGGAAAAAATGCGTAAATTTATGTGAACAAAGTCGTACATTTAGGAAAAAAGTTATAAATTATATGAAAAAAGTTGTCAATTAATAGTAAAAAAAAACGGTCACACATTTAAGAGAAAAAGTCGTAAATTTCCAAGAATACGGTGGTAAATTTATGAGGAAAAAATGTGTAAATTTATGTCAACAAAGTCGTACATTTAGGAGAAAAAAGTTATAAATGATATGGAAAAAAATTGTCAATTAATAGTGAAAAAAAAAAAGTCACACATTTAAAGGAAAAAGTCGTAAATTTGCGAGAATACGGTGGGAAATTTCAGAGAAAAAAAATCTAAATTTATGTGAACAAAGTCTCGAATTAACGAGAAAGTCGTACATTTATAAGAAATTATAAATTTACCCCCAAAAAGTGTTAATATGACCTATACCCAAGGTCAAAGATCACATAAGCCCAGCCCCTTTTCATAGCCGTCTCAGCTAATGCCTGCTACGACCGAGTATTAAAACCATCTATGATTTTGAGAATAAAGTTGTACATTTTTGAGAAAAAAGTGATAATATTAGGAGAGTAAAGTGGTACATTTCCCAGCCAAATTAGTTGTAATATTGCCGTCTAATGTTACCGCCTTTTTGTAGCTGTCTCAGCTAATGCCTGCTACGACCGAGTACTAAAATTCAAGAATAAAGTTGTACATTTTTGAGAAAAAAGTGATAATATTAGGAGAGTAAAGTGGTACATTTCCCAGCCAAATTAGCTGTAATATTGCCGTCTAATGTTACCGCCTTTTTGTAGCCGTCTCAGCTAATGCCTGCTACGACCGAGTATTAAAATGAAGTCCGTGGCCGTGTCCCAATACTTTTGCTCACAGTCGTACCAGCACAGCACTGATGTCACCCAACAGCAGCCGGAAGAAGGATGCTGATGTTGGCGCTTGGAGTCGGAAGCTTGCTAATCGATGTCAGCTCATCTGAGGGTTTCTGGGTCACATGAGCACTTCCTGGGTTGGGGAGGGGGGGGTGGGGGCGGTTGGGGGGGGCAAGGAATCCAGGTGGCGTGAAGCCGCTGAGCAGAGGGCGGAGATGCGGTCGATGAGAGCCGCGCGGAAGCAGATTAAATTCCTCCTGCGGTCTTCGCTGATTGGGCTGATTGGGTAGGAGGAGGCGGGGCCTCGCTATCTTCTGGTTGACGACCACAACATCCTGCGTCTTTTTTCTTCTTTCAGCTTTTTGCCCTGTTGCTGATAGCGCCGCGGTCTCGGTCTCGATCTCAAACAGACGGAATGCCGAGATTCCTCTCAAGTGGTGATGGCGATGGCTTTCCTTTTCCTTGGCGCACCAGCGAAGTGCCGCCCCGCTATTGACCTTTTTTAAGGGCTATTTTGCTAGGTGGCGCTACGACGACGTCGTTCTTTGTTTATTTTTAAGAAAGCGGAAGGGAAAATCTCCTTGTCACCAATGAGCTGCCCCTAGCTAGTTCAGGATGCTACGCTACTGACTTGTTAAGGCTTCACTACACATCTTAAAATCAAACTTTGCTCTTTTTATGGGAGGTTTTATAGCGTTTTTTTTCTCCCATCCTTTCTCGTGGACACGACACAGCTCCTCGGTGGGTGTGTAAAAAAAAAAAAAAAAGGCTTCACTACACATCTTTAAGACAAGCTTTGGAAACAATTTGGATTTTTTTTGTTGTTGCATTTTTTTCCATCCTTTCTGGCGGACATGACACTACTGCTAGTTGGATGCGTCTACTCCGTGCTTAACACGGCCACCAGGCTTCACTACACATCTTAAAATGCAGCCCGGAACTCTGCTTGTCTGTTTGTCGGCTCGGTCGGTGTCGTCGTTCTTCAGCGAATAGGCTCATCAGCTCATGCCGCACGGGGAGGCCTTGCCCTGGAGGCCACAAGGGGGCGCACATGTGGCTTTAGCAGCCGTCCATGAAGCTTTCTTACACACACACACACACACACACACACAGCTGATATTTTGTGCAAAAGTCCAAACAACCTTCCTTCTAGGTTGACTCAGGAGAAGCAGAGGAAGAAATCAATCTTGTTTTCCACGTTGCGTTTGAGTTGTGAGGAGAGGAGAGGAGATGAGAGGAGTAAAGATGGAGGGAGGTTTTCCACAGATCCACTCAGGACTGACAACAAAGGTTTTACATGATTGTTGTTGTTTTTGCAACACAACACGACGCTGCCTACGAGAGCTAACCACGTCTTACAGTGTTACGTACCCCCGGGCCCTCCGCCCGCCCCCGCCCCTTCCTGTGTGTGTAAATATTCCAATAAAGTTGCACTGAAAGTCAGCGTGACGTCTCTTCCTGCATGGACCACCAAACACACGGCCTGACTCACAAAGCTCCGGGAAAGCTTTTTTGGGGGGGGGAATTTCCATCTTTTTCCAAAACAAAAAAAATTCCACACATTTTTACTATTTTTTTTTATAAAAATGTAAATTAAAATATATTTTGTATTTTTTAAAGAATTTTTTTTCTCAATAACTAGGCTTTTTCCCCTAATAAATTGTTTATTAGTCTTCCTTTTGTGTTTTGTTCAACATTTAAAAAAAATGTAAATAATTTTTCATGTGAAATTGTAATAAAAATTTTGTATTTAAAAAATATTTTTTCCTCTAAAAATATGATTTTTTTAAAAAAGAATTTTGCAGTTTTTTCCCAAAAAACAATTACATTTATTTATAGGTTTTTCCACATTTTACATATTCTTTTTTTAAACCAAAAAATAATTAAAATAAAAAAATGTATTTAAAAAATCTTTTTTTCTCTACGAATAGGCCATTTTTGCTGCTTATGTTTTTGTTACTTTTCCAAAAACAGTTAAATATATTTATAAATTGTTTCCACATTTTTACATTATTTTTTTAAATCAAAACAAATAAATGAAAATACACCTTTAGTATTTTTTGTCCCCCATTCTGCATGTTTTTTTTTTGTTTTTTTTTTACAATGTTTCCCCAAAAATAGGCCGTTTTCCCTTGTAAAAATAATAAGAGACATGGATTGTGTGGCGCGTGGACATCGGCAATTGACGAGAGAAGGAGCTGAATGGAAAAGAATTACCACAACAGTCACTTTTATGGCAAATGTTGAGCCGAAATCGGAGGAGATCATCAAGGACAAGTAAGCATGAGGGTTCGGAGGGGGAGGAGCGAGGCGTGTGTCAGGAACGGCCATTTTTATGGTCGTATGACTCTGTGGTTTCCCTCCATGGACCTCATGGGGGGGGGGGGGGGTTGTTTTTACATTTTGGCACCAGAGTCATCAATGGCTTTTTCTTCACCTCCAGTCACACCTTGGCCTCACGCGCTTCTTTTTTTTCTGTGACTACATTTGGTTTGCACATCTGACAAAAGTGTGCCACTAACCACAGGAAGAGGAAAAAATAGCCCCCGCCCATCCGGGCCACCAAAACCACACAGCCATGCAGACATGCAGCCATGCTGAGCGCATGCATGGAATGTTCCATCAGCTAGCATGGCGTTAGTGCTACCTTCATTTTGCCTTCCTTCTCTTATTCATCTTACAACTTTATTATTATTATTATTATTATTATTATGTGCTACTAAGTCCTACTTGGTGGATGGGAGTTACTTAGTGACGAGTGAGAGTTATCAATTCGATTTGACTTTTTTTTTCTCATATTAGACTTTTTTTCTTAAAAATAAAATATAATTAAATATTTGATTTTGGATTAATTTCGATTAATTGCTTGAAAATATTCATTTTTCAAGCAGTTTCATGGATTTTTTAGCCATTCTGCACCGCAAACGGGTTAATTTCAGTTAAACTGAGCATCAGATCAATACAAACCATGGATTAATCCGCTTGAACAAATCAATTTTGAGACAGAAATTCATGTGTTTGTTTTTTTTTTTGTAAAGCTTTCCGTGTTGTTTATCAGCGACACACACGCATCACCAAAAGAAAGAGTCATTGTGAGGGGCGGGGCCTGTCAAGAAGAAAACCAACCTTGGCTTTGCTCCATGAGTCAGCACTCGAATACGCTGATGGAAATTTCCAGTAAGTCTGACTTTTTGAAGAAATGACTTTTTTCTTTTTGGATGTCAAAGTTTAAAAAAAAGGCCAGTAAAGAATCCAAAAATGTCCGCTGAAGTGCTCTTGTGCTTTTCCCTTTTCGTGTGAAAGTGTTTGTCAGCCCACTAGATGGCCACACAAACCACAACAACCACAACACAACACACACAGGCTGGCTCGGGTCCAGCACGGCTTCCTTCTGCCTGTGAGACCAAGAACTGGGCCAAGTACAAAAACATCAAGTACCACAAACTAAAACCAATATTCCTTATTTTAGTCATTCCTTCATCATATAGCTATCATGCTAGCTTGTTGCTAAACACCAGGAAAAAAACTCCACAGGCGGGGGGGTCCAAAGTGGGGCGTAGGGGGTGATGCTAGGGTTAGCATCATGTTTATGGTCCAAATGACAGCACTGTTGCGTGACATTTAGCGGTTGTGGACCAGAGCATCAGCGGACGAGGGACGGTACGGTGGGGGTGTGGGGGGGGAGACATCCTGCCTTGCTAACAACGTGTTGATGATGTCAGCTGGCAGAGGGCCCGGGACCCGAATCGAAGGCCCCATGAGGAGAACGTGTAGTAAACACGCAACGCTAAATCATATCTAAATCTATTGTCTAACAAAGGCAAAACACCTACACACACACACACACACACACATCATGTGCCTGGTGTGGGGGGGGGGCATGGGGGGGACAACGGGGTGGGCCTCAGCCGGCGTCGGGCCCGGGCGCTGAACTGTGTTTGAACCCGTGACCTCTGTAAGGAACCCGTATTGATGACTGGCAGCACGCTCGCTCACAGCGGCGCTTCAGCAGGCGTCACATGGCCCCGGGGGGGGGGAGGCTGGGATGACCATGGGGGGAGGGGCGGCGGGCGCCCGAGAGGAGCGGTGGTTGGCAGACAAGTGAAAAATGTGACCAGTCGTCAAGGTGCGGCACTGGCGGTTAACTAGCCTAAGACACGAAAAATACATTGATGAATATATATATATATATATATATATATATATATATATATATATATATATATAATATTTCATGCTATTTCCTGGTTGAATAACATTACAGTAATGCTAACATGTGTGAGTCTACATTATCTCCACTATGTTGGTTAATAGGAGTGACTATAGGGATGCTATTTCATGTCTAGAGGGCTCTAATAATGTTTTTAAAATGTTTTTATTTTTATTGAGGAGGTCATAAACATGTTTTCGATGTGCTAGTTATTTGATTTTGTTTTTGATTTTTTTGTAGTAAAAATAAAAATCAACTTGACAATGTTCCGCCATTAGCTAACATTAGCTAACATTAGCAAACATGGCAGCTTGGGCCAACACGTCTCCGTGATTTTGAAGTTGTGCCCTGTGATTGGCTGGTTCAGTGATTGATCAGACTTCCTGTAGTTTTATTTTGAATTTGGTTCTGGTTTTATTTGTTGCAAAATCCAGCGTGACCCCCCCCCCCCCACATTGGGTGTCACCTTACCCGCTGATGGGGGCTTAAAAGTCAAAAATAGTTTTTAACAATAAGACGTATTGATCCCAGATATATGAAAGAGTACAAAAAGCGTAGCAACACCCCCCCCACCGTCAGCGGCAACGTGGAGGCGGTTGCCAGGGTGACGGCGCAGTGACGGACACGCGTACGAATGACTGCAGGACGTGTCATCATTAGCCGCCTGGCAAGCGGATGCCAAGGCTGGAGTTTCCTTCCAGGCGGCGGTATCACAGCTCCGATCTGTCGCCCCGCGCCCGCCTTAATGTGTGAAAGCAAGACGTGTTGCGCCTATTAGCACTTCTTGGCAAGGCTGGCATGCTGATCCCTCATCCCCGGGGAGGGCGGCAATATGGTGCCGCATGGTGACCGCCCGCCAGCCCCGGCTGCCGCTGTCACAACACATCACGCATCCCCGGCCCGCGCTGCCGCCTCTTCTGCCGCCACACCTCCGTCATGAGCGACAGCGGTGCCCCCCAGGGAAGACCCGGCGGCCCTCTGGTTGCTTGAAAAAGTTTTACAAGGAGAGCAGGAAACCGCGAGCGTGTTGGCTTGGAAGGGCAGAGTTTAAGTTGGCTGCCTTATGCCAGCTTTTACTCGCTAGCATGGGGGCTTGGCCCAATGGATGGCCAAATATGGACACCCGCTGGCCTGAGGACAGGGAGTCAAGCAGAGGTCTCCACATTTATTACACCGAGGGCCACATACAGAAACATGGGAAAGTGAAATATTTCAGATGAGGTCATTATTATTATTATTTTTGGAGCAATGACATTTTGTAAAACTACATTTTTAAGCAATTTATCCATCGTTATTGTTATCGTGGGGAGAACCACAGTGCTCACGGATGACTGGAACGTCTAATGACCACATTTCCATGACCAATGTTGTGCCAAGATTGTCTGCATTTGGTAAACACGGCACCCTCACATCCGGCTTCTGAGTTCCAGGGCATTAGACGTGCTTCTGACAAAGTGTGTCCGACAATGAGTGCTCTTCCTTGGGTAGGCAAGGTGGACGGAGCGCCCTCACGTCTGGCTTCTTAGTTCCGCATCATTAGCAGTGCCTTTGACAAAGTGTGTACGACAATGAGTGCTCCTCCTTGGGTAGGCGAGGTGGACGGAGCGCCCTCACATCCGGCTTCGAGTTCCGCGGGATTAGCAGTGCCTCTGACAAAGTGTGTATGACAATGAGTGCTCCTCCTTGGGTAGGCGAGGTGGACGGCGCGCCCTCACGTCCGGCTTCTTAGTTCCACAGCATTTAGCAGTGCCTCTGACAAAGTGTGTACGACAATGAGTGCTCCTCCCTAGGTAGGCGAGGTGGACGGAGCGCCCTCATGGCTTCTGAGTTCCATGGCATTAGCAGTGCCTATGACAAAGTGTGTCCGACAATGAGTGCTCCTCCTTGGGTAGGCGAGGTGGACGGGGCGCCCTCACATCCGGCTTCTTAGTTCAGCAGCATTAGCGGTGCCTCTGACAAAGTGTGTCCGACAATGAGTGCTCTTCCTTGGGTAGGCAAGGTGGACGGAGCGCGCTCACGTCTGGCTTCTTAGTTCCGCATCATTAGCAGTGCCTTTGACAAAGTGTGTCCAACAATGAGTGCTCCTCCTTGGGTAGGCGAGGTGGACGGAGCGCCCTCACGTCCGGCTTCTTAGTTCCACGGCATTAGCGGTGCCTCTGACAAAGTGTGTACGACAATGAGTGCTCCTCCCTAGGTAGGCGAGGTGGACGGAGCGCCCTCATGGCTTCTGAGTTCCATGGCATTAGCAGTGCCTCTGACAAAGTGTGTCCGACAATGAGTGCTCCTCCTTGGGTAGGCGAGGTGGACGGGGCGCCCTCACATCCAGCTTCGGAGTTCCGAGGCATTAGCGGTGCCTCTGACAAAATGTGTCCGACAATGAGTGCTCTTCCTTGGGTAGGCAAGGTGGACGGAGCGCGCTCACGTCTGGCTTCTTAGTTCCGCATCATTAGCAGTGCCTTTGACAAAGTGTGTCCGACAATGAGTGCTCTTCCTTGGGTAGGCAAGGTGGACGGAGCGCGCTCACGTCTGGCTTCTTAGTTCCGCATCATTAGCAGTGCCTTTGACAAAGTGTGTCCAACAATGAGTGCTCCTCCTTGGGTAGGCGAGGTGGACGGAGCGCCCTCACGTCCGGCTTCTTAGTTCCACAGCATTTAGCAGTGCCTCTGACAAAGTGTGTACGACAATGAGTGCTCCTCCCGAGGTAGGCGAGGTGGACGGAGCGCCCTGACGTCCGGCTTCTTAGTTCCACAGCATTTAGCAGTGCCTCTGACAAAGTGTGTACGACAATGAGTGCTCCTCCCTAGGTAGGCGAGGTGGACGGAGCGCCCTCATGGCTTCTGAGTTCCATGGCATTAGCAGTGCCTCTGACAAAGTGTGTCCAACAATGAGTGCTCCTCCATGGGTAGGCGAGGTGGACGGAGCGCCCTCACATCCGGCTTCGAGTTCCGCGGGATTAGTAGTGCCTCTGACAAAGTGTGTATGACAATGAGTGCTCCTCCTTGGGTAGGCGAGGTGGACGGAGCGCCCTCATGGCTTCTGAGTTCCATGGCATTAGCAGTGCCTCTGACAAAGTGTGTCCGACAATGAGTGCTCCTCCTTGGGTAGGCGAGGTGGACGGCGCGCCCTCACGTTCGGCTTCTTAGTTCCATGGCATTAGCGGTGCCTCTGACAAAGTGTTTCCGACAATGAGTGCTCCTCCTTGGGTAGGTGAGGTGGACAGAGCGCCCTCACGTTCGGCTTCTTAGTTCCATGGCATTAGCGGTGCCTCTGACAAAGTGTTTCCGACAATGAGTGCTCCTCCTTAGGTAGGCGAGGTGGACGGAGCACCAGAAGCACGAAATCCAAAGAAATCCAGCTGGAATAGGTGCAGATACTGGAAGATCTAGAAGGTTTTCTGTGCGAGTTATTGTGTGTAGCTGCTCTATAGGAGTCCACAACCCAATACAAAGGGTCCAAAAATTCCCAACCAAGATCCAAGATGGAAGAAAACCAAACGTTTGTGAAAGGTCTACAGGAGGGGGTGTCCAAAGTGCAGCCTGGGGGTGGCATTTGTGGCGTGCGGCTCATTTCTTTCATTTATTCTTAAAAAAACAAGAGGAAAAGGAGCAACAGGGTGTAATATTAAGAGGAAAAATATGAAATATTCACGCTAATAACTGATAAGCTGAGGTGTTTTTGAACAATAAAGAACCTTTGAGTATATTTTGTCCAGTTTCACAAAAAGGTCCAGCACGGCACCAAAGGTCCTTGTTGTGCCACAGCTGCCCGTCGCTCCTGCAATGTGAATGTTCCGCTCCGAAGGCCACAGGTTAGAAGCCCGGGAGCGACGGTGACACCACTGATCCCCCGTGCCACCACAACGCCGCCCACCGGGCACGATGTGGCGCTCCGATGCGTCAGAGAGCGGCACCGGCAGGTTCTGACCTGAAATTAAATAAAAAGTCTTCACGCCAGAGGTGACGCCTGGACAGTAACAGATATTTTGTGGCTGTGCAGGGAAGCGAGGGGATGAAACAGGGCAGGGGGGGGGACGGGGTGGCGGGCATGGTCATCATGTGATCCGTCGCAGGTCCACGGCTGGCTGGCCATGCTCACATTAACGCTGACGAGACCAAGAGGTGACAGATCCCAGCCTGCAGGGGCCCGTCTATACGCCGCCAAGCATCATGAACACAGGCGGCATTTTGACTACTAATAACATCATTGGTATCACGCTGGATATTTATACGCCGCCCAGCGCTTTCCTCTTCGTCTCTCCCGTGTCCGAGCTTGATTTGGTCATTTGAACAGCAGGAGTCCGTCCAATCAATCAATAAATGCAATCAGCAGCAACCATGCAGCAGGAAGCCTTTGTTTACTGACGCACATTAACAGCATTTCAAGTCAAATGGACAGAAAACGACTCTCATGTCCAAACCTTTTGCACTGACCAGCGCATAAAAGAAGATTACTGGGCCACTCTCACACATTCTATACATTAATGCTGCTCCTTTTATGAGGATATGGGAACCCAATGGGGTGCCAAACTACGTTTCTTGGGATAAAGTACAGTAATTCCTTGTTTATCACAGTTAGCTTAAAAACTGTTATTTATAAACAGAATATTTTGGTAGTCAGGGCATAGGAAACCTCTTTACCACCTTCTAAATACGCATTTTAACATTATTGGAGCCATCAAGATAAAAAATAACACTCCTGTATGATTAAGCATACATTTTTAACATTATTAGAGCCCCTGAGACATGAAATAACACCCCTATAGTCACCTTTACACTCCTATTACCCACTATAGTGGAAATAATAATAGAAAATCAGACACAGCATACAGTTTTTAACATTAGAGCCCTTGAGACATGAAATAGCACCCCTATAGTCACCTTTACACTCCTATAATCCAATATAGTAGACATAATTCGAGAACATTAGAAAAATAAGACATAAAAAAACCTGTTCACAACCTTCTAAATATGCTTTTTAACATAGTTAGAGCCCTCCACACATGAAATAACACCCCTATGGTCACCTTTACACTCCTATAACCCAATACAGTAGACATAATTAGAGAAAATTAGAAAAATAAGACATAAAAAAACCTGTTCACAATCTTCTAAATATGCTTTTTAACATGATTAGAGCCCTCCAAACATGAAATAACACCCCTATGTTCTCTTTTACAAACCTATTACTAAATACTGTAGACATAATAAAAAAAATAAGACATACATATGACCTAGCAATCACATTTATGACCTTCCAAATATGTTTTTTTTAACATTAGAGCCCTCTAGACATAAAATAACAACCCTGCAGTCACATTTTCACTCCTATTACCCAATATAGTAGACATAAGAGAAAATTAGAAAAATAAGACATAAAAAACCTGTTCACAACCTTCTACATATGCTTTTTAACATGATTAGAGCCCTCCACACATAAAATAACACCCCTATGGTCACTTTTACAAACCTATTACTGAATACTGTAGACATAATAAAAGACAAATAAGAGATACATATGACCTGACAATCACATTTATGACCTTCCAAATATGTTTTTTTTAACATTAGAGCCCTCTAGACATAAAATAACAACCCTGCAGTCACCTTTACACTCCTTTTACACAATATACTAAAGAAAATAAGACAGGACATATCAAAACCATTCAAGTACAGAGTGCTACATATCACCACAAGGTCTTTGAATGCATCTTCTGAGTCCCTTATATTTGTGTTATTGTTTATGTTTGTATAATATTGTACAATATGCCAAAAAGAGTGTCTGCATGTTGGCCACCCGGTGTTCAGTATTCAAGTTATGGAGGAAAGATAAGGTGTTTACTGTTAAATGATGTTGCGCAGTCAAAAACATTTTCCATCTTGTGCCCCCCCCCTCACCGCCCTCATCAAGCATGGCGGAACATTCCGCTCCCTCTGACAGATGAAAGGTGGCAGAAAGCGACGCCAAAGCAGATTGAACTTTGGGGCGTCACTTCAACCAGCGGAGGGCACATGGCGGTCACTGGGGGGCAAGGCCGCGGTCAAGGGGGAGGGGGGGGTGGCAGCGACAACATCCAGAGGAGGGTGTCGGGCAGGAAGGAGGGGAGGTGAGGATGGCGAGGGGTGGTGGTGGGGGGGGGTGGTATCTCGGGCCACGCCAGGCGCTGCTCCGCCGCTGTAATGTCAGCTGGTGTCAAGTGCAATCATCGTTACTGGGAATTTTCTGAGCAATTAGAGTGCTTATATTGAGAACGCTCACCAGCTGACAAACACTGGCTCAAGGACTTCCTCGCAGACACGCACGCACACACACACACACACACATGCACACGCACACACACACACGCTCGGGTGCGTGAAGGAAGGCCAGCAATCAACACTCGGATGCTTTTTCTTCAGCTAACTGCTGTCCATTTCCATCTGGGCTGACATGCCAGCACACAAACATGAGCTCGCCGACACGTAAACAGCACGTAAACACACACGTGTCATCATCACGCTCTTTTACCATCGTTTACCCACCTCTAGCACCTGGACATACTGTATAGCGCCATTTTGCTGGATGAATGATAAAAATGTCATTACATCACTTTTATGGATTAAAAGTACAATTAAATTAAATTAAATTAAAAATACACAATTATTTAAAATTTTCAAAACTCATGGCAAACATGTAAATGGCAGTATTAAGTTAAAACATAATTTTACTCAAGCATAATTTTCTTATAGAATATTTAAAATTAAATCAAGCATAATTTTTCTATAATAAACATTTCATTTAATTAAAATATACAATTAAATACATTAATATATATTAATGCATTTAATTGTGTATTTTAATTAAATAAAAAATAAAAATTTAATAAAATGTATATATATATTAATGTATTTAATTGTGTATTTTAATTAAATAAAATATTTATTATATAAAAAATATGCTATATATATACACACATATAGAAAAAATACAAATGCTTTTTCAGAAAAAATGTCAAATATGAAAAACCAGGTTAAAACATAGTTTTACTTGAGCATCATGTTTCTATAAATTAAATTAAATTAAAATACGCAATTACAATTAATTAAGTTAAGCATATTTTTTAATATATAAAACTTACACAAATACAAATATGTAAATATAATATGAAAAAAATGATGGCAAATATGAAAACACCAATATCAGGTTAAAACATGATTTTACTCAATGTTAATGTTTACAAATCTGATTAATCCATTAATGAATCATTAATCCATTCATCCATCTTCTTATCCTCACTAGGGGTATGAAAGTCTTAAAGAGGACCTATTATGCTTGTTTTTTCCTTTGTATTGAGTTGTGGACTCCTATAGAGCAGCGACACACAATAACCAGCACCGAAAACTTTCTCGATCTTCCAGAATCTGCACCTATTCCGGCTGTATTTCTTTGGATTTTGCTGTTCCCACAAAAAAACGGTCTGTTTTCATGTATTCCACCCACAGCCCGCCTTCAGACACGCCCACTCCGCTGTGGTTGGTCACACTCCCGAGTGCTTAGAAGGACTTCTGATGTTGTGACGCTAGTCGCTAGATGTGAACCCAACTTTATAGGAGTTGATCATAAAGGGCCATGTTTCTTTTTGAAATGTTGGCTTTTGACATCCAGCCATGTTGGAAGAGGCAGAGGTGGTTCCTCTTTATTGATGACAAGTTTGTGTTTCAGGCCTACAAACACACACACACACACACATACATACACGCACACACACACACACACACACACACACGCGTGTCAGGCTTTCACACATTTGAGTCCTGAGTGGGTTTCAGGCTCTTCTGCTGGCAGGACTTTCACAAAGCTTCAGCATCTCCCAGCACACACACAGGTCTCCCCGTGTCACACGTTGTTGCCGTGACATCCACGCGAGCGAGAGTCTCCGCCCACATCCTGTCCGCTCACATCGGCTGGTCCCTCGTCACGGCGCGGTCGCTCCGACCGCAGCATCTGTCTCCGCCAAGACCGGACAGAGACCGGATCAGGACATGACACCGGCATCCCGGGATGAGACACCGGCCCGGACGGATGAGGACAACTTCACTTTTGCTGCGGGCTCCGCCCACACGGCCCTGCACTACACGACACATGACTGCATCCAGCCAATGGGCCTCCAGCGTTAAATACTGGGGATCTGGCTTGGGTTCTAAAGTTACTTTTATTGCAAATGTTTATCCGAAATCGGAGGTCAACGTCAAGCTAGCAGGAAGGCTAGAAGCGGAAGGAGCTATGTTTTTATGGCCGCATCAACAACCCACGGCAAGCTAAAACTCTGAACCCCCGACATCACCACCTGTCTGGCCCCCGCTAAGCCCCCCTCACGCCGGCACACACACAATCACAAGTCTTATTTATGTCTTATTTTCTCTCATTATGTTTACTATATTAGGTAATATAAGTGTGAAGGTTGCTATAGGGGTGTTATTTCATTTCTAGATGGCTCTAGTGATGTTACAAAACATATTTAGAAGGTTCTCTATGCCTAACATGCCTTTTCTTCTCGTAATAAGAATGTAAAGGTCACTATAGGGGTGTTATTTCCGGTATAGAGGACTCTACTGATGATTAAGTTGTATTATAAAGTTGTGTTTTCTCTGCCTGATATGTCTTATTTTCTCTTATGTCTACTATATTGGGTAATGGAAGTGTGAAGGTGACTATAGGGGTGTTATCTCATGTCTAGAGGGCTCTAGTGATGTTACAAACCATATTTAGATGGTTGCAAACAGGTCCTCTATGTCTGACATGCCTTTTCTTCTCTTATTATGTCTCCTATATTGGGTAATAGGAACGTAAAGGTGACTATAGGGGTGTTATTTCAAGTATAGAGGACTCTACTGATGTTTTAAAACAGTATTTACAAAGTTGTAAACGTGTTTTCTCTGCCTGATATCTCTTATTTTCTCTTATGTCTACTATATTGGGTAATGGAAGTGTGAAGGTGACTATAGGGGTGTTATTTTTTGTTGAGGGCTCAAATTATATAAAAAGACACATTTAGAAGGTCAGAAACAGTTTTTCATGCTGTAACTCCAGAAATAGGAATCCTACTTAACGCAAGCCTAGTTACTTCTCGTTACTGTAGAGAAGTAAAGAATGCCCTGTGGGATACATTGTGGTTTTCGACTTGTGGGTAGTGTATATAGTGTAAATATAAATCCTGACATTTGCATCAAGTTGTGTGGAGTCGAGGTGGACAGAAGATGATGAAGGAGGCGAGAGCAAACACAAAGATCCCCCCCAGCACATATAAGTGCAGCATGTATAAATACCCCCCACCCCCCACCCCAGGGGGCTCAACTCAGCCCAGCAGGACTCTTTGTGTGCCCCCCCCCTCTCCAGTGCTCCTTGTCCAGATCCTTCATCCCCTCCACCTCCAATCACCTCCTTCTTTCATCGTCTAATTAGGATCTCGGGCCTTGTTAGGGCCGCAGCCGCGGGGCCCGCAGATCCAAAGATGATTCTATCTGACGTAACAAGTCAATGCCGAGGGGACAGATGCTAATTTTAATTAATTAAATGGAAGGGTCAGCTTGTGACGGAGGGTGAGGGGTGGGGTGGGGCTCTCGGACCTGCCAGAACCCGGTTCCTCTGGAGGGAAGGATGGTGCTGATGCAGCATGAGGTTGTCCAGTTGTGGTGGTCTGGAAGCGTCCACCTGGTGCTCCTACCAGCTTTGTCTGTCTAGGCTCCAAAAGCTCCAAAAAACGTTTGTTAATATCTTCAAAGTGTGACATATTTCCATTATATTAAGCATGCCACCGCCCCACCATACCTCCACCCTCCACCTCTACCTCCACCGTGTCTCCTCCCCCCTGACCTAGTTTGGGCATTTGATCCCGACTGGAAGATCAGCCCCTAGAGGGGGCACGGTGTCAGCCTGGTGCCATGTCAATTCCTGCACAAAGGGCAGCCTTTGTCACTTCACATTTTACAGTCTTTTATTGTTGTTCTTGTGGGAGGGGTCGCTGCCCACTGACCCCCCCCCCGCACCACTGAACCACCACCCACCCACGGCCACCGCCTCCCAACTGAATGTGTGCATTATGGATTATCGATCGGGGGAACCAATTCACACAGGAAATTAGCAACAAGGCTATGAAAAGTTCCACAAATGTAATATAATAATACATAATATATTATAATATAACAAATATAATAGTCATTTCTCCGCCTACTATTGGTCCAAAAATATGCAGATTTTAAGACATTTTAGGTATTTTTCTAGCGATGAAATGAAGAAAATTCCAAACATAGGCCATGCAGAGGTACTCTACTGTATGTCTTAATTGCGTCTAATATGCTAACTATTAGCTATATTGGGTAATACAAGTGTAACAGTAATATTTAGAAGCGCTAGTAGTTTGGCTTTTAAGATTATTAGAGCCCTCCAGGCATCACATAACACCCCTACAGTTACTTTTACACTCCTATTACCCAATACAGTAAACATAAGAGACAATAAGACATGGAAAAACTGTGTACTACCTTTTAAAATTGGCTTTTAAGATTATTAGAGCCCTCCAAGCATCACATAACACCCCTACAGTTACTTTTACACTCCTATTACCCAATACAGTAAACACAAGAGACAATAAGACGTGGAAAAAACTGTGTAGCACCTTTTAAATTTGGCTTTTAAGATTATTAGAGCCCTGCAGGCATCAAATAACACCCCTACAGTTACTTTTACACTCCTATTACCCAATACAGTAAACATAAGAGGCAATAAGACGTGGAAAAAACAGTGTAGCACCTTTTAAATTTGGCTTTTAAGATTATTATAGAGCCCTCCAGGCATCACATAACACCCCTACAGTTACTTTTACACTCCTATTACCCAATACAGTAAACACAAGAGACAATAAGACATGGAAAAACTAATGTACCACCTTTTAAATTTGTCTTTTAACATTATTAGAGTCCTCCAGGCATCACATAACACCCCTACAGTTACTTTTACACTCCTATTACCCAATACAGTAAACATAAGAGACAATAAGACATGGAAAAACTGTGTACTACCTTTTAAAATTGGCTTTTAAGATTATTAGAGCCCTCCAGGCATCACATAACACCCCTACAGTTACTTTTACACTCCTATTACCCAATACAGTAAACATAAGAGACAATAAGACATGGAAAAAATGTGTGCTACCTTTTAAATTTGTCTTTTAACATTATTAGAGCCCTCCAGGCATCACATAACACCCCTACAGTTACTTTTACACTCCTATTACCCAATACAGTAAACATAAGAGACAATAAGACATGGAAAAACTGTGTACTACCTTTTAAAATTGGCTTTTAAGATTATTAGAGCCCTCCAGGCATCACATAACACCCCTACAGTTACTTTTACACTCCTATTACCCAATACAGTAAACATAAGAGGCAATAAGACGTGGAAAAAACAGTGTAGCACCTTTTAAAGTTGGCTTTTAAGATTATTATAGAGCCCTCCAGGCATCACATAACACCCCTACAGTTACTTTTACACTCCTATTACCCAATACAGTAAACACAAGAGACAATAAGACGTGGAAAAACTGTGTACCACCTTTTAAATTTGGCTTTTAAAATTATTAGAGCCCTCCAGGCATCACATAACACCCCTAGAGTTACTTTTACACTCTTATTACCCAATACAGTAAACATAAGAGACAATAAGACATGGAAAAACTGTGTACTACCTT